>NC_143061.1:20162500-20810000 GCF_052426305.1 Pelodiscus sinensis | reverse complement strand
AATAATAACTCCCGAAATGACTATTTCAAAATAACAGGCTTGGTAGTGTAGATGCTCCACTTATTATTTTGTGTGGCTTGGTTTTCCAGCAGCTAACTCAGCTCTTTCTCCATCTGCCTGGGGAGCACACACAGTCACCCTTTAGCTTTTCGCCTTCACTTCCCTCTGGCTGCATTATCTAGGCCTCTGGCTAATGAGGCCCACAACTGCTTCCCATTAGTTCTTCAGACATGGGCTTGCTCAGCTGGCTTCCATTTGGCTTTTTCAACCAGGCTATAGTGGCAGAGCTCTGACTTAGCCAGCAATCTGTCACATTTGAAATAAGAGGGAGGGGGCTTATTTGGAAATAACTCCCTAGTGTAGACTAGGGCAGTGAGTGATCTCAAAGCAACATTTCCTGGGACAATTTGTTAAAGAAAGGTGCTATAACTGGTAGAACCTATTTCAATTCCCACTGGACAGCCTCAGCTCATGACATATATCACATTGCTTATAGAAAAATGGCAAGAGGAAAAGCTGCCTTGCCTTGAGCCTGTCTTTCATTACTATATCATGTTTTAAGCTCATGTTTTACCTTCACCTTTATATTTGCAATGTAGTTTAAATTAGTTTGCCTGGTTATTTATTGTTTTGAAATAAAGAACATTGGTTACCTGGCAGGTTGTCACAGCTCTAAGAAACAGAACACGTCACCTTTTATTCACTTATTTATTTTGAAAAAAAAAAAAGAATTAATGAATCCGGAACAGAAGGTTCAGCTAGTAATGGAGATTGAGGGCTCTATCTATAAAATATTTCTTGTCCATTTCTATGATTTTTGTCAACTCTTCTGCATTCTGCCTTACATTTACATATTACCTATCATATGAAATAAAAGTTTACACAAATAGATATTTGAGCTTTGCAAAGACCTGAGAAGCATAAAGGGTAGCTGCTAGCCTGAGGGTAAAAACAAAAATGAGTGTCCAGATGATCACAATAATACAGTCGCATAGGTCCCAAGACTTCGGTACTTTTCGAGTTCTAGTGACTCACTTAAAGAATGTTTTGATTGTTTGCTAGTTTATTGAGGACTGCAGTGAAAATTCCCCCAACAGGGAGAGACATCTGTAGTATCCATTCTGAAGAGTGTTTAGACAGAGACCCTATGCTACCCAGTCTGAAAAGGACTGTGACTATTTAACTACATCTTTACATCTTTTTAGTTTAAGGGATCATTTACCAATATTGTGGCACTGGGACCATGTCTGTCTTAATTATGATAGGTCCTGTGTTCAATATTTTCTTAGAGAAGACTGTCGCTTCTGGTACAGAGAGTGGAGAACAGTTTTACAGAGAATAGAGAACAGTTGGGGTACTCTTATTCCCCCAAAATAATTCTTTATCAACAGTTCAAATTCTATTTTTCAAATTCTAGTTTTAGAAGTTTTAACGAATTCAAACAAATGTGCTTAAATATAGTGACAAAGGGAACATAGCAAGGGCACGTCTAGACTTACTTTCACTTTTGAAAGAAGATATGCAAATTCATGCCAAATTTGCATATCTTCTTCCAATCGCTTTTTCGAAAGAGGTTCTTTTGAAAAAAAAAAGTAGTCTACATATGGTTCTTTCAAGAAAAAAAACCCTTTTTCGAAAGAACTGTGTAAACCTTATTTTTTTTAGGAAGAATGGTTACTTTCTTTTTTGATAGAACCTCTTTTGAAAAAACGATCAGAAGATATGCAAATTTGATACAAATTTGCATATCTTCTTGCGAAAGTGGAATCAAGTCTAGACATGCCCCAAGAGTATGATTATCAGATACGGTATGTCTACACTGCACGTTTATTTTGAAATAAGCTATTCCGGAATAGTTATTCCAAAATAGCTTATTTTGAAATATCATGTCTACACTGCAGGGAAGCCTCAAAATTAGTCCGAGGCAAGCTTCCCTAATCTAGATGTGCTGTCTTGATTTAGAGCTCCAAGAGGAACTGGAGAGGAATAACTTAAACTGTCCCTGGTGAGGGGCTATTTTGAAATAGCAGCAGTGGAGCATCTACACACGCCTTATTTCGAAATAGCTATTTCAGAATAGGTGTTATTCCTCACAGAATGAGGTTTACAGGTTTTGGAAGAAATGGTCCGTTATTTCAAAATTATTTCAAAATAACGGAATGGCTGTGTAGATGCTTTCATTTTTATCTTGAAATAATGCTAGTTATCTTGAAATAATGGTGCAATGTAAATGCACTCTAACACAGTGAGAAATAATCATAAATACTCCTGAGAGATATAAGATTAAAATTCCCTAACAGCTTTTCCCTCCCCACCAGCAAACAAAACAAAATAAAAAAACCCAAAGTGAACCTGGATTAAGTTTGTTATGGCCTCATGAAAATCCAAGTGCTTTCATAGTTGGCTTTTGTGTGTCTATAAATTAATGTCAGTTTTTCCATGTGGGTGATGTTGGTTAGCTCAGTTAGACAAAGAAAGTGAGGGGAATAACAGATTTCTGTAATTTGACACTTTTAGCAACTATAAAGGCTACTGCATCCATCTCCTTAAATTATATAAACAGGGTAGATCTTCCAGAATGCTCACAACACGAGGCTTGATGTAGAGTGAAGATAGAGCATCACATACTTCCACAATATGGGAATACTTTGACTTTTAAAAACTATATGAGATATGTTTGCATTGGAGCTGTCAGACCTCCAATATTTATTATGTGGGGCAAGTCCAGCTTTGTGCAATCACTCAAGAGTCTAATAATATGTCATATGATTTTTTTTCTGAAAGAAATGCAAAACAAAGTACTTGAATGTTATGTGCATATTGTGCCAGATATTATTCCACCTGTCAAAAGAAATTGAGATGTATAGCTCATTTCCCTATTTTTCTTTTAAGGTGTAGTCAGTGGGATAAATGGAAGAGTTCAGCTATCGTATGTGTTATCCATAAAATTTTTGTAGCTCACATGCATTTTAAACTTCACATCAAGTGCTGTGTTGTTTGTGACCTGGCAAGAAGTCAGCTGATTGTAGAATGACCTTGGTCTTTTGGTAACCGGTATTTATCATGATGATATGTGAAGGAGACTCAAGTTGTCTATTGAATCCTATCTTTATGATTAATAGGCCCTGGTTAGTCAGGCAGGTTTGAGTTTTGAACTATTAGCAGATTTAAATCAGGGAATATTCTAGGTTGTGTTGAAAGAATAGCAGGTGAGATCAGAAGTGCCAATGTACTTAATTTTATGAACACATTTATGAATAAATATTTCCTTTTTCTTTAAAAATGCAAATAAGTGTGTGTAAGGGGGGAGAGGCTTCTAATGGAAGTTCAGAGAGAGAGCCAAAAAGATTAAGTAAATTTTCTTCAATTTCAAGTAACACTGGGGGTTTAGGAAGTATTAGTCTGACAAAATGATTTTAATAAAGGCCTTAATTAAAAAGCCTGATTATATAAAGAACAAGCAAGACCCCCTTTTTGGAAAGGAAGACTTATTAAATACTGAACAACTTTATTTGAATGAAAATTGAAGCAAGGCATTTAAGTGGAATTAAGTTAAACGTAAATTAATTTTAATCCTTTTTTCATCTATAATCATTTCTACCTTTCCTAATATATATGTTGTTGAATGCCATTTCTCCCTGTCTTTTTTTCACTTCTCTGAATATCATCCATGTTTGAGGATACTCTTTGATAAAGCAGATCATATCCTGATGCCTGAGTAAACTATTTCTTTGTAGGAATAAAAGTTGAATGGCTGCATTTGAGCTAAATTTGGTTTCTGGAAAATATTAGTCAACTTTACACTTCTTCCGCTTTATCCAGAATCCTGATAGAACACAAATTACCTTACTGAAGACAGTAGCAGTGGAATTGAAGAGGGATTTTTGAGAATGAGTAGAACATTACCCATGAGTAGTCCTTGGTTATACAGGTGGGTTTGAGTTTTGAACTATTAGCAGATTTAAATCAGGTATTATTCTTGACTGGCAGGGATGGATGATTGGAGAAATATTAGTTAAAGGGGATTTTTTTCAGATTTTTAACATCAATATTGAACAGAGAGATCAGCCGCATGTCTCCACACTGAAGACTATCCTTGTCTTTTGTTGGAATAAGGCTAATTATTGATATCCTCATGTTTAGTGACATTATTTCTTTTTAAAATATTTACTATAGATTTTCTGACAGTATCAGAAATAATTGGCTGATAAATATCTTATAAAATTCCATTGAAAAGCTATCACTCCCAATTAGCAACCCAATTGCTTTCTTAGCTCCTAGCAGAAAGATATCTTCCTCCATGTAATCAGTTTTAAGTAATAGCAACAATGAATTTAGGGTGCAGTCTGTCCAGGAATGGGTCAAATAGATTGGAACTGAACTTACCATGAAATATGCAAAGGGGCTGATAAAATCTTTAAATTGTCTGTTAATTTTATTGGGCTAAAGTACAGAAAGACTACTGTCCTATAGTAAAAAGGCTATAGTGTTTACTTCTGAGGAAATTCTGTGCCAAAAAGTGAAATATTTTGCACCAAAAATTGAATTATTTTGAAATTCTGAAAAATTCTCTATATTGTATTTATAATACACACACACTTGCCATTTTAATTATTGTCTGACAAGTATTTTGAAATAAAATACCAAACTAATTGAAAAGAATATGATTATATTGTTATGCTTCTTAAATTAAAGAATTAATTTACAATTTGCAGAATTTAACATAATTTTATTTTTTTGAAAAAAATTGGTGCAGATTACTTTCAGGAGTACCAGGGTTTGGTGTGGGTGGCTTGGTGGGGGAATCAATGCACAGGGGGTTCAGTGCAGGGATCTGGGTGCAGGAGAATGGGACTCTGCAAGGGGGCAGAAGGTGAGGTGAAGATATTTAAGATCAGTGTGGGGGGGGGCGGGAGTGGGACTTGGTGGGATCGGTGGTTCCAGGTGCATGGGTGGCAGAAGGGGTCAATGTACAGGGAGATGCTTCCCCTGTTTGCCCAGCAATCATTCATACCCTGCTCCCTATACCTCGAACCCTTCCCCCAAAGTCTCTTGGCATCCCACACCCAATTTGCAGAGTTTTCTGCAGACAGAGGAAGTTACTGGCAGGTCCACTGATGGGAAGGGGTAAATGAAGCAGTTTTCCTGTGGCCCAGTGATTCAAAAGGGCCCAGGGCTCCTGGTCATTGCTACTGTGACAGCAGCAGTGCCTGGAGCCACAGACTCTTTAAATCATGGCTGGAGAACCATTCAGCATGCTCCGGGAAGCACTGAAGACTGGAGGGGGACATGGCATGGCCTGAGTGGCAGTGAGGGCTGGCTGCTCCCAGCCCTAGCCCTTCCACCCAAACCCCACCTCTTCTGGGAGCACAGAGCTGCCTCTCTCCCACATTGCCCAGAGGCCTGGCAAGACTGTTGCTCCCCTGGTTACCAGGACATGATATGACCCTGGCTGGTCCATGCAGGGAAAGGGCAGAAAATACTCTGTCTCCATCCTCCTGCCCCCCACCAGCTGAGACTAACATCCCTGTGTGGCCAGGGCATCCCCAGAACTCCTTCCCCCTGAGTGATTGATCTCTTCCCCCCCAGCTTCCTGAACAATCTGACACGCTGTCAGGAGGGGTGAGTAACCACTGGTTGGTGAAGTTTCTCTTTGTTTTCCACCAGAAACCATTTTCTTCAACAAAGCAAAGGGATTCTGTGGGGAGAAATTTTTCTGCTATGCAGCAGGAATGCAGAATTTCCCCAGGTTTAAGTGTTACTAGATGAATCCATTTTAACTTTCCTCACTCTGAGTCTGCCTGCTTTAGCCACCCATTCATAATTTCTCTGTTTAACTCTATTAAGAATGTAATATGAATTCAGTATATTAATTGTATTTGTATTTTGAGGTAATGAAAGAGCATAGAACTCACCACACTGAGGTCCTTCATGTTTATTTTTCAAATTTGGTAATCTCCTCTACCAAAGAACATCTTTCTTTCTTTCTATAAATTTTTATGCATTCTCCCCTAATATAACCTTCAGTAATTACCATAAAGTTGCAGTAGAGGAAGCAATATTTTCCTTTAAGAGGTTGGTAATGGATGTTTCGGTCATCTGAAGAAATTCAGGGTCTCTGAGTAGAGGTGCATTTAAATTCCACCTTGAGGATCTTTTAGCACTCTGACCAATATCTATGTGAAGAGAAATTGGAGGATAATCAGAGATGATGATATTACCAGCTTGTGCCTCCAGAGCTGAAGGAGCTAGCACCTTAGACATCCATAAAAAAATCTAATAAAAATCTGAAATGGGAGGCATGAACCATGGAGAAATATGTGTAGTCATGCTTTGTACGATACTTCAGTCTGCAAATATCCTCTAGTGCAATAAGCTTTAGTAGGTATAATAGATGGTTTGCAAAGGCCTGCAATTTTCACCTAGAACAGAGAGTTTTCTCTAGGATATTATCCTTGACAGCATTCTAATCTCCTCTTCCGAGTACCACTGGGAAATCTGCTCTGCTGGAAATAATGTCAGTTATTTCAGCAATAAAAGGTGCATTCCCACCACTAGGATTATATACACTGCCCAAAATTAATCTCTTAGCATTGAAAATGCCTTCAATTATTATGTATCTGCCTTCTGAATCTGACCACAATTGAATACATTGAAAAGTTAGGGCTCCTGTGGATTAGTATCACTATTCCCTGGCTTCTGGAGTTGAAAGAGAAGCAATGTTAATGTCACACCCAGAGATTTTAATTCTGTCTACAGCTTTATTCCTTAAATGTATCTCCTGAAGAAAACTTATGTGACACACATCTGATTTTTAAGTGCCTAAAAGGTTTGATTGTCTTGGAGGGTTCTGTAAACCCCATATATTCTATGACTAAAACTTATTAGAGTTCATGTAGTTGTTCCACTGCTAATTGATGCCCAATAGATTGACAGCCTCTGTGTGCCTTTCCATGCCAAATAAATAATGTACAATCCACTTTATTCTTAACATTCCAGATTTCTAATATGGTCACATTCAGATCTCAGATGGTTATGCCTGCACCCACGTTTTCTCCCACCGTGTATAATATGAATCAATTAGGAATCTGTCAGAAACATACTTATATTTACAAAAATACATACATATTCCATGGTATATAAATGAATGAAATCTATTGCTTCAGAAGTATGAGGCATAAGTAATAGTAGACAGATAGTATATAAATGCTAATACGCACATGGTATATGAATATTTATCCTGAAAAACTAATGAAAAGAGTAAACATGAAATGACATAAATAATATATTTTCAAATTAATAAATATGAATATGTTTTATTGTATTGGAGGCCCCTGACTTGCGACGCGATTAGTTCTGGGGGAAGCGTTGCAAGTGAGGGGCGTCGTAACTCGAACCCTCATTGACCATAGGCACCACTGTGCACCATCATAAATGGAGGCCAAGGACATAAGTCGGTGGTTTCTGGTCTCTTCCGCACTTACAAAAATGGTTGCAAGTGCGGGGGGTCAGAACTCTAGCGGTCACAAGTTGGGGGCTTCCTGTATATAGATTGTCAATATGTAGATTTTCAGTAAAGATAGAAATGTAATAATAAATATATGTGAGCCTACATAAAGTGATACAGGAGGTCACAAATAGCATTAAAGTAAATAGTCATGAATATATTAGAAGCATATATATTCTATAAACATATAAATATACTTTTAAATTTGATTATATAAGGAGAAATTAGATAAGTATATTACAGTTATGAATAGATAGATAGATACAGAGATATACTTCTTCTGGCTTATCAATATATTGAGAGTATTAATTAACAACCTGTACTCAACAGCTTGTCTAGCAGAACTAATTGCTCTCTCTAACACTATTAAATATATCAGATATGTCAAATATATGCACGAGTTGCCTGGTTTTCTCAATCACAGTTCCTTTTCTTCAGGGCTTAAAGTCTTCATTTTCTTTTCCTTTGTGTTAGCCTTAGTGAGATCTGGTCTCAATACCTGTAGTGCTTACCAAGCCTGCAATGGAGTCCTGAAGTATTTCACAGTCTGTCATCTTCATTATGAAGATTGCCAGATAGTTGAGGCTGTATTTAATATCTGATCCCCTGAGAGCTTGTTTGATACCATTAAATCCTCCTTTCTTCTTACGTAAATTTACAGGGAAATCTGGATTTAAAAATTAAAATCCTTATACTTCAGTTCCTATTTGCCTCCTGGAAAATATAAGCTTAATTTTGCCATTAAATCTTAGCAATTCTAAGATGATGCATCTGGGGCAATTATTGTTCTCTCTCCTTCTGGCTCCTTACACTGAATGAGCCTTTTCAGTCACCACACAAACAGTGAACCAAACCCAGTATCTCAGGGAACATGTTCTGGGGAAAGTTAGTCATGTTTTTCCCCCCAGCTCTTCAGGGACTCCCAGTAATCACAAATTATTCCTGTGTGATGTTTTCAAGATATTCTTGTCTCTCCTCAAGACTGGATAGTCTTTGCCTTAAGGCAGAGTTCTTTGTTTTAACCTTTGTTTTAATATGAACTTATATTTCTTCCAGATCTATAGAGAGCTCATATGTATCTTGAGATGCAAATTGCATATCTTATTTTGATCTATTTCAGAAGAGATTATTTTGAAATTTGGCACCAAATTTCAAAATAACATTCTATTTCAAGACATCCCTTAACCCTCGTGGAACGAGGGCTACAGGGATGCTGAAATAGTGTGCCCATTATTTCGAAAAATATTTTGAAATAAAGGGAGGCTTGTTAGGACGTGGGGTAGCTATTTCGGAATACCTCTGGTAGCACAAAATAGCCACACAGTGTAAAGATGTACCTAGGGACTAATAAAAGTATAAAGTATCATGAGCTTTTGTGGGAAAAACCCACTTCATCAGATGATGAACACTTCACACACACTTCATTGTTTAGCTAGATCCATACCTTTCCTCTATATGTTGTGGTGCAAAGATATAAACAGCAGTGAGAACTGTTTCTAGCCAGCCAAATGGCAAATACATGCAATACTGTTCCACACCACAAGAAGGAACACAATGTCTGGATAAGGGCTAAATGAATATGAATTGTTCTGAAGACTGCACTAATCTTGGATTATTTCTTTGTGTGTTGGCCTGATTATTAATTTTTCTTAGTATAGTCATTGTATTAATGCCAAAAAACTTGATAGATTTGGCAGCAATTTGATGAAATCATTGATTGCTTCAAAGGAGTTACTCTATTAAGTCCCATAGAGAATAGCTTACATACCTTTGGTATGTTTATTTTGTTTGCAAGAGGAGATCTGCAGCTGGCAGATTCTTGCCTTTGAATATTTACCCAACAGGAACTATCACAAATGTTTTGTTTAGTGTTCTTATGCTTCTGGAAAACACATGGAATCTTTCTCAGGGGGAATGAGGCAGTACATTGTGTTCTTTGAAAATAAAGAGTAAATATCAGTATATGCCTATATTCACATGCACACACACACACATCGTGCAGCTGGTGTTATAATTCCCAATCCTTATAATTTCTTGAGTCCATCTAGTGGCCAGTTAGACTGTCAGGTGCAGTCTGATGCTCCAGTCTTGTTGCAGGATGAACCCCAAACACCTTTCCAGTCCTTTATAATTGTCAGTCTTCATGGAGGTCTATGCATCTTCTTGTTTTGTCATGTTTGGATTACTAATCACCAACTGATGGTTTTCCACACAGTTTTTCTACATCCTCCATCTCCTTGTACCTTGTTCTTAGTATAGGGTGGGTACCTTTTGCACTTTAGGATCATCAGTCTGCACTCTCTTTGTGGCTATTAGGGTATCAGGATGATGATGCTCGTGCCTTCACTTGCTTCACTCCCTCTTTTGTAAATTGCTGGTGGGTTTTTTCCCTCTTATCTACTCACATGTCTCACAAACTTCAGTCATGCACAGAACAGTACAATGGTCTCAGTAAGAGAACTTTTTACAGAACAGTTCAGAACAAAACTAAACAATTCTAATCTTATGAAGATAACAGATTTTTTTCTTCTTATTCTAACAGATCATACTAAGAAAATAAATACAAATATTCCGAACGAAAACAATGTTATCAATTCAGCATGTTGGCTGACAGTCACATAGCTGTCATTAAAAAGTTTTGGTTGTATTTCAAATTCCTGCTGCCAACGTGTGGGTTTACTGTTGTGGAGGAAGGAAAAGGAGAGAGAATGCAGCCTAACACTCCTGCATATCCACACTTATAAACTGGCTGTGTGCACAGATTGGTTTATATTCTCAGCTGGTTTAAATTAGAATTGCTCAAGAGGCGATGAGGGTGTGGAACACACAAGGTCATGGTGTCACTCCTCTCCCACCCCATGCTTGGCTTGTACTGAGCATGGTCACATAAATTGAGCATACTCAGTAATAACTGCTGAAGCTGCTGCCTTCACTCTGCCCACCCCACCTCCCCATCTTCTGGTACAGGTCCTCTCTTCATAGCTCCACTGAGGAGGAACACCAGGATTGACAGAAGGGTTGAATGATTCAGAAGAGGTCTATCTGAGCATAACAGGTCCTACATTCTCTTATGCACCAGACACAGACTAGGGAGAGGCAGATGTTAAATCTTTTCAGAAGATGACCGTGCTTCCCCAAGGCACTTGCAATCAAGTTCTAGCTTGCTTCCAGACACAACTGCGCAGATTACATCACTACCACCCCTTTCTTCTCAAGGGTGGCTACACTCATAAGTATATTTTATTTCTCTATTTTCACATAAACACATATTTAGCAATTTTAAATCGGTATGAAATCCAGAGGGATAGCAGTCAAGAATCTAAATACTTAAATCCTTGTTAGTTTAAATGAGTGCTTCTCTCAGTGATTAAAAATTATTGAGAGTTGTATAGAAAAACCTTGAGGTACTCATTAAAATTAATAGGGATGGTTTGTTTGTTCATCTGTCAGAAAAGGAAAACAAGCAAAAATGTTCTTAAGTCTGACTGCTAATGTGTAAGAGGGGAAAATTATGATGTAACATGAACCATCAACCTATTTTGAGTCAAAGCTTTGTGAATATGTTTGAACATATTGATATGCTAAAATAGAAGGGAGGGATAATTTACTAACAATGAATTACGAGAAATAAAAATTGAAAGGAGACTGATTGCAATGTAATTGTCATATACACAGGACAGATTTCAGAACAGATGATAAAGGCAATGGAATGGAGGTGTGACATTTCTGTTTAAAAGGGCCAGCACCTTAGCTAGGGTAAATCAATATAGCTCTATTAGTTCCAGTGAAGCTAATTACTTTACACTGCATATCTGCCCCATAAATATAAAAAGACTAGAAAACTTACCCAGCATTGCTCAGGTCCATCAGAGCAGGGGTGCTGGCAGCCTGGGGTAGGGGTGCAGGAACCAGGCCCCCAACTCCTTGGGGGGGAGGTGGAACTGTGGTGCCTGCTCCCTGCCCTTGACCTGGCAGTTCTCCAGGTGTGAAGGGCTGGGGCACTGATCCTCTGGATGTGGGATGTATGTGAGGGATCCTCTGGATCCTTAGGGATGTGTGGCTTGGCGCTGGCCCTAGTGGTGCTCCTTGGGGGGCAGGACCAGGGCTGCGTGGCTGGCCCCAGACTCCAGGTTGTCCGTGGGGCAAGGCTGTACTGTCTGGCTCAGGCTATGGCTTGTTTGGTGTGGCAGGGATACTGGCTAGTGAGGCTTCTGGCTGGTGAGTTGAAGGGGTTTGAAACAGTGGGGCCACTTATTTGGGCCAGTATCTGGCAACATTTATTTGTTATTTATTTAAAATATTTTACCCTGCCTTGCTATTTACAATATTTGAGGTGGCATACAATTTTTTAAAAAACACACACATATATAGATATATAGATATATATATAAAAGTAAAATACAGGACCCCAAAGGGGGAGCATAAAACCTGCTAAAACACCATAAGAGGAGGGACGGACACACACACACAACTAAACACCAATAAAGCATGGGGGAAAAGGGTGGCTTTGTCCTGGAGCTGAAAGAGTGCCAATATGCAGAGTCCTGTCCCCAGCTGTCACTTTCTTCCTGTTGCTGCCACTCCCTGTGGTCACTCTGTAATGTAACTCTCCTACCCAACAGCCCCTTCCCTTTTTGTGTTATGGAATACAGTTCTTTTCTAGGCACATCCCATTTTCCTGGCACAGCCAAATTCTTACCTTGCTTTATATTAGGGTAAGAGGAAGTTGCACATCAAATTTGATGGTCCTAGCTCTTACCATTTAGGAAAAATGGACTCTCAGATGGACAGATGGATGGACTCTCAGACAGACTCTCTCTCTCTCTCTGTCTCTCTCTCTCTCTTTCATACTCATGAATGACCACAGGGGACAGCAAGTACCCTAGCCCCCACTACCTTGGCTTGCCCCAGGGAGCAGTTGCTAGCTGCCATGTGGTCTCTACCACCTAGGCTGCCCTACTGCCCATGGCTGGCCAAGCCTGTGGGAAAAGCCACTTGCATGTGCCCACCAGAACAGGCCCTGGGGAGAAGCCACTAGGGTGCTGCAACAGCCCAAACCCAGGCAATGCCATATACATCTTCTAGTGATCTGTCATTTCTATCTACTCTTCTGTCTATTTAGCAGGAATATTAGCTCAAAAATCTATCTATCTATTTAGCAGGAATATTAGCTCAAAAATCTATCTATCTATCCATCTATCCATCCATCTGTGACGTAGTGGGGGTACTTGCTGGGCTGTGGTGACCCCTGCTGTCTGGAGCAAGACCCAGCAGGGAAAATCTCGCTAGGCAGAGATAAGGCCAAACTTGTCGAACCAGTGGCCAGACACCCCCCATGGAGAGGAACAAAGGAAGGTGAATGCTGCCCTGGACTGGGGGGCAGGGCTGCAAGGGAATTTAGTTGTTACTGTGGGAGAGCATGGAGGAGACAGCCTAGGGAGAGGAGCTGGAGTTTAGGGGCCCAGTCTCCCCCCAACTCAAGGGGGCCTGAGGCATCCTAGCCCAGTTCTGTGACCAGACTACATCTGTGCTGTGCTGTATCCTGGAGAGGCAATAAACTTCCTCTATTCCACTGGCTGGTGCAGTCTGTTTGTGACATCTCGGGGTGCAGGAGACGGGGAACCCCCAACACGCCGTCACACCATCCATCCATCCATTCCTCCCTCCCTCCCTCCCTCCTTCCTTCCTTCCTTCCTTCCTTCCTCCCTCCCTCCCTCCTGGAGCTTTTCAGACAGCCAACCAAATAATGAAGATTTAATTATATATAGCTTATATGTACCATACATACACTGCTCATTGAGTATATGATTAGTCCATCTAATGCATAATAATGCATAATATTATTCATACTCTATACAATTACACTGCAAAGTTATACAAGAGTTTTGAGAGAGAATAGGTTAGTATTATTTTAATATTTATGATAAAGGAGATCACAGACATTTTTTTCTTCTGCCTTTTCACAGCAGCTTCATAAGGCTGATTTCTCTCTTTCCCTCTAACTACATATATAGTTAGGGTAAAAGAGAAAAAATTCTGAATAACTGTGTATATTGTCTAATGGGTTAAATGTCAAGGTTATTAATATTGCAATAAAAATATTTGTACTCTTGGTAAGTATCAGTATTGGGCAGGATGTTATTACTTTTATCCCCAGCTGAGATGTCGTTGTATTATTCTGACATCTAAATCTTACTGGAATGTTTTAAATAGATTGCAGTTTGCTAAATCGCAAAACAGAGACAATAACAGTCTCTCAAGGAACTGTGCAGAAAAAAAAGACTATTTAAAATTAGCTTATAATAGTTTATAATGTACTAGATTGATGGGGCTCAAGGGTACTTTTGGAAGGAGCAGTGTAATTATTACCAGCATTGATGATGATGACAGCAAAGCTGATTCTAGAATGATAGTGAGGTAAAAAGAAGTCTGTGTGTCATTTGAATAATTGGATTGATACAAGCAAAATAGGCAACTAAGAATTAGAAAGAAAGGGATAATTCCAGATTAGAAGTGGTAGGTTTGGGGATTTTCACTAGTCAGAATACAGAAGAAAGAATAAAAGGTTTAACAGGTTAATTATTATCAAACCCTTTAAATGTCCTAAAACTAAATTGAATAGAATAAAGGAATTTACTAGATAAAGTAAATGATTTTACAATGCATAGGTTGGTTGAACTTCCCGTTAAAAGGACGGTATCTGTTTGTTTCGATGTTTGTAAAAAAAGGGTTTTACTGCTTTACAGATATAAGATTCTACGATGGTTTGTTCAAGAAAATATTGATAAAGTTAGCAGGATTTCTCCAGGATTATGATAAAAATGTACTGTCACAGCCCCCATTGGTTTATGAAAATTAGTTTATGAATATGAATATGCATAATCAAAGATACTTTAGGCAATATGCACTATATGACATCATTTTTAATGTTGGAATGTGAATATTCTCTTTCCGTGCATATACCAGTCTTATATGTGAAATTAGAAATGTGAAATGTGAATCTGTTGATAAGTCTAGATGTGCTAATGAGGACCATTACTGATACTCCAGAAACATAATGGCACAGTATTCAAACCAACGACCTATGAATAGTCTTGCTTTTCCTGTAAGCCTGGATTGTGGCTAGTACTGCCAGGTCATGTGGCCAGACCATCTGTTGCTAGACCCCATTTTGTACTTTTCCACTGAAAGTGGGAAAAGTTTGACCTGAATACAAAGAATTCCCATCTTGGGCGAAAGGAGTATAAAGATAGGAAACCAAACAATAGGGATAGTTGCCACATGCTAGGAAATCCACACTTACTACTCAAGATGATTGTTGAAAATATCTAAGACTGAACAGGGGGAAAGATTATGCTCAAGCATAATCCTAGAAGGTTTCCTATCTTATGAAAAAGATGATTAGAACAATTGTTTATGGTAAGAATTTGCACATAATAATTTTCTTAATATATTAGGCTTAGTTGGTGTGGTTTATTTTACTTTTTTGCTTAGTAACATATTTTGATCTATCTGTTTTCACTTGCAATCACTTAAATGCTACTTTTTATATTTACTAAAACACTTCTGTTTATTATCAAACTAAGGGTACGTCTAGAATACATGCCAGACTGTCTCCACAGGCATGTAGATTAGGCTACCAGACATAGTAAAATGAAGCGGCGATTTAAATAATCGCCGCTTAATTTAAATTTATATGGCTGCCGCGCTGAGCCGACAAACAGCTGATAGTCTGGACGCACGGGTGACGACATCAAAGGTATTTGTCAACCACCCAGGTAAGCCTCATCCCAGGAGACTTACCTGGGTGGTCGACAAATACCTTTGATGTCGACACCCGCGCATCCAGACTATCGCGCTGAGCCAACAAACAGCTGATTAGCTGTTTGTCGGCTCAGCGCGGCAGCCATGTAAATTTAAATGAAGTAGCGATTATTTAAATCGCCGCTTCATTTTACTATGTCTGGTAGCCTAATCTACATGCCTCTGGTGACAGAGGCATGTAGGCTAGACGTACCCTCAGTGTAAATTATTGTTACCTGAAGGGAGCAACCACTATTCATATCTCTCTTTTATTGATAAAGTGAACTTACCAGTTTTCTCTGTGTAAAACTTTTATATGAAATAAGACAGATTTATCTGGGGTTTTGGTCGTCTTCTGAGAGAGGTGCTTTCTGTAAGGAAAAACTTCCTAACTGTCAGGGTGGTCAAACACTGCCCAGGGAGGTTGTGGAATCCCCATCTCTGGAGATATTTAAGAGTAGGTTAGATAAATGTCTATCAGGGATGGTATAAACAGTATTTGGTCCTGCCATGAGGGCAGGGGACTGGACTTGATGACCTCTCAAGGTCCCTTCCAGTCCTAGTATTCTATGATTCTATGCTTCTATGATTCTAAGGCCCAATAGCTGAGCCCTCCCAGAGCCAAGCTGGTTCAGTGTCTGTGTTGCTGTGCTGGGGGGCCGTTACTCCAACTCTGTGCCCTTGCTGGGGAAGATCAGAGCATCTGTTCCAGCAGGACAGGGTGCTTGGGTGCCCTAGAAGGCAGGTAGTCAGCACACCAGATGAAAATCGCAAGGGGACCTCCACGATTCAACCCATCACAGGTACCAAAACAAATAAGAAATTAGAAATGCAGTGCCCATAAAATAAAAGGAATATCCACAATTCTGAGATACATTTCATGACCTATAAATTATCCGCATGCCATACATATCTTGGGTGAAATCCTATTAACTCTAGTGCAATCAAGGTTTTACTCCAGGGCTATGTCTAGACTGCAGGCTTCTTTCGAAAGAGCCTCTTTCGAAAGATCACGTCTAGACCGCAGGCGGATCTTTCGAAAGAGAAATCCGCTTTTTCGAAAGAGAGCACCCAGCGAGTCTGGATGCTCTCTTTCGAAGACGGCCTATTTACATTGAAGAACGCCTTCTTTCGAAAGAGGAACTTTCGAAAGAAGGCGTTCTTCCTTGTAAATTGAGGTTTACCGCCATCGAAAGAGAAGCCGTGTTCTTTCGAAATAATTTCGAAAGAACGCGGCTTGAGTCTGGACGCAGGGGAAGTTTTTTCGGGAAAAGGCTACTTTTCCCGAAAAAACCCCTGAGTCTGGACACGGCCCAGGAGAGAGGTGTTTTAGGAAAGGGATAAGAAGAGAATCCAGAAGGTTTCACTTCTATCATTATTTTTTAGACTACATAATTGTGCAACCTTTACTCACAGTGAGTATGATTTATCTTACCTTCATGTTAGGTAGTACTGAATGTCACTGCATTTAAGGTTGATCCTGCATCAGTTGACATCAAGAGCAATTAACTTAAATGGCTACAGGACAAAGCCCTCACTGTGCAAATAGTGTCATTGATGGGCAAGTCAATAAACATTGTAAGGTTGGCAGCACTGAGTATGTTAGCATCAATCATTCCACTTTGGTACAGCTACTAGTTTGTGCATATTGAAATGGGCTACATAGCCCATACCAAGCTTGGATACATAGTTCCATCAAAGTCAAGTTGACACCAACTCCGGATCTAGCCAAATGGTAGTAATTCTATATATATTTACCTTGGAAGGCTGAAAAGTTGAGTTCAAATTGTTGGGACTTAAATCTTTGGTTCTTGAGAATCAGGATAAATTTTTGACACAGCTTGGATTTTTTCCCCATTATTATATCTGTAGAGTAAGCTGAGATATCATTGTAAGGGATTGGACCAATAAAAAGAATACTAATGTTTCCTAAATTGAATATATTGTATATTTGAAATGTCATCCAAGTTCCCTGTGGGTTGCTGCTTTGCATTGCTAATAAGCAGAGGGACACATAATGTATATAAACGGCATGTAAAAGGCAGAACATTAGACTGATTAAATAATACTGTGCTACTTGCAGCCAAAACGATAGATCTTTTGTGGTTTGGAGATTCCACTAAATTTCAGTGAACCCAGGAACATATGCAAAAGATTGTCTTCTATCTATAAAAGAGCAGACAGTTGGATAAAGCACAGGAATTTCCCCAGTATTCCAAGCAAAATGCAGGACAATGTAGCACTTTAAAGACTAACAAGATGGTTTATTAGATGATGAGCTTTCGTGGGCCAGACCCACTTCCTCAGATCAAATAGTGGAAGAAAGTAGTCACAACCATATATACCAAAGGATACAATAAAAAAAATGAACAAATATGAAAAGGACAAATCACATTGCAGAACAGAAGGGGGATGCGGCGGGGGGGAGAGGGAGGAAGGAAGGTAAGTGTCTGTGAATTGATGATATTAAAGGTAGGGAGAGTGGGATGTTTGTGAGTTAATGGTATTACAGGTGATAATTGGGGAAACTGTCTTGGTAATGGGTGAGATAGTTCAAATTCTTGTTAAGTCCTTGTTGGCAAGTGTCGAATTTTAACATGAATGACAGTTCAGAGGATTCCCTTTCAAGTGCAGATGTAAAAGGTCTTTGTAGCAGAATGCAGGTGGCTAGGTCATTTAGAGAGTGTCCTTTCTGGTTAAAGTGGCAAGAAACTGTTTTCTCTTTGTGATCTTGTCTGATATCTGTTTTGTGGGCATTAATCCTTTGGCGAAGTGTCTGAGATGTTTGTCCAATGTACATAGCAGACGGACACTTTCGGCACATGATAGCATAGATTATATTTCTGGATGCGCAGGAATATGTGTTCTTGATCTTATAACTCACTTGGTTAGGTCCAATAATGGTATCAGCAGAATGAATATGTGGACAAAGCTGGCAACGGGGTTTGTTGCAAGGGAAGGTACCAGGGTTGGTATTAGTGTGGTATGTCCTGTGGTGGTTGGTAAGAATCATCTTGAGGTTAGGTGGTTGTCTATAGGAGACTATGGGTCTGTCTCCCAGAGCCTCTTTGAGGATGGTATCCTGTTCCAATATAGGCTGTAGTTTATTGATAATGTGTTGGACAGGTTTAAGTTGGGGGTTGTAGGTGATGACAAGTGGTGTTCTATTGTTGGTTTTCTTGGGTCTGTCTTGAAGTAGATGGTTTCTAGGTATTCGTCTGGCTCTTTCAATTTGCTTTTTTATTTCTCTGGGTGGGTAGTTGAGATTTATAAATGCTTGGTAGAGATCCTGAAGCTTCTGGTCTCTGTCAGTGGGATTAGAGCAGATGCGGTTGTATCGAAGGGCTTGGCTATAGACGATGGATCGTGTGGTGTGTTCTGGATGGGAGCTGGATGCATGTAGGTAACTGTATGAGTCGGTGGGTTTTCTGTAGAGAGTGGTGTCTAATTTTCCATTGTTGATTTGTACGGTGGTGTCCAGGAAGTGGATCTCTCGTGTAGAATGGTCCAGGCTGAGGTTGATGGTGGGGTGTAGGTTGTTGAAATCTCTGTGGAATATCTCCAGTGTTTCTTGGCCATGCGTCCAGATCATAAAGATGTCATCGATGTACCGTAGGTAGAGGAGGGGTGAAAGGGGACGGGAGTTGAGGAAACGTTGTTCTAGGTCAGCCATAAAGATGTTAGCATACTGTGGGGCCATGTTAGCATACTGTGGGGCCCAGTATTCCAGAATGAAAAAATGTGCTATCTGATCACTTCCAAAAGATAGTATTGTACGAGAGTGGAATAATTATGAAAGTGTCACTATAGCTATCAGAAGAGAAGGTCCCTTCCCCCACATCATGCCACATGCCTCTTCACAAGAAAACCTGTCACCATCAATATGATTGTTTGGGAGGTGACATAGGGCTTTCCTGGTACTACCGCTAATCACATGTGGGAAGGGAAATGAATTGGGAAGCACGGTCCTTAATAGTTCTATTCTGAACCTCTAAAACTATAGTTTTGGTTTGGATTAGCTTTATGAATGGAAAACATTGTCCTCAAGAGTAAAAGGAACTGCCAATTGAAACAAGAGGGAGAAATCTGTTTCCTTTAATTACTAAGAATAACTACAATTGTAGAAAAAAATGAGAGAGAATTATAGCTAAATTATATTAGTAAAACTAGCTCCTCTGGATTCTATATCTGGTGCAAGGAAAATATTCCAAAGTGTCATTCTCAAAAAACAAAAAAACAAAAAACAAACAAAAAAAAAACAATGCTGTGGCCTTGACAAATATAGGAATAAAAACATTGTCCTAAGGTTTGTGGTTGATCTATTACATCCTTTTACACATAGTAATCTTCATTGCTTTTTATGTTAGAGCTAGGCACATACTAAAATGCTTTGCTGTATCTGTTTTTAAATGCTTATGTGGGAGGCCACATTGAGTTTGCAAGACACCATGGAATTGATGAGACACATGTCTAGCATCATACAGATCAGTTTGTTAGTATGTTGTATCCCAATCTCTTTGGGATAGTGACTGTCTTTGTGTTGAAAGTACTAGAACACTTTGAGTTCTACCATGATTTAAATAATAATTATGCCTCAAACCGGAAAACACTTTGGGTACTTGTCAAGAGTTACGGTATTCCAGAAGAATTCTCATCCTCATGTCAACTGAAGTTATCCACAAAAATCAGTTTTAACCCAATGACCTTGGTGAAGAGGAAAAAAAAACAATATTAAGAAAAATGTAGATGGTACTTTTGTTTCTGATGCATCTAGGATTGCAATTAATTTTTTAGCAAGAGCTATACCATCTATTCTGTACTGTGTTCAGAATGTCATTTTAGTTTGATTTGGAAAGCTGGACAAGAAAAACAACTATTATCATCAAGATGTATGGAGAAAAGTTGTATGGAGAAAACCACTGGACCAAGTGGTTCTGGACTCAAAGAGGGATGTATCAGAATGATCCGATCATCTTTTTTACTCTACCAAGCGAGGCAAGATAGAAGAGACTGCTCCTAATATGAATAGACACTGACCTACAGAGGAAGCAAAATGAAGGAGAAAATGCAGGAATCATTCTTCAATCCTCTAAAGCATTTTACTTATTGCTTTTCAAACTAAAACTGTATCTAAGAAATGTTATTAAAATTAAAATGATGTGGGACCTGATGGCACATTGAAATCAAAATAAAACTCTCATGGAGTTGAATGAATCAACACCATGTTGTTTAGAATGTATTTTGTCTGATAATCAGATATGTAATATTATTTATATTAATAGTAACATGTAGTTAATAACGAGGTATTAAAAACATAAATACTATAATGAAGTCAATAGGAGCTGTTGGGTAATCACCCATTGGTAACTTAAGCCCCAATCCTGGAAAAACAAATAATACTGTACAATTTGCAAATAGAAAGATCAGAAAGAAAAGCTGGTTCTGAGATTCTATGTACCAACCTTGAGTACGTTCCCTGTGATGGTACAGGAATATAAATAGAAATAAGACCTTTCTGAATAAACACATTCCACCCACTTCTCCAAAATAATGCAATATACTTGGACTTCACACAGGGGAAAAGGCAGCTGCATAACAAGAGTTCCTTGATATTCATATTCACACCCTTTTTTCCTCAGCAAGTCATTTATCATCTAAATGTGTTGTTATTCATCACAACTACATATGTCAGCCATTTACTGTATAACAATTACAATATTACAATTGACACCCACTATTAAGTTTTAATACTTTATCTCCCTCAAGCATAAATTCCATGTATTACTTCCATAATTTCTTTTTTTATTAGCAGTGTCTTACTTCATACCTTTCACTCCTAATTGTTCATTCTTTCTTCTCTTTGAGTTTCCCACAGAGCACTGCCAGACAGTTACCTGCACAAATTTCCTTACGCCTTCCACACTTTTAGGGACACACACCTTTACCCAGTTCCAAGGTGCAACCCTATTAATTTAAACATCCACCCTTATCCAATTCCTAGGACTTAGGGCGTAACTTCCTGCAGGTCTGCAGGGTCTTTTGTCACTGAAAGAGTAATCCTTACACAGTACTAATCATATTCTCTATTTATTGACAATTACCAAGCAAGCAGAATATCCATGCCAAGCATAAATGTCATGCTTACCAATACTGATAAAGGCAGGCGGACTTCCCCTGTTGGCCAGGCAAGGTCAATCTCTCTGGATCCTAGCTACTGCACGTCATGGTCGTGCAAAGGAGTTCTGGCAGCTCTGGTCTTAGGCTGTGTCTTGGAGGTGAGTTCTTCTTCCAGGTCTTCTCTCCTCCATCTTGTTGCTGTTCTTTTCTTCCTTTCCTCTTTTCTTTCCTCTTTCCCTTTTCTGCTGGTCTCCTTCTTCAACCCCATTTTATATAGTGAAATTTGAGTCCTTCTTAGCTATACTTTAACCCACTAGTTTAGTACAATTTTACTAACCAATCATAACATACTGTAACAGAATTACATAACCAATCATATCCTACCAACTTAGTTGATTTACACCTAGCAAAATTAATTATATAGCAGGCAGAAACAATTAAGAACCAGACAGAGATCATACAGACAAACAATAGGAAAGTGAAGATCATAATCATAGAATAAGGATTCTACAACTTCAGCTATTGATAAATAGTTTCTTGCCAGACAAAATGCTGGTAAGATAAGTTTTCTCTACATATCTTGATATCTATTTCTTTATTTGGTAACAGTGGGTTCCAACAGAATGGGATCTCTTTCTTAACAGCCCATTAGGACACTATTTTAATGCAATTTAGATAGAATGTGAATATGTGACTTCAAGCTTTACAGCTAATGATTGCTGCTCTTCAATCTGGCTGAAGAGGAAGGCTTTAGGCCTTCCATTATGGTTACAGGCCTTCAAATGTGACTATAGAAAAATCATATTGTTACAAGACCACAACTGAGTGTAACAAACCCCATACCAATTATAGTAGGACAATATAAATTACAAATATTGCCATTTATCTGAAAATGAATTAACTTTTTCAGGGTATTTTGAGAATAGCACATAGACTCCCTGATGCTTGCTTTTTCATGCTAGTTTCTCTCTTTCACTCTCTCTCTCTCTCATTCTCTTTCAAGGAGAGGAGGAAATCTTGATACTTTAAAAAAAACTTTAATGAAGATAATAAAAATGATGGTCCTCATCCTGCAGACATTTTGGCATGTAAGCAACTTTATTTACATGAGGAGTGGAAGTCCCCCTGTAGTTAACTAGTTTCATGTGAAAGTGGTTCTACCATTTAAAACTTCATGGTTCATGGGACAAATGCATGTTAACAACATTCCCAGCAATCCTGTTCATAAGAATGTAGCATATCATAGTAACTGTCTAATTTTTAATGTTGGTCTGTATGAGATCATGAAACATCAGAATGCTGGAAATCATACACTGCTTAAGGAGATTGAAATTTGGCTTTATTAGTATTAAGATGGTGTCCTGATTTTCTTTCATTTATTATAAGTTTGCACTCATTTTGGAATTTCAGTAGTTTCAAGTTTGACTGGGTTCTTTTTTCCCATCTGATCATATGAATTGTTTAAAACACGAGTTAAGACTTTATGTTGTGCATCTAATATTTCAGTCTTTCAAATAACATTTAGTTCCTCTGAAGGAGATATGATTTTACATATGTACCAGGTGACACGGCAATGTTCAACACAAAAAGAATATGAGAGGTTCAAATACTTAACCCATTTGAGTAAAAATGTTGTGGGGTGGGGTGTTGTATTGGAGACAAGAAACAATTCATTCCATTGCTCCAATGCATTTTTACTGCAGGAAAGAGTGTTTGACATTTTAGAAGCATGTGGATACATCAGACCCTTTCTCACTCCTTACACAGCCAGCCACTGGTGGACTAAAAGTTTTTCTTATGAACTATTGCTCTAATTTAAAAATGCACACACTCTAATTTTGTTTCTCTGAACCTCTTTATAACTTAAACTCTCCCTTGCGAGATTCAAAGCCCCAGAATTTCAATTTCAAATCCAAGCATTTCTCCTATAGGTCTGTTCCTATAACTACTGAAGTCAATGCCAAAACTCCAATTGAGTTGAATGGTGCAGGATCAGAACTAATAAGAATTATGTTTCCTAATCAAGAAGCGGGATCAATAACACGTGGCTTATGCAACTGATCATTGCTAACAAACATAGCTTATGTTTTGAAGACAAGCTATCAGATAGTTGCAGTGAAGGGCCCATGATAAATGCATAAATTAAAACTTGAACAAGTCATTGCATCATGTAAATTCAAGGATGGAATAAATTTGAGGAGACTGAATTTTGCTCATGGAAGTTTTGTGATCAGAGGAAGAGACTGAATGCATTGAGGCCATGTCTACACTAGGAAATTATTTCAAATTTACTAAATTCTGACTTCTGGGCACCTAATTTTACAAATTCAATGTTCCATGTCCTCACTATGGGGAAGAATCGAATGTAGTCCAAAGCAGGCTCTGTTAATGGGGACATGCTATCTCAGACTCAGAACCCCAGGAAGCATTCCGGGGAGCTGTGGGTGACCTAACAGAGGTCAATTAGTTTAAAGTAGCAACACCTGTTATTTTGGGCTTACAAGTTTGGAAATAGCATTATTCATCATGAAAAGCAAGATTACATATTTCGAATTCTGTGACCCTTTATTCCATCGCTTACAAAATCAACCTTGGGGACCTAATTTCAGACTAAGGTCCTAGTGTAGACCAGGTCCGAGTAATTTATTTCCTGGTTTAGGAAATACAGTCCCATAATCATTAAAGGAACCATCTAATCAAAAATGGAAGATGGAAGATGGAATTCTTTCTTAATTTAATATTGTTTCTTAGACTTGTGTTCCTCGCTAACCTTCTCCTGAAGAAGGAAGATATGCCAGCAAAAGTTTTATCCTAAGCAAAGAAAATACTTCTTGAAAAGGCCATATCTGTTGCAATATTAATTTGATATTGGTGCTATTAAAATATTGATGTGTCTCCATCTGAGTAGTAATATTCATAATGTACCTTGAGCTGTGTAAGCAGCTAGACACTTTTGAAGCCTATAGTCTGGTCCAAAGAATACCAGAAATTTCTTCTCCTTCTCTTGCTTTATTTTTAAAGTTTCTCCTGTCCTCCTCAGTTTCTTGTTTTATTTTTTTAATAAAGAAAACAAGTTCGTAGGCCTAGAAAGTCCATCGGATTCTTTCAAAAGCCAGCATTTTTACAGGAAAAAAGGATTGTATGTCAGTAGAATATAAGCATTAATTTCACTGCATCAGCCTGTTAAGATCAGTAAGAATTACTGCCCACATGGACAGAACTTTGGAAAAGTAGGGTGATTAGTGATCCTGAGTAACACAGGAGATTGAGGACATTCAGTTGTTTCTGCTTCCCTTTTTCTTGGTTCCTTTTCTGAATTTCCTCTTTAATAGTCTGTTTTTTTCTTCCAAATTAATCATTTTAATTGTAGCAGGCATGAAAAGATTGGGAAATTTTAGTATAGAGAAGGGTAGTCAGCACACCATGGAGGTATTCAAATAATGGAAAATAAATCTTTTGCTTATACTTATCCTTTCTCTTAATACAAGAACAAGGGAGATTTTAATTAAATGGAAAGACAGCAAAATGAAAACAATTTATGAAAATAAACAAATACATAATTAACCTGTGGAATTTAATTCCCACAAAATATCACTAGAGCCAAGAGCTTAGTAGGATTCTGAAAAGGATTAGACATTTATATGGATAATGACAATGTTCCACAGTTGTTTTGGATGTAATTTTAAAAATGTATAATAGATATAGGGTTTGATTCAGCTTTTGGTAAAGCCCATGCAAATCAGATCCGGACCATTAACCCTAATTTTTCAGGGCATAAACCAAACTCTAACTGATATGGTTAGGAAGATAAATCTATAAGGGTAGTATAATGGTGTGTGTTTCCTACTAAATCTCCAAAAGGGTCAATATGATCCTGAGTATTTGTCTAACATCTGGGTTGTACCCGAAAATGGAACAAGCTTATCTGTGGACTAAACCCAGGAAAGAATGTCTGGGTGGCGTTATAAGCAGAGGAAATTGACAGTAGAGGGGAGTAACAAGGAATATCTTCAGTCACTCTTTAGGACTAGAGAGAATAGATACTAGGAGGGTCAAGGAAGAGGTATGGGGGATCCTTTCCTGAATAGAGAAGTCTGTAGGGCAACCAGGAGATAGATGAAGCAGGTACTGGGAGGGGAGCTGGCATATCTTCCTTCCTCAGGAGAAGGTTAGCGAGGAACACAAGTCTAAGAAACAATATTGAATTAAGAATATTGAATGTTGGAGTGTACCAGTGCATTCTGATAAAAGGAAATGAACTAGACTTGCTGTGAACAAGTCCTGGGAAGTGTTCTGTAGAAAAATATCAAGGACAATTTAATAATCATGAAAAGCCATGCCAAAGAAAGGTGTAAGTTGGTCTGAATTTGCATCCTTTGATTTGGGTTTGTTAGGTGGTTCTAGAGGAGGGTTTTGAGAAACCCATGCCTAAGAGAAAGGTAATTCTAAAGAGGTTGCAGGGAAGAAGGCCTCTGAAAGGCTGAGTAGGAAAAAGCCCAGAGATATGGCACTAAGAAGATAGACAAAACACCTCTTGGTTACTTGCTAAAGTATTCCTGAGCTAGAACCTAGTGAGGTAATGATAGGGCCTGGGTTCCTCTACCAGCCACTGGCTGGGGGCATGATGGCATGAGATGAGAGAAGGGGACAACAATGAAGGACAGTCTGAGAAAAGGAAGTGAGGACCAAGAGGCCCAGAATTAGAGTTGAAGATCTGATACAAGTTCTTGAATGTTGGTTAATTGGTCTTTTTCTCCATCCCAGAAGACATGAATTTAAATCATGACCAAGCTAGAAAGCCAAGTCATGGAAAGATGTGGACCAATGGAGGACAAGAATGGCCTTATGAAGGAGGCAGCAGATGAGGAGAAAGCCACCACACTTGGCCATGGAGAAATATTCCAGCAGTCAGTTCATCTTTGTACTGGTAAATTATTCCATAATTTTCTACACAGATTTTCTTGTACCTTCCTATTGGGACAGGATACTGAATTATGTGGACCAGTTGTCTGGTTGGGATTGTTAGGTCCTTTTGCCTTGTGAAGGAGAGTTTGCACTACTTAAGTGGTGAAAGCATTATTTACTTGCATTTCATTCTTCCTTAGCTAGCAAAACTGGTGGGCTGTGTCTACACTGGGCCACTTATTCCGGAAAATCAGCCACTTTTCTGGAATAAGCTGCGAGCTGTCTACACTGGCCCTTGAATTTCCGGAAAAGCAACGACGCTCTACTGCACAAAATCAGCCGCTATTCCGGAAAAACTATTCTGCTCCCGCTCGGGCATAAGTCCTTATTCCGGAACACTGTTCCGGAAAAGGGCCAGTGTAGACAGCACAGTAGTCTTTTCCAGAAAAGCACGTCTACATTGGCCACAGACACTTTTCTGGAAAAAGGGCTTTTCCGGAAAAGCAGCCTGCCAATGTAGACGCTCCTTTTCCGGAAAAACTGAAAACGGAATAGTATTCCGTTTTAAGCAGTTCCGGAAATTCAGGCCAGTGTAGACGCAGCCGTGAAGTAATTAGCTAAACACAGTGTATATTAATCACTACTATCCATGACTATTATCATTGTAGATCTAAAGAATCGAGCAAAAAAAGAATATAACATCCTGAAAAATGTAAGAGGATGATACTTAACTTTCCCACTGTCCTATGCATTCATAATATTAAACGTTATATTTAAACATTGTAATCCTGCATACTGTCCAAGACTATTTTCCTTCTGGCATTGGAAAGAGTAGAAGTATAGTTCTGTATTTGTTCACATTCAGTGCACTACACATTTGGGAGGAAACACTAAGGGTAAATAAATCTGCTAGAGAATGTATATAATTCTGAATGTAATGGAAGCAGAAGCATCTTGTCTTTACTAACAACACAATACGCAGAATCCAGTTTAAGAAATACAATTGAGAAACTCATTAATTTAATATTTTAAACAGCTTTTTAAAGTCAGTTACCACATGCAATACAACCAAATGCAATACAACCAAATTAGTTTCCAGATCAAATGAGTTAAGATGAATCAGACTTGTATGGTTGTAGTGCTATCAGAAACGCCATAGTAATGTACCACCTTGAATGCTGTTCTACTTAACCTCATGTTGTAATTTATTGTTTTTTCCCCCTTAGGCAGCAATATTTTAGGATAAATAGATGTCACTATAAACTCTGTAATAAGATCATTTTTATAGCCATAAACTACCTAAAATTTGGATTGCATTTTCATGATGGGGATCCCTGCCAATATGCTGTACACCAAAGCATTCTGGTGACCAGAACTGCATTATTTTAAGCCCAATTCCCCTTTAGTAGTAGTATGATCTAAACTAAGTTTATGAAATCTCTATACACAGTGCATATACTGTTCTCTGCATACACAGATATTGCTGAAGAACAGAAATGTCACAGGCATCTGGTAAAGGTTCATCCCCATTGTCATTTTTTTCATTAACCCTTTCTGGCTTTCTGTCAATAGAAGCACATATCTTTTTGCCACTTGCACTGAGAGTTTTCATTAATCCACTTCTAGTGTTGATCATTACGACTCTAAATCAAAGCATAATCTCCACTGTACCATGATGAATATTGAATTAATGAAATTTTCCTTAGTGCGCAATTAGTCTTTTAGCAATAGTCATCATCCAGACCATGTGTTTATGATATCTCAGATCTTGCATGATATTTGTGAATCTGACAGGTCTGGTCTAAGATGTCAAGGATCCTCCCCTGTCCCTCCATAACTGCATGTTAAAACTGGAACTTCAACATTAAGTTTGGCAACACAAACTTGGTTATTTTTAAGAACTTCAAGAAACAAAATAGAGTAGAACGGTCACAAAGAATGTATAATTCAGTGAACTAACCTCCCTTAAAATCCTTCCTGATGTACGTATTTGTTCAACTTCTTAGATTTGAGACATCTGTTCATATTGCTGTCATCAAAGCTAAGCTGCTGTAACATACTAAACCCAACAGTGACTGTTTTCACTCTTCACACTGCCTTTTTCAATCATAGATGAACAGAAGCAAGCAATGATTTTGAAGTCCCCTTACCTCATACATAATTAGAATGTTTAATTTTGGGGGTACTTGTAGAATCTCCCTCTGGGTTGTCCCTACATGGTTCACTAAAATGCAATTTTTAAAATATTCTTCTGTCAACATAAACTATTTGGCTACGTCTAGACTAGCATGATTTTCCGCAAATGCTTTTAACTGAAATGTTTTTCCATTGAAAGCATTTGCAGAAAAGAGCGTCTAGATTGGCACGGACGCTTTTGCGCAAAAACACTTTTTGCAGAAAAGCATCCGTGCCAATCTAGACGCAGTTTTGCGCAAGAAAGCCCTGATCGCAATTTTCGCCATCGGGGCTTTTTTGCGCAAAACAGTTTTTAGCTCTCTACACTGGTCCTCTTGTGCAAAAGCATTTGCGCAAGAGGGTTTTTTCCCGAGCAGGAGCAGCATAGTATTTGTGCAAGAACACTGACAATCTTACATTAGATCGTCAGTGTTCTTGCGCCAATTCAAGCAGCCAGCTTTTGCGGAAAAACTTGCCAGTCTAGACGCAGCCTTTATGTAATGCTATTCCATGTATTTTACACACTACAAGGCTGATGGGCACAGCAATAATGTATGAACGAGTCTATCTGTAGGTTTGTTGCTCACAAATGAAGATACAGTGGTGGAAAAGCATATCCTGTCTCTTGAGGATCATTTACATGAAAAAGAAGTAACTGACAAGCAGCTGTGCAAGTATAAGTTCAGGCCAATCTTGCAATCTGAGTAACACCCAAGTCTTAAACTGAATTATTATTACATTTATGATTATTTTCTTTGGGGCCTATAAGTTCAACTGTACTACAGTCAAAACTGTGTCAGCATTATGTGAGGTATATACAAACATAAATTAAAAACCAAAACTTGCTAGCTCCTAGAAGTAAGAAACATGTGATTTTGCTAGTGGATCTTGGGCCTTGGGGAAAATGGAGAGTCCTGAAGTTTTGGTGCACTGAAATCGTATTTTTGGCATCTCTGTCCATGTCATTGAGGGGGAGAGGAAGAGATTAATCTTAGGGCTAGGTGGAGGAGAGTTTACTATCAGAAAATTTGGTGACCACAGCCAAGCTGAAACTGAATTCCTGTACAAAACCCTTTTTTATAATCTACAACATGCAATTAGACTGTATGAGGGAACTTTCAACATCAAACGTCACATCTGTTTACTTCTCTCCGAAATACTACTGAGTTCAGTTACAATTATCACTACAACTCTACTATGCATACTTATGCATAGATTCTGTAGTCCATATTTCAGACACAGAAATCCATGTTGGGAATAGTAACAAGAGAATTCTCTTTCAGTTCCTGGGATATCATGTTTTTAGTTAATATTAGTTAAAAAAACCAGCATAATTTACTGCTGTGTTCTGACTGAGACATCACGAACAACTGAGGGCTTGCCTATAGGTGTGGTGGGGTGTAAATCTTTTTGCAGAATCAGATAATATTAATTATGCAAGCTACAGTGATCAAATGCACATGGGATAGTGTTCAAACATATGCAGGCAGTTTGCTATGAGCTGAGTGTATCCCATGACTAGAATGTTAGAATGGCATCCCATCTAGACTGGCATCTCATGTTCCTTTGCTTTCAGGCTGGTTAGTGTGCATTCTGGGATTTTTCTTGCTGTATATGTGGAGTGCACAGTTGAATCCAGGCTGGTTCAAATATTTTTAAAATTCCATGATTATCTGTCTCTGCCCTGGGCAGTCAAGCACCATTTCCAGAACGCCGTCAGCAAGGGTGGACATAACAACAATGCTCTGCACTACTGTGCTGGCAATGTCTACCACGCAGAGGCAGCTTAAATTGTACTTTAGCACTGAGAGCTGTATGAGTTTGGCTTTGGACTTCTCCAGCTGCATTACTAAGCATAGGAGTGTAGCAATAAGAATATATTACAGAATATATTACACAACCTGACTAAGATGCTGGTTGTGTAATGCTCAGCAAGATTAGAAAGGCTATAAAAATAGAAAACTCGATAATAATGGATTTTAACTATCTCCACATTGACTGTGTAAATGTCTCCTCAGGAAGGGATGCAAAGATAACATTTCTAGACATCATTAATGACCGCTTCTTGGAACAGCTAGTCTTGGAACCCATAAGAGAGGAGGCAATTCTTGATTTAGTCCTAAGTGACTCCCAGGATCTGGTCCAAGAGGTGAATATAGCTGAACTGCTGGATAATAGTTATCATAATGTAATTAAATATAACATCCTTTTAGCTGGGGGAGGATGGAGATAACCAAATAAGTGAGAGATAACAACAGTGGCATTTCACTTTAAAAAGGTAAACTACTCAACAGCAAGGAAGCTAGATGAATGGGAATTAAAAGAAATAGTCACAATTGGGATATGTCTGCAAGCCACGGACACTTAAAAAACATAATAGAGGCTCAACTTAAAATGTATATCCCAATTAAAAACAAGAAAAAGAACAAAAAACAATGCCACTGTGGCTAAATAACAGAGAAAAAAAGGGCATGAGAGGCAAAAAGTCATCCTTTAAAAATTGAAAGTCAAATCTTATAAAGGAAAATAGAGAGGAGCATAACCTCTGGCAAGTAAAGTGTAAAAGTATAATTAGGTGGGCCAAAAAAGAATTTGAAGAGTAAACAGCAAAAAACACTAAAAATGTTAATCAGAAACAGGAAGCCAAAGAATCTGGTGATCAAGGTGCTAAAGGAACACTCAAAAAAAGACAAGTCCAATGAATTATATGAATTGATCTTCATTGCAGAGGATCTGAAAGAGATCCCCAAGCCTGAGCCATTCTTCAGTGATAAATCTGAGGAAATGTCTCAGATTAAGTTATTGATAAAGGAGGATTTGGACTAAATTAATAATTTAAACAGCAGTAAGTCACTGGCACCAGTTGCTATTCACCATGGGTATGTCTAGACTACATGTCTCTGTCAACAGAGGCATGTAAACTAGGGTACCCAACATAGTTAAAGAAGCCGGGATTTAAATATCCCCAGCTCCATTAAAATAAACTTGGCCGCAATGCTGTGCCAGCTCAGCTGATTGTCGGCACAGCGCGGCAGTCAAGACGCGGATTGATTGACAGGGGAAGCCTTTGTCACCCACTGCCTTATGCCTCGTGAAATGAGGTTTACAGGAGCAGTCGACAAAGGCTTCCCCTGTTGACCGATCCGCATCTTGACTGCTGCGCTGTGCTGACAATCAGCTGAGCCGGTACAGCATGGTGGCCATGTTTATTTTAATGAAGCCGGGGATATTTAAATCCCGGCTTCTTTGACTATGTCGGGTAGCCTAGTTTCCATGCCTCTGTCGGCAGAGGCATGTAGTCTAGACATACTCTAAGAGTTCTAAAAGAACATGGACATGCAAGTGCAGAATCACTGACTTGGTATGTAACTTATTTAAATCAGATTCTGTATCCAATGACTGGAGGATGACTGGAGCTAATATAATGCCAATTTTTAAAAATGGTTTCAGAGGTAATCCTGACAACTACAGGCCAGTAATCTTAACTTCAGTATCAGGCAAATTAATTGAAATTATAGTAAATAATTAAATTATCAGACACATTTCTAAACAAGATTTGCTGGGAAAAGGCAGCATAGCTTTTATAAAGGAAAGTTATGACTCACCAATCTTTTGGAATGTTTCAGGGATCAACAAACATGTGGACCAAGTTGATGTAGTGCACTTTATCGTTCAAAAAGCCTTTGACAGTGTCTCTTACAAAAGGCTTTTAAGCCAAATAAACAGTGGGGCTGTGTCTAGACTGACAAGTTTTTCCGCAAAATCATCTGCTTTTGTGGAAAAACTTGCCAGCTGTCTACACTGGCCGCTTGAATTTCAGCAAAATCACTGATGATCTCATGTAAGATTGTCAGTGTTTTTGCGGAAATACTATGCTGCTCCCATTCGGGCAAAAGTCTTTTTCCGAAAAACTTTTGCGCAAAAGGGCCAGTGTAGACAGCAGAGATTTGTTTTCCTCAAAAAAGCCCCAATCGCAAAAATGGCGATCGGGGCTTTTTTGCGGAAAAGCGCGTCTAGATTGGCCACGGACGCTTTTCCACAAAAAGTGCTTTTGCAGAAAAGTGTGCTGCCAATCTAAACGCGCTTTTCCAAAAATGCTTTTAACGGAAAACTTTTCCATTAAAAGCATTCCGGAAAATCATGCCAGTGTAGAGTTAGCCTCATGGTATAAGGGAAAATCCCCTCATGGTTCAGTAACTGGTTAAAAGATGCAGGGGAGCGGAGCAGAACAAGGAATAACTGGTCAGTTTTCTGAATGAAGTGTAGTAAACAGCAGAGTTCCCCCAAAGTTCTGTACTGGGATCTTGTGGTGTTTGACATATTCATGAACGATCTGGAACAGTAACAAACAGTGAGTTGGCAAAGTTTGCATGTGATACTGAATTACTTAAGATATTTAAATACAAAGTAGACTGCGTAGAATCACAAAAGGATCTAACAAAACTGGATGTTTGAGCAACAAATTGCCACATGAAATTCAGTATTGATAAATGCAATGTAAGATAATTCACATGGGAAAACATAAACCCAATTATATATACCAAATGATGAGGTGTAAATTAGCTATCACTCAAGAAAAAGATCTTGGAGTCATTATGTTCTCTATAAATATCTGCTCAATAGGCAGTGGCAGTAAAAAAGTTAGTACATTAAGAATCATTAGGAAAAGGGATAGATAATCTCACTATACATTTTAAAAATGTGCATCTGTCTGTCTAGCTGTCTGGGAGTCTGTTCAAGAACTCCTCCTAAACAGTAAGATCTAGGATCACAAAATTTGGTATGCAGCTTCCTCTTATCATAACTTATAGCAAGGTAAGGGTTTGGTTGTATCAGGATGATAGGGTGTGCCATTCATTCAACTGACTCTCATAAAATGGAATGACCAATGATGGGCAGCAAGGAGCAAGAGATGGGAATCAAGAGAGCTATAACCTCATTAGGCCTGCAGGGGGCAGGAGCAGAGAAAGGAACAGCTATCTATTATATATCTCAGACAGTTTTTCTGTTTGGCTGCGTCTAGACTGGCATGATTTTCCGGAAATGCTTTTAACGGAAAAGTTTTCCGTTAAAAGCATTTTCAGAACAGAGCCTCTAGATTGGCACGGACGCTTTTCTGCAAAAGCACTTTTTGCGGAAAAGCATCCGTGCCAATCTAGATGCGCTTTTCCGCAAAAAAGCCCCATTGCCATTTTCGCAATCGGGGCTTTTTTGCGGAAAACAAATCTGAGCTGTCTACACTGGCCCTTTTGCGCAAAAGCTTTGCGCAGAAGGACTTTTGCCCAAACGGGAGCAGAATAGTATTTCTGCAAGAAGCACTGATTTCTTACAGTAGGAAGTCAGTGGCCACAGGGGAGCAAGAGGTGCAAGTGGCTGCTTGGGCACCACGGTCCCCATGCAGCACCCCATGACGGCCTGGCTGAAAAGAGTGGCACCTTCAGCTTAGAAAAGAGATGACCAAATGGGGTTATGATAGAGTCCTGTAAAATCATGAATGGTATTCCGTCACTCTGTGTCCCGTAGGCTCTGCAACTCCCACAGCCTTCCTGCCCCAGACACTGTTCAGGGACTGGCAAAGCCACCTGGCAACTCAGCCTGGGCAGATTTTGCCTCCTGAAAGGCTGCAGCCAGAGCTGAGCAAGCAGGACCCTCTGGAGGAGGAATCTATCCAGGTCAGGCTGCCAGGAAGCTTTGCCCATACACTAACAGTGTCCAGAACAAGGAGCAAAATCTTTTATCAGATTTAATTTAGCAGACAGCAATTGCATACATCTGATTTCATATGGAGTAAAATGCCCCTTTTTGTTACAAAATATCGAAACAGTATTTAAAAGACAAATATGTTTTAACCTACTTATAATACAATATTTTATTTTGCTCAGACTTAATCACAAATTTCATTTGGAGCATATGAGTCTCTCCTTAAAAATATTAAACTTCTTAAGATTGTAAGCCATCCAGAGCAAAGGACTATCATTTCTATGATTTTGTGGTGCTTGGCACAATGCAGAGGGTCCCAATTCTGTTTGGGGCCAATTGGAGCAATAGTATTTACCAAAAAGGATTCTGGAAAAAATAAGAAATACTGAGAACCCAAATGTGTCTATTCCAATATATTTTTAAACACAAATATTTCAGAGCATATATATTACAAATTCGTAAGTTTGGAAGAATTTTAACTTTCTATCATCCTTGTCAATGGTCTTAATGCTCTACCATAGTTAATCTCTCTAAAGCAGTTAGAATTCTGTGCTTTACACTTTCTGTACCTTTAGACAATGCAAAAAAACAATAAAATTCTGAGTCTTGTTTTACAAAAGATATTTATCCAAAAAGTCAAATTGTTTTTTCTATAAACTATATATATATAAGACTCATGAAAATTTTTTTAAGGGAGCACATCTTTTGAAAACTACTGTGTCTCTTCAGTGATTTAATGTGGCAAATTATCAATTTAACTGGCCATGTAAGTGCTCTTTTGAGAATCATTATGGGTGCGTGGATTGGTTTGTTAAAAAGCTATAATTGACAAGTTTAAATACTGCAAAGAATTGTCCAAGTAACTTGTCAACCTAACTATTGAAAATTTACCTATCACCTTAATAGTTTGGGAATTAATATGGAACAGCCGCACTCCATCTGCCCCTTGCTAATGGTTCTGCATCTTACTCAATTGAGGCCTGGTCTACACTGTGAGTTTAAGTGACACTTAGCCATATTAGGTCTAATTTCTAATCATTGACTTGATACCATCAAGTCCATTCTGTTGGCTTTAAGAGCCATTAAAGTTGATTTCTGTACTCCAATTTTTCATGAGGAGTAATGCTAAATTCGACCTTGCATGATGGACTTTATAGTAGTGAAAATGCAGTGCCGTGAAAGCCAAAGTTCTTGGCTTCCAGGAGGTGCCCTGTGGTGACTGCTCTATCCAGGTCACTCAGTTCTGCTGCTCTCCAGGGATGTGTCTAGACTACAGGGTTTTTTCAAAAAAAGTGGCCTTTTTTAAAAAAAATTTCCCCTGCGTCTAGACTGCTGCCACGTTCTTTTGAAAGTAAATCGAAAGAACACGGCAGTTTTTTCGACCATGGAAAACCTTGTTTTATGAGGAATATCGCCTTTTTTTCGAAAAAGCACTTTCAAAAAAAGGCGCTATGTAATGCAAACTGTGCTTTTTCAAAAGAGAGCTGCCTGGGTGCTCTCTTTCGAAAAAGCGGCTTGCTTTTTCGAAAGTACTGATTGTAGTCTAGACGCTCTTTTTCAAAAGAGGCTTTTTCAAAAGTATCTTTTGAAAAAGCCTCTTTCGAAAGAGGCTTTCAGTCTAGACGTAGCCCAAGTGAACAGGAAAAGCCCCAGGAAAATTTGAATTTAATTTTCTGTGTGGCTAGGATGGCCAACAGACCTCAGAGCAGGCAGCATAGCTGAGCAGCACACCTGACCATAAGTTCCTAGAGTTGCAGATGAGCCCCAGCACTGAGCATGCAGAAGATCCTGGATCTCATCTCTGTGTAGGGAGAGGGATTTGTCCTTGCAGAACTATGAACCAGCAAAAGATTTCAAAAGTCACGGAGGAGAAAGAATACACTAGGGATGCCCAGCAGTGGCGCATGAAAATAAAAGAGCTTATCACATATCAGGAGATAAAGGAAACATAGGAATGGTCTGGATCCTTGCTGCAAACATGCCTCTTCTATGAGCAACTGCACGCTAACCTGGGAGGGGGACCAGACCAGCTTCCCTAGCCAGTTTGTGGATTCCAACCAAGACACTTTTCTGGCAACCTTTGGCAAAAGTACAGAGGACAGCATGGATGAGGAAGAGGAGGAGGAGGAGAGTGATCAGCAGAAGAGTGGGGCAAGCAATGTCACCAACAGTCAGGATCTTTGTATAACTTTGGAGATAATCCCCTCTTCCCAGGATGTCTTGCAGCTGGGCACTGATCCTGGGGAGGTCACTTCTGGTGAGGTCACATTTTTTATCTTGCTACAAGTGGGTTAAGGGAATTGGATGTAATATACGTCTGCCACTATGCCTACACAGTGTGTTGGGTCCCCGGAAAAGCTTGTTAACATGTCTAGAGATGGTGCGGAAATCCTCCCTACATAGCTCCATAAAGCTCTCATAGAGAAGCTCTTTAATCCAAGGGTGGGAAACCCTTTATGCTCAGGGTCCACTGACCCACAGAAAAATCTCACAGGAGTGAGGAAAAACTCCACCCCTTACCAGCATGGGGTCCCCAATGTGGGGAGAGCCCTGAGTCTCAGGGGTTGAATCCAGGTAAGTCAGGGGTTGCATTTGGACCCCGAGTCTTAGGTTCCCCACCCCTGCTTTAATCCTTCTCATAAGGTTTCTGGGGAGGCCTGCCTTATTCTGTCCTCCACTAGGACACCTTTTCATGCCGAGCCAGCAGTAAGTGGTCTGGCATCATTACAGCATAAAGCATTACAGAATAAGGTCCAAGTTTCTGTCCACAATTAGTCAGCATCTGTTCCCTATTACTCTGTGTGATTCAGAGAAGACTGATATCTCGCATGCCAACCTGGGTGAAGCAGAGGAAGCTATTAGCTGATGCCTCTGCGGTAAACCTTTGTTTGTTTGTCCCCAATGAAACACGGCTTGAGTCCCTGCCCTGCCCCAGTGCCCAGAACTCCCAATCCCTCCCCTCTTTATGCTCCTCCAGAAAGGGAAAGTTACACTCTCCCAGAAAATAGGAATTGCCGAACCCATAGACGCCATGTGAGACCCTGCCCTGCCCCCATACTGGACCCCTTCCCTCCCACATGTTCCCTGGGAAAGGAAAGTTGCACTGTGCCAGAAACAGAGGATGTTGAACACACGGGTGCAGTGTGATCCCTTACCCTGCTCTACCCTGCTATCATGCCCAGCTCCCTTCACCTAACAGGCTCAAGCCCCAGTGTGTCACTTACCATGCCTTCCACCGAACTGAGTTCAGCTGGCTGCTCCCCATAGAACTCTGTGGTGTATCTGCTGAATAGTGGCTGCTTAAAAGCCTAACTGTGGCCTTGTACAAAAGGGACCAAGGAGTGTGCAGTGGGAAGGGCAGCTAGCCTGCTGCACACTCAGTCCCGGCCAGCTGCCCGACTGGCACAAATCCACAAGCAAAAATGGACTAGGGATGACATGTTCAAGGAGCAAATGCAATCCGATTACTGGGACAGGGAGTGCATAAGAGAGTGGAGGAATATGCTGCTGTTGGAGATGAGAATGAAACGTGAAGACAGAAGAGTGTGCAGGAAACTGGAAGTGAAGAACCAGGAGAGAGTCTTCAAGAACATGGTGAATGTTATGAACTGCATGACAGACTTCTAGGATAGTTACATGCAAAGTCACCCCCTCTAGCTTTTGTGGAACCATATTCTGTCTTCACCACATTCCATAGCTTCCTTTCCCATGAGCCCTAGTATGGGAGCAGATGTCAAGCGTAGCCTCACACTCAACCCCCAGGGATGTATCCCGAAGCAAAAGGCTGTCCTTCTTGCAATTGTGATCATCCCTCCTAAGCTTCTGCTATCAACTTCTTTTCTGTCCCTCCTGTGGTCCCTAAATAAAAACACATGATTTCTGAATAGCATTCTCTTTTATTGCTTGTGTTGGAGAGGGGAGGGAGGTTACAACATATACAGGACACCTCATTAAGAGAAACATTCATGACTTTCAAATCTGGTCCTTCATAAAACTATCTTTCAAAGCCTGCCACTTGTTTTCCTCTCCTTATTGCCCTAGGCTACGTCTAGACTGGCATGATTTTCCAGAAATGCTTTTAACGGAAAAGTTTTCTGTTAAAAGCATTTTTGGAACAGAGCGTCTAGATTGGCACGGACGCTTTTCCGCAAAAGCACTTTTTGCGAAAAAGCGTCCGTGCCAATCTAGACGCGCTTTTCCACAAAAAAACCCCGATCACCATTTTCACGATCAGGGCTTTTTTTGCGGAAAACAAATCTGGGCTGTCTATACTGGCCCTTTTGCGCAAAAGCTTTGCGCAAAAGGACTTTTGCCCGAACGAGAGCAGCATAGTATTTCCGCAAGGAGCACTGATTTCCTACAGTAGGAAGTCAGTTCTTTTGTGGAAATTCAAGTGGCCAGTGTAGACAGCTGGCAAGTTTTTCCGGAAAAGCGGCTGATTTTCCAGAAAAACTGGCCAGTCTAGACACAGCCCTAGTGTCTGGCTGCTCATATTTGCTGGCGAGGTGCTGTGCCTCAACCTCTTACCCTGCCATATAACTTTCTCCCTCACTGTCACAAGTATGATGGAGCACACGTCAGGCTGCCACTACAATGGGAATTTTGCATTAGCTGAGGTCTAACCTAGTCAGTAAACTGTAGCAATTTCCCTGTACATTCCCAAAAGCACATTCTACCATCATTCTGCACTTTCTCAGCCTGTAGTTGAATTCTCCTTACTGCAGCAGTGTAGGCTGCCTGTGTAAGGCTTCATGATCCTTGGGAGCAAAGGGTAGGCTGGGTTGTCAAAGATCACTATTGATATTTCAATACCTCCAATGGTAATTTTCCAATTTGGGAATAAAGTCCCAGCTTGCAGTTTCGGAAGAGGCAGGAATTCCTAAAGATGCACTTTTCCTGATCATCCCATGTTGATGTTGGTGAAATGGTCCTTGTGACCCACCAGCTCCTGAGGCACCAGCGAGAAGTACCCTTGCAGTTCATGTACTCTTTTGCAAGGTGTTCGGGTGCCAAGATAGTAATGTGTATTCTGTCTATCACCCCACCACTCTTCAGGAACCCCATCATGGTAAAGCTGTCCTCTATGTTTTCCAGAGTCACTACTCTCTGTAGCATAGGGGTATTGATTTCCCTGGCTACTTGAATCACAGCAGCCCCACTGTAGATTTCCCCACTCCAAATTGATTCCCAACTGACCAGTAGCTGTCTGGCATTGCAAGCTCCCATGGGGCAAGTACCATTCACTTATCCACTGTCAGCGTGGGTCTCATCTGGTATTCCTACACTTCAGGGTGGGGGGACAGTAATTCACAAACTTCCATGAAAGTGGCTTAAGGCATGCAAAAGTTTTGCAGCCACTTCAGACCATCCCATAGCTGCATCTTTATGCATTCTACCAGTCTGTACAGAGCATTGAATGCCAGCAGCATTTGCCAGTCACTTAGTTCAAGTGTTTTGCAGAAGAGTATGTTCATGCCTCCTGATATTCTTCCTCATTCTGGTGGACCCTGGACACATTCTGGATATGCTCCAGCATAAGACTCTCCCTAGATAATATGATTGCCATAGTGCTTTGATGCTCAATGGGATCCGCAATGAATTCCATACTTTCACTGCTATGGCATCTGTATAGATAGCCAGGGAATAAATAGTCATGAAAAGACTGTGCCATTGCTTTCTAGAAGGGTGGGAGAGGGAGGAGATGAGTGCATTATGGGACCCAAGTACCCAGAACCACACACTTCACAGTTTTGGACCTAGAATACAAAGGAGCTATAGGCTAGCTACCTACTGTACATCGCGCTCAAAGTTGATGGTAGCCATCCTACTGGCTCTAGCACTAGGAAGGCAGGATAAAGGATGTCCTGATGGTAAGGAGGTGGAGTATAGGGCATCCACCTAGAGGATAGGGCATCCGCCTGAGGAGCACAGAGCAGTGGGCTCAAGTCTGCCCCACCCCCACCCCCACCTGCCAACCCTGGGTGCAGCCAGACAGCCAGCATTGGCTTCCCTGGCTGGCGAGCCACACTAGGAGGCAGGGTAGGGGATGTTCTGGAGTGGCCTAGGGGCATCTGCTTGGGGAGCACACAGTGGTGGGCTCAAGTCCCATCCCCCCCCTTTCCCCACTCTGGGAGCAGCAGGATGACCAACATTCACTGTCCGAGGTTGAGAGACCCTCTGAAGCTACTTTGAACTGGGTTCAATTCTTGTACACAGTGGGGACATGGATTTTCAGCTTTACAAAATCAGGTGCTAAAAATCAACCTTGATAAATTTGACCTTATCTCTTAGGCTGCATCTAGACTGGCATGATTTTGCGGAAATACTTTTAATGGAAAAGTTTTTCCGTTAAAATTATTTCCGCAAAAGAGCATCTAGATTGGCATGGATGCTTTTGCACAAAAAAGTGCTTTTGTGCAAAAGCATCTGTGCCCAGTAGAGACGCGCTTTTGCGCAAGAAAGCTCCGATGGCCATTTTAGCCATCAAGCTTTCTTGCGCAAAAAATTAAGGTGCCTGTCTACACTGGCCCTCTTGCACAAGTATTCTTGCGCAAGAGGGCTTATCCCTGAGTGGGAGCATCAAAGTATTTGCGCAAGAAGCACTAAATTCTTACATTAGAACGTCAGTGTTCTTGCGCAAATTCAAGCGGACAGTGTAGACAGCTGGCAAGTTTTTGCTCAAAAGCGACCGCTTTTGCACAAAAATCTTGCCAGTCTAGATGCACCCTTAGTGTAAACAAGGCTTAAGTAATGTCATTGAGGTCAATGAGATTAATCTGATCAGATCCATACATATAAATAATGGTTGTATAACTAGTCCTGTAGTTAGTATAGAAATTTTGCAATTTTTTCTTCAAAACAAAATCATTGGGACAGTCAATTGCAAACCATGACATGTTTTTTTTATGTGGTCACCATTTTAGAAATATTCTGACGCTCAGGATACTCTCACACTGACTACGTTTCTTATGCCTTATTAATATTATAGAACTTAATGCAGTTAAATAAAGGGTTGGTGGTATAAAAGCCTTCTGCAGTGTATGGGTAATATTTCATTAGCCCTCAATCCAGGACAATATTAAAAATGCTTACATGTATACCAGATTAATTTTAGTAATTAAAATTAAGCATTTGCTTAAGTGCTTTGCTAGACCAAATAATTATTTCCCATATTCTCTCTCTCCTTCGTATGTGTGATTTGCCAATACACCTATTTCTATTAGTAATTTTCCTGCTTGTTCAAACAAAAGTTAAAAAAAATGGGAAATTTAACTTTTTCCCTAATATAATTTATACATTAACATTCATTAGGGAAATGAGTTTATCTATCATGCATTTCTGCTGATAGGGTATAAAGTGTTCTCAACTCATATTTCTTTGTAATAAATACGTTGAATTATTAATGTACCATTTCCTTTATCCAACAGACAAGACACATTCGTCACCCTCATCATATGCTTTCTGGTAGCAATTTTTGCCAATATTTTATGTATTTATTTTGATTTGTAGACATCCAAAGAGGAAGAAAACAGCAACAGACCACTTGAAATAGCAGATAATAGATGTGCTAAAGGCATAAATTATTGCAATATAAAATCTGGGATATATAAAGTAGAGAGTCAGTCTGCTTTGTATATCCTGGATTTTATATTGCAATAATTTAATTGCAAGATGTGGAGGGAGCTCCGTTGCTCCCAGAAGGGCTGGGGCCTTAGGTGGAAGGTATGGTGCTGGGGGCAGCCAGCCCTCAGTGCCACCAGGACCAAACCATGCTGCACCCCTTAGAACCACTCAGAGTACACCGCAGGTTGCTCCAGCAGTATTTTAAAAGGCCAGGGGCTGCAGGCCCTTTTGTATCACTGATCTCTGGGGCAGTTGTCCCCTTTGTCCCTTCCCCTGTCAGCAGGCCTGCTTTCAGTTGACATAGAGTCAGGTCTAAAGAGGTATCCCCATTGAAGTCGATAGGCATAGGTCTTATTTTCAGACTGCTGAAGACATGGGAGCTAGCATTTACAGGGAGAATCTGGCCCCATATTCCTGCATTAATTTCAGTGTTGTAAATGTTGGGATTACTATTTGACTTATGACCACAGGCCTACGTATAGTCAGCTAGGGCCCCATTGCCGGAGGTGCAGAGTGCTTTCAAATACCACTGGAATTATTGAGAGCAGGGGACTCCTCAGGATTTCCCTGGATTGGGACATCTAGAGAAATATTCACAATCTCATTCTCAGCTGGATCTTGCACCCTTGATTGCATTAGCAGCAGGCAACAAGTTTTAGGGCCAAAATGAAGGAAGAGCATACAGTGGTCTGAAACCCTAACTCTGAGAAATCCCATCTCTTAAACCTCTGTATTTTTTTTTATTTAAAGCATTACTAAACCATTGTATCTAAAATACCTGCTCTCATTGAGTAATTTAACTGGGATGGGCAGAAATAGATTAATTCTTAATTTGCCAAGGTTGCCAAATTGTGCTGTATTTATCATTGAAAATCTGCAGCACAAAATTAATATGGTTTAGTCTTAGAGTTTTGTTGGTTTGTGACAATTTCCAGTAAAAAACAAAGCCTTCTCTACAAGGGTGTGTCTAGACTACAGGGTTTTGTCGACAAAAATGGACTTTTGTCGACAAAACTATACCTGTGTCTACACTACCTCTGACTTCTGTCGACATAACGTTGACAGAACTCAGCAGTTTTGTCGACGCTGGTAAACCTCATTTTACGAGGCATAATGCCTTCTGTCGACAGAGTTTCTGTCGACAGAAGGTGTTATTGCATGTAAACTGCCCTTTGCGTCTACACTACCATGTCGACAAAGCAGCTTGCTTTGTCGACAGAACTTAATGTAGTGTAGACGCTCTTTGTCGACAGAAGTTTTGTCGACAGTATCTGTCGACAAAACTTCTCTCGACAAAAGCCTGTAGTCTAGACGTACCCCAAGATTTCTAGTGTTCATTTCATTATAAGTTTTCTATTTTACTTTGAGATGGAATTTCTTTCTTAGAAATTCCAATATTTGCAAACACTTCATTAATGAAGATATGCTAGGGGTTTCAGTGAATAATTCTTCAAACGCTACAACTAATACAAGGGGATTTCCAAACATGGGGTATCTTTTTTATTTTCCAGCCACCATCTTTGTATCTAAATTGCAGAGCTCAACATGTGCTTCACTAATCAGACATACATCATGCTGTGAAATACATCTGCTTAAAAATGTCCAGTTCAGGACTTATATTCAGGATATAAACTGATGACAGGAAGTACTTTTTTACACAATATAGATTTACATGGTTTTGCATCTGAGACATTCATATAGCCCCATGATCACAGTACCTTGCAATCCTTAATTTAGTTATTCTCACAGCACCCTTGTAGATTGGAGGTTTACTATATTCCTGTTTGACATATGGGGAAGTAAAGTGCAAAGAAGCTAAGTGATTTGCACAGGGTTATAAAGGAAGTCTGTGACCAAGCAGAGCAACTGCAGTCTCCCAAAGCCAAAGCTAGTGCTCTAAGCAATTGGACATCTTTCTTTTTCAGGGAAGGAGTCTTACCATGCTTCCTATTTTTTTGTGAGTCTTGCCATTCTTACGCTATGGGGATGGGTAGGAGGGTATGTAAAGAGCCAGTCTTATGTGCAACAGTGACTTCTGGACAGAAAGGGCACTGAAACATCTGACTGAAAGTTTGGATATGGCTTCAAATGCCCTGGGCTACTTTGTGAAAAGATGAAGTCTTATTACTATGTTGTCTGAGAGATTTTGCGAGCAAATCAGAATTTTTTCTCAAGTGCTGGAGAAATAAATGGCTAAGGAGAAGGAGCTCTGAAGTCTGGGAAAGTAATCTAGGGCAAGCTCCCAGGAGAATGGAGGGCTTAGCAGAGCTCTCAATTTATCCTCTGAGAGCTCCAGTCTCTGCTGGTGATGCACAAAGTCTTTGTCCCTGCATATTTGTCCCTGGCTATGGGGATCTTAAGGAAAACACCAGGCCAGAGATCAAAGACTGCAATGTTGACAATTCAGTTATTGTTTGGCAGTGGCAATATCCAGTCCCTACTCATCCCCTTCCTTTCACAGGGACCGCAGGCTTTTCTGGGTTGGGGCATTTTCCCTTTTTCTCAGTGCCAGTAGACAAGTTCTCTGCAGACTTCCCTGCATTTATAAACAAGTATGCAGATCAGTACATACATGTACACACAAACATCAAAAGGTTCTGCAGCTAATGGTTATGGTTACCAGCCCTTATGCTTGATCAAGTCAATCTAGAGGCCAGCTAGATTGAACATGAGTAGCAAGCCGGGCTTTTGTTGAATGCATGCTAATTTCAGTTGTTGCAGAATGAATCTAAATTCCCCTGGCTCTTGTCCATCTTTTCTAGTAGTTGATTCACTTGTAAATCATGCTGGGATTCTTAATCACAAGCTAGTTGTTCTCACAACATCCTCTGTCTTATCTCGGATCTTGTTCTTGCCTTTTGCCCTTTAGGGTCACCAATCTGCCCTTTTCTTCAGTCATCAGAATCATGGTACTAGTGGCTTTGTTTCTTTACTTTCTCTTTTGTAATTAGGCTAATTTGTGCCTCACTTTTCTCTTATCTACACACTTAATCCTCATTCATACAGAGAAAAAAAATTTCTAACGAGAGAACAGAACAAGTAATTCCAATATTAATGACTTAACTAACAGAACAAAATAAAGTATTTTCTTACTGCTAATTTACCAATACAATTTCCTCTTAATACCTTACACATATCAAGTAAACTATAATTCAACAATTTCATCAAGAATTAAAAACAGTTTCATCCAGTTTGGCTCACATTATCCCCCTTTTGACCTTTCAATGACAGCATTGCTGTTCAGCTCATCTGTTACATTCTCGATGGTTTATAATTGCCCCTTCTTCATTCAAATAAGTGTCAACCATGCGTTGAACCCAAATGCATCTGCCCTGAAAAGTTGGGAGTGCTATAAAGGGTCATACAGTGCTTACATGCTTCTGTAGTTGGATTCGTGTTATCTGTGTTGTAGTGTACCCTGTCAAGGAGGTTACATTTACATGTGATTCCAAATGCTTGTACCATTCAAGGGACACAGAGGAGGAAGAGATGGCATCTTTATGGTTAATTAGAGAGGGAATTTAAACTGACAGATCTTTAGCCAAACCATTTCTTTTCCTGTGAAAACAATAGCTAATAGTTGCTGTTCTGAGCACCATAAAGCTGTACCCATTTTATTGACTGTATCCCACATAGTGGCACATTGGGCCAAAAGATGTGGTTCATGTGGTTCCACATATGCCTCTGCAAATCTAATACACAGACTCCAATTTGCATTAATTCAGTAATTCGCCATTTCTTAATTATATGGTTCATTTTTACATTCAGGCTGTGTTGCCCTAGGTTATTCCTTGGGATTTTTTAGTGATGTATTCAGAATCAATCATCAACTGCATCAGCTGTCTGAATGGAAATTTGATATGGCTGGATCTTTGTCCTTAGCCTATCACTGCTATGAATGACAGCTTAAGTCAAAGGTAGCTTTTCAGGCCATTAATTACTGATATGGTCTACCATTTTTTGCAGTACTTATTTAATGGTATGATTAATTACCTCTACTTGGCTTGAGGATTGAGGTTGGTATGAGATGTGAAACTTGATTGATTGCCAAAGCACTATTGTAAATATCTCCCCCAGAAGTGCACTCACCACCCCCCCCCCCAAACATTGTCTGAATCTATAACTTCAGGGGTATTATACCTAAATATCATTTCTGTAAAAATATTTTTAGCAGCAGTCTTGACATTGTTTTTTTGGTAGAGAAAACTTCCACACATCCTAATAAGGGGTCTATAATCACTAGCAAATTCTGGAATCCCTTATTACTCCTTGGTAAATTATCAGTGAAATCTATTTGAATCCTATGCCACATTCCATGTCGTTGTTGCACCATTTTTTGCCAGTATGAGAGGGTAGCTTTATCCCATGCCCAGTAAATATAGTTTTGGACCTATGTTGCTTTCATATGTTCCCATCTTGCTACTTGCTTTGGCCTTCTTAAGGTCCCTTCTAGTTCCTCATGCATAAACTGATGTGCTTCATGAATAAGTTCTTGTTTTTTCAGTGTTTCCCACCATGTGCTTTGCATAACCTGTTGTGTTATTTGAAAAGCGAGAATCACCTTTGTTCATATCGTTTTTCTGGCTCCTAGTAACAACAGCTGTTTCATGCTATCAAGCTATAGTATCAGATTGATTGTTTTAGATAGTTCTTCAAGTGCTTGCTCATGTCCATTCCACTTTAGGTGTGTGTGCTCACCACATATACCAGTGCTGAACGTTTTTTGTCAGCAGTATCTGGGTAAAAATTTAATTCTTGGCCTTGTAGCTTCAGGATTCATAGGCTACCAATACCAATTTCCTCCTTGATTGTTTTGCAACATAATGGTGGCAAATGCCATGGCTTCGACTCATTGGGAAACTTTAAAGGTGGGGCTGCTGCTACTTTTTGTTTGAAGATATTCAGGGCAGAATTGTGTTCTGATATCCATTCCCACTGAGTACTTTTTTTAACATCTTTCATACTGGAAGTATGATTTCAGTCTGCTTTATAGATATGTGGCCACAAGAAATTAAATCCCCTTAACATAAGAACTTAAGATCAGCCATACTAGGTAAGACCAAAGGTCCTGTCTTCAAACAGTGACCAATGCCAGGTGTCCCAGAGGGAGTGAACAGAATAGATCATCATCATGTGATTCCTCTCCTGTCATTCATTTCCAGCCACTGACAAACAGAAGCTAGGAACACCATTCCTACCAATCCTGGCTAATAGCCATTGATGGACCTAACCTCCATGAATTTATCTAGATCTCTTTTGAACCCTGTTAAAATCCTGGTCTTTACAACATCCTCTGGCAAGGAGTTCCACAGGTTGACTGTGCACTGCGTGAAGAAAAGCTTCCTTTTGTTTGTTTTAAACCTGCCCCTAGATCTTAGGTTGTGGGAACAAGTAAATAACTTTCCCTTATTCACTTTTTCCACACCAGTAATTATTTTATAGACCTCTATCATATCCTCCCTTAGTCTCCTCTTTTCTAAGATGAAAACTCCAAGTCTTTTCAATCTCTTCATATGGGACCTGTTCCAAACCTCTAATCATTTTGGTTGGCCTTTTCGGAACCTTTTCCAATGCCAATATATCTTTTTTGAGATGAGGAGGCCACATCTGTAGGCAGTATTCAAGATGTGGGTGTACCATAGTTTGGTAACAAGATTCTTAAAGCGTATATGTCCATAAGTGCTGGCATTTCTAACAACGCTTTTACTTTCTGTTGATCTACTTGTCTTTCCTCTTCTCTAATTACTATGTCCAGATGTAATTTGTAACTGTACCATTTAAGCCTTCTCTAAATTGACCTTAAATCCTGTCTCTTGGATTAATTTAAGACATTTTCAGTAAGCTGCTGTATTTGTTCTTTAGTTTCCCCCCAAAACAAAATGTCATCCACATAAGAAAATGTAGGGTCAAGCAGTCTAGCACATTGACGACATGCCAGTATGCAAATAGCTGGGCTGGTATCATAACCCTGTGAAGAACTGCAAAAAATGTACTGCTGTTTTCTTAAAGGAAACACAAACCAGTCTAGTGATTCTGAAAGCAGATGTATAGCAAAGAAACAGTTGGTCAGATCAATTACAGAGAAATATTAAAATATGACCTATGCTTTCTGTATAATTTGCATCATATCATCCATGAAAGGGGCTATGGGCACAATTATTTTGTTGAGTCTTCTGTAATCTATGGTTAGATGCCAAGATTGGCTGTATACCTTTAAAACTGGCCATGCAGAGGAGTTAAAGGGAGAGTTTGTTTTTCTAATAACTCCCTGTTGTTCCAGATCATGAATAATTTGCACCAGTTTAGCTTCTTCTTCCTTAGATTATGGATGTTGCTTTTGATGGGGCACTAGTTTTCTGACAATTTTAATGCAAGCATTTATTTTGCTGCAGTCTGTTTTCTTACGGGTCCATATGGTGGGGAATTTAAAACGCCGCTCCTCAGTTTGTTCGGCTGAGAGTCCTGCCATGAGTCTCCCACCCACTTTGTTATAATAATAATCTGATATATCCATTCCAAATGAGGTGAGAGTACCTCCAGTTTCCATAAAAAACCTGGGATAAATCAGTTATTATGGTTTTAAATAACCAATCTGTTCTCAGAATTATTTCATCGAGCATGTCAGGGGTGTAAATTAGATCCCCTTTTGTCTTAAAGCCCTAAATTGAAAAAAGGAACACCTGCCCATTCCCAGCTTGTGTTTCTAACCCTTTCTTTCTCTGTCTTCCTTCTCTAAGTGCTTCCCAAAGGGGGTTTAACTGACTTTGCATTCCTGTTCATAGCAGCTTTCATTTTTTCAGGGGGAGGGGGAGGGAAGGGTTCGTCTTAGGAAATTTTCTCGTGAAGAGCAACGTTCTCTTCCTGGAATGCTGCCAGGAGAGCCTGTGACTGATTGCATGCTTCCCATTAAACTAAATTTCTGAAAAATCCTTTTTTCTGGGGTAGAGCGTTTGCAAAAGAATATGTACTGTGCCAGCCTGTTATCTAAATCCAAAATGTTAGGGACATCTGCCAGTACCTATTGGTTCATGGGCCGTGCTCAAACTTTTGCAAAATTTGTTTAAAAGGCCCAAGAAGTAATATCTCCTGAGGTTCCTTAGATTGCTTTCTCTTAAACATTGATTTAGATTGCTTTCTCTTAAACATTGTCCCAAGAGCACAATATCACTTGACTTCTTTATGTGGAATACTAGTTGCCCAATCTCTCATATCCTTCAGAGATGGGTCCATCATAGAAAATACTTTCTGGAACTCCTGTATCCTTCAGAGTTTATTCTGGTACCAAAACAGAGCAAGAAAGTCTAAGTTCTTTTTGCTGTTTGGCTCACTAAGACCGAGGGTGTGTGTTATATTGTTTGGAGCTACCAAATTTAGAAAGAAATCACTTGAAACACAGAAAGCTGAAGCAGTTGCAAGTTTCCCATTTATAACATATTGAATAATACAGAACTAACTAGAACCAACCAGAACTGGCTGGGCTGACCCCTAATGAGCTAACTCAGTTACTATTCAACACAAGATCTATATCGATGACAACCCAATACACAACAGTGCGCACAACAATTTTACAAGAAATAATGTTAGCAATTTTACAATAAGCATGGCATACAACCATGATCCCCCTTCCACAATTCTTCACCAACAAATACTGTTCTTATAAAACCTTCAAGGGATATTTTTTTCAGGGGACAAGGCAATATGTCATGTTTATTTAAAATTCTAAACTAGTATTAGATTCAGTATATGTCTCCCCTCTCCCTCCCCACACACACATCAAAAGATTTTGCAGCTAGTGTTTATAGTTACCAGTCCTTATTGCTGCTCAAGTTAGGCTACTGGTTAGCTAGGCTGAACATGAGTAGTGAGCTGGACCTCTGATGGATGCAAACAAATACTCAGTTGTTGCAGATCGAACTTCAAACCCCTAGCTTTTGCCCATCTTTTCTAGTAGTTGATTCCCATGTAAGTCTATGGATTTTTCTGTGTCGTGCTGGGTTTGTTAATTACAAAGTAGTTGTTTTCACCATCATCTGACATCTTCCTATCTCACATCTTGTTCTTGATTTAGGGCAGATGTCTTTTGCACTTAGGGTCATCAATCTGTCCTCTTCTTCGGCCATCAGGCTGATGACACAGGCACTTTAGTTTCTTCACTCTGTCTTTTGTAATTAAACCATCTGTTGCTTACGTCTTACTCACACACCACTCATACCTCATTCACACACAAAACAGCACAAGGCTTTCAAAAATAAACTTCTAACAAGAGAGAACAGAACAAGCAATTCCAATGTTAGTGACTTAACTAACAGAACAAATATTTTCCCATTACTAATTTAATAATGCAAAGCAATTTCCTATTACAAACCTGACACCTAGCAAGTAAACTTACAATGAAACAATTTCATCAAGAACTAAACACATTTTCCTTCAGTTTGGCACACATTTGGCTCAACCACTCTCCAGTCTGTATGGAGAGGTGGACAGATCAGATTTCAGTAGCATAGCAACCATGTAGCTGGAGAAATGCTCCAGTGGTGGTTGTACTGATTTAGTAGAGGACCCCCGATTAAAAATGATTGGGCCATGGCCCAAAGTACTTGGAGCAAGTGCAAAAACCTGTGAGGAATGAGTGTGTTTCCTCCTATCAGACACCCAATAACTGCTACATCTGCCAGACAGGCAAAATCCTCAGGATCAGACAGGCTATGAGCCATCAGTATGATGTAGCTATGAAAAAAAGGCTAAAGCAGTCCTAGGATGCATTAGGTGAGATATTTTCAGTGGGAACAGAGAAGTGTTAGTAACATTCTACAAGGCACCCCAGACCTCATCTGGAATACTTTGTGCCATTCTGGTCTCTCATGCTTAAGAAAGATACATTTAAATTGGAACGGGTGCAAAGAAAGGCTACTGAGATGATCTGAGGAATAGAAAACCTATCTTATAAGAGGAGACACACACAGCTTGGCTTGTTTAGCTTGGCCAAGAAGGCTGAGGGGTGATATGGACGCTCTCTATAAATACATGAAAGGGAAAAATACCAGGGAGGGAGAGGAATTATATAGATTAAGTGCCAATGAATACATGGATATAAACTGGCCATGAACAAGTTTAAGCTTGAATTTAGGTGAAGGTTTCTAATGACCAGAGAAATGAAATTCTGGAGCAGTCTTCTAAGGAGATCAGTAGGGACAAAAACATCTAACTGGATTCAAGATGAGCTTAATAAGATTATGGAGAGGATGACATGATGGGACTGCTTACAATGGTTTGTGGCCTACTGATAATTTGCCAGTAGCAAAAATCCCCAAAAGCTGGAGAGGGGACACTAGATGGGGAGGTTTTTGAGTTACTACAGAGAATTCTTTCCAGGTATCTGCCTGCTAAGTCTTGCCCCACACCCCATGCTCAGGGTCTACCTGACCACCACATTTGGGGTTCAGAAGGAATTGTCCCCTGGTTCAGGTAAGCAGAGATCCTACAGGGTTCTCACTTTACTCTGCTGTATGGGACCTGAGTCACTTGCAGGTTGCTTAAACTAGTGTAAATCATGAATTCTATGTAACTTGAAGTCTTTAAACCGTGATTTTAGGACTTCAGTAACTCAGCCACAGGTTATGGGTCTATTCCAGAAGGGGGTGGGTGAAGTTCTATGGTCTGCCTTATGCAGGATGTCAGATGAAATGATCACAATGGTCCTGTCTGACCTCAAAGTTTGAGTTTGAGGCCATCTGTCCTGATATTTGTTCCAGAAGCACTTGAATTCTTACCACAACTGGTACTTAGGAAACAATGAATAAAAATGGGTTAATATCTGCCACTGTAGCACCATTACATGTCAACTGAGTATTTCCTCAGACATTGCCATCCTGTCGCTACATAACAAAGCTAATCACTACCATTCCTTATCTGTGATAAGACCCTCTACCCTCTACCACTAACCACTATCAACATTTATGTGCTTTAGGACAGAAGTTGTTGCCTGTGACGGGCCATCACTGGCCCGGGGGCTAGACGGCCGAAGCCACCACCCGCGGGGGGCTGACAGCTGGTCCCAAGCCCCTCGGCGTCACCCCGACGTGAGCCGGAGGAACAGGCAGAGGAGCATTGACCCCTCCCCGAGGCCCCGACCGGCGGGAGTGGAGTGGAGGGGAGGGAACGCCCGGCGAGGGCGAACGCTGGCACGCCGCCGGAAGGAGAGGGGCCCCAGGCAGCAGCTGGCGCGACGGGCCAGTTTAAAAGGGCTCGTCACCAGTATGGCCGGGGGCAGCCTCCTCGCCACGGCGGAGGAGCGGCCCCCGACCCAGGACGGACCGCGAGCGCCACTCCGGGCGGCTGTCGGTTCGGCCTTGGCCCCGCGGCCTCCGGGACAGTCGCCACCACTGGCGGTCAGCTAGCCCCTCCTCCGACGGCGGCCGGACCCCGCCGCGCCGGACCAGGAGGGGACAGACGAGCCGAGAGCAGGCTCTGCCCAGGGAGCTCTCCCCAGAGTCTTCGCCCAGACCCCCGAGGATCCAGACTGCTGAACCAGGGTAGCTCCTGGGGTTTGGGGCAGCGACCCCAACAGATGCAGGAAGGGAGGAAGGAGCCCGGGGCAGGGTGCTTTTGGCAACTGTGTGTGGACGGGTTATGGAGGGAGTGACCCCCCGTCCACCGTGTCGGGGAGCTAGCAAGCCCCGACGCTTAGGACCCCGGGCTGGGACCCGGAGTGAGGGTGGGACCGAGTCCCCCTCCCTCTCCAAGGGGAACGTCCAGCTCCTAACAGCCACACCTAAAGGGAAAGCGTGAATTGGAACCCCGTACTGGGGAGGATCTAGACTGGGGGTGCCAGCCCCACCCCATAGGGACGGATGATTATTTCAGGGTTCGCTGACCCCCCCTTCCAGCCGGGAGAGGGTGATCACACCCAAGTGCCCGGGCCCCATATTGGGCATCTGGGGGACAACAAGGGACAGAAGGAGGATGAGAGGGTCCGCAGACCCCCCCTCTCGGGCTGAGAGGGAGTGATTGCACCCCTCACCCCTCACATTGCCACTCAGCTGTCTTAACTAACTTGGCAATTCTGGGAAGGATGAACCAGGGTGCTGTGAGAAACACAGTCAAGAAAGTAACTCAAATACTTCCCTGAAGGACTGTATGTTCTAATGGACAACCTACTCTAAATTTTTAATTACTGAGGGACAATCATGAGTCGTTTATATATTTACATTCCACAATCAATTCCCTCTGTATAACTTTTCATGAGTATTATACCTGAATAATTGGATGCTAATATTCAGTTATTGCTTATTCACCTAACTTTGAGTTATTGCTGATTATGTACCATATGTTATTTATGACTTTTAAAGCAAACTTTGTATTTGTGAATAGATGTATAGAAACTCTTCTCTTTAGCTATGTATTGTATACATTTTAATATTAGCTTTAATTTTTTAATTGTGGCAGTTCCTTGGAGCCCCTGTCATAGACCATGAGTCAATTGTTCTAGTAACTGATCTAATACAACAAAAAGACAGTCCATATTCCAAAGAGCTTACAATCTGAGAAATTACACATTAGGGAAGCATCTGAGGTACAGTTCAGAAATATTACCCCAAAGACCCTTGTAACCGCCTGGCTGCAGTCTGGTAGCAGAAGGTAAACTTGGTAAAAAATGCTAAGTGTCTTGTTGACTCCCTATTGCAGATGGCTTATTAGGCCCACTTCACGGTAAAGGGAAGTAGAGATGGGTCAAAAGGGAGAGAGAAAGAAATGAGGATATGAATTGAATCCAGTGCATAGACAAATTTTGTAAGACAGCTTGAACTAGTTTGAATGGTTACCAACCTTCTGACAGAGTGTCAGCCGACGGTCAGGGCAGTGAGTCCCTTATTACCGGCTGAAGTTCTTTTAAATTGTGCTTGGTTCTGTTACAGCAACTGAAGGAGTCAGGTTAAAGCTTAAACAGTTACTATTTTATTGTTACAGGGTAAACTTAGTTGTTAAATGCTACTGCTGTGTTACAGATAACACAGCCACTACAAAGGACAGGACAGAAATTACACTAATAAGTCACTTACAGGTACCATGAAACCCTTTGGTTCTCTGAGCTCTTATTAAATGCATACAAAATAGACACATAGCAGGTATATATTCTCACCCCTGCATTCCAGACTTGGCGTGGCCAGCGTCTTTCTCTCAATCCCTCGGGAAGAAGTAGGGCGAGGTTGGGCGTCCCACAGACCTCGGGAGACAATCAATACCTGCCAGCAGGTATAGATGATTGGAGCTCAAATGGGGTGGGCTGCTGAACCTCTTTTATACCCCTTGGGTCATGTAGGCTTCTTCCTGGTCTCAAGTGGCCAATTAGGAAAAATGGCTTTGAATGCTAAGTTTCCCACAAAGGGTGCAAAGCATAATTTACACCTGGGAAAATGCAGACAATGGGCACCTCTGGTATGTGATGGGCGAAGATTCCTCTCTGGGACAGTGCAGGCGTGTCAATTACTGGTACTAGCCATCAGGGCGACGGGAGACCCCGGGTCATGAGCTAGCCCATTTACTGTCTGGTTTCTGTTTATGGTAGAGTCAGGGACAGGCAGCACACCTGCGTTCCCAGGGCATCAAAGGCTGACTGCCTTTCTCTTGCTCCCTGGGGGGGGAGGGGGGGGAACAAGATGGGGTTTGTGGAAAAACAAGATGGGGTTTGTGTCTGGCTACACAGAGCAAAACCAAACACCCTTGCCCTGACCCTTCTCTGAGGCACTATCTTGCTCGTTCTGTCCCTGCTTCTTCCATCACTCACTCTCCCCCACAGTCTTCCTCACTTGCTCATTTCCACCGGACTAGGGAGAGTCCCTGTTCGACCAGGTGTTTAGTTGAAAACCAGACACCTGCCACCACTTGAGTGTTTGGTTCATTTTAAGTTAAATTTGTAAACTCGTAAAGCCAATTTCCAGGAAGTAGGTCTGATTCAGCGTTCTACAACTTTTGTAAAATGTGTTTGGAACAAGGTGTGGTTTTCCCTTGTCACAGAAAACTTGGAATCTTGGAAAATTGTCCTTGAGATTTTAGAGAACTTTATAGATCCCAGGAGAAAGAAAATATCATCAGCAATCCTGCGGGAGAACTGATTAGTTTAAACATAGACTAGAAATAGGAGGCTCATACTTGTTAGGAATACTAACAAGCTTACATTAATGAATACTTTTACTGCTCTTCCTAGGATGGTGTATGGCTTCATGTGCCTCTTAAGAGTCTATGCTGAAATGGCATAATCTAGTCCTTTAAGTGTCAGGCATTACTTTTATACCTCCTGCTTTCAGCTCACAGGGGGTATAAAAATCTAAATATGACAGGACACTGTACTTCCAACTAGTAGGTTGTCCATTAGGAAATATAATAAATCTAACAATATTAGTCAATGCTAGTGAGGCATGCAGTCTGATTTCTAGAGAACAAAGAAATCTGGAGATATATATATAATATATATAATCATAGAAGATGAATGAACACCTAAATGCCATGTTTCAGATTAAAAAAAGCACATATATTTAATTAACCCTCAAAACTCCATTTGAAGGAAGTAAATATTACAGATGGAAAGATTAAATATATTAATATTATCTTATATATTATCATATATATAATATATTAATATATATCAATGTCTGTGAGTCTGTAATGCTGAAATGCTGGCTGTTCCCTCTGGGTGGCCCATGCTGCATTGGGAGTGCAGGGCCCAAATGGCTGCTTGGGTCGATTGCTCCCCCATGGCAGCCCGGCGGAGCAGTGCAGAAGTCAGCCGAGCATCACTGCGGTAGAGGAAGAGGGGCGGTAACATACATGGCCAGGGGGGCGGGGCCTGGCCGTGTACATCACCGCCCCGCCCCTCTTCACCTCCCACCATGGCACTCAGCTGACTTCTGTGCCACACAGCCGGGCCGCCATGGGGAGTCCAAAGGGACTCAAAATACCCTATTTCAAAAAAAGAAATGCTGTGTAGATGCAGTTATTTTGAAAGAAACCCCTTCTTTCAAAATAACCCTTGAGATGAAGCGCGGATTTGAATTTCCTGTGCTTCATTTGCATAATCGCTTCCGGGCACTTTTTAAAAATACCCTATTTCAAAAAAAGAAACTCTGTGTAGATGCAGTTATTTCGATAGAAACCCCTTATTTCAAAATAACACTTACTTCTTATAAAATGAGGTTTAAGGGTTATTTCGAAAGAAGGGATTTCTTTCGAAATAACTGTGTCTACACAGCATTTCTTTTTTCAAAATAGGGTATTTCAAAATAGCGCCTGGAAGCGATTATGCAAATGACACACGGGAAATTCAAATCCACACTTTATTTGCAATTTCGTTTGTCTGCATTTGCATTCCTCTCTCGAAAAAGGAATGCAATGTAGACATACTCATACAGAATAGCATGAAGGTTTTAAGCCTGTGGCATTAGGAATGTGCAATACTGGCTAATAACTGAACTCCTTTGGCACAGTGAAATCTTTGCAGTGGGAAATCACTGAAAAAAAGGATTGCTTCTTACTTGCAGGAAGTCAGTGTAGCCTCAGCCTTTCCCATTTAGAATATGTGTACCGAAGACTTGCTAAACATTACCATTCCATTACTGAGAGTGTTTTATCTTGTAAATTGGTGCCTGCAAAAAGTAAACTTGACAAAAATTGTGTCTAACCTGTAATCTTATGCTGTTGTGCATCCGTTAGTATGACAATTTAGTTAGCAAAATAGGCAAGATGGTGGCAACCTATGGTTGAAGCTTAAGCTAATAACTGAACATAGTAAATAAGAATTAAAGCACACAGCTGCCTTCCATTCCCACCTCTGTGTCATTTGGATGACTTTTTAGTGTCTTCTTGACAGCCTTTTGAATGAACCCACACTTTATTGTGCATTCTCTATTGGCCTACCTACTACTCTCGGCAAAGTGAAGCTGAACATGACCAAAGAGGAACTAGTTTGTGGGCCCTCAAAGGGGAGAAAAATGTTCCTTTTAAAAAAGCACAAAGTATCAAATACAAAAAATGTAACTGAATGTCTGTATGCTAAAATGGCACCATTTCCCCTCCTCTTCTTCATTTCAAAGCATAAATAACATGGGGCAGCAGGATTGTGTTGAATGATGTTTTATATCAAAAGGCAGTCTGTTTTTTCACCTCATCAGACTATCAGATCCAATATTTTGTATAAAATGTTGCATATCAACTTCTGCAACGATACTGTATAAATCTTTCTGCTTCCATCTTGCTAGAATGTTTACTGATAATTTACGGTGAATATGATTAGATAATTTAAATGGTGCATGTACCAGAGAGGCAGAAAATATTTGCAGTTATAACATGAAATGCTTCCTTGCTAGTTTAAATATTTTAAATTAGTCAAAATAAGCAAATTAATGATATAAGTAGAAACCAGAATTACAAAACCTCACTGAATATACTCTGGGTCAAATTTAAAATTACTTCTGTTTAAGATTAATTCTTCTGGTCAATGAATGTGGGAGGGGGAGACAGGAGTAGGTGAACCTCTTTCTGGACACATAAATATTTAAATGAAGGGAACAGAAGTATTACTGTCTATTCCGCTCCAATGCGGTATAGAGCGGAGCAGGCTTCTTTGGTTTGTTTCCCTAAGGGCCTGATCCAAAGCTTGTTGAATTCAATAGAAAGCTGAGGAGAGACAGTAGTTTCTTGAGCAGACAATATTAAAGGTACAATGTAAATTATTCTGATGCAAAGGAAAGGGCCATATTTGTGTCTTATTATTCTTCCTATCAGGGGCACTTTAATTATTTGAAAATCAAAAAGGAATCCTACGGAAAGTGGATATGTGGACAAATTCCAAGAGTGCAAAAGAATAGTACAAGCATGTAGGGACAAAATCAGAAAGGCAAAGGCACTAAATGAGTTACACCTATCCTGTCCTACTTGGCAATGATAGGGTCTCAGCTGAAGTATTGTGTCCAGTACTGGTCAAACTGGAGAGGATGTAGAGAAGAGCAGCAAAAATGATAGATTTTGTTTGTTTGTTTTTAAAGGGGGTCATGTATCATGTAAATTGTCAACGGAAAAGTTGTAATCCCTCAAGTCTGATTATCCTGGTTAAATCCATCTATCTATTTGTATCTCAAGTGTTTGTACTTAGGGTGATACCCCCAAGATAGTTTACATCAAATCTTATCAGTACATTATGAATGGAATATTCAAGTTTTATGGGCCATTAAAAAGAATTGACTCACCAGATTGATATTCCTCAGGACAGCTCAAACCCCAAGGAGCCAAACAAAACATGTAAGTGCATGTGATGTGGATATACAGCCTCAGATTCCATATTTGTCATAATTTTCCATATACAAAAGTTTTGGCAGTGGTGTGGGAACATTTTTAAGAGTGGGGGATGCTGAAATCCCATTCCTTACCCTTTTCCACCTTCCCAACATATGAGTCCAGAAGCTGACACCCTAGGCCAGTAGCCCAGGAGTGCTGCAGCACCCTCTGCTCCCTTAGTTCCCACAACTCTGGCTGTTCACTTTGTTTGGGATAGTAACTTTCCATTCATGTGGCACAGGATATAAAAGATACCTGAGACATCTCAATTTTTGCCTCATTCCTACTTCAATTCTCTGGACCATGGATTTACAACTAAAGTTGTGTTTACATTTTTAGTTTACTAAGCGTTGACTGACTGTGATATTTGGAGCATGGATATCTTGTTGACTGACAATGTAATAAGATTTGAGATACATATGGATCTGGAGGTCAGTGTCTGATCCCTTAGTATTGGTAGAAATTCACACATGGTGAATAGGGTTTTCAGTAAACTTTTACCTTATTAGACAAATTTGTCTTGATATATATTCCTAAAGGGTCTGTTTGTTTCTTGGTAAACCAGTGTGATCCTACGGATGTGCTTTTGTTACTGGTTTGGTGAATCCAATCTACTATATATTTGAGAGAGTAAGTTTGTCTGTCTGTTCAAGAACTCCTCTTAAACAGCAAGATCTAGGACCACCAAATTTGGTATGCAGCTTATTCTTATCCTCACTTAAAGCAAGTAAGGGTTTGGTTATGCCTGGAATGTGATTGTTTCTCATAAAATGAAAAGGGAGTGGTTTGTTAGCTGTGCCTACTTCTCACCTCACCCCAAGCTGCAGCAATGACAGAGGGCTCGGTCCTCTCTCCCAGAGTCAGCTTTCATAGAGAACACTTCATCCTTAACCCAACCCCAAAGCAATGATTTAAATGAAGAAAAACATAAATTATTTCAGCTAAGGATCAACACCAGGCACATCCTCTCATTGTAGTATAAAGTACCAGTTTTGGGATTGTGCCTGCCTATTTCTTGCAGTCTTCCCTGAATGTATCCTTCTCAGCATGGTCAGCACCCACCACCCAGTCACACAGACTACAATAACTTAGAAGAGGATGCCCATTATAAAGAACCCTTGACATAGATGTTCAGCTTTAATTCCTTAGAAAGAAATAGATTGAAAGGCTGAGAAAATAGGTATTTGTTAGATCTTTATACAGAAACTTTTCTAGGTTCTGCATACAGTTTAGATCTTACAGTATCACAGAGGAAATTGAAAACATGATACTTATGTAAAGATGTTGTTTTCCCTTGAAGAAAAGTGCTAGGTATCATGAAAACCTTTCAGCTCATATAATTTGACAAGAGCATAAATAGAAAAAACATTAAACTCATTAAGAGATGGGTGCTAAATGACAAAAAGAAAGTTCAGAAAGCTTACTAAAAAATAAAGTTCCCTTCTTAACCTATTCAAATGAAAAGGTTACTCTTTTCAAATGAAAAAGATGGTTACCAGACAAAAAAATTGCCTGGTAAAGATATAAATTTAATCATATAGCATGTTATAGTTGTTCTGTTTCTGATACAAGTGATGGAATGTGATTTCATGACAGAGTGCCTCATGACTGTCCATTTCTAGAATATTTCAGTTTTTAGTGTTGTCTACTCATGCTCATTTAGGGCACATCTACACTGCACGGAAGATTGTGGTTGATTTTCCGGAGTTCGATTCATCAGGTGTAGTATAGACCCGCTAGATTGAACTCAAAGCGCACCCCAGTTGACACCAGTACTCTAACTCCTTGTGCAAAGTAAGGCAAGACTATGGGAGCATTTTCTCCCATCAGCCTCCCACAGTGTGGATGGGGATTTAAGATATGTCAACTCCAGTTATATAAATGTATATAGCTGGAGTTGCGTATCTTACTTCTACCTTCCTATGTTGTGTAGACCAGGACTTAGTATCTCATCTAATCTAATGTGCTATTTCTGCTTCAAGAGCCCAGAAGAAAAAATTACTCTTTAGGTTTTGTTTCAGACTACAAATGCAAGACAGAAAAGAACCACTGCTCACTTTATAGACTCCAGAAAGTTACCCACTTTTTACATGTAATCCTATCTAGTAATTATCTTTAATTCATGTTGAGGGATAAGTACACAACAACTCATGTGACTATACAAGGTCTGTAAGTAGGAACAACCTTTTTCAAGAAACCTTATAATTTACAATAGAAAGTTATATTGAAAAACACTTTTGTTTCCTCCACTATAATTTCTTTTGAAAGATATCCATGCCCCATAATTTCAGAATATTCTTTTTTTTTTTTTTTTTTTTTTGGTATGTATTTTCCCATTAGTGATTTGGGCTCACAGTTATGGAAGAAGCCCACGTTCATTTAGAACTCCCATTGATTCTACTGGGAGTTTTATGTGCAGGGCAGGCTCAAAACTGCCCCAAATAACTTCTGAAGGGAAAATTTCATTCCACAGGACAACAAAAAGGCTATGCAGCACTTGCCCTATCAAAGTAGGGCTTCAGTGAGATATGGGTTCTGCAAAGGCCTAATGACCCAAGTATCATCCAAACTGGCTGACAATTCAAAATTGCATAGCTACTCTGGTAAACTGAGACTCATATGTGACAACAATGGATTCACTAATGTTATAGTCTTTATTCCAAGTAGACAGCCGCACATCCATAATGTTAATTTTCATGGATTACAGAGACTCAGCAATGATGATAATCATCAGTTGTGTTCTCAGTTGTCAAAGATGAGATCAAATCTTTGGTAGGAATATTTTCATGTTGATGGGATACATCTTGATTCTTTGTCTCTAGACTGACAGAACTACTGCACCTACACAAAATTCATGTCTTGATGGATTTTCTTTTCTGACTGAGCACTATGCTTTGATTATTCCATATGATTTCACGCAGTGTGAAGCACAGCTTACCGTAATCTTAGTTTAACAGCCTCTTCAAAACTGGCTACATTTCCAACTAAGACACTCTTATAAGCCTCAGTTAATGCTTTTTGTCTCAGAGTTCTGTAAAAGACTTTGTCACCCTTGATTGCAGCTCTAACATAAAGTGGATCAGATATTACATTTCTATACCGCTTTCGTGAAAATTCACCCACGCTTTATCAGCTTATTCTTTTTTAATTAAAAAAGCCAGCTCTTGACCTTATATTCTTATGTATTTATCTATTGACTGACAAACACTGGCGTTTTCCTTCTTTTTCCTTCTTGGCATTTACAGGTGCTTCATCACAATAGTGTATTCCTTGCCATCTTGAATCTAATTTATAGTCTCAACGATACAACCACCCTCTTTGTGTCCTTAACAGCTTCTCCCTTTTTAAAAAATATCCAATAACAATTGTAGAATGGATTTAACTCAATGTATCACTGAGTTAGACCATTTTACAAAAAAGTGTCCTGATCCTGAAAAGAGTTATTCACTTAATGGGGTTACATGTGCTTAAAACTCAGCATGTGTTTTAAGTGTGTATGTTTGTGTATATTACTATTAACTACAGTATATAGCTTCTTTCTTTATTCCAGGAAGACCTATTGGTGTGGAAATCAAGATACATCGTAGATCTTTAATTCTTAACCAAATGGTGAGACAAAGGGATTAGCCTTAAACTTTGGAAAGACTAAAAAATAGTTTTTTTGTTTTGTTTTTGCTTGCTGAATGTATACTCTATGATTTACAAAGGTTTCCCCAGTTTACAATTTCCCAATATCACAGGAGATTGCTTTTTCCAAAGGTCAGTAATTACTCTGAAAGAAATATTTCATTGCTCATTGCTTAACTTTAAAAATAAGAATGGATAACATCAGATAATTTAAGACCCTAACCAAAATTTAATTCAGTTTCATTTATATCAGAAGTTTTATATTTCAAAATTTTTGTTGTGCTGCACCTTTTTTACTACATGTACCTGTGTTTTTCTGCAACTTAGTCTAAAGAAAAAGCAATGTTATAGCTTGAGTAAACCTGCTCTTTGGACTTTCTGGTCTGGCTTGCTGTGATACATGGCTAGAAAGGGTTAAATATCTTCCAGGATAAATGACCCAGATTCAACCTTTAGAGATATACTACTAGTTAATGTTTGGTTTTTTGTGTGTGTATTGATTTCTTTGAAGTATATAGTGAAGCATCAGCAAAGGACAGGCAATTATCTTATGTTAAACCATAATTACAAGTGATGCTTGGTCTATTTGGAAGTCTCCATGATGCACTCAGGACAGAATTGTCAAGAGAAGGGATTTCAAAGTCATGGTCCAAAGCCATCAATCCAGCCCCAGAGACTCAGTTGTCCAGGGGGACATCTCTAAACACATCCCTAAGCTCTGTCTATTCCTGCCACCATTCTGCCCTTTTCATGCCATAGCACCCTGTCCCCTGAAAGACCCGGCATCAGGGATTTCTGGGGAGAGGGGCTGGCATGGAACAGAATCAGTGGTCAGGGCCCCACCCCCCTCTCTCCCCACTGCCAATAGCAAGGAATCTGTAGCAGCACGGGCTAGCTGCTTGTATACATGCCTGTGGTGCCAGGGTGGTCTGCGTTACCACATGTACTGTACTGCTTTGCTGCTATTGATCAAGACCTCTATCAAAGCTACCTTGGGTATGTCTACACCCACAGCGAACATAGCCTTTATTAGTGGAATGTCCATGCTACCATTACCACTCTGAATGCTGATAGTTCAATTAGCTTCATTAACACTGGTACTAACATTGACAGGTAACTGCTTTTGCTCTTATATATACACCCTGGACTCCCTAATTTCCACTTCAACTCATCTGATGAAGCGGGTTTTACCCATAAAAACTCATGATATATTTGTTAGTCTCTAGGGCTATGTCTAGACTGCAGGCTTCTTTCGAAAGAGGCTCTTTCAAAAGCATCTTTCGAAAGAGCCTCTTTCAAAAGATCGCGTCTAGACTGCAGGCGGATCTTTCGAAAGAGCAAGCCGCTTTTTCGAAAGAGAGCACCCAGCGAGTCTGGATGCTCTCTTTCGAGGAAGCCCTATTTACATTGAAGAATGCCTTCTTTCGAAAGAGGAACTTTCGAAAGAAGGCGTTCTTCCTCGTGAAACGAGGTTTACCGCCATTGAAAGAAAAGCCGCGTTCTTTTGAAATAATTTCGAAAGAACGCGGCTTGAGTCTGGACGCAGGGGAAGTTTTTTTGGGAAAAGGCTACTTTTCCCGAAAAAACCCCTGAGTCTGGACACAGCCTTGGTGCCACAGAACTGCTCATTTTATATAGTGTGACAGACCAGGGCACCTGGATACAGTAGCTTGGTGGAGGGCAAATACACAGGAAACAGGGTACATAGTTTTCTGTTCCCTGAGTGAACTGGCCAGGCACTTCTGTCACATAATCAAGGCTGGCAGGTAACTGGTGCAAATTAAGAGCTTTCCTGAAGCAGTAAGCTAATCAGGACACCTGCAGCCAATTAAGGCCTGCTGAGGCCAGGAAGGACTGCTCAGGTACTAGGGAGAAGGTACTGGGAGGGATCATTTGGGGAAGTAGGCCAAGGGAAGGCTGCAAGACTGGGAATGGAGGAAATGCTGCCACTTGCCAGTGCCTTAGGGTCCCTGGGCTAGAATTCAAAGTAATGGGCATGCCTGGGTTCCCCTCAATCCTTCCCACACCATTATTGAGTCTGCCCCTGAGAGGGTGACCAGGACTATAAAGGGGTTTCACCACAAACTATGGACTAGCTTATAGAATCATGGAACACTAGAACTGAAAGAGACCTCGAGAGGTCATTGAATCCAGTCCCCTGCCATCATGGCAGGACCCAGTACCTTTTGCTCTTAAATATCTCCAGAGATGGAGATTCCACAGCCTCTCCGGGCAATTTATTCCAATGTTTAACCACCCTGACAATTAGAAAGTTTTTCCTAATGTGTAATCTAAACCTCCCTTGCTGCAGTTTCAGCCCACTGCTTCTTGTCCTATCCTCAGAGGCCAAGGAGAACAATTTTTCTCCCTCCTCCTTATGATGAAGATGGCTCAGAAGGCTGTGACCTTTGCTTCTAGTAAAGGGCTTGAGGTTGTGTGGAGGGTCACAGTGAGCTTCTGAAGCAACACTAACCACCAGGAAGAGATTGACCCTCAGGGCACAGCCAGAGCATTGCCACAGTAGATAATAAAATATTTCAAATGATAATGCAACCATTTGATTTACTAACATGTGTATTAATTTGTAGGGATTCAAACAGATAGCTTGGGTAATTTATTTGACCTATTAAGGGAAGAGTTTTGAGGGCTCTGGTTGTTCTTGTAAGAAAGATACATGAGAAGAAACAAGAAAAATCACTCATATAATATAGGCAGTGGTAGAACAGGCCTGTCTATTGTGGAAGACATGCAGGCTACATCTAGATTGCATCCCTTTTTCGTAAAAGGGATGCAAATTAGACGTATCGCAATTGCTAATGAAGCGGGGATTTAAATCTCCCCCACTTCATTAGCATAAAAATGGCTGCCGCTTTTTTTCGGCACGGAGCTTTGCCGGAAAAAAGCGCCAGTCTAGACGCGGATCTTTCGGAAAATAAAGCCTTTTCCGAAAGATCCCTTATCCCTTATTTTAAGAGGGATAAGGGATCTTTTGGAAAAGGCTTTATTTTCCGAAAGATCCGCGTCTAGACTGGCGCTTTTCTCCGGCAAAGCTCCGTGCCGGAAAAAAGCGGCAGCCATTTTAATGCTAATGAAGCGGGGGAGATTTAAATCCCCGCTTCATTAGCAATTGCGATACGTCTAATTTGCATCCCTTTTACGAAAAAGGGATGCAATCTAGACATAGCCGCAGAGTAACGTTACAATGATAGGAAGGAAGATGTGCATGATGGGTTTTCTGACAATTACAAGGGGGTTGAAAACAATGGCCTTAAGCTTCTTATCATTTCTATTCTGAGCCAACTAATCTGGGCTTTGATTTTTACATGGGCGAACTGACCTTTGAAGCTTAATTTGGAAGGTGAGCAGCGTTCTGGCCCAGGGTGACAGTTGTCCTTTCAGAGCTGATGATATCTCATTGTTGAGGTCATTATAAAGTAGTCTGCTATAAGATCCACTGACTAGTTGAGCTGCAATATTAGGTGTAGCAGCCCTAGGGTACCTTTAGGTGGTCAGGATCTTATCGAGATTATGCGGAAGGGAGAAGTGGTCCCATTTGAGGAATGGACCTATAAAATGGAGATAGTCCCAGATAATGAACAGTTTTATTAATCTGACCAAATTTCTAGAATACCCAAAGAAGAAGGAGAGTTCAGTTTTTCTTCTTTTTTTCTCCCCTTGCCCAATTTACGGAGTTTTTATAATCTTGAGAGTGCAGTGGTCCATTGTCTGTTCTGTTGGTGAGAATGTCTTGTAAAATAGCTGTTTCGTGCTTTTATTCTCTCAACATTCTCTGCTTTGAAACCTTTTGGGTTAAAATGTTGTATCTATTTGACTGTTTGGGATATAGGTCATGGCATATTTTGCCCATTTCTTTTGCAAGAAACACCATTATTTTCAGATGAATGTGGATTCAGTTTGTAAGTTTATTGAAATTTGGTATTTCCCCTAATTTTATAGCTTCTCTTTCAAATTTCTGCTGTTGTCTATGCTATCCCCAACTGTGTGATCTATCTTCTGTTGGTTTATTAGTAGTCTAGTCCACTCACGCTCCAAGTTGTCCACATCTTTTGGTGCTTTGATAAAAACTCTGTAGTTTCCTCTAGGCCCCATAGTATCTGACTTCCCCCAGGTAAAAGCTTTAAGACTGTTGGCAAATGGACAATGTTATCAGTTTCTGTGATTGTACTTTAAATATTACAATGTACATCTCCAATCTCAATACTGTCTTCCTGTTCTCCAGCTTCCTTTGTAGCATTAAACTAACAGTGAAACAAGCCCCAGTTTTAAACTCTTGCTATGCTAGGGGAGTTTCCAAAGAAAACTTAATTTGACATTGCTGATAAGATTAAAAGATAGAGCTTTAATAGAATTGGCTTTCAGCAACTTTAATCTATCAACCTTTCTCCAGTCCAAATCTTTTTCAGCACTTGGAATGGTTATGGATGTTGTTTTCCCCCACTTACAGCACAAAGAGAATGACTTTCACCTACCCTTTGAAAGCTCCTTTAACAGTAACGCGTTTATAAAATGATGAAAGCACAAGTAACTGATAATTCTAAGGATCTAGGTGAAATTACTTTTGTTGTACTTGTTAGTTTAGCAAGATCATCACAAATCCTTGGCATCTTTTTCATATAGTCTACTGTGTATTGCCCTATCACATGGTAGCCATACCATCATTTTAGAATAAGATTATTCCCACAGAAGTATGTGCTTGAGTCCTATTAACTTCACTAAATATTACACTAACCTATCCAATGGGCAGTTGGAACCTTATTGATTCCTTTTACATGAATAATTTATATATCTTTATTAATGACCAAAACTAAGTAATGTGGGATGTGTTTGGCAAAAGTCAGATTTCTGAAACTATTTGATTACTCATTTTTCTATTGTTTATTTTGCCTATTTATGAAACATTAGTTTCACAAAGTTATATCTGAAATAATAATAAAAATGAAAATCAGTTGATGGTAAAGCAGATGGTTGGCATTAAGTCTTACTCCAGAGTGCTTACAGAGTAGCATTAAAAATAGGGAAGGAAATGGTGTTATTCCCCATGGAGTTCAAATTACTTTCAGATTTGTTTCAGCAGGGAATTAATAGGGTTCCTGTGATTGTTGCTATACTGCAAATCCTTCAGAGAAATGTTTAGTTTAAGTTGTTGCAGACTGTGACTCTATGAACACTTCAGTATCATTCTAGATAACATTTATACCATTCCCTTCAGGACAGCATACCTAAGTTTAATGGGGGTAACTTCCAGTCCTGAGCAACCTGAGAAAAATAAAAGAATACATTTTTTGTAAATATTTATGTTTTCAATTATGGAGTGATACTATTTACCCATTGTTGTAAATCTACTGTATATTAGCTAAACCGGTATTTTTTACATACTAGAACTATGCTTATTCCTAAATGAACATTCCAGATGATGGTCATTTTAATAATATCACAATTTCAGGCTTCCATGTCATGCTAAATTCATACTGCCTTATGACAGTGTTCAAGAATGCCTGTATGGCTTTGACTTGGCATTTGTACTCAGCATACAGATTATTGTACTCAAACAGAATTCGCACAAATAATATAGAACTGAACTTTGGTATTTTAGTTATTATTGCTCAGTAATGTAAAAGATGGAGAATTCAGCTTTGCATTTAGACATGATTCTACTTTGGGTGAATACTGCCCTGTGTTGGACTACTTTATTGAATATAACCTTTTCCTTTTCTGAAAGGCCTCTTATTCCTGTCTTGTACAGCAGTCTGTGTGCTTAAATTTTAACAGTAATCGCTAACATGTTTGTTATTTGGATGTGATTTGAATCAGTCTAAGAGTGAAAGTAGATTGTGCTTTTTGTGAGTCTGCAGAAAACCAACAGTGACAGGGGAAGGGCTGTATATACCTTCTTTTTGTATTTCGTGGCTTACAGAGAATTGCTTTGCCATTCTTCACATTCTGAAAGATCATTGAACATTGTTGGGTTATCTGAACTCCATATTAACAGATATTGACCATTTAATTTCCTTTATTTAAAAAAAAAAGTCAGCCCCTGCCTTTATTACCTTAGGTTACCATGGAAAGCCTGTTAATGAATGGTAACTATACTGCAAAAATCTTCTGTTGAACTGCATAGCACTTGCTCTGCAATAATACACTAAAACATATGATAAGTGTCAGGCTGGAAGAATTGGTACCTCCTGTCTAGGGTAACTAGAATGAAGGCCCACACGTCAGATCTATTTAAGATTAACATTTCAGTAGATTCCCTGCCACTCATAAATTAATGAGAGAAAGTATGACAGTTACTTCTTTGCATCACAATAAAATTTGTCAGGCCTAATCCGAGTAAAAGTTTGTGAACTACTCCTGTGACTTAACTTAGACACACAACTGCTTTTTACATTTTTTTCTCTACATAAATTCCACTGTTCTGTTTTGAATGTTTGTTTTCCCCAAAGCCATATTAGAGTTGGACTTTTTCACAGCAGTAAATTGATCACAAATCACCCATCATGTATTACGGATAAATTCACAAACATTGTGTGGGCAGAAAAAGCTAAAGTGATATAAAGAATCAGAAATAGCTCATAGTCATGTATCATCTTCCAACTGAGGGTAAGTAAATGGAATTAGGAATCCACCTTCCACTGAAAATCAATGGAAATTAGATGCAAATTGTTGTTTGTACCTCTGAAAATCTCCCCCAACATCTACTACAGAATAGATGAGAAATAAATTTTGGGAATTGTGGGAGGGCACATTGTTGGGCTGCCACTAGAGCAGGTACGAAGAGGGACTAAGTTACAATCTCTCATCTGGGTTCTATACTCAGCGTACTGTGTATTTCCCCAATGCATAGCTACCACTAGCAGGGGCAGCATCACCACTAAGTCTCTGCCCTAATCTGCCCTCTGTGTGAGGTGGTAGCAGAGTGCCTTTATGCCTCCCACATAGCTACCTGGGATGCAGGTAGCCAGTATAGGGTTGCCAGACATTCAGTTTTTTACCAGAATGTCCAGTCAAAAAAGGACCCTGGAAGCTGCAGTTGGCACTGCCAACTGGGTCATTAGAAGACCAGTCAGTAGTGCAGGCTAAAGCAGGCTCCCTACTTACTCTGGCTCTGAATGGCTCCTGAAAGCAGCCAGCAGGTCCCTTCAGCCTTTCTGCACAGGGAAGCTCTGCACACTGCCCCTGCCCCAGATGCGAACTCTGCAGCTCCCACTGGCCAGGAAACACACCCAAAGGGAGCAGCAGGGACAGTGCCTACAAACATGAGAGCAGCATGTGGAGCCTCCCTCACCCCAAATGTACCTAGAAGCAGCTGGTGGCTACTTCCTGGGAGCTGTGGTAGGCATCACCAGAACCCCACATTGTCTCTTGCACCCCAACCTCTTGCCCCAGCCTGGAGTCCCTCCTGCACTCCAAACTGCTCATTCCTGACCTCACCCCAGAGTTCACACACACCCTGCCCCAGACCTGAGCCCCCTCCTGCAACTCAAACCCCTGATACCCAGCTCCATCCCAGAGCCTACACCCTAGCCAGAGCCCTCATCCACCTGCACCATCCCCTAAGCTTCCTCCTCTAATTCAAACCTCTCATCCTTATTTCTATCCCAGAGCCCACATCTCTAGCTGGAGCCTTTACTCCCTCCTGCACCTTCACCCTTGCTTCAGCCCAGAAAAAGTGAGTGAAGGTTGGGAGAGCAAGGTACAGATGGAACGGGTATGAAGTGAGTAAGGGGCAGGGGCAGACCCTGGGGAAAGGTCAGGGCAGGGGGGGGGGGTTGATTTTGTGATATTAGAAAGTTGGCAACCCTAAAGCAGCATCCTCTCATTCCTTTGTGCTACTAAAATAGCTAGGACACAAACTGAAAGTTTAGTTAGGATCACAATAGCCCATGGAGGATATGGTAAGTATTCTTCCCACTTGAAAGTAGGAGAAATTTAAGTTCATAAAGGACTTATCCAAAACCCCATGGCAAATAAATGTGACTAGCCTCTCCTTAGTCAGACCCATGATCCAACCAAAGGATCTTCAAAGACATTCACTCTTAACAAAACAAAACAAAAAAAAAACCCTTGTCTGGCTAATTGTAGATATACACGTAATTCAAACCACAGAGCAGTTCCCAAGAGTTCTACTTAGTACCTCTTTATCTTGTATTTTGATTGTATTCGATACCACTCTTTACTCTGAAGTCGAGAGGTTAATGATTTTTTTAACTACTAATCAAATTGCAATCAGAACTAGTTATAATCTGTTTCTGAGCAATGTTTTTTTCACATTTTGTGCTAAATAGCCAAGAGTATTAAAATTTGAAGCACAGACTAAAGAATACTTATTCTAACCTTCAGTTTATGGCTGCTATCAGAAAACACAGATGTTAGCACTAGAAAGGGGAAAATATCAGGAATACATTCTGTTTTTTCTTGTAAATTATATCATCATCCTAATAAAAATACAATAGCTTATTAAATGCATCTTGGGACTGATGATGGAAAGATGAAATGATAGTAAAATAAAATTTGGGGTGAAAATGATTAATTTAGTCTTTCCACCATCTCTTAGTAAGATTAATGAAGTGATCATTTGAAATATGCTATTGAATTTTTGGCTCACAGAAATAGTTTATATACATAACTTTATACATAATTTCCCCTTTTGGAGGAGGATGTATGTACTGGCAAAAACATGAGTACAAAGGGTTCACCCTATATTTAAAAAAGCAACATTTCTCTCTACATCCTTAATCACCAACGTCATTTGGGCTATGTCTACACTGGCAGCTTCTTGCACAAGAACATCTTGCACAAGGGTTCTTGTGCAAGAACTCTTGCACAAGAAAACGTCCACAGTACCATGTGCGAGATGTGCTTTTGTGAAAGAGCATCCATGGCAGTATGGATGCTGTCTTGCACAAGACAGCTCTGATGGCCATTTTAGCCATACGGCTTTCTTGCACAAGAAATCCCTGTCGAGCGTCCGCACTGCTCTCTTGTGCAAGAGCCCCTGCGCAAGAGGGCTTACACCAGTTAAAGAAGAGCATAGCTCTTGCGCAAGAAGCCCTCTCTCACCACTCCATACTGTAAATTTCCTTGTGCAAGAGCAGGCAGGCAGTGTGGACGCTCTGCAGAATTGTTGCGCAAGAACGGCCATATTTGCACAAGAAACCACGAGTGTAGACATAGCCCCTGAGTCTTAATGGCTAATTTAATTTTGAAAATGTTTCAGTAAATGGCCGAAGATTTTTTTTTTTCTCAATCAGCTGTATTTCTAACACTGAAGATATATATCCTGCAAATACTGGAACATGAAAATCTACTCTGAGAATTTCCCCATAACGTCACACAAAAATGTAAGTATTACCATGTCTAAAGCACAAACGTTCTATGTTCAGGAAGCCTGGAATTATGTGTTACATTTGGAAACCATCAATGTATATACTGTGTGGCAGGGTGTTGCCCTTCTTTGGCGGTTTAAGGGGTCAAGGAGCTGGAGGGAGGAGAGCCCAGCTGAGGGCAATAAGAACAGCTCCTGGGAGGAGAGAGAGAGCGACCTGCCTGCTGCTCTGGAGGAGAGAGCAGTTAAGACCTGATGTCCAGGGAAGAAGGAGGCTCTCTGGAGGAGGACAGGACTGGGGATGCTCAGGCAGGAGGAACCCAGGCTACACTGCCAGAGACCCAGTGGTGCATAGGAGGCATCCACAGCTGCATAGGAGGCAGCTGAGGTAGGCTGGGGGAAGCTGAGCCAGGGAAGCCCCAGGCCATAAGTCCAGGAGGCAACCGGGCATGCAGAGGCACACCTGTGGTCAGGGAATAGGGGCCTAGAGATCCTGCAGCCTGCCCGGAGGGGCTGTTGAGGGGCTGACAGGGGATCTGAGGCCAGGATGGCACGAGGGGAGTTAGGAGTCCTCAAGAGGAAGAACTGGGGGGTCCTTGGGAGTAAGGAGGACCCTGAACTAGAACAACATGGACTTCCCCCGGAAGGGGGGTACGGACGAATTATGGAGTGGTCATTGCCAGAGGGCAGTGACCTGAAGAATACGACCACACCTGAAGGGGGCACGTCGGATCAGCCGGCTACTTCGCCCCCAGAGGTCACCCAGGAAGGAAGAGCCGGACACGAAAAGGAAAAGTGAGTGAACTCGCTTCAACTGCAATGAACTAAAAAATAGCTCATACAGTGGTCCCCTATAACCATTTCTAAGTTAGGGAAGAAAGATGTGTTCTGAAAAGATGTGCTGTTTAGAATATTTTAGGGGTCTTTGGGGTTTTAGAGACTTTGATAGCAGCTTTTTGTTTAACACTTCTAAGGCCTTCTCTTTACTTCAGAAAAAAAAAATCTTTCTTCCTGCTCCCTTGATCAGTAGCAAAGCCAAAACTAAAGGTAGAAAGAATCCAAGTTTGTTAATGTCATTCACAGATGCTGGCTGTTATTGCGGGAATGCAGAAAACTCAGCCTGTGTTTAACTCAGTTCAAAGGAGAAAAACTGTCAATGTAAAGAAACTTGGACGGACAAGGCTTCCTGTGCCAAAACTCTGTGAAGACAACTGGGGAGAAGGGCAGGAGTCTGAATCAGCAGGCTGCATGCCCTCAGGCATGAGATGTAGGATGGGTTCAAACTGTTTCTCTCCTTTCCTCTGCTCCTCCCCCCTTCCCCCATTCTAATGATGGAACTAGAGCAGACTCCTTAAGGAGTCTCTATTATTTACTCCAGTGGATGCTGGCATATCTTGCAGCTGGACTTGCTTTGGGCCAAGAGCTGAAATCACTAGGTTTGGCCCAGAGCCAAACCCACCACAAGCCAGCGAAATGGCTGCAGCATGATGAACAGCCATCAGAGCAGCAGCAGCGAGGCAGACAAATGGCCAGCAAGACATCAGCATGAGCAATGGCTGTATGCTCACAGAAGTCAGGTTGACCTAATTTTGTAGTGTGGATATGGCCAAAGTAACCATAGTAAATGATAAGAATTCTTGTGTGTGAGGATTCTGTGCTGGTGAATCCGCATAAGCATATATCCCTTTGCTACCTACCTTTAATACTCTACTAGGAGCAGGCATACTGATTTCATTGGGAATTATTGGCCGAAATCCTTCTGAGGATCTGGGCCTTCAATCCTTCCCATAGAACAATGGCTGTGCAAAACATTTCTGCTTGGCTGATCTCAACCAATACTCTATCCACATCACGGTGCCTCTGTGAGACTCAACTCTGGAATGCTTGTGTGAGATGTTTGTGCTTAGATCAATTTCACTTTTTGTTTTTAAATGACTATTGAGAACAATATACAGACAGTCCCCGAGTTACGAATGCATCGACTTACGACTGTTCGTATTTACGACCAACCTCCTATACAGCCGGAACCTGAGTTATGAATGAAATTCGCATTCACGAACGCCGCAGCCGTACGTAAGTGAATGTAATCCGACTTAGGAACAGATCGAGTTACGACCTACTGCAGTGATCCCCAACATGGTGCCTGCGGGCGCCATTTGTGTGCGCCCGCCAAGTGCTCGGGGCTGGCCTGGCCCCGGGCACGTGGTGCATGCATGGTGCCGGAACCGGCCCGGGTTCATGGTAAGTGCCGGCCCTAGGAGCGCCGTGAATTAGCTGCTCAAGCCGTGGGTGCGCGGCGCTTGCGGGGGGGCACCGGCCCCGGAAGTGCAGCATTTGGAGGGGGCGCCGGCCCCGGGCATGCGGCGCTTGGGGGGTGGCGCCGGCCCCGGGCGCATGGCACTTGGGGGAGGGTGCGCCGGCCCCCGGCGCCCGGCATTTGGAGGCGGCGCCCGGCCCCAGGAGCACAGCACTTGCAGGGGAGGGCGCCGGCCCCGGGCATGTGGCATTTGGAGGGGGCGCTGGCCCTGGGCACGCTGCATTTGGAGGGGGCTCTACCCCCGAGCAAGTGGCTATGGGGGGGTCCCGCCCCCGAGCATGCAGCTATGGAGGGGGGCTGCCCCCGGGCATGCACATGTCCCCTCCCTCTGGCGCCCGGCAGCCTCTAAATGTTGGGGACCACTAGCCTAGTGTTTGGTACGTAACTCGTTCGTAAGTCAGGCTGTGTGATAAATATCACAAATTTGCTTATAATCAGACTGAGAAATACATGTTAAATACAATTTGTATTTCACAATTCCATCAAAACCTGTTACATTCATGTGTGTGAAAGAGAGAGGAAAAAATTGTGACTGGTAAATTTAATAGCTTTTGACTGACACCAACACAGTTGTGATAAATGAAGATTGTATTTAACACGTATTTCTCAGTCTGATTACAAGCAAATGTATGAATCTTTCCTTGTACAACACAACATATAGCACCTTTTGAACCATGGGCTATTAAAATTGGCCCAAACAAAATTTGTTCTTGTTCCTAGTGTAATTACAAAGCCAGAAATATATCAACAATCACACTGTTAATGCCAAGAGTTCTATTACAAATGCAAATATTCATGAGAAAAATAGAAAGACTAAGCACTGCTCCCAGATAGGTAATTTTCTCAACGTTAAACTTGACTTATAGTTAGAGGCAATTCTGCCCAATTCTTATGCAGATTTCAGCAACTAAAACAGTAGTGAGATAAAATAGGGAGCTGAGATGTGTCTTAGGAAGAACAAAAGCAGCTACCTTCATTAGACCCTGCATAAACCAGAAAAACCTGTATGCTGATTATAGTGTTTAAAGGTTTGGCTTTGACTATAAATGTCATGGAATTTAGAATAAAAAATAAACAAGAGAATTCTTAATAGGATGGAAGGACACAGAGAAATTGTTTCAGAGGTTAGCAACCAGAAGGACAGTCTTTATTTGGATTCAAAGATCTTGTCCTCACTATTTTTGAAGCATTTTTCCTTGACTGTATTCAACACAAGATGTATGCTGAAGTAAAAAGACAAGGAAGAACATTTTATATTTTATATTTATTGTAAGATAAACACTCCAAGATCAGCCTTTTACCCTCAAGTGGAGCTGCCCTTGGTGAGTTTGCCTTTACCTTGAAATAAAATACCTTGTTTTCATTATCTTTTTAGTTCAGGATATATCACATGCATTAACTAGATGAGGTTAAAAAAATACCTTTGTTAGCAGTGGAGACAAGTCCTGAGACTCATAAAGCACCATCATGAGTGACAGAGGATGCTCCTATTTCCTGAATAAAGATTAACTGAGCCAACTTACTATACACCCTTAAATGTTTAAAATGCAGGGAAATATGATAATGGGTCATTCCAGCTGTCACTGAAGTCAATGGGAAGGCTCTGTCTCTAAAACTGGATTGTGATGGCTGAGGTCAGAAGCCATTTATATATGGATAGGAATTTCAGCAAGAAAAATATTAATATTTTTGACAGGGACTCAAGGAAAATAATGTACTAGCTTTTTAAAATATAGTAAAGGTCCACCTCAGTGTTGTTTGGTTTTGAGCTTGGAAAAGAGGCTTTCTAGGGATTGAAGCATAAGAACAAGGCTTTTTAGAAAAGGAAATTGTGTAAAATGTCTCTTCCTGATGATAAGAAAAGTAATAGTAGGATGCTGATGTATAAAAAAACTAGAAATATTAGTCCCAGCTGTAGGTCCCAGAAGACCTTCATGGATGGAAGCATGAATTCTCCATATAGTTACCTTCTTGTTACCTTCTCTAGCAAGTAGCTAAAACCTCCACTTTTAACACAATTCCTTTTAAATGAAATAGAAAAGAGAAATGGCTTTTAAAAAAAATCTATATATGTAAATTTCCTTCTAAAAATATTTTGCCAGTTACACTGCGTCCTCATGTCATCATCAACAAAACTCTTTGCAAAAGAAAATCACACAGAAGCCACAAATTCCTTTACATTTCTAATTAAATGAAATATCTTATAATGCTGAGCTTTATAATTGTCTACTTTGTAGACTTTAAACTAGAGTGCAGAGAGCATGTTTCAGACATTCGTTGTCCAAGAAATTCCATTCTAAGCCTGGAAGCTCTTTACAGATCTCATCCTACAGCCCGTACCCAGATCAAACTCCTATTAACTTCAATGAGGGTAAGACTCTAACCTTGATTGGTCACATTCTGAATTTCGAAAGAAACTGATATTTTAAAAAAATCTTCCACAAAGTTGTGAAGGAAAATCAAATTGCTCCAAGGGTGGAAACCTCCAGGAGATGCTAACACAAGGAGATAATGTTCAAGCATGATTACTGTACCACGAGGAGTAACAGTAGTTCGAATTAGAAAGCCTAATTCGAACTACCTACTCCGTGTCGCGTGTAGCCGCGGGCACGGAGTCCGCACTAACGGGGATTTAAAAATGGCGGCGCCCAGCAAGATGCAAATGAAGCCCAGGATATTTAAATCCCGGGCTTCATTTGCAACTTCGAATGACTACATTAACCACCCTAGTTCGAACAAGGGTGGTAGTGTAGACATACCCTTTGAATGTTTCCAGATGGAAAAATACTTTGATAAGAGGATAAAATACTTTTTGTGCAGAGCTATCTATAATAAGTAACATAAGAAACATAACAATGGCCGTAGTGGGTCAGAGCAAAGGTCCATCTAGCCCAGTATCCTGTCTGCATACTGTGGCCAATAATGCCCCAGAGGGAGTAAACACAATAGGTAATCATCATGTGATCCCTCTCCTGTCAACCATTTCCAGACAAAGAGAGACAAATTCCTACCCGTCCTGGCTAATAGCCATTGATGGACCTACCCTCCATGAATGTATCTAGCTCAGTGCTCTCCAACCTTTTTATCCACAAGATCACTTTTTCAATGTAAGTGCAATGTAAGATTTACCTCAAACCCAAATACCCTTGCCCCATTTCCTTCCTGCCCCTTCTCTGAGGCCCTGACTCTGCTTCACCCCTTCTCCAAGGCCTCACCTTGCTCACTCCATCCTCACTCACTTTCACTAGGCTGGGGCAGCGGGTTGAGGTGCAGGCTCTGGTCTTGGGCCAAGGGATTCAGAATGTGGGAGGGGCACCAGACTTAGTCCAGGGGTTTCAGGGTGCAAGCTCTGGGAAGGAGTTAGGGTGCAGTGACACTCACGTTTGGGGCAGGAGGTTGGATGCAGGAGGAAGTTTAGGGCTGGGACAAGGGTTCCGGATGCAGCATCTAGCTGGGCACTATTTAACTGAGATGGCTTCCAGGTGGTAGAGCAGTGGGGTTAAGGCAGCTTTACTCCTGCCCTGGCCATGAACCACTCCTGAAAGCAGCTGGCATGGACAGCAGTAGCTCCATGGTGACATGTGCTGCCCATCATTTACAGGCACTGAGCCCACAGCTTCTACTGGCCACAGTTCCCCATTACTGATCCATGGGAGCTGCAGGAGTGGTGTCTGCAGGCAAGGACAGCATGTGGACTGCTCTGCCTTTCTCAGGGGCAGCAGCCAACATATCAGTCATTTCCAGGAGCAGCAATTACCATAGAGACAATTACTCTAGCCATGCCAGGTTAGGCATTCTAGGACTCACTACTCAAAGAATTAAATTTAAGCATAAGAGAGAAATGAAAATTACGAAATGTACAGACCAGTCAAAAACCAATAATAACCCACTTTGCAAACAGCGGGTCTCTCATTCTAGCTACAATAAACTGAAGATTTTCAAGAGCAGGTACTGATGCAGTTATACCAACAGATCAAAAACTCAGTATAGTGTGTATGTATATAGGGGACAATCTTTATATTGGTGGTAAACCTATGAATTTCATGGCAAAAAAAATTACAATGTTGATGTCTATCATATCTTATCTATTCCTTTTCCTCCTGCCTTCTTGTAATAAGAACAGAAGAACTTAATGGAAAAACTTCAAAAGGCATGGAAGTTTGGTTCACCTGGATGAAATCTGAATTATCCAGATGCTTAGAACCTCTTACTAGGCTGGTAAATTTGCAAAAAAAAGACCATCACATAAGATTCCTGAAGCATTGTTTCTCTAACCCGATGGAGAGGGTTGTTTCTCTAACCCGATGTGTTTTGTTTTGAGGAAATATCTACAAACTCCAACTATTTTGAACCTTTAATAATTTTGAATCTTAGAGAGTGTGGCGAGTAAATGTTTGGGCTGGTTCTTAATTAAGATGAATAAGAACACCAGATATGAAATCCTGAAAAATTTGGGAATGTTTGCCTGCACAAAAGATGTGGGAGAGAGGGCTCTGAAAAAATATCTATAGCAGAGAAATAATTTTGATTGTTTTTAAACCAATCTGTAGATCTTAGCTGTACAGACCAAATCTCCAGTTGATTTAAATCAGCATATCTTCATTGAAGTCAGAGCTATGATGACTTATATCAGATGAGGATCCAGTTTATATTTCTTGGTGTATATTCTATAAATCGGGTTACAAATTCATAAAATGTTGTTCTTTTAAAATCCTATAGCATTATTTCACATGTAGAATTTGACACTCTGATTTAATGTATCTGAAGCTTTTATAGCATCCAAAGAAGGGTGAAGTCTTGGCCCTTCTAAAGCCAATAGAAAAACTTCCACTGAGTGCAGCAGCACCAGGATTTGACTCAGTTCTCCAACTGTATTTGACATCATCCTGTTGAGTGACTGTAAAGGAAAACTCCTTGACTATCATTACATGCATGGTTTGCTTGGTTTTTTTAAAGGAAGTTTAATTTTCTTAGATCTATAAAATCATTATCCACAGCGAGGAGATTTTATTTTATCCATTGATTCAGAGTTGTTGTCAAAGTTAGGCCACAGATGGCAGTTTCATAGAAATAAATTTTATTTATTAATTTATTACACATCTCTCAGATCTTTAAATAATTAGAATATATTGGCTGTCTTTGCAAATATATAGTTATTTGTCTTTATTCAAACTGTTTTGAAATGAAACATTTGAAAATATGTGCACTAACTTTTGTGAGCACATTTGTTACTAATGTGTAATGAAAGAAAAGTAATAGTTATGAAATTTGACATATTTTGTTATGGAAAAAACTATAACCCCATATGGAAAGTCCAAATTCACCTATTATTGTATAAGATTAGACTAACATTTGAAGAGAGCAGGAGTCAGAATTTCCAAGTTAAGCTTGCACATGTGAAGCCTTTAAGTTGTGTGCTCTTTATTCATGGAAATATTTGAAGTTTGCTCACATGTCCATATGAGGGTACAATACAAACACATGCTTTATAAACATGCATTGGGTATTTGCATGCATAATTTTAGATGTATGTACTCACGACTGTGTCATCCAATTTACATTCTGGCTTAAGATGCCTTTAATGGGAATAAGTTATTAACAGCTAACACTTTAACTCTATTTTAAGAAAGGAGTATAGAGCAATACATTTAATTTAAATAGTTTTTTCTTTAGTAACTAGTTTGGCCCTCAGTTCTGATAAAGCTAAAACACCGCAAGAATTTCTATAGAAAAGTGCAGGTCTTTCCTTTGATTTCAGTTTAATAGCTCACTGCTATCTGCCTAGTTAGTCTGAAGTATTTGTATGGAGTGAGCATTTGGCATCTTGGTACTACACTTCAGTTTTTAAGTGGCTTAGCTGTTTTTATAATGCCTTCCCTCTTGGGATGTAGCGCTCTCATTGGCATAACAAACTGAGATGTCTCTGGAACCAAATTGCTATGTACTTTTGGGGATATGCAGAGGCCTTCCAGAGGGTCCATCCACTCAACTATGTATTTGCCTAGTTTTACAGCAAGCTACATAAAAAGCATTAGTGAAACCAGTACAAATTAAAATTTCATACAGATAATATACTGTTATACATACTTGATAAGAACATAACATAAGAACATAAGAACGGCCGTACTGGGTCAGACTAAAGGTCCATCTAGCCCAGTATCCTGTCTACCGACAGTGGCCAGCACCAGGTGCCCCAGAGAGGGAGGACCGAAGACAATGATCAAGCGATTTGTCTCCTGCCATCCCTCTCCAGCCTCTGACAAACAGAGGCCAAGGACACCATTTTATCCCCTGGCTAATAGCCTTTTATGGACCTAACCTCCATGAAATTATCTAGCTTCTCTTTAAACTATATTATAGTCCTAGCCTTCACAGCCTCCTCTGGCAAAGAGTTCCACAGGTTGACTACACGCTGTGTGAAGAAGAACTTTCTTTTATTAGTTTTAAACCTGCTACCCATTAATTTCATTTGGTGTCCTCTAGTTCTTCTATTATGGGAACTAATAAATAACTTTTCTTTATCGGCCCTCTCCACACCACTCATGATTTTATATACCTCTATCATATCCCCCCTCAGTCTCCTCTATTCTAAACTGAAAAGTCCCAGTCGCTTTAACCTCTCCTCATATGGGACCCGTTCCAAACCCCTAATAGTTTTAGTTGCCCTTTTCTGAACCCTTTCCAAGGCCAAAATATCTTTTTTGAGGTGAGGAGACCACATCTGTACACAGTATTCAAGATGTGGGCGTACCATAGTTTTATACAGGGGCAATAAGATATTCTGGGTCTTATTTTCTATCCCTTTCTTAATAATTCCTAGCATCCTATTTGCCTTTTTGAGCACCGCTGCACACTGTGTGGAAGTTTTCAGAGAACTGTCCACGATAACTCCAAGATTTCTTTCCTGATTTGTCGTAGCCAAATTAGCCCCCATCATACTGTACATATAGTTGGGGTTATTTTTCCTGATGTGCATTACTTTACACTTATCCACATTAAATTTCATTTGCCATTTTGTTGCCCAATCGCTCAGTTTGGTGAGATCTTCTTGGAGTCCCTCACAGTCTGCTTCTGTCTTGACTATCCTAAACAGTTTGGTATCATCCGCAAACTTTACCACCTCACTGCTTACCCCTTTCTCCAGATCATTTATGAATAAGTTGAACAGGATTGGTCCCAGGACTGACCCGTGGGGGACACCACTAGTTACCCCTCCCCATTCTGAAAATTTATCATTTATTCCTACCCTTTGTTTCCTGTCTTTTAAGCAGTTCTCAATCCATGAAAGGACCTTCCCTCTTATCCCATGGCCATGTAATTTACACAAGAGCTTTTGGTGAGGGACCTTGTCAAAGGCTTTCTGAAAATCTAAGTATACTATGTCTACTGGATCCCCCTTGTCCTCCTGTTTGTTAACCCCTTCAAAGAACTCTAAGGCTACGTCTACACTGGCATGAATTTCCGGAAATGCTTAAAACGGAATATTATTCCGTTTTCAGTTTTTCCGGAAAAGGAGCGTCTACATTGGCCGTGGAGTTTTCGTGATAACGATGCGCTTTTCCGGAAAAGCACGTCTACATTGGTGATGCGCTTTTCCGGAAAAGGAAAAGCCCGGAACCATTTTGAAGAGGGCAAAGGCCACCAGACCTTTCCGGGGGGGGGGGCCTGAGCTCCGTCCAGACGCGTGGTTAAAGGGGTCTCGCCAGGCAGCCGTTGGTCTCGTGCTCCCGTGCCTTGGGACCTCTGCCAGGGACTGGCACCCTTCGCAGGGTCGGTGGTTGCCCTGTGAGTTTTGGGGACACCACCCTTTGGCCCCCCAACAGCTTTTCCCGGCGTTTTGTTTTGTCTGCCCTGCTCTGTCTGCTATGGAGCCGTGGGTGGCCATGTACCTGCTCGGGCCCCTGTTGGAGCTGTACAGGTGCCTGGAGCTCGTGCTGCAGGCTGGTGCCCTGCTGTACACATACCAGGAGGCAGAGATCGCCTTGGACTCCCTCACCAGGGAGGTCCTGGCAACCGTGTGGCATCAGCACCCCACTGTGGAGAGGCCCATCTGGACTTTGGAGACCAGCACCGACTGGTGGGACTGGGTGGTCCTCAGATGATGGGACGACTACCAGTGGATCCAGAATTTCAGAATGAGAAAGCGGACCTTCTTGACGCTGTGCACCTGGCTCACCCCCGCGCTGCAGAGAACCACCACCCGGCTGCTGGCACCCATCCCCGTGAACAAGAGGGTTGCCATCGCGCTCTGGAAGCTGGCCACACTGGACAGCTACCGCTCAGTGGCACACCAGTTCGGGGTGGGAAGATCCACCGTCGGAGTGATTGTCATCGAGGTAAGTCCCAGGGGGAGTGGGATGGGGGACTGGCACTCCAGTCCCAGGGACAGCTAAGACTCCAGGCTGGGTCGCCCAGGGGTTTGGGCCGTCCCTCCCTTGCACAGGCCCGCTGGTGGGGGGGGGCGTGGGGTGAGGGGAGCCCTGGTGTATGTGTATGTGTGTGTGTGTGTGTGTGAGGACAGAGGGAATCAAGGGAGAGGACCCAAGGGAGTGCACACTCACCCCTGGCTGTATGTGATGTGTTCCCTTGTGTTTCTCTGCACCCTTCTGCAGGTTGTCCACACCATCAATGATGTCCTGCTCCCGCGAATCATCTGCCTGCGCGACGTGGATGATACCATGGCCGGCTTCGCTGCCCTCGGGTTCCCCAACTGCGGGGGAGCCCTGGACGCCACCCACATCGCTATCCGGGCCCCGGAGCATCGAGCAGCCCATTTCATGAACCGAAAGGGGTACTGCTCCATCGTTCTGCAGGCCCTCATGGATCACCGGGGCCGCTTCGTGGACATCTACGGGGGCTGGTCCGGCCGGGCACACCACGCCCGCATCCTCCGGAACTCAGGACTGTTTCGCAGGTTGGAGGCGGGCACCTACTTCCCCCGGCGGGACTTGACTGTCGAGGATATGCCTATGCCCATCTGCGTCGTCGGGGACGCGGCCTACCACCTGATGCCCTGGCTCATGCGGCCCTACACGGGGCAGCCGGACCAGAACCAGCCCCGGTTCAATGACCGCCTCAACCAGGCCCAAAACCCAGTGGAGCTGGCATTTGGACGCTTAAAAACCCACTTCCGTTGTTTGCTCACCCGTCTCGACATGGGTGAGCAGAATGCAACGGAGGTACTGGCCGCGTGCTCCACAACATTGTGGAGCGCAGTGGGGAGGCCTTCCTCCCTGCATGGGTGGCAGCCGAGGCACAGACCTTGGACCAGCCTGACAGAGCTGCCATCCGCCAGGCGCGCCAGGAGGCGGTGCGCATTAGAGAGGCCCTGGTGGACATGTTTGCCCAAGCCCCATAGTAGGGTCGCCTGGCGACTACTCCGTCCCATCTCCTACCCTCAAACTACTCTGTCCCATCTCCTACCCTCAGACTACTCCGTCCCATCTCCTACCCTTCCCCACCTCCTCCCCTTACCTCCCCCCCCCCCAATAGTAAAGTGTCGGGTCACAGCACATTGGCCGTCATCGTGACTGTTCGTCGGGTGCGTCGGGCGTAGTTAGGGTTTTTCTTTTAAGTTAGGCTAGGGTTTAGGCCACCAGCGCCTGTCCTGAAGAACAGCCAACAGGATTTGGGACTTGTGCGGAAGGCTCACGTCAGTGCCATCTTCGACGGATCTCCTGGCTCTTCCTCTCCTGAGGCCCGGAAGGACCAAAGGATTGAGGTGGCCGGCAACACCATCAATCGTCCTCCCTGCGCCTAGACTATATTTCAGAATCTGTACTGTGCATCTTTTAATCATTTGTGCTTGTTTGTTGCTATGTAAATATAGTTTGTGGTTTACATCTTTTCATATTTCATATTTCTTTATGCGCCACAAACCAATGACCACTGAAAAGGGCCCCCCCCCCCCCAGTGATAGAGTCATGAATTTGTTGTCCACAGTTTGTAACCCTGTTAAATTGAAGTGGGTAATTGGCATCTCACATCATTTCTTACAGTTACTAGAGGAACACAATAACCACACAAAATTCAAGTGAAAACAGAACTTTTTATTTACAAAGGAGGGGGGGGGACCTTTAACTGGGAGAGGGAGGGGGGACCTTTAACTGGGAGACAGGGGGGCAGTTACTGGGACGCGTGGCCCCTGTGAGCGCCCCTCCGGGGGTGGACTTGCCCACGCTGGGCAGACCGTGTCGGGACAGGCTGCACGGTGAGGTGACCACGAGTAGGGGCACGAGTAGGGTCAGGGTCAAGAGCAGGGGCAGGGGCAGGGAGAGCAGCAGGAGCTGGGAGAGGAGCAGGGATAGGAGGGGGCATGGGCTGTGCTCCGGGAGGGATGGCAGGGGCATGCAGTCCGGCCATGCCATAGTGGATGCATGCACTAAATGTGCCGTCAGGGTGCCCATTGTGGTGCGCATCCCTCGGCATTCCTCCAGGAAGGCAGCCCAGCCCTCCTGCCGCCACTCCTGGTCCCCCTGCACCCGCTCCACAATTGAGGTCTGGATCCCCTCCACCGCGGTGATGTGACGGTGGAGCAGCTGGTCCCGGTGTCGGAGCCTCGGCCTCCGGGCTTGGGCAGCTGGGGGTGCCGCTGCTGCTGGAGTCGCGGGTGTGGTGCTGGGTCCCGCTGCAGGGAAGAGAACAAAGGACGGGTCAGTCAGGCAGGCCGTCCACTGTCCCCACACCTCATGCCCTCCACCCCGGAGCCCAGGTGACCGCACAGTTGTGTGGCTTGGGCCCACTCGGTTCCCCTCCTGCTCCCGTGTTGTATGTTGGCAAGGAGGACCGACCCTGAAGTAGGGTCCTCCCTCCATTATTGTAAGCACCGGTCTGTATCCTGGCCCTGTGGAGGGCGGGAGGGTGTTTGTGCTGCGTTCACCTGTGGAACTCCCTGCCAGTGGAGACTGTAAAAAGCTTTGGGCTAATCACTGGTGTTTGACAGGGAGTGAGATGCATCCCCACGGCAGTGCCTGGGAGCACACCTGTCAGTGGCGGTCTGGGCTCTCAGATCCCCTCGCGTGGGATATCTCCTGGACGGAACCAGAAGAGTGACTGGGTGGGGGGATGTCCCATCCTTGCAGCAAAACTCAGGGGCCCTTCTCCCTCCCACTATCCCTCCCGCAAGCCCGGTAGCCCAGGGACAGGTATGGCCACAGTGGGGACTTCCCTCGGGGAACCTGCCAAGGCACCGGGAGCAGGTGAGGGGCTTGGTGGGGGTCCACGTTCACAGGACTGTGACACTGCACTTTTCCCCGGAGCAGCTGGCTGTGCCTCACAGCCAGGCATGGGACAGTGTGCCGTTCTCTGTGCTGCACCCTTGGTGGAGCAGCGGGCTCTGGGCTGAGTCCCTGGGGCCCTGGCCGGTTCCAGCCAACATCCACCCTTCCCCCTGGTCCCGCCGAATGTGTGTGAGCAGCACGGTCCCAGGTGTGCCCTGCAGCTGCCTGCCACAGCCCCCTGCCGCTCGGTCACCAGGCTGCACGTGGTTGAACGTGCTGCTAACTGCCTTATGCTACACAGAGTGCAGCTCATGTGGCCTGAGTAACATGCTCTTCCCCCTCCCCCCTCCGGGAACCTGGCACCCCCTCCCCCCCGCCCTCTGCCCCCCGCTCACCAGTGGGTTCCTCCCCGGCCTCAGAGGAGCTGCTGGAGGGGCCTGGTGGGTGGCAACGCTGGCCTCCTCTCCTGACGTGCCGTCACTGTCCTCCCCTCCTCCGGCTCGGTGGGACGGTTGATGGGGGGGTGCTGGCAGGTGTCCACAGGGACAGCTGGGGCTTGCGGGGCTGGCTGGCCCAGAAATGAGTTCAGCCGCTCAAAATAGGGGCAGGCATCGGGTCCTGCTCCCCTCCCCTCCGAGGCCCGCACGTACCCCAGCCGCAGCTCCTTCACCTTCGACTGCACATGCTCGCAGTTGCGGCCGGGGTGTCCTTGCTGGGCCAGGTTCCGTGCCAGATGGCTGTATACGTCTGCCTTCCGGCGGCGGGACTGCAGGTCATGGAGACTCTCCTCCTCCTCCCACAAGTCCAGGAGGGTCTCCAGCTCCCTGGGGGTCCAGGATGGGGCCCTGCGTTTGCGGCCCCTGGGGGCTTCCTCCCCTGCCCCGGGTGACGGTGGCTGACCACCCGGAGCTGCCATGCCTGCGCTGTGAGGTGGCTGGGCAGCACAGTTGGCACGTGGCAGAGCTGGGAAGGGTGGTCTCCTGCGGGCTCCTGCCACGTGCGGCCAGTAGCGTCCGCGCTCTTTAAGACCTCGGTTTACCCGGAAGTCCGCGGCTTCTATGGGGTCTCCCGCCGTCCAAACCGCTTTTCCGGAAAAGCTGTCTACACTGGCCCTTTTCCGGAAAAGCTTTTCCGGAATACGGACTTATGCCCAAGCGGGAGCAGAATAGTGTTTCCGGAATAGAGGCTGATTTTGTACAGTAGAGCATCGTTGCTATTCCGGAAATTCAAGGGCCAGTGTAAACAGCTCGCAGCTTATTCTGGAAAAGGGGGTGATTTTCCGGAATAAGTGGCCCAGTGTAGACACACCCTAAGGGTATGTCTACACTACAAAGTTAATTCGAACTAATGGACGTTAGTTCGAATTAACTTTCATAGGCGCTACACTAGCGCTCCGCTAGTTCGAACTTAATTCGAACAAGCGGAGCGCTTAGTTCGAACTAGGTAAACCTCATTGTACGAGGACTAAGCCTAGTTCGAACTCTAGTTCGAATTAAGGGCTGTGTAGCCCCTTAATTCGAACTAGTGGGAGGCTAGCCCTCCCCAGGTTTCCCTGGTGGCTACTCTGGCCAACACCAGGGAAACTCTATTGCCCCCCTCCCAGCCCCGGACCCCTTAAAGGCTGGCTATGGTGCCCGTGCCAGGAGCAAGCCTGCCAGCACCCAGTCAGCAGACCCTGCACCTGGCATGGCTCGAGCCAGCCACCCGGAGCCCCCCAGCCCTCCCCCTCTTCCCGGGACCAGGCTGTCGGCTCCCGGGAGCTTGCCCAGGACCGCAAGAGGCGGGCACCCGCCTGGTCCAGTGCAGACATCGTGGACCTCGTCCATGACCTCCGCACTAGGCACAGGAAAGCAGCCGTCTAGGGCAGGAGAGCTGCCAGCCTGGCCACTCAGGAGCAGATTTGCATGAAAATCAAGGTGGTCCACTGAGACCCCCGACCCTGAGCCCTGAGCTTAGAATGGCCATACTGGGTCAGACCAAACGTCCATCTAGCCCAGTAGCCTGTCTGCCGACAGCGGCCAACCCTAGGGACCCTGGAGGGGATGGACCAAAGATAGGGACCAAGCCATTTGTCTCGTGCCATCCCTCTCCAGCCTTCCAGAAACTTCGGGCAGGGACAACACTCCTACCCCCTGGCTAATACCATTCCATGGACCCAACCTCCATGAATTGATCTCACTTCTCTTTAAACTCTGTTCTAGTTCTAGCCTTCACAGCCTCCTGCAGCAAGGAGTTCCACAGGTTGACTATTTGCTTTGTGAAGAACAACTTTTTGTTGTTAGTTTGAAGCCTGCTACCCATTCCTTTCCTTTGGTGTCCTCTAGTCCTTCTATTATGGGAACCAATGAAGAACTTTTCTTTATGCACCCTCTCCACCCCACTCGTGCTTTTCTAGACCTCTATCATATCCCCCCTCCTTCTCCTCCTTTCTAAGCTGAAAAGTCCCAGTCTCTTTAGCCTCTCTTCATATGGGACCTGTTCCAAACCCCTCATCGTTGTAGTTGCCCTCCCCTCTCCCACCTTCTCTCTTCCCCTCTCCCACCTCCTTTTCCCAGTCTCCCTGAGTTTTGTTCAATAAAGAGAGATTCTATTTTTGAACACAATTGTCCTTTATTTTGTACATCAGGAAGGGGGCTAGAGAAGGGTAAGTGGAAGGAGGTGAGGGAGGAATGGGGTACGAGCCCCCGATGGGGAGGACTGGGCTGGCTCTGTGGGCTTCTGGGTGTGGAACCTCTCCTGCAGCCCCCCAATTGCCCCCTCTCCCCAGATGGCAGCCTGCGGCAAGTGCAGCCAGTCTGATGGCCAAGTGCTGTGATGTGCCCAGTGTGGGTACTCCGGGCAATCCAAGCCAGGACTGCTTTGCAAGCGGGGCACTCCTGAGAACTGTCTGTCCGGGGTGGGGGTCGGGACCCTTTAAGCACAGCCCTCGGCTAGCCTGAGACAGCATCTCCACACTCTAAGTCCTCCTCTGATGCCCTGTTGGCACTGCTTCCGGCCATCCTTAACCCCGGTTCAGGGTCCACTCTGTGTGGACATGCTAGTTTGAATTAGCAAAATGCTAATTTGAACTAGTTTTTTAGTCTGGATGTGCTAGTTCGAATTAGCTTAGTTCGAATTAGCGCTGTAGTGTAGACATACCCTAATATATTAGTAAGACAGGATTTCCCTTTACTGTTGTATATAATACACTCTGAAATATAAGGACAGTATTTTTATTTCATTTGATTTGTTTTATAATTACATGATAAAAATGAGAAAGTAAACCATTTTCGGTAATAGTGCTGTGACACTTGTGTATTTTTATGTCTGATTTTGTAAGCAAGTGGTTTTTAAGTAGGTGAAACTTGGAGTACACAAAACAAATCAGACCCCAATATGTATACAGTAGGTTGAAATTGAAAGGTTCTGAACAACTGTGCTAACTAAATTAATTGTCTAGCAAAAAATACATTTCAAATTAGTATTTTGTGATAACAATTAGTGTAAAATAGTAATCAAGGGACATTATAAATAATTTCACAGTTTTCAGGTTGACATGAAATGTTTGCTCTCTCTGCAAATTCCTAGTGAGTAGATTATCAGAGGTACTTGGCCTGTAGAACTGAATTTATTTTCATCTGGAACTAGAGCTTAGCATTTATGAAAAGTAGGCCCTAAATTTTTTTATACAATCATAGAATACTAGAACTGGTAGGGACCTTGAAAGATCATCAAGTCTAGGCCCCTGCTCGCATGGCAGGACTAAGCATCATCTAGATCATCCCTGATAGAAGTCTATCCAATCTACTCTTAAATATCTCCAGTGAGATACTCATTTTTTTAGGAATACAGGATCTGTCGAAAAAGGGTTTATTTTCGACAGATCTGCATCTAGACTGCCATGGTGTGTGTGGGTTTTGTTTTTTTTGAAAAAGCACCATTTTAGAAAAAAAAATCCCTGCTTCATTAGCAATTTCTACGTTCCTAATCTATATCGCTCTGTCGACAAAGAGGTGTAGTCTAAACGTAGCCTGATTGTTCCTTCCTAAGCGGAGTACTTTGTATTTGTCCTCATTAAACTTCATCCTATATATCTCAGACCATTTCTCTAGTTTGTCCAGATCATTTTGAATTAGGACCCTATCTTTCAAAATGCTTGTAACCCCTCCCAGCATGGTATCACCTGCAAACTTAATAAGCATACTCTCTATGCCAATATCTAAATTGTTGATGAAGATATTGAACAGAACCAGTCCCAAAACAGACCGCCACTTGTTATACCCTTCCATCATGACTGTGAACTGTTAATAACTACTCTCTGAGAACTACCTTATAGTAGCCAAGGGTTATAGTTTTGCTCAATTCCAGGTCTTAAATCTGTAATTGCATCTAAAATTAACTGTAGCCCTTTGTAAAAATGGTGAAAGATCTAATGAAATCCAGTATTGGGTGTGGAAGCCAAGGCATTTCTTCTCTGCCATTTTGCAGTTTTGTTAGCCTAACTCCTGCTAACTCTGAGACCTAACAATGCAGAGTACTATGAGAGATGCTGTTTTTGCCTCTTGTCTCTCTTGTGCTTGAGATAAGGATAGAATGCTGACTCTAGTGAAGACCTTGAGATAAGGTGGCATCTGAAGGGAATTGTTAGGAAAAGGGGAATAATTGTTATTGTTATTACATATAAACAGATAGTATATATGTTGGCTTCTAATTGTTTTGTATTTGACGATCTGCCTAACAGCAGCTTCTTCCCTTGTAATATTAGTCGAATAAACTGTCTCTGACTACTTGTTGCTCACAAACTCAGAGTGAAGGCCTTTTTTCTTCCACATGGGTGATAGAGAGAATTGGCGTTCTGGCTTGTGTGTTTAAAATGCTGAGATTGTGATGATACATCTCTCGGATCATTTGACCACTTTTAATTCTATGCGACAGCTTTCATATCATAACTAAAATGAGTTCTAGGTGGCAGATATGGCATTAATTACCTCCAGACCAGATATAGATAACGATATGGGAAGTAAAATATATAATAGGGCATCTGTCCATTGCTTTACATGAAGTAACTTGCATGTAGAGAGAGAGGGGTTTTGTTAATTAATTAATATTATTATTAGGAAACAAAGGATCAAATCCTGGCTCTGAAGACTTCATTGTAGCCAGGATATCACCTTCCTGCACAAAAATGTTGCCGCTTATATGTTTTTATTTTCTTTCTGAGTATATATTGATTAACGTTAAAGCAATGGCTCTGAAAGATGAATCATTTATCTAGGCCATGTCATTCAGAATTAAGTTTATTAATAAAGATATTGAACCACGTTTTGGCTTGTGGGTCCAGTTACCTTCTTTCCTGAAGGGATTTTTTTAAAGGGGGTAACTGAAGTTAGGGGATATCTGCCTTGGACAATTTTCTTATGTGAATCTTCTTGCTTTCTCCATTGCTGATGTTGCTCAAGAAAGAGAAGGCACCGGAGAGAATTCAAGAAGCAGAGAAAGAGTATAATATGTAGTACAAAGGAGAGAGCTGTTCAGTAATTCTCTTCCAATAAGAAAGCTTGGAAAATTACATGTACTAATCAACACTTAGGGAGAAACATTGTCTTACTAAAATGAAAACACAGTAGTGCACAAACTGAAAGAAAGAGCATGTGTGCCAATAATCAGCATATTATGTAACAAATCCATGCTCCCATGTGCGCACACTACTACTGGCAAAGAAGAATAACCTTCTTCCAGAATAACCATCAAACCATTAGAAACCAACCAAATTTGGAATCTCCTTTACACAGGTGATTCCAATACTTCAACATTTTGCTTTTTAATCATGAAATGGAATAAAAAAATTAAAATTCCAAAATCTTAACTTTGGAAATCTCAGTTTCATTTCATTTTAAAACTTGCAAACATTTGGCATCCCAGAGAGCCTAAGGCAGGTTCCTCAACTGCTTTGGCTCTGTGTACCTCCTGAAAGCAGCTGGTAGATGCCCATGGCATCTAGGCTGGGGGGGGGGGGGGGGGAAAGGATCTCCATGTGCTGTCCTTGCCCCAAGTGCAAATGCTGCTGCTCCCATTATCCAGGAAGCACAGTCAATGTGAGTTATGTGGCCACTGCCTGTGGGCAGGAGCAGTGCAATCAGGGATGTACCAGCCACTTCCAGAAGCCACCCGGAGCCATGGCAAACAGGGATCCTGCTTTTTAGTTTGGCTACACTGCCAAGAGGCAGCCTCCTGTGGTAAGTGCTATCTGGACAGAGCCTGCACCCCTCACCTTTATACCCCAAGTCCCAGCCCTTGGCTTCCTCCCAGAGCCAGCACCCCACTCCCTCTCCCACAACCTGAACTCTCTGGCACACTAAGCTCCTGCCTCAGTCCTGAGCCCCCTCCTGGAGCCAGCACCCGCCAGCCCTTCATGCCTCCCAAATCTTTTCCATTACCTTACCCTCCTGCCAGTCCTAAGTACTCTCCTGCATCAAAACTCCCTCCCAGAGCCCACACCCACTCCTGCATCCCAACATTTGCCCCAGGCTCAGTCTGGAGCCCTGTTCCACACTTCAAAACCCTTGTTCACCAGCCCAGAGCCTGCACCTCAACACCTTGCCTCATCCAAGTGAATGAAGGAGGGTGTGGGGAGCAAAGGGAAAGAATGAGCAGGGGCATGCACTTGGGAAGGGGAAGATTGTTTGGATTTGTTTGATTAGACAGTTGACAACCTTACTCAGTTATCATGCTGCCATAGTCACTGTTTCAAGTACTGTTCCACTCAAACGATTAGCATTGTTGAAATGAAAAATCCAATCCAAACATTTCACCTAATCTTGTGTATCCAAGGCAAGGCAAGTAATATTTATTTGTTAATTAAATAAGATAGCATAAGATACAAGCAGTCGCTATTAGAATTAATAACACAAAGTGTTACTTTTTCTGTATCTCCATGTGATGTGCAAAAAAATCCTAGTTGATGTTCTCTTTAATTTAAATTTACCCAGGCATAATGTAAATGGCCCACACACTTCTCCTTTGAAAATAATTTGTGGAAAAAGTAGTAATGCCATTTTTTCAACTGCAGAAATGTGAATTGTTTCGGCATGCAGCATTTGTAGCCGGTATACAAATGTCATATAAGTACTTGTCTGTATCTGAATAAGTTTGCTTTTCTACTTTGTGTTTGGGTTGCCACACTCTGAAAAGTTAGCATAGTATTTAAGATAATGAATCAATGGTTTTTTTTTCTGTCTCTCAGTACAGAGCACACACACACTCAATAGTAAATCAGCACTGTTGCAGACTATGGTTTTGATTACAGGATTTGCTTGCATTTGCTTACAGGATTCAAAGTTGGTTGCACTGGAATGCTAAACAGCAGCTCATACTCATTCAGTTAAAATGTAATATATATATACTACTAGATTTACCCAATATTGCTAGATCTTTAATGCAATTAATGTTTGTTTTTCTTCATTTAAATCATTGCTCTGGGGTGGGTGGCAGATAAGGGATTCAGTATGCAGGCTGCCCCAAAGAGAGAGGACAACCCCAGCCCTGTCTCACAGCAGCAGCTTGGGGCCAGGTAGGAAGGACCTGGTGGTGATGAATTGGTTTGAAACAGTAATTCATCAGAACCAGCAGTCTGGTGTCATGTATATTACGTCAGATCTATCGTTCTGTAAAGGTCTGGACTCAGTTTGGGCTGTCGTTCACCATTATTGACTGACCAGTACACTGACGGTATCCCCCGGTAAGGATTTGGACTCGGCTTAGGTCATAGTCCGCCTTTGTTGGCTAACCTATACCGACGGTATTCTGCTCACAGCACCACTCACATATGCCCCCACGCCCTGAGCGGGTAGGGATCTTCTGCTCCTCTCATGCTGAGGCAGGTAGGGGGGTTTGGGCCCACCCCCACTCTGAGCCCCAACCCAGGGCCCTAAGGATGGGGGTCACTGACCCCATCCGGTTGGTGGGGAAAGTCTCCCACAGCTCACCAACTAATGGGCCTATCCACGACCGTGCCCTGGGTCGCTTCCTACTGCCTCTGCTGGCCAGGCCTCTCCCGAGCTTCCTCCACCTCGGCAGCCATCGGCCTCCCTTTCTCCCCCAGTCTCTCTGCAGCTCTCTCTTGCAACGGGGAGGGTGGCTTTTAAATTGCCCACTGCACCTGCGCTCTGGAGGGTGGTACCACCCCCGCCGGCGACAGCCCTGCCTCCTCCATCACGGTGTGATCATACTGGGGTACCCAAGCGGCCGCGGAGCATGAGCCGCAAAACCGCGGGCCGTGGCTTTTCTCCCCAGCACGCCAGGACGGCGCCTCGGAGGTGCAGGCTATGCTCAGGGTCCCGTCACATGCTCAATAAAAAAAAGTTGCCAACTTGTCCACCAACCACTATAATAAAGTACAGAGTGTAAATAACTTTACCATTTTTCCCTTGGAAAATGCAGTTATTAAAGCTGACTATATAAATATTTAGATTTAGACATCTTTCATTGGAGTCTAAAAGTTCTGGCTTCCCTGTGTTCTGGAATGAAAGTGCAGCCCAACTCAAATCCATTCCATAAGTGGCCCACACAGTTTTACTTTAAAAATAATCTGTGGGAAAAGTAATAATGCAGTTTTTCTACTGCAAAAATGTACATTGCGTCTGCATTGAATATTTTTGTCCTTTTGTAAAATCCTCCGCGGAACAGAGCAGCAACATTGCATCATCAATATTTTTGCTAAGGATTCCTTTTAATCACACTTAATTACTTTCTTATGATCTTTGTTGTTAGACTAAAGTCAGGGAAAACCTAGAGTTCAGGTATTGTATATGGTATTTCTCCTTTCATTCTTCTTACTTGAGGGATATACATCTTGTCCTTACGAAAAGACTATGAATGGGAGATAAGTAATTGCATGACCACTGTCGTCTTCATTGGGATTCTCTGACACTTTCCATTACTGTTGATGAGAGAGAGGGGCTTTTGAGCTCTTTCATTTAGGCTTGTCTCTCTCACCAATAGAGGCTGGTCCAATAAAAGATATTATCTCCCCCTTCTGTCTCTCTAATATTCTAAGACCAGTCTTTCCATGTCCCTTATATTGACACCTCTTTCTGATCAAAGACTGATACATTGAGCAATAGGATCCCTTAAAACACATAATACAGTCATTTCTGTTTCCCATGTATGCCTGCACAATTCTTAAGATTTGTCTATGTTCATTTTCTAATCCTATTTTTAGTATTTTTTGCCATAACAAAAATATAACAATTTTACAGTGTTGTGTCAAGAATAGTAAATGATGATATTCAACACTACCATATTAATCCTTTTTACACTTACCTGAAGATCCACCTGCTTAATTGTTCATCACATCTCAATTATTGGTTATATCCCAATTTGATTATGTATTAATCTGACTGAGGTGCTACAAAAGTGGAAGAAAAGACTGGAGCATTCATTTAAACTTTTCTAATATGCAATAGTAACATCAAAAGCAACAAAATTCAAAGTAAGGGAAAGTAACAGCAATTACAGGCTGTGTTATAATAGTTTCCTTGGGTAGTACATGTTGAATGCTCACTGTGAAATCACTATGAAATTGCAGCTATTATTATTCAATATGGTGTGCACAAATTCTCTAATACAATCTCTTCCGGTAATTTATTTTGGAGGACAAGCAGGTGTTCAACAATGTTAAAATGCAATTTCAGTGGAAATCTGTTTCCTATTCCAAGCCATTCTTGCAATCTCATTGGCTGACTTGTGGGCTAGTTTTTCTTTTTAATAAGGTGAACCTGACTACCATACAAAAAAGCAATTTACCTAAAGTTATATTAAGGCATATGAGGCCCAAATAGCTTTTAGCTCACACTGAAAATGGATTGCCAATCAGATGTTCTCTGTTTAAATTAAGGTAAAATATACCTTTAGCATGCTTGGACAGACTGTGTGCAGGGAAATGTTCTTGTCAGGCAATCTTACGTATCTTTTAAATGTGTTATGTTTGAAACTAAGTCAAATTAAGGAAATCTGTATCTCTTATCTAGCACTGCAATGAAAATAAGAGTCCCTTCCCCTCCAAGTGCATTAGTAGCACAAGTTAAGTTCCTAGTTTCTGCCATGATGTCACATAGATTGCATTTGAATTGCAATCGGTGTACTTTAATGTCTGAAAGATTGTACCAAGAAAAAAATCTACTAAACACATTTCTCTTCTGATTTTAAGAAGCAGGTGTTTGCTTCAATTCCATTAATTGTTTGAATTTAAATACAAAATACACTTTGAGCCTGATTCTCCAATCTGCTATGCCAGTTTTATTCCAGTTTAATTCCATTTAAAAAAAGTTACACTTAGGTAAAAATGGAGTAATATAATGGAGAAAATCAGACCTTCATCTCTAGAGGCTCAAACAAACAAGTACATTAAATTAAAGCAAAAGAGTAGCACACCCAGGAGATAACAAAACCCCTCCCATCATAAAATTAATTTCACAAACCAGTAGTCTGGGAAAATTATACTCAAACCATCATAGCCATACCTTCAGTTCTTCCCCAAAGACACATTTCATGTAACGGAGGTCAACCAGCCAGGATTATTTGGAATAAGAGGGCAGTGGAAATAAATTCAAGAGCCAAGCAGGTCTGGTGACAAATATTTTGTCAACAGTTTACTCTCTTTTGCACACAGGGGGTGCCAACTTGATGACCTATACTAGATGGAACTGCCCCTTCGCCGGACTTCTATTGAAAGGCAGCTGTCTATGTAGTAAGATGACCATGGGCAATGGGATTGGGCAACCTGCATCATACGACTCTGATTGCCCCATGTGGCATTGCAAACTCTTCCTTAAGCATCCTCTGACCAGCTGCACAGTGGGATAGCTACCACAATGCTTTACATTTGCCAGACAAATTGGAGGACTGAGTCAAAAGAACTCTGATGAAGTTCAAAAGGACAAGTACAGAGTCTTGCATTTAGGATGGAAGAATCTCATGAACTGATACAAGTTGGGGACAGACTGACTAATCAGCAGTTGTGTAAAAAAGGACCCAGGGATTACATACAGAAGATGCTGGATATGAGTTAATTCTGTGCCCTTGTTGCCAAGAAGGCCAATGGTATATTGAGATGCTTTAGTAGGAGCATTACCAGCAAATCAAGGAAAGTAACTCCTTTCATTTTGCCCTGCTGATTGAACAACACCTGTGGAATTCTAAAGATGCAGATGGTGTTTGGAGGAAGCATTCAAGTGTAAGGGGCTCATGGCATCTTTGATGTGACAGCTGGGTAGATCATTTGATACAGAAGAGAATCTGAGGAGGAACAGAAGTTCTCCATGAGGCAGTACAACTCTGTACTCAAGCAAGTGACTAAATGTAAGATTCTTCCCCCATTTTGTGAAAACAGTGACACTCAGGGATAAAGGGTTTTTTTCAGAAACAAAATGGAACCTTGGATCTGCAAACATATTACAGAACTTTTCAATGATATGACAGTAGCAGTGATAATATATATTGTTGTATAGTTACAAAAAAAAAGGCACACGTTTCTCATTTATTTCCATGTAAAGTAGAACACTTATCTTATACTTGGTTCTATTTTATATTCTCTCGTATACACAGAGAGTACGTCTACACTGCTCGGCTATTTCAGAATACCAGAGGTATCCCAAAATAGCTACCCTGTGTCTTTACAAGCCACCCATTATTTTGAAATATTTTTCTAAATAATGTGCACACTATTTCGGCATCCCTGTAACCCTTGTTCCATGAGAGTTAAGGGATGTCTTGAAATAATGTGTTACTTCAAAATTTGGTGCTGTGTAGACATGCCAAATTTCAAAATAAGCTATTCTGAAATAGAATCAAAATAAGATACGCAATTTGCACTATGCAAATTGCATATCTTTTTTCAAGTTTAGGGTGCTGTGTAGAGCATCCAGAGTGAATCGGAGATGCTTTGCAAAATTTTTGTCTCATAAACTGAAGAATGTGTGAAAGTAACAGTTTAAAAGTATTTTCATTTTTAAAAGCATTTAAGAGGAAAACTCAAAATATTTGGACTCTCTGCTTATTATTTCAAAATAATGGGAGTTATTTCAAAATAATTCCCTAGTGTAGACCAAGGTCTAGGCATGTCTACACATGTCCCTTATTTCAAAATAAGAAGGCAAATATCCACACTACCAAGCCTATTGTTTCAAAATAAAGGGCTTATTATTTCAAAATAATAACTCCTGTTTGGGTACGTCTAGACTACATGCCTCTGGCGACAGAGGCATGTAGATTAGATTACCAGGCATAGGAAAATGAAGCGGTGATTTAAATAATCGCCACTTCATTTAAATTTACATGGCTGCCGTGCTGAGCCGATCAGCTGTTTGTTGGCTCAGCGCGGTAGTCTGGACGCATGGGGGTCGACATCAAAGGCATTTGTTGACTTCCCAGGTATGGCTCCTGGGATGAGGCATACCTGGGAGGTTGACAAATACCTTTGACGTCGACCCCTGCGCGTCCAGGCTACCGCGCTGAGCCGACAAACAGCTGATCGGCTCAGCGCGGCAGCCATGTAACTTTAAATGAAGTGGCGATTATTTAAATCGCCGCTTCATTTTCCTATGCCTGGTAGTCTAATCTACATGCCTCTGTCACCAGAGGCATGTAGTCTAGACGTACCCTTTGTGAAGAGGAATAGCACTATTTCAAAATTGTTATTTCGGGAGTTATTATTTCAAAATAACTTAAATATGCCCCCTGAAATTCTACTAAGCTCTTGACCTCAGTGATTATTAAAGCAGTCAGTTCCATAGGTTACTGATTATAGGGCATGTGTGAATGTATACATATGCATTCCTTTCATACATTTTAAATTTGGTACTTCCTATTGACTTCAATTTGTTCTTTAAAGAAGAACCAAAATGCCAGCTATTTGAGGCTACAGCCAAACACATGGACGGTATGTTACCTCGAAATCATCCCTTGTGGGGAAGTGTACACTCGTACTGCCTTGTGCCATAACATTCCTTTGAGACAACTAGAGAATTTTGGTCTCTATTCTATTGAAATAGCAATGAAGTAGAAGTCAGTCAATAAAATGAGACAACAGAATTTCTTTGTATGGGCCAAAACATAAGAACATAAGACTGGCCATACTGGATCAGACCAAAGCTACATCCAGCCCAGTACCCTGTCTGCCGACAGTGGCCAATGCCAGGTATCCCAGTGGGAGTAAATCGAACAGGTAATGATCAAATGATCTCTCTTCTGCCATTCATCTCCACCCTCTGACAAACAGAGGCTAGGGACACCATTCCTTACCCATAGTAGGGTATGTCAACACTAGCCCCATAGATCAATCTAGGGAGGCTAATGAGGGTGGCCAAAATTGCAAATCAAGCCCGGGATTTAAATATCCCACACTTGCTTTGCATGTTCCCGGCCGGTCGCCATTTTAGAAATTGACTAGCCCGAAGTAACTGCCCGCGTCTAAAAGTGGCAGTGAAACGGGATTCCAATTTAAATCCCTAACTCAAATTAGCTGGTATACCTCTTGCAACGAGGTTTACCAGATAATTCGATTTAGGGGCTTTAAATCGGAATCCCGTTTCATTGCCGTGTGTAGGCGTGGGCAGTTACTTCAGGCTAGTCAATTTCTAAAATGGTGACCAGCCGGGAACATGCAAATCAAGCACAGGATATTTAAATCCCGGGCTTGATTTGCAATTTCGGTCGCCCGCATTAACCTCCCTAGATCGATCTAGGGGGCTAATGTAGACATACCCCTAGCTAATAGCCATTAATTGACTTAATCTCTATGAATTTATCTAGTTTTCTTTTAAACCCTGTTATGGTCCTAGCCTTCACAACCTCCTCAGGCAAGGAGTTCCACAAATTGACTATGCACTGTGTGAAGAAGAACTTCCTTTTATTTGTTTTAAACCTGCTGCCCATTAGTTTCATTTGGTGGCCCCTAGTTCTTATATTATGGGAACACGTAAATAACTTTTCCTTATTCACATTCTCCACACCACTCATGATTTTATATCCCCCCTTAGTCTCATCTTTTCCAAGCTGAAAAGTCCCAGTCTTTTTAATCTCTCCTCATATGGGACCCATTCCAAACCCCTAGTCATTTTAGTTGCCCTTCTCTGAACCTTTTCTAATGCCAGTATATTTTTTTTGAGATGAGGAGACCACATCTATATTCAGTATTCAAGATGTGGGCGTACTATGGATTTATGTAAGGGCAATAAGACATTCTCCATCTTATTCTCTATCCCTTTTTTAAGGATTCCTAATATCCTCTTTGCTTTTTTGACTGCCGCTGCACACTGCATAGACATCTTCAGAGAACTATCCACGATGACTGCAAGATCTCTTTCCTGATTAGTTGTAGCTAAATTAGCCCCACATCATATTATATGTATAGTTGGGGTTATTTTTTCCAATGTGCATTACTTATCCACATTAAATTTCATTTGCCATTTTGTTGCCCAGTCACTTAGTTTTGTGAGATCTTTTTGAAGTTCTTCACAGTCTGCTTTGGTATTAATTACCTTGAGCAGTTTAGTATCGTCTGCAAACTTTGCCACCTCACTGTTTACCCCTTTCTCCAGATCATTTATGAATAAATTGAATAGGATTGGTCCTAGGAATGACCCTTGAGGAACACCACTAGTTACCCCTCTCCATTCTGAAAATTTACCATTTATTCCTACCCTTTGTTTCCTGACTTTTAACCAGTTCTCAGTCCATGAAAGGATCTTCCCTCTTATCCTATGACAACTTAATTTACATAAGAGCCTTTGGAAGGGAACCTTGTCAAAGGCTTTCTGGAATTCTAAGTACACTATATCTACTGGATCCCCCTTGTCCACATGTTTGTTGACCCCTTCAAAGAACTCTAATATATTAGTAAGACAGGATTTCCCTTTACAGAAACCATCTTGACTTTTGCCCAACAAATTATGTTTTTCTACATGTCTGACAATTTTATTCTTTACTATTGTTTCAGCTAATTTGCCCAGTACTGATGTTAGACTTACCGGTGTGAAATTGCCGGGATTGCCTCTAGAGCCCTTTTTAAATATTGGCTTTACATTAGCTGTCTTCCAATCACTGGGTACAGAAGCTGATTTAAAGGATAGGTTACAAACCATAGTTAATAGTTCCGCAATTTCACATATGAGTTCTTTCAGAACTCTTGGGTGAATGCCATCTTGTCCCAGTGACTTGTTACTGTTAAGTTTATCAATTAATTCTGTAATCTCCTCTAATGATACTTCAATCTGTGACAAGTCCTCAGATTTGTCACCTACAAAGGATGGGTCAGGTTTGGGAATCTCCCTACTATCCTCAGCTGTGAAGACTGAAGCAAAGAAATTATTTAGTTTCTCCCCAATGACTTTATCATCTTTAATTGCTCCTTTTGTATCTCGATCATCCAGAAGCCCCACTGGTTGTTTAGCAGGCTTTCTGCTTCTGATGTACTTAAAAAACATTTTGTTATTACCTTTTGAGTTTTTGGCTAGATGTGCTTCAAACTCCTTTTTGGCTTTTCTTATTACATTTTTACACTTAATTTGGCAGTGTTTATGCTCCTTTCTATTTACCTCACCAGGACTTGACTTCCACTTTTTAAAAGACATCTTTTTATCTCTTGCTGCTTCTTTTACATGGTTGTTAAGCCACAGTGGCTCTTTATTAGTTCTTCTACTATGTTTTTTAATTTAGGGTATACATTTAAGTTGGGCCTCTATTTTTGGTGTCTTTGAAAAGTGTCCATGCAGCTTGCAGGGATTTTACTTTAGTCACTGTACCTTTTAATTTCTGTTTAACTAACCTCCTCATTTTTGCATAGTTCCCCTTTTTGAAATTAAATGCCACAGTGTTGGGCTGCTGAGGTGTTCTTCCCACCATAGGAATGTTAAATGTTATTATATTATGGTCACTATTTCCAAGCGGTCCTGTTACAGTTACCTCTTGGACCAGATCCTGCGCACCACTCAGGACTAAATCGAGAATTGCCTCTCCCTTTGTGGATTCCTGTACCAGCTGCTCCAAGAAGCAGTCATTTAAGTTATCAAGAAATTTTGTGTCTGCATCTCGTCCTGAGGTGATGTGTACCCAGTGAATATGGGGATAGTTGAAATACCCCACTATTATTAATCTCCCTTAGCATTTCATAGTCACTATTACTGTGCTAGTCAGGTGGTCGATAATAGATCCCTACTGTTATATTCTTATTAACACAGGGAATTACTATCCATAGCGATTCTATGGAACATGTTGATTCATTTAAGATTTTTACTTCATTTGATTCTACATTTTCTTTCACATATAGTGCCAATTCCCCACCTGCACGACCTGTTCTCTCCTTGAAGATCACATAAAGAAAAGTGATTTTTCTGTAGTTGAACTTTATTGAAAATTACTTCATGCAGCCCTAGAAGACATTGTAGGTTAGTAAGGAGTCAAATATTACTGTATTTAGGATTCTTATAACTGACCTGTAAGAAGACAGTATTTTTTTCTCATGGGTGCAAAGCAAGAATATATCTGTCTGATTAGATTATACCTTTCAACATTAAAATTTAGTGGTAGCATTGTTTTATTTCAAACAATAGTTTTGATTTAACAAGAAAGCAAACATATTTTCACTTAGCAATGATTAAACTAGATAATAAAAACTATGATGAAAATGGGGCCTTGGTAAGTTTTTAAATTTTTTTTTCACTTGAATTATGTTTATGTAATTTTAAATACTTTTGACTGTAATATGTTATCAAAAATTTTATTTGTGTGTTGGAATCTGTGTGTATATCAATTTTAACAAACTTCAGCATAAAAAATTTGTAGCTGCCAAGGTAATCTACATTTGTCCATTTGCAGTACTTTTAGATGTAACAATATTTTTTTCTTCTAGCATTTCTGCACCAAAAATTAAAAATTCTTCACACAATATTTTAAAATGCTGCAAAATTCTGCATATCGTATTTGTCATAACACAGTATAATCACTCTGGTTTCAGTTAGTTCATTAATTTATTTAAACTACAACACAATGGTTGGAGAATAGAAGTGGGGAGTATAAGAAGAAATCCCCAAACCCTCTTGCCTAATAGTAACATTTAACCCACATGATCAATGTTACCACGTAGGCAACTGAACAGCAAGTGGGGGCTGGAGACTCTCAATATCTCAGTTCCCCATATGTTTAAAATAAGCAGGTAATTGCACTTTCCTGCATTCACAGGGTTTTTCTGAGGATAAGCACATTAGTGATTTTTGATGTGCTCAGATACTATAGTGATGGGAACCATCCTTAGAAACAAGTAGACCTCAGCCCTACAGCCTTCTCTCAAATTTGGAACCCAATGGGTATCAATAGGTTTAGTCATTGACTTTGAAAACCATTAATTTATAGTCTTATCACTGATGAAGAGACTATTAGCATAACTAAACGTTACTCTCGTGAGTAAGGTTTTGTAGGATTTGGCCCCATATGAGTAAGAGCTGCAGGACTGGAAGCAAATTACAGTTGTGAACCATATTTCTTTTACAAGAGTTTAAAGAAGTTTGGAAATGTTTGAACATAAGAAAGAGATATGAGAATAGAAGAAAATCATGCACTGGTCTGGAAAAAAAACTTCTATTGGGTTACTTTTAGTAATGGGAAGAACTTTGCTTTTGTAACTCACGTTCCCAAATATAGTCACTGACAATTCAGATGAATCATGTTTTCTGAAATGTTTAAACTCTTTACTCTATAAATATACTAGTAAACAATTAAAAATAAAAGGCTAGAAACCAAGATTTAAAAACTCTGACAATAATCAGAGAACCCTGGACCTGATTCACTGTTCCAGTTTTAAACTGATGTAATACTAATACAATCAAGTCCTATATCCCTTTCTGTTGGGCTTAAACATTCCTGTATTTATCTTTATGTAATCTGACATACATACATACACTAAAAGATATCACTTACCATTTCTCCCTCTCTCTCCGAAAAAGCGGGTGCATCCTTTCGGCATCCCTGTATTCCTCATTTTATGAGGAATAAGGGATTTCTGAAAGAGGAGGTTTTTCTGAAATTTGGCTCCGTGTAGACAGGCTAAATGTTGGAAAAGCCTCTTCCAAAAACACAAGCAGAAAAATATACGCAAATTGTGGTTCATAATTTGCGTATCTGTTTCTGAAAAATAACTGCAGTGTAGACACAGCCTCTCCCTTTCTTCCTCCCGTCCTCTGTCCCTCCACAAAGCAGGCATGGGTTACACTTCACAATATTGTATATATTAATATTGCAATCATGTATCATTTGACATAAATAAAATGTGTTTCATGCTTATAAATATGAATATATTTGCAATTTTTCTTTATGGAATATCACATTTCAATATTTTACTTGTGTTCTTTAATATTTGTCTAGGAGGCAGAGAATGTAGGTTTCTACCATTCTGCGCCTAGTGTGTATTTTTCCTGCTAAACTATGGTCATACACTGTCGGCATAGGTTATGTGCTATTCTTACATCAGCTGAAGGCTCAGATTAAAATTGCAAGCAACAACTAACAGCCTTATTAATGTAATGAACCTCCTTTACATGTGATTCTAATAATGACCTTCTGAGCATATTGTCCATCATTATTTTAATGAAGCTGAAAAAATTACTGTCTAGGCTCAGGATTATTCTGATCTTAATGATAAACAGAAAAGAAAAACAGGTATGTATATAAATAATAATCTCTTATTTGGCTTTCAAGGAAATAGGAATATCTTCTAAACCACAATATAAAAGCATCCATGTGAATATAGTATTACGTCAAAAAATTTCAGAAGAGTTTAGAAACTACAGGTGGGTTTTCAATACTTTAGAAAAGTAAGCCTCATATCCAAAGAGTCTAAATATGTAATTCTCAGCTTTATATTAGGTATCTGCTTTGGAACACATTAAATCTAAACATCCTCATTGTGCCAGTATTCACTACAGAAAACAATGGAGTAATTCTTTCATCGTGGTTCCTTTTTGCAAATGGAGATAAAACATTGGCATCTACTGAAGTGTCAAAAGGAGGAGTGTGTTTTGGAGCACACTGATCACTGCAGTGGCATTAAATCTCCAGAAATGGAAGACATTTATCCAAGAATTCTATAAGACTTTAAGAGTGGAGTGTCTGAACCACAACAAAAATATGTGAACATAAAAATCTGGAGGACAGGAGGGTAAGTAATGTTTTATTTATCTTTAAGATATGTGCTGGAGTGAGCCCAGGAATTATAAGATGATAGGCTTTACTTCAGTACAGGCAGTCCCCAGGTTACATGGATCCGACTTACATCGGATCCCTACAAACGGGGTGAGGCAACCCCACACTAGCTGCTTCCCCCCAGCAGACCAGGGAGACGCGGAGCGGCTTTTCTCAGCAGACACCTCAGCTTGAGAATAAAGGACTGAGGGAAGTGAGGTGTGGGAGAATAAAACTGAGCTCTGGAGAAATGTTTGGCTAGAGTTTCCCCTACAATATGTACCAGTTCCGACTTGCATACAAATTCAACTTAAGAACAAACCTATAGTCCCTATCTTGTACGTAACCCGGGGACTGCCTGTATCTAGTAAACTACCTGAAAAATAACTATAGAGTTATAAAACATTTGCTCATTTGTCCAAGTAATTGTATGCTTTCAAAAGGAAAATTGCTACTAGCCTTTTGTGATTTCTTGAGGGAGATATAAGTATCAAAATAACTTAGAATTCATAAATTTAGAGGTTTCAGAAGCATAGTAAGTTATTAATGAAACAAAGTCATCATATGGTGAGGCATAACAGACAAAAATTAGGCAAGAAATAGCATAGAAGTAAACATAGGTTTAGCAAGTTAGACATTGTCTAAAACCTAACTTGTTTGCATTGCAGCATGTGGTGGGCTATCTGAGACTCCAGGCAATATGTGATCATAAATAGCTTAGGGTATGTCTACACTACCCCCCTAGTTCGAACTAGGGGGGTAATGTATGCATACCGAACTTGCTAATGAAGCCCGGGATTTGAATTTCCCGGGCTTCATTAGCATAAAGCCGGCTCCGCCATTCCACGAGGCGTACAGATAGATCGGAATGGCTACATAGTTCGAACTATCTAGCCCGTGCCGCATGTAGCCGCGTGGCACGGGGTTCGAACAAGCCGGCTTTTAAAAATGGCGGAGCCGGCTTTATGCTAATGAAGCCCGGGAAATTCAAATCCCGGGCTTCATTAGCAAGTTCGGTATGCCTACATTACCCCGCTAGTTTGAACTAGGGGGGTAGTGTAGACATACCCTTACTCAGCACCACCTTGAGATACTATGCAACACACAGAAGCTGTCAGTATATTGGCTGCAGTGGCCAATGTGAACAACACTAGAGTCCCGGAGCCAGATGCACAGGCCAATCCTAGGGAGGCCCAGTGAGGGTTGTGGTGGCCCCTGAATAGGGATCGCAGAGCAGTGGCAGTCCTTGTGGTGGCCCAGAACAGTGATCGTGGAGCGGCAGCCCTGGCAGCTGCCCAGAGTGGCAGTCCTAGCAGGTGAACTTCATGGGCCTCAGATCAGAGGGTGGCCAGATACCATCAGCCTCCTCTGCTGGAACAATGGCTGGAACAATGGCCAGCCATCTGCCTATCTGCCCCAGAGAGCTGTGAGTTAGTCAGGGTATTTATAGTAAAAGTCATGGGCAGGTCACTGGCTGTGAATTTTTGTTCACTGACCATGAACTGTCCATGACTTTTACTAGAACTACCCAAGACTAAATCTGAGCCTTACTTATAATAACTCAAAAATCAGATATTGAAAAGACCTTTACAATAAATCATCTAGACCTTCCTTCTGACAACTTTTCAATTGCTTTGTCTATGAACTTTTAAACAACTTTCAGCAATTGGGTTTTTGCTATTGTTGTACGTAGTAAATTTTGCAGCTTAACCGATTGTATTGGTTGGTTTTTTATATCTTGGCCTTTTAAAATTCCTTCATATTTAAATCTGAGATTCACACTCACAGGGCCAGATTGATGTACGTGAGTGTGAGTGTGAGAGAGAGGCAGGCAGACACATACAGGTATTGTAGAGAATTGATGTGTTGTGTTATATATACTTAACTATAGTTTTAGGGTTTGAGCACTGGTCTAGGTGGCCTTTCAATCTGAGCTTTGCTAATTCGAAATAGCGTGTCCACACTGATTGGAGGCTGGGTCACATTTAAGGGCAGCTGAAACTAGTTCCAGCAGGGCATCCAACTTTGTGTGGCTGCTGTCTGAGGCTATCTGAAGCTCGTGCTTAAGGGGACCCCCTTGGACAGCTGGTTCTCAGCTTTTTTGCTTGCTTGCCTACCTCACCGAGGGACAGCAAAGCATTTCCCTCTCTGCCTGTCTGTGTCGGTGGTTCCCATTGGGGACACAGCCGCGGTTGGCACCATGGAGCCAGAGCTTGCCCTGGGCATTCTGTTCCAGTTTTTGGACTTGCTACTGCAAGCCTGCCAGCAATGGCTGGAGGCTGCCTGGCACCATCCGGTGCATGTCAGCCCCCTGCCTCTCCCCCTGGCCTCCCTGGGGACTGTGGAGGAGTCACAGCCGTGCCCGGATACCAGTGTGCCCCGCTGCATCTGGCGTCCAGACACCAGAAGCGACTGGTGGGATCTCATCATCCTGGAGCACTGGGGAGACCAACAGTGGACCCAGAACTTCAGGATGAAGGACACCTTCCTGGAGCTCTGCGAGTGGCTTGCCCCTGCTCTGTGGCAACGGGACACTCGCATGAGGCCCGCCATCCCCCTCCAAAAGCGTGTGGCCATCGCCCTGTGGAAGCTCTCCACGCCGGACAGCTAGCAATCCGTTGGGAACCAGTTCGGCATGGGGAAATCCACCATCAGAGCAGTGCTCGTGGAGGTACAGCACTCATTGGCCACTGGGCCGGGGGGAAAGAGGGGCTGCAAGGAGGGGATGGGCCTGCCCCAGGGAAAACGGGGGGGGGGGAAGGAAGCAAAAGTGCCCCGCACAGGAGGGTTCGGTCTGTCCCTGCCGTACTACACACTGCCCACGGGAGTTGCTTCTGGGAGTGGGGCGCAGGGCAGTGCCAGGGAACAAATACTCCCAGCCACCAGGGCACCCCAGTGATTCGTGGTTTGTTGTGTCCCTCTGCAGGTGGTAAAGGCCATCAACAGCATGTTGCTCCGTAGGGTGGTCCACCTCGCCGACCCGGACACGGTCATCTAGGGGTTCGGTGCACTCAGCTTCCCCAACTGTGGGGGGGGGCCATTGATGGGACGCACATCCCCATCCGTGCCACGGAACACCAGGCCTCCCAGTACATCAGACACAAGGGGTACTTCTCCGTGCTCCTGCAGGCCGTGTCTGACCACCGGGGCCAGTTCACGGACATTAATGTGGGCTGATCCGGCCAGGCACATGACACCAGGATGTTCCAGAACTCCTCCACGTGCCGGAGGCTGCATGCCGGGACCTTCTTCCCCGACCACCACATCAGGGTTTGGGACGTAGACATGCTCGTGTACCTGGTGGGGGATGTGGCCTATCCCCTACAGCCCTGGCTCATGAAGCCCAACACAGGACACGTCAGCCCCTCCCGGCAGGCCTTCAATGCCAGGCTCACCAGGGCCCACATCATGGTGGAGGGGGCCTTCAGACGCCTGAAAGCATGGTTTAGGTGCCTCCTCACCCGCCTCGATCTTGCCGAGCACAATATCCCTCCCGTGATGGCAACATGTTGTGTGCTGCACAATTTGTATGAGCGGAAGGGGGAGGCTTTCCTGCCAGCCTGGATGGTTGAGGCTGACCGCATGACTGGCCGCGGAGGGCACGGCCCTACTCCTCCAGCGCCTCCAAGCTCCACTGCCACAGCCGCAGGTCCTCCTGGACCCAGTGGTCCTGGGTGAGGAGCTGCTTCTCCAGTAGCCGCAGGTGCCACCACAGGTAGTCCTCCAGGTTCCTGGTGCACCTGCTGGCCCGGGTGCAGGTGGCTGTTGCAGGCGGGGTGGTGTGCCCTGCAGTCCCAAGGACTGTGGTGAAACAAGAGCAATGGTCAGTTCTCCCTGGGGACACACTGGTTGAAACCCAGCCCCCCTCTGCAAGGCGAGGTCAGCGTGTGGGAAATGGGCCAGGGCCCCTGCATGATACCCAGCTGCTGCTCCATGGTGGGCAAGGCCCATGCGCACGGTCCCTGAGGTTTACCTAGTTCGAATTAAGCGCTCCACTATTTCGAATTAAATAGCTGCTGGATGGATCAAATGGCTTAGGGGACCACATCCAGCCCTCAGGCCATATCTTGCCCATCCTGGCACTGGAAAATAGTTTTTGATTTTGTAAGTAAGCTATTGAAAGTTCAGCATTGATAAAAATCAGTGCAGTATATGAACCAAAGTCTTGATGATTTGAACTTCCACCTGAAGCTTTGGGGTCCATAGATATCAGAAGTTTGTAATAAACAATTGAATTTACAGAAGTCTAAAGTAGCCTTAGGTGAATTTATAACTTGGACTACATATTAAATCTTTGGTTCTCCTTTGTACAGAAAAATATAACTTAGAAAGGTCACACTGATAAGGTAGATATTTTCTTTGTGTTTCATTGCTTTTCAGCCATTTTCAAGATGTGTAATGGAGGTCTCCTAAAAGGCCTTCCTTTCCCATTACAATATTAAATATTCTTGATTGTATTAAGATGAGAGTGAAGATTTGTATATATAATACATTTATTTCACTATTATTCCATCCTTGCTTTTTGTTGTGACTTGCATAATCCTAGAAATATGAGTTCTCTGGGTAAGGGACTATCTTTTTATTAATATTTGTTTATATCGTACCTTGCATGGTGGTCCTTAATTGGCACCTCTAGGCCCTACTACAGAGAAAATAATATTTAGTGGTAATTGGTATCCTCTGTGCATTCTAACAAGCAGTATTGACAGTAGCTCTGCCCCTAAAACATAAAAAGCCTTTCTTTTGATATAGTCTCCTAAATGTAACTCATGTAGAGATAGGTTGAAGCTGGAGATTTTTTTGTCTGAATTTAGAATTAATGTCCAGTATTAAATGAGATATTTTAACACCTACTGCTCCTAGAAATCCACAGCTCCAAAGTGCTTATAGCCCTCCTAGTAACATGCAGTAATGTGAATATTTTCAACTGTACTAGTGGGCAGGTAGATATTCTGGGGATATCCATCCACCAATAATCAGCATCAAATGGAGAGCACATGGTTTCCATAATGGCATATCATTGGGATGTAATGACTGTTTGGGTATAATTAAAACATATATCTTTTATTAATAAAGAAAAAAGTTATTTCATTCCCATTGTTGTACTGACCAGTATCTTACAATTGGGTCTAACATAATATTAAAAAGAGTTAAAATTCCCAGAAATGGTTTCTGGAAAATGTGATCTGCTGTTGGGTACCTAGTAAAAAGACTGACCTCAAACACTGCTGAGCAGCATTTAAGAATGACTTTCTTTGTTTAAGTCCATTTCTAAATTGGTCTGTAATCTGTTTTAAACCTCCAGGTAAAAGCTTAGGGTTGCTATCAGCTAGGAAATGATGCAATCCTCAGTATAAATTCATTAAATAATTATGTGGAAAGGGGAGTAAGCCATCTTTAATAAGCTAAAATTGCTAACACAGTACTCATAACAGGTTCTTTCCCAAAGGTTTTTATTGCAGTTATATAAGAAATCATTGACCTATGAAGTTTAAAGAAACTTTCAAAATCTTTTTGTTATATTTTTGAGAGCTGTAACAGGAGAACATGAAGATATTGCTCATAATATTTAGAGTAATGAAGTCTTGAGAAAAATGCCTAGGGAGTGAGCATATTTTGTGTGTACTCGGAATGCTTTTAAACTGAGAAATGTGCTTAAAACCTGAGTGAGAGCGGTCTTTGAATATGGAAACCATCATAATGAGGTGTCTAGGCTTTCTAGTAAATCACAGGAAATAAAACATATTAGTTTATACTTTTGTGTACTGAAGAGCTATATTAGCAACTTTTATACAAACTGTTATACACTTACCCACATTGCAGTTCTAGAAGAAAACTGGATTGACTTTACTTATGTATGTAATGTGAATATGGATTGTGGCCTGTTTGACTGAATATTTGTTAATCTGTTTGTAGTGGAATGCATACACTTCATCTTCAAACATAAGAACTGGGTTTTAGTAAACAAATTGCTTTTTCCTTATATAGGAGATTGGAAAGATTTTCAGAGCTTGGACCAGGGTATAGTTCCTATCAGCTATTTTGTAGTAGAAAGAAGAGAACTTGAAGGCTTATTTCAGTACATCAAATTTCAGGTCAGAAGATGCATTTTAAATTATAGGGAGAGTTCTAGCTTTTCCATTTATATCTTTATACAATATTTATAGAAGAGAAAAAGATTCTAAATGAGATCTGTTGAAACCTAGCATCTAGGAGGACTCTTGGGGTGTGTCTAGACTGCAGGCTTCTTTCGAAAGATCCTCTTTCGAAAGCATCTTTCGAAAGAGCCTCTTTCGAAAGATCGCGTCTAGACTGCAGGCGGATCTTTCGATAGCGGAAATCCGCTTTTTCGAAAGAGAGCACCCAGCGAGTCTGGATGCTCTCTTTCGAAGACAGTCTCTTTACATTGAAGAACGCCTTCCTTCGAAAGAAACGAGGTTTACCGCCATCGAAAGAACGCGGCTTGAGTCTGGATGCAGGGAAGTTCTTTCGAAAAAAGGCTACTTTTTTCGAAAGAACCCCTGAGTGTGGACACAGCCTTAGGGTGTGTCTAGACTACATGCCTCCGTTGACGGAGGCATGTAGATTAGACAGATCGGCAGAGGGAAATGAAGCCGCGATTTAAATAATCGCTGCTTCGTTTAAATTTAAATGGCTGCCCCGCTCTGCCGATCAGCTGTTTGTCGGCAGATCGGGGCATTCTGGACGTGCTGCTGTCGACAAGGAAGCCTTTGTTGATCGGTGCAGGTAAACCTGGTTTCACGAGGCATACCTGCGCCGATCGACAAAGGCTTCCTTGTCGACAGCGGTGCGTCCAGACTGCCCCAATCTGCCGACAAACAGCTGATCGGCAGAGCGGGGCAGCCATTTAAATTTAAATGAAGCCGCGATTATTTAAATCGCGGCTTCATTTCCCTCTGCTGATCTGTCTAATCTACATGCCTCCGTCGATGGAGGCATGTACTCTAGACACACCCTTAGGTATGAGAAAGGTGGAATTAGGCAGTCCCTCATGAGATGTTCTGTTCTGGCATAAACAATGGCTTTAACTCCCTGATCTTCCTGGATTCAACACCAGTGGTGTACGTGCATCTGCACATTCCTGAAATTTGCTGCGTCCCTGAGAGGGAACTCATTCAATTATGCCAAGAGTCTGAAATTAAAGACTTGATTATTTGATGGTCTTGATTATTTGATACTTTGGGCTTGACTCAGTAAGTAGGTTGTCTTACTGGAGAAGTAGAAAACCCAGACTCACATTCCAGATTCAGTTTCCAGGTTAGGTAGCCAAATTCAATACACATTTGAACCAGGAATCATGGTAAGGCTATTGTGGGGTTTTAGGAAGTTGTTTTATACTAACTTTTCAGAGTAGAAGTGCACTTTAAGTAATGAAGCTTCTTTAACATGACCTCCATATCCCAGTAAAACTTCATGTGTTCAAATTGCCAAAGACCTGGATACTGATTCTGCTTCCTCTGTCTCTTTATGGCAGAGGTGGCCAACCCATTTAACAAAGAAAGACAAAACAGCAGCGGAAAAAAATGCAAAGAGTCACACCAGAATTATCAAGCAAAAAAGAAAAAGCCCCCCAGAACAAAATTGTTGAGCAAAACCAAAAAAAATATTTTTTTAAATTGTTTTTAAAGGTGGCTGCCCCATTAAGACAGCTGCCATCTTAGGTGCCATTTTTAAAACCCCGCAGCTCTGACCCGGCAAGCACAGGGAAACCAGGGGCCGGAGGGGAGCTGCGGGGGGCTGGGGCCATTTGGGGGGGTGCAGGAGCAGCTTCATGAGCCGCACTTTTGGGGGGCAAGAGCCACATGCGGCTCCTGAACTGTGGGTTGGCCATGGCTGCTTTATGGTGTCAACCCGTTATCTATAGTCCTATACTTAGACTGTAAGTTCTTTACATTAGGGACCATTGTTGTTCCTAGTTTCCTAGAATGGGGTCCTGACCACTGCAGTGTTAAGCACCACTGCAATGCACATAAAAATAGTAGTAACCTTGAAATCAATAGCCCTTGGTATTAAAAGGAATATCTTGAAGAGAGGGGAAAAATTCACCCAATTATCAGAAAAATGGGCTTCTCTAGCCATTCTTGTTTGCCAGTATGGCTTCCCTCTTGCACAATGGCATGTCCTTTATTTATTTGTTTGCACTTGCTAGAGAAGAACAGACTGAAACCTAGAAAGTACCATAAATCTCTTGAACTTTGATTTTATAAAAATTCTCACTGCTCATATCTGTTCTCTCACTATGCTCTGCAGCACAGAAGATCATAGTAACTTCAGTTGGTTGAAAAAAAAGCCTTTATATATATACATATATCCTCTGATTTCTTTTCTTTTCTCCCTGGAGACTCTGTGCTATTTTGCTACATTAAACTCCCTGCCACAAGTATTACAAATATTTAATCTCTTTAGTTCATATTATCTGCAGATCTGAAGCACTGATTGCATTAAATTCCAGTCAGTACTTTTAGCCTCTTAACCATACATCTATTAATGTTGTTCTTGTGCCAAAGTTATAATGCAGATGGAAATTAATGTATAATGGTTTATATTGTACACTGCACCTGACTCTATGACCTCTATATTCATTTGTATTTCAACAATAACTAAGACACAGATCATTCCCTAGGGATTAATTAATTTTGAGATTTATAAATTGTTAATCACTAGTATGAATCAACAAAAATCCATTTTTCACTTTCCCCTTCAGGGGCAAAAAAATCCAACTTTCTCCATTTCACAAGGAAAAGCCTGAGTAAAATGAACTTCTCTCAATGCCTTGAAAGTCAACAAAAAAACCTGAATTCTAATGGACTAACAAAGCAAATTTCAGCAGTTATTATTGCTTGAATATTTTCTGTCTAGTTCTGGATGTGAAAAACTAGATGCAGATACACCCAGCAGGTAAGCAAGATGTAAACAATATAATAATATTAAACACTTTGAAATGCATTCCAAAGGAATTAGAAGTCAGTGTAGTTTACAGCGAATAGACAAAACATACTTTGCATGGCTCACATCCCTAAGCAAGTATTCTGAACTATTGGAAGGTCCTTTGCAGTCTTAAAGGGAGAATTTAAAAAAGCCCATTAGAATCACAAAAACATCAGAATAATATTTTGAAGTGTCTAAAATCCAGATGTACAAAGGTACTTGAGTGCCTAGCCCTCAGACAGAGATGCCTAAGTCCTGTTTTCAGGTACCAATACAAACCACCAGCCTCCTCCCCCCACCCCCTTCCAGGCATTTAAATTCACTCAGCACCAAAGCTCTTGGAGTAAAAGGTCCCTATGTACGTATGTTTCTGCTTCTGGTTCTTATTTTTTATTCATTTAAGTAAGCAGCCTCAATGAAGGACAGTGAAGGAGCACCACATGAGAATATCCATAGCCCAGTGGCCTACCACAGAGAGGTGGCAGATATCTTTTCAAGTCCCTTGTCATCAGGCAGTGGAGGGACTTGAAGTAGTGGTCTCCTATATCCAGAGAGGTAGCTGAGTTAGTCTGTACAGGATAAACCTGCTGGATTGGGCCCCAAATGCAAGTTAGGAGGAGGAATGCCCATTGCGAGCAAAGAGATGTGGCTCCCTGCAGCCTGAATTTAGGTTCCTGTTTCCAAGAGAGTGAAGGGTTTAGGACACAGCCCTCTGATTGGCATCTCCCATCGACTATCTTAAGTGGCATGCTGCCTGGTGCACTGGGTTTGCAGATCATACCCTCATTCCTAATTCATTGCACAGAGAGCCTAGGCATCTCACTCAGGTATTGATCACAGTGTTGTTCTTGTAAATTTTCTAAGCGCCTAAAAGCTAGGCAACGTGGTACTCTGTTGTGTCTCAACACTTAAGTCCTTTGTGGATCTAGACCACAGACTCCAGACTTTTGCAGATAGGTATAATGACAGAAAAATTATCAAAAGGATGGAGATGATGTCCTAAGGCAGAGTATTGAGAAGTTCCTAGAACCAAGTCAGTTGCAAATTGAAAACTAAACAAGGAGGAGTTCTGTGGCACCTTAAAGACTAAGAAATTTATTTGGGCATAAGTTTTTGAGAGTAAAAACCACTTTTTCAGATTCATAAAGTGAAAATCACAGAGGTTGGGAGATATATATATATATTTCCTGTGGAACGACATCATGTCACTCCATGTACACAGGAGGCAAGCCCCATCCACTCCCAGCCTGGCCAACCTCAGGACCCACATGGAGAGCTGGGGCTGCCTGTGGCCCCAGCCCTCCCCTCCCCTTCCCAGTGGCCAGGGGAAAGCCATAGCTACCATAGCCTCAGCCAGCCCCTGCAGCAGTGGAGGGGGGAACAAGAGATTGGGTCTGGGGCAGCTGTGGCACTGGTGCGACCTCAGCACAGCCCCTCCTGGTGGCCGGGGAGAGGGGAGAGCCAGCCTGGTGTGGCCTCAGCCTCGGCCTCACCTTCCCTGGATGCCAGGGTAGAGCTGGGGCTGACAAGACCTTGGCTAGGTGGTGGGAAGGGTGGTGTAGGTTTAGGCCGGGGGCGGGGGGCGGGAAGCAGGGGAAAGGCCAGGGCTGGTGTGGTAGGAGGAATGGGAGAGAAAGGGTCAGGGCTGGTGCTGAGCTGGGGAGTTAGAGAAAAGTCCGGGGCTGCCATGACTAGGGGCATGAGGGGAGAACAGGCCAGGGCTGTTGCAGCTGAGAAAGGGCTGGGGTTGGTTTGGCTGGGGGCTGGGGGAGGGAGAGAAACGGGTGGGGCCTACCCTGGCCGGGGGCAGGTTGGTGAGCATAGTGAGCAGAGAGCACAGCCCCTGTCGTGTGTGTGTGTGTGTGTGTGTAATGTACTAGCATATCAAAAGAAGGGAGGGGGGGTATGTCTACACTACCCCGCTAGTTCGAACTAGCGGGGTAATGTATGCATACCGCACTTGCTAATGAAGCGGGATTTGAATTTCCCGGGCTTCATTAGCATAAGCGGGGAGCCGCCATTTTTAAATCCCCGCTGCTTCGAACCCCGTGTAGCGCGGCTACACGGGGCTCGAACTAGGTAGTTCGGACTAGGGTCCTATTCCGAACTACCGGTACTCCTCATGAAACGAGGTGTACCGGTAGTTCAGAATAGGCACCCTAGTCCGAACTACCTAGTTCGAGCCCCGTGTAGCCGCGCTACACGGGGTTCGAAGCAGCGGGGATTTAAAAATGGCGGCCCCCGCTTTATGCTAATGAAGCCCGGGAAATTCAAATCCCGGGCTTCATTAGCAAGTGCGGTATGCATACATTACCCCGCTAGAACTAGCGGGGTAGTGTAGACATACCCTAATTTATCAAATGTAGGACCAGTGTTAACAAGGACAATTCAGTCTGGGTGGATGTGGCTCACTAAAGGCTCTTAAGCAAATTGTCATGTGATAAGAAGGAAGGTCCTTTCATGGACTGATAACTGATTAAAAGACAGGAAACAAAGGGTAGGAATAAATGGTCAGTTTTCAGAGTGGAGAGAGGTAACTAGTGGGGTTCCCCAAGGCTCTGTCCTAGGACCAATCCTATTCAACTTATTTATAAATGATCTAGAGAAAGGGGTAAACAGTGAGGTGGCAAAGTCTGCAGATGATACCAATCTGCTAAGACAGTTCATACCAAAGCCGACTGAGACAGTCTGGGCCTTATCAAAGGCTTTCTGGAACTCAAAGTACACTGTATCCACTGGATCCTCTTGTCCACATGTTTGTTGACCCCTTCAAAGAACTCCAGTAGATTAGTAAGGCATGATTTCCCTTTATGGAAACCATGTTGGCTTTTCCCCAACAAATTATGTTCATCTATGTGTCTGACAATTTTATTCTTTACTATAGTTTCAACTAATTTTTAAGAATGATTTGTTCTCAAAAAACTGTGTGAGAAAAACATAGGCCTAGTTAAAGCCTGTCTGAAAATAAAACCATCTCTCATGTTACTAACTTCTTATTGACTGACATTGTGGCACACAAGGACTTCTAGCATTTTAACTTGGTGCAAGTAAGGAAATGTCTTCACCCTATAAAGTCTAGCATATGAGCACTATTATGGAGAAGAGTTTCTGTGTCGTGTGAAGATGAACTGCCATATCAAATTATGTATACCCTGAGGCACTTGAGGCACTTTTCTGTGTGTAACCACAATCCTTTGGGGTTTTTTTCATAAACAACTTTAACTTTTTTTTTCATACCTTTGTGGTTTGTTCATGTTTTTTAATACTTTGATTTTCTCAAAACTGACACATATATTTACCACATACATTTAACTGGTCTGTCCATAAAATCTCACAAATATTTGCCTGCATCCACAGTATTTCATCCTCCTATTTTACCTGTAAGCTTTAAGATTTTAAACTTTATATTTCCCATTGATTAGTTGCTTCGGTGCAATAGGCGTCCAGATTCTGATTCCGTTTCTGTGGTTATTGCTATATTGTCTGTAGACAGACTCTCCACAGGGTTGCTGTACTCCTGCCAGCAGTGTAGCACTTCCATTTCCTTCTGCTGATGTTACAGTCAAGTTCATTCCTGCTGAAAACCAAATAACTTGCTATGTGCATCATTTTATCATTCCCTTCTGCTTACCACAGTAGTTTTCTAATCCCTTGTTAAACCTTAGAATATTTTCTTTACATTACAGTTTTTCCAGCTGTTGCATTACTATTTGCCCATTTCTTGGTTCAAGATAAAAGAGAAGAATTATGTGTTGATAACTAAAGGAAGATGCTAGGTTAGCATGAACGCAGATGTTTGGGGGGGTTTTAGTGGTGATGAAGTGTGAATTGTTTTCACTGGAGGCAGTAGTTTGAGTGCAAATATTTTTTTTTAATTTAAGGTTGACAATGTTGAAGAAAGTAATAAACAATATAAGGAACTCTTGGAACTATGTGGTATATAAGAAATTCTTGATATAAACTTTGGGATGTATTGATGAAGAAGACAGTTTAATAATGGATACATACTGTTACACACAGCCATCAATACCATTTAGAGCCTGCGTGTTACAAGACAACTTGATGATGAGCCAACTGCTGAAGAGCTCAGCCTTGCAAAAATGGCTTCCCCAATAGAAAGGCCCCTGGAAAAAATTGCATCCCCTCAGAGGTCATAAAATGTAGAGAACCTATTCTACAGCAACACCTTCATGGGTTGCTCTGCATGTGTGGGAAAGAAAAAGAAAAATTACAAGAAATAAGAGATGCCAACATCATCACTCTCCATAAAATCATACCAGTCAACAAATGTGGTGCTCCAGCAGCAATTTAAAGGGTCCAGGCAGGGCTCTGGGCACCACCTCTGCCACAGTAGCGGTGGTGGCAGCCTTGTGCCACAGGCCCATTAGCATCACTGGTCCCCAGGACAGTTGCCCTCTTTGCCTCCTCCTTCCTGTCAGCAGGCCTGGATAATGGTCAAACTTTTAAAAATATATTTTAACAAACTTTGTCCCATGTTTATTATACTGTACTGGGGTCACCCATCCCAGGCCATTCCCTTTTCCTTAAGATACTCGCTACTAAATTGCAGTTAAATGTATATTTACAAAAGTATTTCTGTGTTAAGAGAGCATCAGATACTGTGATGTTTCCTTCATGTCCCACTGCCTTTAAAACCATTTCCTTAATATCATAAGGAGCAATAATAAAAAATATATATCTGGCCATCTTGAAAAAAACTGGTTATTGCTCAAGCAACCTCAAAGATTGCTATTTTATAACCACATTTGAGCCATAACTTTATCAAAACCTGTATACCCTAATATGAGTTAATTAAAATTTTGGAATGGCTTAATTGTTTTGAAGCTTAGCCAACCAGTTACTCATGCTGTTTTCAAACAACCCATATTGCTGATTAGCCATATTTTATGTTTTGATTTGCCACTTGAAATCTGACTTTGCTGCAGTCTTTCAGTAGGAAGTATCAGTCCATTTGATGCCAACAAAGGACAAAAAAACAAAACATACTGTATTCTAAAAGCAGGAAAACTGCAGTTTCAAAGTGTTTTTTATGTACAGCTTGTGTACATTTGGTACAAGATTATATCAGATAAGCATAACCCCATGACTAGGAGAATTCAAAAGGCACTTTTAATCAGTAATGGACATATCATAAATACATGATGGTGAGTAGCACTGTGGGGTTTTTGGATGACAACATTGTATCCTATTGCATAGTCATCTCACCACTCACACACCAAAATAACTTTTCTATGAAACATATAGCTAAAAGAGAATTATTTTTGAAACATTCAGAGAATTTGAAAACTATTAAGTGCTATTTTTTGATCTCTCTCTGTTGAACTCACTTTTGATGCTCAGTTGTAAAGATAGTTGGAAAGAAAAATATGTATTAACTTATTAGAGGTTGTTGAAAGATGGCAAACCTTTTTATAAACCTCTTCAATATAGTTGAAGAAAAAATATCCTTTTATATCCCAATGTTGTGCTATTGTAATTTCTGGGGTAAAGAGCTTGATAGGTTTGTTCTTTCTTTTCACAATATCAGTTTCAAAATATATACATTCTCTAAGTTAAAAATAATTCTGGGGCACAGATGGCTTGGTAGGATGAGATCGGCTATCCATGTAGTGAAGATGGTGGAACTCCTTATCACAATATTTCTGTGCGACATAGGACAATGCACTCGGTGTCTCTGTATCTCAAATTCTCTTCTGTAAAATTGGGATAATAGCAATTATTGGGATAATATCTCATAGTGGCATTGTGAGAATAAATACATTAAGGATTGTGCAGTGTTCAGATACCATAATAATGGTGATCCTATAAAATAAATGAATAAAGCTGTGCATTTAAGTTTATTCCATAGTTACAGAAATGAAGGAGTATGTTCTTTGGTTCTCATGACCACATACATTCTCTGACCTCAATTGATACCAGTTCAACATGCAGTAATGTCACAATGTATACTCACATAAATATGGACAGAACTAGGCTCATGGCAGGGGGGCACAATTTAATCCATCCTGATAGAATTAGCTCTAATGTACCACTCCCATCTCAGTATTCCTGCTGTCTATTTCCTTTTCTTTCCCTTCGTGCATCTTATGAAGTGAGTTGCAGCTTACGAAAGCTTATGCCATCAAAAAATTGTAACTCTTTAATGTGCCATGGGACCACCTTGTTATAATTTACTCCATTTGAAATGACCACAAAATTAAGCAAAGGACTATTTGGGATGAATATTAGAAACAAGTTCATCTGAATGAGGTTGACGCCTGGAAATATGGTTCTTTAAAAAGAGATAAGCTGATCTTTCAAACTATTCTTTTGTTCAAAAGGTAGGTCTTCTATCACTAATATTATAATAATATGTGACAGGCGTGTGCATTTCAGACTGAACCAGAGTTAATGTTAGGATTGGTTTATGCCATTATCTCATAAGACTTCTCTTAGAATTACAGAGCTGGTATATTTTACCTCCATAGTACCCTCCAGTTTATGGTAATATATGAAAAGCTGTGTAAACCTGGGACTTACAAATATCAGACTTCAATCCTCCAGTCCTCTGTCAGCCATACATTATCCCTCTGATTTTTCTCTCACTGCCCTTCAGTAACAGCTGCAACACAGGGTGTTTCTAGACTACAGGGTTTTGTCGACAAAAAATGGACTTTTGTCGACAAAACTATACCTGTGTCTATACTACCACTGAGTTCTGTCGACATAACGTTGACAGAACTCAGCAGTTTTGTCGACGCAGGTAAACCTCATTTTATGAGGCATAATGCCTTTGTTGACAGAGTTCTGACAACAAAAAGGGCAGTCTGGACACAGGGGTTTCTTTTGTCAACAGAAAAATACCTCCAAGAAACCCCCCGCTGGACAGTCCTTCTTCAGGAAAACCTCTTCCTGTTCATGTTTTAAAGGCACAGACATCCCTGGCAGGCATTGTGACAGGAAGCTGGCCACAGACGAATCCTGTCAGCACACAACTCTCCCTGCTTCACCTGCACATGGCTATGTGTGCAGCTCCAGAGCCATGAGGCCCCCAAGGACCTTCAAGGGAGCCAGCCCTTGTGCCCACAGCCGAGAAAATGAGAGCTTCAGCCTGGTCAGGGCCAGAGGTCCTGACACTGCTCGAACTGTGGGGGGAGGAGGAAGCAGTCCAGGCCCTGCACATTCGGCGCAGTAACACCAACATCTACGGCCGCATGGCTCAGGGGCTGGCCGATAAAGGGCACCACCCAAGGACACTGTAACAAGTTTGAGTGAAAGTCAAAGAGCTTCGGCAGGGATACGTGAAGGCCCCAGAGCAGAGCTCAGCATCAGGTACAGCCCCAGCGCACTACGCCTATTATAATGAACTGGACGACATCCTGGGAGGCCAGGAACCTATGTCTGCACCGGTGCTCGTGCAGACAGGGTTGCACACACCAGTGCAGCAGAGCCGGCAGGAGATCCCCAGGGAAGATGTGGAGGAAGAGAAGGAGGAGCAGACAGGGGACACCCTGACCCTGACTCTGCAGCCTGTCCCGGAGACCCAGGAAGCCTTGCAGGCATCCTCCGATGCTGGTGAAGGAACATCAGGTGAGTGCAGTCAGGGTCACAGATACAGAACAGGGGAGGTGGGAGCAGAGAGGATGCAGAGCAATGTTCACGTCTTGGCCCTCCTGGACAGCTTGCATCTCTCTGTGCATGTGCAAGCAGGTGGGCAGGTGGTGGGTATGTGGGTGGGGGCCATGGGAGACCCAAGGTGCTGCAGGCCCCTGTCCTACTGTGGCTGCACACCGATCTGGCCTGGATAGCCACGGTGGAGGGGGGGAGGATGTAGGGGGTGGAAGTGGACATTGTCCTAGCCACAATGGGGCCCCCGTGCAGCCGAGGCAGCTGGCAGGGCCAGACGTGGCTTACCAGTAACAACATTCCCATCCCTTGTTGTAAGGACTTGTGTGTGAATTGCTAACACTGATCGGTTCTCCGTCTTCTCCTCCACAGCTGGACTGCTGCTGCTGACAGCTGAGTGACCTGTGCCACCACCCACCTGGTCCCACAGCGCCCATAGGAGGGCCTATAATGACTTCTTGTGGAGGCATGTGAAGATGATGGAGAACATTGAGGGGACCATGGCCAAAATGCAGGAGACCATGGTCGAAAGAGCCAGGGAGGAGGCTCGCTGGCATACTCGCCTGCTTGAGGACTTCCTCCCACAGTGGAGCGCAATGTGTGCCACCGTCCAGGAGGCCCTGGGTGTGCCAGGTCCTCTCCCCCTGGGGACTCCTCCTGCCCATCCAGCTCCAGCCCCCTCTGACCCGTCTTCCTCTCCCTCAGCCCCTGTAACTCCCCCAGCCCTGCCTCACCCCTCCCCCCGCTCGAGCAGAGTCATCTTCAGCCCCAACTCGAGCCCGAGGATGGCAAGGTCCACGGACAAGAGGTGGCAAAGCCTTGTGGCCCAGATGATACTGCCATTACCCTTAAGTTGTCTGCCCTCCCTCCCTCCCTCCAGGTTGAAATCCCCCCTCCTACCACAGTTATAAACACAGGTTAATAGTTCCAAAAAAGTTTATTTTTAACAGTGGTTGAACAATATTATGTTTTATAACAGTTCCTAATTCTAATTTTACTTGTTAATAAACATTGTATTTTTCATATTTAACATGATGTGTGTGTCTTAACTGCTTGGAGGCTGATGCAGGGATGGATTATGGGAGGGAAGGTTTTGGGATGGGGGGCCCAGGGCCACAGACCCCATTGGGGATACCTTGGGGAGTCATTGGGCTCCAGCTGAGAAGTGCTCACGCAGAGCATCCCGGATGCAAACCCCCACCTGATGGGCTTGGCGAATAGCAGCTGTCCGAGGCTGCACAAACCGCCTTGCCTCCACTTCAGCCATTGGCCCCCAACCTGGGAGGAAGGCCTCCCCTTTGCTCTCCACCAGGTTGTGGAGGATACAACATGCTGCCACCACCTCTGGGATATTGTGTTCCCCCATGTCAAGGTGAGTTAGCAGACACCTAAACCTTCCCTTCAGCCGGCCAAATGCGCTTTCTACCTGTAAACGTGCGTGTGTCAGGTCCGTTAAACACTTCCCTGCTTGGGGTCAGATGCCCTGTGTCTGGCTTCATAAGCCAGGGCATGAGAGGATACGCCACATCGGCCACAATGCAGACTGGCATCTCTACGTCCCCAATACCAAAGGTTCACTGGGGGAAGAAGGTTCCTGTCTGCAGCCTTTCGTACAGGTGCGAATTGCGAAAGATCCGAGACCCCACACAAAGATCTGTAAATAGTCCACAGTGGTCAACCAGGGCCTGCAGCACAACGGAAAAGTACCCTTTTCTGTTGATATACCGGGCGGCTCGATGGGGTGGTGTACGGATGGGAATGTGCGTTTCATTGAGCGCTCCTCCGCAGTTTGGGAATCCCAGCCCTGCAAAACTGGCCATGATGGTGTCTAGGTCTCCGAGGCAGACAATCCAATTCAGCAGCTGTGAGTTGATGGCTCTCACCACCTGCAGAAATAGACACATACAAACACACACATAATATGAAGTAAGAGGGTTGCCCAAGTCCTTGGGAGACCATACCCCCCAAAGACCCCAGTACCCCCCCAAGTAATTGGTCCCAGTAGTATGATGGTGTAAGGCACAGGAGCCCTCCACTACCTCCCCTTCATTGCCCCCCACCCACCCTTTTTCTGTTACAGTTCCCTTACGGACTGCCCCCCCCCCCTCGCCACCAAGGGACTTACCTCAATCAACACAGCACCAACAGTAGATCTCCCCACACCAAACTGGTATCCCACTGACAGGTAGCTATCAGGAGTAGCCAGCTTCCAGAGGGCAATAGCTACCCTCTTCTCCAGCGGGATGGCAGAACGCAGGTGGTGTCCTGTCATTGCAGGGTGGGGGCAAGCCAGTTGCAGAGCTCCAGGAAGGTGGACTTCTGCATCCTGAAGTTTCGGAGACAAGCCTGATCATCCCACTGCTCCATTATGAGCCTGTCCCACCAGTCCGTTTTTGTTTCCCTCCTCCAACATTGCCTCTCCGGGAAAAAGTTTGGAGGCAGGAACAGTGCTGCTGCATTCTGAAGGAGGGGCTCCAGTCTGGGTTCAGGATCTGGACCATACATTAATAACATGAAAGTCTCATGCAGTTGCAGCAGCATTTGAAGCACTGTGGAGTGGGGCAAGCACTGCCCAGGGCAAGCTCTCGCTCCATGGCAAACAAAGGTTTGGAAAAACCTTCCAAAAAAACAAATAAACCACACTGCTGTGCTGTGCCAGGAATCAGGGCACTCCAAGCAAGCACTGCAGAACTTTTGCTGTCTCTCTAGGAGGTAAGCAAGGCAGTTGCAGCAGCAGAGCAATGGCTAGTCGGGGGGGGGGGGGTCCCTTTTAGCACGTGTCTCTGCAAAGGGCAGGCAGCAGCACCAGGAAGTATATTCTGCCCCTGTGACCTGGCAGAAGCAGTTTCGGGTACTTTCTTCTGTCGACAGAGCGTCCTGCAGTCTGGATGCTCTCTGTCGACAAAGTAAATACTTTTGTCTATCTGCTTGATTTAGTCTAGACTCTCTTTGTCGACAGAAGTTTTGTCGACAGATTCTGTCGACAAAAGCCTGTAGTCGAGACGTACCCAAAGTAGCCATGCTGTCAATGATTACCACATCATTATCATATCCCTTTTAAGTGGGTAGGAATTTTAGGCATGCTCAAATAGTTAATATAATGACCTCATTGGGAGCAGAGCTACATACTCTTCCTCTCTTTCAATTGGAGAAGTTTGCCAGTATAAAATTTAAAATACAGTTATAATTTGAATTGACATTTCTACCTGCTGCTGGGGATGACTGTTCTGGTCAAGAAGTGTGACTAGATAGAGACTCAGACATCCCAGAAACACAGTCTCTATGATAAGTCACTAAACTCAAATATTTTTATAATCTCTATAAGTGTGATATATTTAATTTTCTCTGAAGAAATAAGTGATGTCCTTGATATTGTGTACCTGATTGTAAGAAAATGTGAACAACTTAGGCTTTACAGTTGCCCAGTTTAACAGAGAGAAATACTGTTCATAATATTGTAAGTTATATTTTGCATGGTGCTTTTCAAAACAGAGGAACACTTTGTTTTTATCTCAAAGAGTTGCTGTTTTAAGGAACTAATCCTGCAAACATACACAAAAGTACTATTTTTCTACAAAGGAATTTCACTAACCAATTGCAGAGAGAATCTGCAGAACTGGAATTCGTCTTTAAATTTGACAGTTACCTTGGGCTTGAATAAAGACATTAACTGGTTGGCTCATTACAAAGGCAATTTCACATCAAAAGCTATGAATGGGACACATTCAGCCCACTTAATTAGCATCATTATATATATATATATATATATTGTTGTATGTTATTTCCACTCTAATTCATCTGATGAAGTGGCATTTACCCACAAAAGCTCATGATTCTATATATTTTTGTTAGTCTTTGACGTGTTAGAGGACTAGTTGTTATTTTTAGAGTAACTTCATGAGCAATCCCATTGAATAATTTTTGTTCATATGTCAAAGCATGATTAGGATCTAATTTAAGACAATGGAAGAAAAGGTGTGCAAACGCAAAGCTTGAAATTACAGTCAAGATGCACAATCAGTGTTTTTTGAAGTTTGAATAAATATATCAAATTATCAAAATAATAGTGTAGTACAACTCTGAACAGTGACTCTGAAAAACCACCATGTCATTCCTTGTTCATATTCTCTCAAAATTTCATATCAAGGATCATTTTACAAGTAAAAAACATGTTTATAAATTCCAACGCTCATAACTCTAGCTGGAATCAGAAAGTATAGGTGAGTTCTTTCATTAGGATTACCAAAGATTCTGCAGTTCTGCAGGCCAAATTCTTCCCTAATTTACACCTCTGAAGCCTTTAGTGGGTTGTTTAGATATAGTAGATTCACTTTATAATGAACAATGCATAAGAAGGAATTTACCATAAAATCTCAAGTATAATGCGCACGTTTTTTCCTGGTTTTTTAGGGTCAAAGCCAGGGTGCACCTTATACATAGGAGATTTTCTGTTAAAGTTTTTAACTCACCCTTACCTCTGCACAGAAACTTTCCAGCTGCAGCGCGGTGTCCCGCCATCCTCCTGGACAAGGCAAGGAGCTGGCGGCGCCGCCAGACTGCAGCACCCTAGCTCGCTGCCTGCCCGGTCTCGGCGCGGCATGCAGGCAGCTGGGCATGGGGCCCCCGCAGTAGGCGTGAGCTCAGCTGGGCAGGGGGCCCCTGCGGCAGGCACAAACTCAGTTGGGCAGGGAGCCCCCGCAGCAGGCACGAGCTCAGCCAGGCTCCTGAACAAGGCAAGGAGCACCCTGGCTCGCTGCCTGCCCGGTCTCGGCGCAGACAGCTGGGTGGGGGGGGGGGGGACTCCACCGCTGGTTCCCCAGTCTGCACGCACTTTTCCTGGGCAAACCTGCAGGTGGGAGTGGCCCCTTGCTTCCTATATATACTGTAAAATCGTGAGTATAATGGGGTGCGCATTATACATAGGAGTTCACTTTTTTCCAGGATTCTGACATTGAAAAGGTAGGTGCGCATTATACATAGGTGCGCATTATACTCGCGATTTTACGATAATCCAGTTCATTCTCTGAATTGCATTGGCTCCAACAGAATGGTGAGAAAGAAGGGTAGTTTTAAAATAAAACACTTATTTTAGTTCCTGAAATCTACAAATAGGACTAAATATACAAAGGGAACGGTGCTATTGAGCATGAACGTGCAATTTTTATGTACACTTTTCACAAAGTAACCACAGTTTAAAGTTGATAATGATATTACTCTTGAAGAACACTTGATTAGACAATGTATATTCATTTTAATTACAAAGTAAGGTTACTTTAACATGTGTGGTTAACAGCTGTTACTAGAAACATTACAAACTTTTAATGGATTGTGAATACAAGACTTTGGTATTAGGATTAGAGTGGTATGTTGGATGTGTCTGTGTTTAAGTAGATCTATGTAATGTTGACAGTAGCAAAAACCTGCTAGAAAGACAAATTTTGACTCAATTGATATTTTAACATATATTTATCTAGGAAGGTAGTTGACTTTATAGTTAACGTCATTGGACAAAGAAGTTAGAATGATTCTTATATGATCCAGTTCTACAGAGACATTTGTAACCTAATTATTAATATCATAGTTACCTTTTCAGAATGAGATTAGGTAAGAGCCAAACTTCATTGTGAAGCCAAGTATTTGAACAATTTTTTAAAAAAAATCTTTAGTCTGCGATATGTTTAACTTAAAAACATAAATGGGGAAGGGGTTAAAATTTTATAACATCTTGCTTTTTAAATTTAAATGTTCTATCCTTTACCACTGTATTGTAATGTTTATTGTAGTTACTAAAACTTATAAAATCTAGACTAAGAAGCCAATTAATTTAACAACGTTATAATTATGAAATGCTAATAAAATGGAAAGTATAATTCATAACTTAACTTTATTTGTTATTATTTCTACATATAGAGTGTCATTACTCAGAAGGTGCACATAGTTATTCCCACCATACTAATGTGGGATTATATAACATATTGTTTCAGCATAGCATTGTTACCTTCTGTTTACTTATTTTGCCGCTTCAGCAAGTAACCTTTCCCCCTCAAAGTTAATTCAGCAGCAGAGTTCTAGTTCTGTCACATGTTTAACTAAATGAGATTTATTAGAAAAAGAAAGTACAGATTCTGAAATATAAATTAATTTCCCAGCGATAGGGTTCAGAAATAAGAGGTTATGCAACTTTATAGTTAATATACTTTTATAATTCAAAATAAAGCATACGAGGACTTATTTGTACCTCTTGCCTGTGAGCATCTGTTTTCCTTTTTTATGTAAAAGGACAGTTTGTTTGTTTGTTTGTTTTTTAAGATTTAGATTTTTCCAATACATTCATTTTCTTGGAAGGAAAAAAATCCAGTTCCAATCAAAATAAAGCTCTAGGCACATTATCACTCTCTTTCTCTGACTGGATTCAGCTGCAGATGGTTGCACAATTATGTGGAAGTATAAAATGATAGACTATGTGACTCTTCAGTCAGAGACCTCTTTCATTTTAAGGTCAACTTGCACTGCAAAATCTGTTCCTGCAGGTGAATTGCTGGTATAAATTGTACCTACAATTTAACTATAGTCATAGATCTGGGCACTTGCATCTCTAAACATCTACAAATCAGAGAAATAAAAGCTCAAATTCTTAGTGTTGCACACACAAGTAAATTTTTATGTGCACTAAGTTTTAGACTCAAATTGTACAATCATAAACCATTCCTTCTCAAAGATATAGAGAAGTGTATACTGAAAATCAATTGACTGTTTCAGACCAACGGGGTAAGAGATTTTCAGAGGAAAGGGCTATTCACTGAAAATTATTTGACTCAGTTTCCTTCTAGTTACAGCTGAGAACTATTAGCTTGAGTGTCCCTTCTGACTTAATTTTGCATGGTATTACACAGAAAAGAGTATTCCATCAGGTAGTTAAGATTTCTGTAAACTGGGTCTGAATTAAATCTCCCCTGACATCTAATGATTAACTGTTGGGAAAGTCCTCAAGAGCAGATCTTATTTTAATAGACGTATCAGCTCTGCATAGATGATCACTATCAACCTGCTTTTCCAAAGTGATCAATTTTGGCTGTTTTGGGTTAAAATTCACTTTGGCATTGAATGTAGGGGTAAATAAATGTTGTTATCCTTATTGTATGAGCAAAGCATAGCAGAACTGAACTTAGGATGCCCTGTTTGAAGGAGCCACCATAACTTTTACCTTACTAGCTCAGCAGTGGGTAGGGCTGCCAAATCCAAATGAAAGTCAGCAGGGGAGGAAACAGGTGTTTTTAGGTAGCAGTGTGATACCATTTGACTCTCTCCTTTTCAATGTTTAAGGGCCTAGCTGATCAGCCTCTGAAGGTACTCTAGACTGCAGCACTATTTCAGAATACCTATGGTATCTTTTCCACGTCTTTTGAACCAACCCATAATTTCAAAATAGATTTTGAAATAACAGACTTGTTATTCCAACATCCCTGTAACCCTCATTCCATGGGGGTTAAGGGACATTTCAGAATAGCAGTTTATTTCAAAATTTGGCACTGTGTAGACAGCACCAAATTTCAAAATAAGCTATTTCAAAATTAGATCAAACTAAGATACGCAATTTGTGTTGCTCAAATTGTGTGTTTTATTTTGAACTAGGATGCAATGTAGATGCACCCTGAGAATCTTTGTTTCTGAAATCACAATGGATGTGTCTAGACTGGCCAGTTTTTCCAGAAAATCAGCTGCTTTTCCGGAAAAACTTGCCAGCTGTTACACTGGCCGCTTGAATTTCCACAAAAGCACTGACTTCCTACTGTAAGAAATCAGTGCTTCTTGAGGAAATACTATTCTGCTCCTGTTAGGCAAAAGTCCCTTTTGTGCATACCTTTTGCACAAAAGGGCCATTGTAGACTGCTCAGATTTGTTTTCCACAAAAAGCCCCGATCGTGAAAATTACGATCGGGGCTTTTTTGCGGAAAAGCGCGTCTAGATTGGCACGGACGTTTTTCCACAAAAGTGCTTTTGCGGAAAAGAGTCCGTGCCAATCTAGATGCTCTGTTCCGAAAATGCTTTTAATGGAAAACTTTTCCGTTAAAAGCATTTGCGGAAAATCATGCCAGTCTAGATGTAGCCTTGGTATGGGGACAATGTTGCAGTGAAAGACAATGCAGAGATTGCAGTAACAAAGAGGTTTCCTAGTACCTACCGAAAACACTAAAAGACGAAGTGACTAAGAGCTGACTCAGGGTATGTCTACACTACAGCGCTAATTCGAACTAACGCATCTAGAACTAAAAACTAGTTCGAATTAGCGTTTTGCTAATTCGAACTAGCGCGTCCACATTAAGTGGACCCTGAAGCGGGGTTAAGGATGGCCGGAAGCAGTGCCGGCAGGGCATCAGAGGAGGACTTAGAGCGTGGAGATGCTGTCTCAGGCTAGCCGAGGGCTGTGCTTAAAGGGTCCCGATCCCCACCCTGGACAGACAGTTCTCAGGGGTGCCCCACTTGCAAAGCAGTCCTGGCTTGGAGTGCCCTGAGTGCCCACACTGGGCACATCACAGCATTCGGCCATCAGCCCGGCTGCACTTGCCGCAGGCTGCCATCTGGGGAGAGGGGGCAATTGGGGGGCTGCAGGAGAGAGCTTCCACCCCCAGAAGCCCGCAGAGCCAGCCCAGTCCTCCCCATTGGGGGCTCGTGCCCCATTCCTCCCTCACCTCCTTCCACTTATCCTTCCCTAGCCCCTCTTCTTGATGTACAAAATAAAGATAATGTGTCTTCCAAAATGGAATCTGTCTTTATTGAACAAAACGGGGGGAGACTGGGAAAAGGAGGTGGGAGTGGGGAAGAGAGAGGGTGGGAGAGGGGAGGGCAACTAAAATGATCAGGGGTTGGGAACAGGTCCAATATGAAGAGAGGCTAAAGAGACTGGGAATTTTCAGCTTAGAAAAGAGGAGATGGAGGGGGGACAGGATAGAGGTCTCTAAAAGCAGGAGTTGGGTGGAGAGGGTGCATACAGAAAAGTTCTTCATTAGTTCCCATAAAGAAGGACTAGAGGACACCAAAGGAAAGGAATGGGTAGCAGGCTTCAAACTAGTAACAGAAAGTTGTTCTTCACAAAGCAAAGAGTCAACCTGTGGAACTCCTTGCTGCATGAGGCTCTGAAGGCTAGAACTGGAACAGAGTTTAAAGGGAAGTGAGATCAAGTCATGGAGGTTGGGTCCATGGAGTGGTATTAGCCAGGGGGTAGGAGTGGTGTCCCTGCCCAAGGTTTGTGGAAGGCTGGAGAGGATGGCACGAGACAAATGGCTTGGTCACTGCCTTCTGTCCATCCCCTCCAGGGTCCCTAGGGTTGGCTGCTGTCGGCAGACAGGCTACTGGGCTAGACGGACCTTTGGTCTGACCCAGGATGGCCATTGTAAGCTCAGGGTCGGGGGTCTCAGTGGACCCTCTTGATTCTCTTGCACACCTGCTCCTGGGTGGCCAGGCTGGCAGCTCTCCTGCCCAAGTCGGCCACTTTCCTGTGCCTAGTGCAGAGATCATGGACAAAGTCCACGATGTCTGCACTAGCCCAGGCGGGTGCCCGCCTCTTGCGGTCCCGGGCAAGCTTCCGGGAGCCGCCAGCCTGGTCCCGGGAAGAGGGGGAGGTCTGGGGGACATCGGGTGGCTGGATCGATCCGTGCCAGGTGCAGGGTCTGCTGGCTGGGTGCTGGCAGGCCTGCACCTGGCACGGGCACCGTAGCCAGCCCGTGCCCCTTTAAGCGGTCCGGGGCCGGGAGGGGGGCAGTAGAGTTTCCCTGGTGTTGGCCAGAGTGGCCACCAGGGAAACCTGGGGAGGGCTAGCCTCCCACTAGTTCGAATTAAGGGGTTACACACCCCTTAATTCGAACTAGCTAGTTAGAACTAGGCTTAATCCTCGTGGAATGAGGTTTTCCTAGTTCGAATTAAGCGCTCCGTTAGTTTGAATTAAATTCGAACTAACGGAGCGCTAGTGTAGCGCCTATGAAAGTTAGTTCGAACTAACATCCGTTAGTTCAAACTAACTTTGTAGTGTAGACATACCCTAAGTGGTAGAACCTCAGAACAAGCTGTCAGATGCAGCAAATAGTGGTAGAAATGGCATGGTGCACTGTAGCAAAGATGGTAGCAAACAGCAGCAGCTGTGATGAGCAGTGGCAAAGGACAGCATAAATTGTTAGCAGTGGACACTGAAAAGATGGCAGTGAATGACAAACTGTGCTAGACACAGTGGTAACAGCAGAGGCATTACTCAGCCTCTGTCCCACTTCAGGGAAAAGGGAAAGGTAAGTTCCATGTTAAAAGAACATTCATGGGTCAGACTTTCACACCACAAGGTGAGAAATAGGTAAAGGACACTGCTCGGCATATTGTGTGGCAGATGTTTAGTTATGGTGTGTGCTTTTGGCTCATTGTTGCAAAGTTTCCCAAACTAATTCTTGGTTCCTTCTTCCTTTAATTAAAACATTTATTTTCTTATAAACAAATTCAGGGCTTATGAGTGGGAAAGTATTGCCACCTACGGATGATGTTTTGTTTTTCAGATTATTAGATGGGGGCTTGAGCCAGTTCTATTTCACAATATTAAGACAAACCTTAGATTCTGAACCAGACCCTTGTTGCTGCTGACATTACCTGCCAAAAGGGTTACATTCCAAGTGACTTAGGAATGTATCCATAGAAAACCAAAAGCTGGTTCAGTATTGTGCCAAGAAGCAAACTGGAAACCAGCACAGATTTTGGAGAAGAGTGGAAGCGCCATCCTGTTGAGATGCAACTGAGCAACCACTTTCTACATTCACTGATATTTGAGAATGGTCTTCAGGTGTAGTTACACACACAGCAAACTACAGGAATCCAGAAGTGAAGTGACAGAAATGATTGCAATGTGGGCTCTGTGAGTGTCACAACCAGATATCCAAGATCAGAAGAGGGATGGGGAGGGGAGAGGAGAGGTCCTGGCATCTGCTGCTACCTGAACACCCAGAGGATGCTTTCAACTTGCATTAACATAGTGTTTTATGTGGATTCTTGGCTCTGTCAGAGGAGCATGGACTGAAGACTGTAATCTACATGACCTGTTCTAGACTTTTTGGGATTGCCATGGTGCAGTAGATATCATGGTTACTAGGATCCAGTGGGTAGGATAAAGTAGGGGCCACTGCCTACCATGCACTCCAAAGTGTAAGGTACATTCTTCAATAGTCTCTAAGGGTATGTCTACACTACCCCGCTAGTTCGAACTAGCGGGGTAATGTATGCATACCGCACTTGCTAATGAAGCCGGGATTTGAATTTCCCGGGCTTCATTAGCATAAGCGGGGAGCCGCCATTTTTAAATCCCCGCTGCTTCGAACCCCGTGTAGCGCGGCTACACGGGGCTCGAACTAGGTAGTTCGGACTAGGGTCCTATTCCGAACTACCGGTACTCCTCGTGAAACGAGGTGTACCGGTAGTTCGGAATAGGCACCCTAGTCCGAACTACCTAGTTCGAGCCCCGTGTAGCCGCGCTACACGGGGTTCGAAGCAGCGGGGATTTAAAAATGGCGGCTCCCCGCTTATGCTAATGAAGCCCGGGAAATTCAAATCCCGGGCTTCATTAGCAAGTGCGGTATGCATACATTACCCCGCTAGTTCGAACTAGGTAGTGTAGACATACCCTAAGATGAGGAGTACAATACTGCCTGAACACAGTGTAGAATCAAGGACAATATGAGTAAGCCGTGCAGGATTTTAGATTGCTTCTGAGCACATGGAGTCTTTTTGGTGGTTTTTATTGCTCACCAGTGAAAGCGTAACCCTATTCAGTTCATTGTGAATCAGTTACCTGTGCATTGATGAAAGTGATTCACCATGAACTATTTACTCTAACTTTTTCTCCTAACAAATGTGGCTGCTGCAAAGTCAATACTGAGTGCTGGTTAATGACATTGAAAGTATTTTCCTCTATTTCCTGTATGTAAATGTAAGCAGGGGCTGAACTGCTGCTTGCTATTAGCCAGCTAAAAGGAGGGGTGGGTGTGCCCGCTACAAGCCTCCGTCTAGACTGGCATGATTTTCCACACATGCTTTTAACGGAAACATTTTCCATTAAAAGCATTTGCGGAAAAGTGCGTCTAGATTGGCACGGACGCTTTTCCACAAAAGCGATTTTTGCGGAAAAACGTCCGTGCCAATCTAGACATGCTTTTGCACAAAACAAATCTGAGCTGTCTACACTGGCCCTTTCGTGCAAAAGCTTTGCGCAAAAGGACTTTTGCCCGAACGGGAGCAGCATAGTATTTCCGCAAGAAGCACTGATTTCTTACTTGCGATGGTCAGTGTTCTTGCGGAAATTCAAGTGGCCAGTGTAGACAGCTGGGAAGTTTTTCCGGAAAAGCAGTTGCTTTTGCAGAAATACTTGCCAGTCTAGACACAGCCCCCAATTGTTTAGCTTTGCTAAGATATTAACTGTTAACTGTTGATACGTAAATACAGCTCAGGAGAGACTACGAGGTGTGGCTATGTAAATCCCATTCAGCCACAGCTGATGGAGGGTCAGTGTTGGAATGGAATATGGAGAATTGTATATAATTTGGGACTGTTGTGGGGGTCACTAATAATGTTACCCCTAAATGTGGGAACTGTAAAACATGCCACCAGTGCTTGCAGGAGAGACACCACCATCATGGTAAGAGATCTCGGAGGAACAAGCCTCCCCCCTTCCAGAGTTGAGTGAACAGAGCTGGGGGAAAGGGTTAAAGGGCTTGAGTCAGCCTGCTTCACACCTGCCAGGTGTGAGCTGTAAGGCTGGCCCACCCTGTCCTCCCTCCCCCCTTTGTTTTAAGGACAGACCTAAAGCAGACTCCCTGAGGAGTCTTTTCTTTTGCTAATCTAGTGGAAGCTGGATTCCTTTGCCAGTCCAGCTGGTGGCTAAAGAGTTGAAATCACTGAGAGCTGAAATCACTGGTTTGGCTGAGAGCCAGACCCACTGTAGCCAGTGAAGCGGCGGCGGCCAGCAGAGTGGCTGGTGGGAATCACTGGCTGGTGGTGTAACGTGGCCGCGGCGGCAGGCGAGGAGCAGTGACCAGCGGCGTGGTGTGGAACGGCAGCAGGCAAGGAGCGGCGACCAGCGGTGTGGCGCAGAGCGGAGGTAGGCGACCAGCGGAGCGTCTGGTGGCATGGGACGATACAGTTGGTGGAGCGTGGCGGAGTGTCGTAAGGTGCCCCCTATCTATCCTCCCACCCCCATTTCTACCCAGGTTGGGAGGTGAAACCCTGTGGGTGAACTTTGGGACTCTGAGTGACACGGACCAGGGAAAGAGACTTTTGGGGTGTTGGACTCTTTGGACTTCAGGTGATTCTTGGCTGGGGTGGGGGGCTTAGTTCATGTTTGGGTTATGAACTCTGTTTGTGGTATTTTCCCCAAGTTAATGCTGTATCACTTCTCTCTCTGTCTCATTAAATGTTTCTTTCCTACACTCAGACTCAGTGCTTGTGAGTGGGGAAGCGTTGCCTCTCAGAGGCACCCAGGGGTGTGTGAATTTCCCAAATTACTGGGTGGGGGCTCGAGCTGGTTCTGTGTGAGATGGACCCCAAGATATTGAACCCAGCCCTGGTTACTGCCAGGCCTACCCGGCAGAAGGGTTACATAAATAATGTGCAGAACAAGCAATGTGTGGACATTGAACTGACAGTTCTATGTAAACTACAGTGCCCTAGTGAATGTGGTTCCTATGTTGCTAAGATTAACAGGATGAAAGTTACTCAGAGTGATTCTGTTAGGTTGGGAGGCTCTAGGAAGATGGTGATCATAAACACAACTGCAAGTAAGAATTGATGGTTGTGTTAAAAGTTACAGGTTACACTCACTTAAACCTATACAAAACCTTAGCAAGTCCACGAAATAGCTAGTGCTCTATTCATAGTCACACACGCAAAATATCAGAGTCTGGTGGATCGCTCAATAGGTGGTCTTTGATAGAAGGGTGATTGCTGGGTAGAATCTTCCTGCCTTATTCATACCAGAAAACCCTTTTTTATCCTTTATTATGACTGCTACACCTAAAAACACTTTTTAAAATGCATATCAATTCAAATTCAAGAGACTATTAATAATCTGGCCCTGCAGACCAACATTTGAAAGTTGCTGCTTTAAAAAAAAATCTGAATTCTTATTTCATCTAAGGTAGACTCCTTTTTTTTCCCATATGCCAAAGGCCTTTGTACAATGGAGAGTTTTTTTAGAAAAGGGATTTTGTGATCCTAGCTACTAAATATATTCCTGTTCCGATAAACCTTTACAAAGTTTGTAGTATTAGACATGTGCCAAATGGAATTCACCAAAACCTAGAGGTATGAAACGATAGACTAATATTCTTGACTAAACTGTTATACCAGCTGACAGAAATTCTATTAAAACCTGTAAGTTTGTGTCAGTTTTGAGATTAATGTATGTGTAATTCAGGAATATAATAAATCAAATTTTAAATGTCACATCATTTATTGCTCACCAAGTTGTAGAAACCTCAAGCTACTATAGTTCTAATATCCTCAAAGTACTGTAATTCACAAAAGTCAAGAAACAATGTCAGGAAAAAGTCAAGTACTAAGGGCTGAAATAGATCTACTCAGTGTCTTATAGTCAAGAAAAGAAATAGGATTTCTCTGCATATTTTTTTCCTTTATAAAAAATGATTATCTCTTTTTTCCACATGTTAGAAATGTAGCTTCTACATTTTGCCAATATATTTATGTAACACTGTGTCTGTAAAATGGCTTCTAAGATACCTTTTCATCTCTAAGTTCTATGATTCTATGATCCTATCTATATTGTGTACAGAATAGGGGAATCTTATAGTGAAGCCATAAAATAAAATTAATTATATTAGAACTATATACTTGACTATATGTGATTTGTGTCAGAAACAGGAGGGCAGCCACGCTGCAATGCAGCAAGAGCAATACATGCATTCAGACTGTGCATCTCTTACTTTTTTATTGGTGTAATTTGAGGAATGTTATTTTTGCATTCATAACTGAGAGTAGAACAGATGATGAACATTACATCTGAAGTCATTAATCTATTATGTTGGAAGTGATTCTTCTCTATAGGAAGAGTTTAGATTGCTATAATGTAGTTTTTGTTCTGCTAGGAGAAAATTCATTATAAGAGAATTCAATAAAAGTGGGTAATTTTAATCAAACTGATGTTTTTCTCCCTACCACTATATTACGAATCCCTGCTAGTGAATTCATAACTGGAGCTAGAACTGTGTTACTGGCATACAAGAGTTCCTGTGACTCTTAAACCTCAAGGTGCTGAAGGGCAAGGATTGTATAAAAAAGTCCTTTTATCTGCAATTACTCACTAGACAGAGAACAATTTTATTTTCTTAAAGTCTGAAGAAGAAGAGAAGATTCAAATAAGAGTTTAAAACTGAGAGACTTTCATTTCATTTTGCTAAGAATAGTACTTTTAGAAAAATTATTTTATTTAGATATCTATCTAAAACAGCTCAGTGAAGAATTCAAAATGTATTTTATTCTGATGTCTTCCTTGGGCAATATTGTCTTTGAGGACACATAATGGCTGAAAGGTACATTTTAGAGAGAATTGTTACATGATTTTAACCTTATAAACTTTGCTAATGGAGTTTTCCAAACTTTTTAAATGTCAGTGCTTAATCCTGTAGATGTGCTGCAAAATTGATAACCTCCTTTTTATTATGGAAGATAATTCTGAAAATACTAATACAGTGCTTTCTATCTGTAGATCTGAAAGGGTTTGGCCAATAGCAGCAAGCGTGATTGTCCCCAATCTGCACATTGAGAAAAGGAGGAACAGAGAGGGAAAGTGATTTGTGCAAGGACACAGGGTGAGTGAGTGCCAGAGGAGTGACTAGAACTCTCATCACTCGAGTTTGCAAAGGAGATTTCCCTTAAACATCACAATTATTCCCTTATTGTATCCTTACCAGGACCACCTACTCATATCTGTCAACATCTGTCAACTATAAGAGTTCCTTTCTCAATTTTTTAAGTTTGCTAGCCAGCGGGGGGGAAGGGTGGGGGAGAATCTTCACACTGACATACTCCCCTCGCCTCCATGCACTTTGATTCACTGACTTCTTCAAAAGAATCACCACAAATCACAGAGAGAATACTAGTACCTCAGTCTTAAGCTGCTGCTACTTCCCTGTGCAACTTCCTAGGACAATGGAATGAACATTTCTCTACTTCTTCAGCAAACCCTTACTCACAACATGTCTGTTTGAGTAGACTACGGTGACAGAATCTGAGCCAACACACATGAAGCAGGAAATAAGGGTGAAAACAAGAGTACTGTCACACACCATATGCAGATAAAACTGTTCAGAGCCACTAACTTCCCCACAAAGGCAGTTCTGTCAGAGCTGGAATATAGGTACAATCCATCTTCTCCTCGTTCACTCTTTAGAAACTATAACTCTTTCAATGCCATAATCCTGGTTCCATGTTTAATTCCTCCCAATCTTGCATGAAGGGGAAAAAAGGATAGCTTTGTGACTTAGCCTTCTATATCCTCTCCTGTCATTTCTCTGTGGTTTTCTAAATTGTTAAATTTTAGTGGGAAAGTTTCTTCCTTTCTCCCCCCCCCCCATTAATAGTCACTCTTGAGAACATATATATAGAATGGTTCACCTTGATCATTGAACTCACTCAGGCTATGTCTACACTGCCCTTTCTTGCACAAAAAAATATGCAAATGCGGTAAAGCGTGGAATATTGTCGTGCCTCATTTGCATAATTAAGGACTGGCTGCTTTTTGCGCAAAAAGGAGCCATCTACACTGCTCCTTTTTGCCCCAAACCCCACTCTTGCACAAGAGCCATTCTTCCTGGGAAAAAAAGCGGAAGAATGGCTCTTGAGCAAGAGGGCATTTTTGCTCAAAAAGGAGGTATCTACACAGCTCCTTTTTGCACAAAAACCTCTTCCACAAAAAGCTCATTAATTATGCAAATGAGACACCACGATATTCCGCGCTTTGCCTCATTTGCATATTTCTTGTGCAAAACAGCACAGTGTAGACATAGCGTATGAGTCTGACAGCTGAATTAATTGTGAGGGAATAGGAGCTGGTGTTCTTTTCATAAGTTGAATGAGTCTTGTTGTCAATACATGACTAAGACCTGAATTTGAGGCAGTCTGGGAGATTGAGAGACACATCTGCTATTAATTCTATAAAGGTTTGAAAATCTAAGTGCCTCTCTCCACCATATATTAACAAATAGAGAATCTAAGTTATGAAACTACAAGAACTGTGAGTTTGATATAAAAAGTGCCACTATTTTAATTTATTGAAAGTATTCTTTGTGTATAACAAGAGTGGGAGTTTTTATTTTAAAATTTACTTTACTGGATCAACAGTAAATTGTAATCACAAAATAGAGCCATAGTGCAACCTTCCTCACATTTATCTCTGTGAATCTTATCTAAATAGACATGGACAGACCACATGTAAAGTGGGAGGGGCATACAATAATGGACATTTTTTCTTTAAATTGCCCTCTCTGGCTAGGGTAAATAAAGACACACAGTATCCTTTCCAAGCTAATAAACAATATGGGAGTGAAAATTCTGAGATGAAGCAATAACAGGCAATAACAAGAATCTGTACTAGCACATTTCTAGCTTTTAGAAATTGATAGAGCTGTTTGGAAGGTGGCTGGCAATACTTCCTTTTATGTTTGATGGGTACTAGAGGGGTAATGTTGTTATAAAGGTTTTACAAGGATAACATCTAAGACCTTAGTCTTATTAAAGTTCAGGTTCTTAATAATATAATTTTCTGTAATTTAGTAGAGGGTTATAGAGTATAAAATTAACCTAGTGGAAGAAGTCTTTATTGAAACAATTATCTGGAGTTGAAGAGTCTCAGCAGAATATAGTTTTAATAGAGCATTAAATATATGTTCTTTATATTTTTATTATCAAACAGAAAAGAAAGCTTATTTGGCAGATGTATAATGCATAGACTTACGAGTTTTGACTTGTTTTAATGTGGAGAATTATACTTTCTCATCTTTTTCCTAATTCCCAAAATTGCCTCTGTGATCAGAACAGAACGGCATTTCACAGTACACTTAATACCTGTTTTTTAAAAAAAAAATGTTCCCAAAGAAATTAGCATTTTTATTGTTCACTTACTAGATAATTATTTACATTATAATCCAGTAAAGCTATTGGGCCAGATTATGGTTTTAATTACACAAAGTAACTCCATTGACTTTTTAATGTGCTTCGATTACATAGGTATTATTGCTAGCAAAGTTTATTCCACCTAACTATAATTTATATTGATCCCATAATCAGGCTATGTCTAGACAGCAGGCTTCTTTCGAAAGAAGTTTTTTGGAAGATCTCTTCCAAAAAACCTTCTTTTGAAAAAGAGCGTCCACACTGCCAAAGCACATTGAAAAGGTGATCTTCTTTTTCAAAAGATAGCATCCATTCAGTGTGGATGCTATCTCAAATTTAAGCCGTGTTTAATAAATTTGGAGTAGCCACCAGAGCACCTGTGCTTTTTCCTCTTTCCTCTTCTTCTGAAAGAACTCCTTCTTCCAGTCCAAACATGCCTTTTTCTGAAAGAGCTCTTTTGGAAAAAAGCTTCTTCCTCATAGAAAGAGGATTGCCAATGTCAGAAAACCCCCTAGGTGTGTCTACACTGGGCCACTTATTCCGGAGAATCAGCCGCTTTTCCGGAATAAGCCGCGAGCTGTCTACACTGGCCCTTGAATTTCCGGAAAAGCAACGATGCTGTACTGTACAAAATCAGCCGCTATTCCGGAAACCGTACGATGCTCCCGCTCGGGCATAAGTCCTTGTTCCGGAAAAGCTTTTCCGGAAAAGGGCCAGTGTAGACAGCTTTTCCGGAAAAGCAGAAGAAACGTAAAAAAGCGGTTTGGACGGCGGGAGACCCCGTAGAAGCCACGGACTTCCGCATTACCCGAAGGCTTAAAGAGCCAGCACGCTACTGGCCGCACGTGGCAGGAGGCCCTCAGAGACCTCCCTTCCCAGCTCTGCGACGTGGCAAGTGTGCTGCCCAGCCACCTCAGCGGAGGCATGGCAGCTCGAGGTGGTCAGCCACCGTCACCCGGGGCAGGGGAGGAAGCCCCCAGGGGCCGGAAGCGCAGGGCCCCATCCTGGACCCCCAGGGAGCTGGAGGCCCTCCTGGACCTGTGGGAGGAGGAGGAGGGTCTCCATGACCTCCAGTCCCGCCGCCGGAATGCTGAGCTGTACACCCGGATGGCCCGGAACCTCGCCCAGCAAGGGCACCCCAGCCGCAACTGCGAGCAGGTCCGCTCGAAGGTTAAGGAGTTGCGGCTGGGGTACGTGCGGGCCACGGAGGGGAGGGGAGCAGGGCCTGATGCCTGCCCCTATTTTGAGCGGCTGAACTCATTTTTGGGCGAGCCAGCCCCGCAAGGCCCAGCTGTCCCCGTTGACACCTGCCAGCACCCCCCGATCATTCGTCCCACCGAACCGGAGGAGGAAGACGACAGCGGCGGCGCTTCGGGAGAGGAGGCCAGCGTTGCCACCCAGCAGGCCCCCTCCAGCAGCTCCTCTGTGGCCGGGGAGGAACCCACTGGTGAGTCTTTGAAGGTTACACTCCCAAAGGGCGGGGGGCGGAGGGCGGGGGGGAGCGAGACCCAAGTGTCCGGAGGGGGGAAGGGGAGAGCATGTCACTCAGGCCACGTGAGCTGCACGCTGCATAGCATGCGGCAGTTAGCAGCACGTGCAACCACGTGCAGCCTGGTGACTGAGCGGCAGGTGGCCGTGGCAGGCAGCTGCGGGCACGGCTGGGACCGTGCTTCTCACACACATTTCAGCGGGATCAGGGGGAAGGGTGGATGCCGGCTGGAACCGGCCAGGGCCCGAGGGACTCAGCCCAGAGCCTGCTGCTCCACCAAGGGGTGCAGCACAGGGAATGGCACACTGTCCCAGGCCTGGCTGTGAGGCACAGCCAGCTGCTCCTGGGATAAGTGCAGCGTCACAGTCCTGTGACCGTGGACCGCCACCGAGCCGCTCACCTGCTCCCAGTGCCTTGGCAGGTTCCCCGAGGGAAGTCCCCACTGCGGCCACACCTGTCCCTGGGCTACCAGGCTTGCGGGAGGGATAGTGGGAGGGAGATGGGCCCCTGAGTTTTGCTGCAAGGATGGGACATCCCCCCACCCAGTCACCCTTTCTGGTTCTGACCAGGAGATATCGCACGCAATGGGATCTGAGAGCCCAGACCGCCACTGACAGGTGTGCTCCCAGGCACTGCGTGGGGATGCATCTCGCTCCCTGTCAAACACCAGTGATTAGCCCTAAGCTTTTCACAGTGTCCACCGGCAGGGAGTTCCACAGGTGAACGCAGCACAAGCACCCTCCTGCCCTGCACGGAGCCAGGATACAGACCGGTGCTTACAATACTGCAGGGAGGACCCTACTCCCAGGGGTGGTCCTTCTTGCCAACATACAACACCCCCCGGGAGCAGGAGGGGAACTGAGTGGGCCCAAGCCACAACTGTGCGGTCACCTGGGGCTCTGGGGTGGAGGGCATGGAAGTGTGGGGACAGTGGATGGCCTGCCTGACTGACCCGTCCTTTCTTCTCTTCCCTGCAGCGGGACCCAGCACCAGACCAGCGACTCCAGCAGCAGCGGCACCCCCAGCTGCCCAAGCCCGGAGGACCAGGCTCCGACACCGGGACCAGCTGCTTCGGCGTCATGTCACCGCGGTGGAGGGGATCCAGACCTCCATTGCGGAGCGTGTGCAGGGGGACCAGGAGTGGCGGCAGGAGGGATGGGCTGCGTTCCTGGAGGAATGCCGCGAGATGCGTGCCACAATGGGCACCCTGACGGCACATTTAATACATGCCATCCACTATGGCATGGCCGGACCGCATGCCCCCGCCATCCCTCCAGGAGCACAGCCCATGCCCCCTCCTATCCCTGCTCCTCTCCCAGCTCCTGCTCCTCTCCCTGCTCCTGCTCCTGCTCCTCTCCCTGCTCCTGCTCCTGCTCATGCTCATGCTCCTGACCCTGACCCTGCTCATGCTCCTGACCCTGACCCTGCTCATGCTCCTGACCCTGACCCTGCTCATGCTCCTGACCCTGCTCATGGTCCTGCTCCTGACCCTGAAGACCGTGCTCCTACTCGTGCTCCTACTCGTGCTTCTACTCGTGCTCCTACTCGTGCTCCTACTCGTGGGCACCTCAGCGTGCAGGCTGCCCCAACGCGGTCTGCCCAGCGTGGGCAGGTCCGCCCCCAGAGGGGCGCTCGCAGGGGCCACCCGTCCCAGTAACTGCCCCCCCCTCCTTCTCGCAGTTAAAGGTCCCCCCCTCCTTCTCGCAGTTAAAGGTCCCCCCCTCCTTCTCGCAGTTAAAGCTCCCCCCCCTCCTTTGTAAATAAAAAGTTCTGTTTTAATTTCAATCTTGTGTGGTTATTGTGTTCCTCTAGTAACTGTACAGAAATTATGTGAGATGCCAATTAGCCACTTCAATTTAAAGAGGGTTACAACTGTGGACAACAAATTCATGACTCTATCACCGGGGGGGGGGGGGGGGGCTTTTTCAGTGGTCATTGGTTCGCGGCGCATAAAGAAATACTTGAGACTTTTCAGTAAAGATGTAAACCAGAAACTATATTTACATAGCAACAAACAAGCAGAAAAAAATGGTTACAATATGCAGTACAGTACACATTCAAAAACATAAGTTAGGCGCAGGGAGGACGATTGTGGTGTTGCTGGCCACCTCGATCCTTTGGTCCTTCCGGGCCTCAGGAGAGGAACAGCCAGGAGATCCCTCGACGGATGACTGTGGTGTTGCTGGCCACCTCGATCCTTTGGTCCTTCCGGGCCTCAGGAGAGGAACAGCCAGGAGATCCCTCGACGGATGACTGTGGTGTTGCTGGCCACCTCGATCCTTTGGTCCTTCCGGGCCTCAGGAGAGGAACAGCCAGGAGATCCCTCGACGGATGACTGTGGTGTTGCTGGCCACCTCGATCCTTTGGTCCTTCCGGGCCTCAGGAGAGGAACAGCCAGGAGATCCCTCGACGGATGACTGTGGTGTTGCTGGCCACCTCGATCCTTTGGTCCTTCCGGGCCTCAGGAGAGGAACAGCCAGGAGATCCCTCGACGGATGACTGTGGTGTTGCTGGCCATGTCAGTCCTTTGGTCCTTCCGGGCCTCAGGAGAGGAACAGCCAGGAGATCCATTGAAGATGGCACTGATGTAAGCCTTCGACACAAGTCCCAAATCCTGTTGGCTGTTCCTCAGGACGGCGATGGTGGCCTAAACCCTAGCCTAACTTAAAAGAAAAACCCTAACTACACCCGACGCACCCGACGAACAGACTCGATGACGGCCGCGATGTGCTGTGACCCGACGCTTTACTATACTATGGGGAGGGGGGAGGTAAGGGGAGGAGGTGGGGAAGGGTAGGAGCTGGGACGGAGTACTCTGGGGTGACCCAAGCGACTCTGCTACGGGGCTTGGGCAAACATGTCCACCAGGGCCTCTCTAATGCGCACCGCCTCCTGGCGCGCCTGGCGGATGGCAGCTGTGTCGGGCTGGTCCAAGGTCTGTGCCTCAGCTGCCACCCATGCAGGGAGGAAGGCCTCCCCACTGCGCTCCACAATATTGTGGAGCACGCAGCACGCGGCCAGCACTTCTGTTGCATTCTGCTCACCCATGTTGAGACGGGTGAGCAAACAACGGAAGCGGGCTTTTAACCGTCCAAACGCCAGCTCCACTGGGTTTCGGGCCCGGTTGAGGCGGTCGTTGAACCGGGCCCGGTTCTGGTCTGGCTGCCCCGTGTAGGGCCGCATGAGCCAGGGCATCAGGGGGTAGGCCGCATCCCCGACGATGCAGATGGGCATCGGCACATTCCCGACAGTCAAGTCCCGCCGGGGGAAGTAGGTGCCCGCCTCCAACCTCTGAAACAGTCCTGAGTTCCGGAGGATGCGGGCGTCGTGTGCCCGGCCGGACCAGCCGCCGTAGATGTCCAGGAAGCGACCCCGGTGATCCACGAGGGCTTGCAGGACGATGGAGCAGTACCCCTTGCGGTTCATGAAATGGCCCGCTCGATGCTCCGGGGCCCGGATGGCGATGTGGGTGGCGTCCAGGGCTCCCCCGCAGTTGGGGAACCCGAGGGCAGCGAAGCCGGCCATGGTCTCATCGACGTCGCGCAGGCGGATGATTCTTGGCAGCAGGACGTCGTTGATGGCGTGGACGACCTGCAGAAGGGTGCAGAGAAACACAAGGGAACACATTACATACAGCCAGGGGTGAGTGTGCGCTCCCTTGGGTCCCCCCCTTGATTCCCTCTGTCCACACACACACACACACACACACACACACACACACACCCAGGGCCCCCCTCGCCCCACGCCCCCCCCCCCCACCAGTGGGCCGGTGCAAGGGAGGGACGGTCGAAACCCCTGAGCGACCCAGCCTGGAGTCTTGGGTGTCCCTGGGCCTGGAGTGGAGCACCCTCCCCCCATCTCACTCCCCCTGGGACTTACCTGGATGACGATAACACCAACGGTGGATCTTCCCACCCCGAACTGGTGTGCCACCGAGCGGTAGCTGTCCGGTGTGGCCAGCTTCCACAGCGCGATGGCAACCCTCTTGTTGACGGGGATGGGTGCCCGCAGCCGGGTGGCGGTTCTCTGCAGCGCGGGGGTCAGCCAGGTGCACAGCATCAAAAAGGTCCGCTTTCTCATTCGGAAATTCCGGACCCACTGGTAGTCGTCCCATCGTCCGAGGACCACACGGTCCCACCAGTCGGTGCTCGTTTCCAAAGTCCAAATGGGCCGGTCTATCGTTGGGTGCTGATGCCACGCGGTTGCCAGGACCTCCCTGGTGAGGGAGTCCAAGGCAATCTCTGCCTCCTGGTATGTGTACAGCAGGGCACCAGCCTGCAGCACGAGCTCCAGGCACCTGTACAGGTCTAACAGGGGCCCGAGCAGGTACATGGCCACCCACGGCTCCATAGCAGACAGTGCAGAGCAGAAAAAATAAAATGCCAGGAAAAGCTGGTGGGGGGCCAAAGGGTGGTGTCCCCAAAACTCACAGGGCAACCACCGACCCTGTGAAGGGTGCCAGTCTCTGGCAGAGGTCACAAGGCACGGGAGCACGAGACAAACGGCTGCCCGGCGAGACCCCTTTAACCACGCGTCTGGACGGAGCTCCGGCCCCGCCCCCGGAAAGGTCTGGTGGCCTTTGCCCTTTTCAAAATGGTTCCGGGCTTTTTGCTTTTCCGGAAAAGCGCGCCGCCAATGTAGACGCGCTTTTCCGGAAAAGCGCATCGTTATCGCGGAAACTCCGTGGCCAATGTAGACGCTCCTTTTCCGGAAAAGCTGAAAACGGAATGTATTCCGTTTTAAGCATTTCCGGAAATTCATGCCAGTGTAGACGTAGCCCCTCTGTTCATTCTTTTTTTTTCAAAGGAACATGATTGCAGTGTGGATGTTAGTGAGGTTTTTTTCAGAATAATGGCCATTTTCTGAAAAAACTCAGTAGTGTTGACATAGCTTCAGTGTTCTTTGTAAGCTGCTAGCTTGGGTAGCCTCCCAAGAGAGATCCAGGTACCACACAGCTGATTAGCAGAGCGCCCACAGCAATCAGCATGTGGGGCACATCTACTGGTGGTTCACATCTACACATGCTTTGGTGCACACGACAAAATTAATTATTTACATGGGTGGAAAAAAATAGAGGAAACATTTTCCACGATGTTACATGTACCCTGTAAAGGGTCTGTATATTTGAATTTAAGCAGTTCAGCCTCTCTCCAACTTACGAACTGGTTACGGACCAAGCAATTGGTCGTAACTCAGTTTGTTCATAAGTCGGACCCCATTGAGTTACACGCGACCGTGCTGTTCGTAAGCGCGGATCACGTTCGTAACTCAGGGTCCGCCATTTACAACAGTTTTGGTTGTAACTGCGAACAGTCGTAAGTCGACAGTTCGCAATTTGGGAACTGGCTGTACTAAAACTAATATAATCATCATTATAAATACAGACATGGTCATCTCACAAGGAGATTTTTTTCTACTTTTTTTTCTTCCCTTCATGAGTGTTGAGCAGATTTGAACTCATGTCAATCAAGGAATGCAAAGATGGAACTTTAACCAATTATTCTTGAAAATAGTTAATGGGAAAGGTTTTCTGCGTGAATCGCAAGTCCTAAGTAGTTGTAATGGGTTCTAGCTAAACTTACATAAAAGGCTTGTCCCCCACAGATGTGAAGGCTGTAGAGCTTCTAATTCTCCAAGCCTGGATATATTTTAGGGTTTTGTCTACACTGAGGATTAGTAAACTGGAAGACACAGTACGCCTTCCCATACTACACACTAAAATGCTACTACATGCTACTACACACTAAAACTTCTCTAGCACACATTGATATATTCCCATATCAAAGAATAGTAAGTCTACATGCACTATGGACTTAATAGTATGTTAGGAACCATCAGCAAAAGGATAGAAAGTGAGACATAAAATGTCATAATGACGCCGTATAAATCCATGGTGTACCAACAAAGATGATCAAGCGTCTGAAAAGGCTTCCATATGAGGAGAGATGAAGATAATTAGGGCTATTTAACTTAGAAAAGAGATAACAAAAGGAGGATACTATATAGTTCTAGAAAATTATGAATGGTGCGGAAAAGAGAATCATGTGGGTGCGTCTAGACTGGCAAGATTTTGCGCAAAAGCAGTTGCTTTTGCGCAAAAACTTGCCAGCTGTCTACACTGACCAATTGAATTTGCGCAAGAGCACTGACTTTGTAATGTACAAAATCAGTGCTTCTTGAGCAAATACTTTCACGCTCCCGCTCAGGAAAAAGCCCTCTTGTGCAAGAATACTTGCACAAGAGGGCCATGTAGACAGGGAAGAACTGTTTTGCGCAAAAAAACCCCGATGGCTAAAATGGTGATCGGGGCTTTCTTGCGCAAAATCGCGTCTAGACTGGCCACGGATGCTTTTGCGCAAAAGCACTTTTTGCGCAAAAGCATCCGTGCCAATCTAGACGTGCTTTTGCGGAAATACTTCTCACGGAAAAACTTTTCCGTTAAAAGAATTTCCGCAAAATCATGCCAGTCTAGATGCAGCCATGTTGTTTACCTTTTCACGCAATACAAAATTCAGAAGCTAATATGCAGCAAGAGGAAGTACTTTCTCATACCATGCACACCTGTGGAACTCATTTCCATGGGATTTTGTGAGGGCCAAAGTATATTGGTGCATCTACACAGCAGCATTATTTCAAAATAATAGCTGTTATTCGGAAATAACAATGCGAGCGTCTACACAGCAATTCCGTTATTTGCAGATAAATTCAAAATAATGGATGGCTTATTCCACCTTCTGTAAACCTTATTCCATAAGGAATAATGCCTCTTCCAAAACTGCTATTTCAAAATAGCTGTAGTATTTCACTCCACTGCTGCTATTTCAAATTAGCTCCTCGCCAGGGCCATTCAAAGTAATTACTCGCTAGTGCTCTAAATCTTCCTTAGCACAGAGCTGCTCCAACACACCCTTGCCCTCAGGCTCACAGTGGCTATCTGGCCCTCTGGATAGGTCTATCAATGGCTATTATCCAAGATAGTTAGGGATACAATCCCATGCTTGGAGTCACTCTAAACCTTTGATTAGTAGAAGCCAAAAGTGGGAGTCAGGGTGGATCATTCATAATTGCCCAATTCTGTATGTTTCCCCTGAAGCTCTGGCATGGTGATATTGGGCACAGTGGTCTGACCCAGTATGGCAAGCTCTTGTATTCTTTTAGAGTTAACACTGGAACACAGATCTGATGGAGCTTGGGGAATAATACTGGATTAAAGTAGTTATTTCCATCAGTGAATCCTATTATTGCAACACTGGAAGTTTTGTGATTTGTTATTGATTTCAACAAGATGAAGAGCAGGTCCTTGATCTATTCTTGCTGGATGAACAGGAATGACTATGGTTACTGAGAATACATGTCTTAGTTTTCTGATGCTGTTTCCATCTTTCTCTGTAACAAAATTTTCCAGTACTTTGCTCAGTAATGCAGTTACTGCGTATTCAGTTCCATGCTTTTTGATGTGTAGCTTTTTAAGCAACGTTAAGTAATTACTTTCTCTTCAGTTGCATTATATATGACAGCATCCTCCTACTCATTTTTCAGAAGCATGTTACCCTGTAGAGAAACAGTCCAGACTGCTCTTGAGAGCATATCAAATAGTCAAGATAGCAAGTTTGACTCTTAGACCCCAGATCTTAGATATCTTTTCAGTGCCAAACTAAGGAGACAGCAATGCATAAGAGCTAGAGGTATTATTTATTCTTATTGTAGTGCAACCTTGGATGTCCCTGAAAGTTTAAGGCTGTGCCACTTATACTGTGACAATATTACGTTAGTTCAATGATCAGATAAGTACTAAAGCTACCATAAAGAAAGCAACAAGTGGCATTAAGGTTGTTAGTCTTATGAGCATGATATCATCATTAAGAGGAACAGAGAAGAATTGTAAAGGGAAGGAAAAATTGAGTTAGGAAGCCAACATCAATAGTTTTCTGTGTATTTATTGCTGTCAACATTCTGGTGCATGATTTCTTCTCAAAACCAACCATCAATCAGAGCAACTGTCAGAGATGTCATGTTCTTAAGAAAGGATAGCGCTAAGTTATGTAGCTTTAAATACATCTGTTTATGCAAGATCTCAGCTTAACTTTGCTATCAAAGGACAACTTGATGTTGACTTAATTATGTGAAAAAGTGCTCTAGTCTATCTGACCATTTCACTAATTTTACCACTTTTTTTTTTTTTTTAAGTATCAGCCTTTGTTCTGATACTTTTTCTCTGTCAAGCTGATGCTCTTTGGCTCAGGAACTTTGAAGACTGCCATCTCATTTCCACAAACCATGGGCTATGTCTAGACTGGCAAGTTTTTCCATTAAAAGCATTAAAAGCACTTTTTGCGGAAAAGCATCCATGCCAATCTAGACACGGTTTTGCTCAAGAAAGCCCCGATTGCCATTTTCGCCATCGGGCTTTTTTGAGCAAAACAGTTTTTAGCTGTCTACACTGGCCCTCTTGTGCAAAAACATTTCCAGAAAAGGGCTTTTGCCTCAATGGGAACGTCAAAGCATTTGCGCAAGAAGCACTGATTTCGGACAGTAGAACATCAGTGCTTTTGCGCAAAATCAAGCAGCCAGTGTAGATAGCTGGCAAGTTTTTGCGCAAAAGCAGGTGCTTTTGCGGAAAAACTTGCCAGTCTAGACGCAGCCCTAGTTTTTTGGAAATGCTTCCAGTTTCATTGTTGTCATGAGTCATGAGTCATGAGTCTACAGTAACATTATACAATTTAAGCTCTTAGGTCCAGTCACAGCCAGATCAATATTCCAATGATATGGGGAGGTAGGAATGCTGGAACATTAACAAATTTTAAAAGTACATTTACATTATTATTCATGTATAAGTTTCATTAATTTCAGAATAATATTGCACTGTAGATGGATGATTCAAAACAGTGCAACATCTTCTGAAGTCATTTAGAGGCCCATTATATGAATCTGTCACTCACTGTATCCACCCACAGACTTTTCTCAAACTGAGGAGGCCAAAATCATTATCATGCTGTTAAAAGAGTGAGCCTGGTGAAACAAGTACTAACGTATTTAAATTCTCCAAAGAATGTTGCTTTTTCAAAATAAATTCAGCTTACAGCTGTTTGGAGCATGACTGTGTAAAACCCAGAGTAAGGCAGTGGACTTTATTCATCCCAGAATGAGTGGTAGAATATATGCAGCTACAGCACACCTAGTGGCCACACGAATCACAATTCTCTCTCTACGAAAGGATCCTTAAAAAAACGGTGCAACATAAGAATGGCCACAATGAGTCAGACCAATGGTCCATCCAGCTCAGTATCCTGTCTGCTGACAGTGGCCAAAACCAGATGGAAGGTATCACAACAGGCAATCCTCACATGATCCCTCCCCTGTCACCCACCCCCAGAGAAACAGAGGCTAGGGACACTATTCCTACCCATCCTGCTAATAGTAATTGATGGACCTAACCTCCATGAATCTAATGCTGGCAGGGAAATGACATGCTTCAGATGGCCAAGGGATATGTTGATTTAGCAGCCCCTTAAGCATAAATATGACAGACATGGAGCTAGATTAAAGGTGGAAAACCTCTAAAGAGAGTGGCAGGGATGAACATGGACAGCATTAAAGGTGCACAAATCCAAGCTAGCATAAGGGAGTGTAATTTACAGCTTCATAAACCATCTTTGGTAAATCTAGCATTTTCATCCAAATGGTAGTTAAAGATTCTTCCTACATTCTATTAACATCACATGTGAGGATAAAAATAATTTCACACTGAAGCATTGTTGTTTTTTCCTTTTATTTTCTGTTTTCATTTTGAGATGGGAGAGTGTAACCAGGGAAAAATGTGTGCATCCCAGAAGGTTAAAAGGTAAGTATGAATGGAAATGAAAGGATTTTGTTTCATAAACCATAAATAATGTAGTTGGCTTCAATTTCCTCTCCAAGGAGAGGATTAGAGAGGTGAAGTAGTTCAGGTAAACTAAGACCTCAAGCTGTGGGAAAAGGAAGAATTTTTTCAGTAGAATGTAATATAAACATTTTTGTAATATCTTTCTGGGTTATTTCTTTACTCAGAAATTTTTCTTTTTATTAAATTTCTGTGCTATCATCAGTTTTCGCATTGGAAATACACAAAATGTATTTTTTTTATGCAAGCTAACCTTTAACTGTCTAAAAGAGGTTTACATTTCAAATTTAATACATAGAGTTTTTTTAAAATTGTATTTTTAACTTATAAAAAGGAGCCTTCAGGCCTAGTCGCTCTATCTCTGATTATAAAAATAGTTTTGTAAAACTATTCAGCCCGTATCTGATTCTCTGGGCTAGGTTCCACAAATAGATCTACTAGAAGATTTACTTGATGTTTTCCAGGTCCTCCAGGGTAGGGGGTTGGCAGTGGGGTGTGTGTGGCATAATCAGTGCAGGGCCTTGGGGAATGGGGAAGGGACAGGGCAGGAGGCTGAGGACAGGGCGGTGCAGGAGTCTGAGTGAGGGTTGAAGAAGGGCTCTGGGCAGGGGGCTGGAGATGGGGAGGGTTAAGAGTGAGGGTTGGGGGGAGGGGTGACAAAGGATCAGGATGGTCCCATCCAGTAGGGCCTTTTTTCCTTCCTCAGCTCCGCCCTTGACTGGCAGGAGCCTTCTCTCTCCCCTTAGCCCTCCCAGCTAACAGGGACTTCTCTCCCCTACCCCCAAACCCTCTCTGGCCAACAGGGGCCTTCTTTTTCTCCCCCAGTCCTCTCCCTCCTCTGATGCTGCAACCAAGGGCCAGGGGAGGGGAAAAGGTCTGGGGCAGTGGGGTTACTTACCTTGTCTGGTAGCAGGCAAGATGGCAAGCCGTAGTCCCAGTTGTCCACTCTTTTGGTGGTGTGGCTGCCCCCGTGGCATTGGACACTGTCAGAAGACAGGATACTTGGCTAGATGGACCTTTGATCTGACCGAGTGGGGCCTTTCTTATGTTAATTGAAATCAGCAGCATTATTCCTCTTTGCAATATTATTTAATTTGTCCCAGATTCCTCAAAACGATGTACTGTGCTGAACTGTAATATTCTTGTATCTATCTTTTACATAAATAAGAAAACAGTATTTATAACAGAAGAAAAAAACACATTATAGTATTAGGCAAAACAAATGTCTTTTTTTCCATTGTAGAGCCCATTGTTTCTCAATCAGTGACCTCCAGAAAGAAGAGGGAGTAACTGTGAAGTATTGAACTTAGGCTATGTCTACACTACATAGTTATTTCAGAATAATGGCCGTTATTCCAAAGTAACTATGCAATTATCTATACAGCAGTTCTGTTATTTCAAAATAATTTCAAAATAATGGACTGCTTATTCTGACTACTGCTATTTCGAAATAGTCACTCACCAGTGCATTTTTAGTTATTCCTCCTGGGGCTCTAAATCGAGATAGCATGTCTACATTAGGGAAGCCTGCCTCAGACTAATTTCGAGGCTTCCCTGCAGTGTAGACATGCTATTTCAAAATAAGCTATTTCGGAATAACTATTCCAGAATAGCTTATTCCAAAATAACTGTGCAGTGTAGTCGTAGCCTTAATTATGATTAAAAACAAAGAGAAGCTTGCTCTCCTACTCACCCTATACCCTTATTGTTCTCATTTGAGTACTGTCTGTAAGTCTCTCAAAAAATATTTGCAAATAAATTACACAGGCATATCATGCTCACGCATACATTTTTTGCCTTCTATAAAATGTAAAGGGAATGGGAAAATGTTTAACTTCAAAATAAGGGATCATCAATCTAAAAATGCTGAAAAACACTATCATTATGGCTATGTCTACACTGCAACGCTATTTCGGGATACTAGAGTAACCCAAAATAGCTATCCTGTGTCTTCACAGCAAGCCCATTATTTCAGGTTTGCTATTCTGACCTCTCCATAAACTTCATTCTATGGGGAGTAAGGGACATTTCAGAATAGTGCTTTATTTCTAAACTTGGTGCTGTGTAGACAGCATCAAATGATGAAATAAGCTATTTCAAAATAGCTTCAAAATAAGATATGCAATTTGTGTAGTTCAAATTGTGTATTGTATTTCGAGTTATGGTGCAGTGTAGATGCACCCTATGAGAGTGAAACTTTTTCATGTATGATCATAACTTCCAAATCTAGATTCATTCACAGAAATGGTCCCAATTAATAAATGTTTGTCACCTCCCATATCCTCATAAATTTTATCCAGGAGTTTAATTTAATTACAATTGTTACATTAAAACAGATTGTCAATAAAAACAGATTCTGGTACCCAAGCCTCTCTGCAACCTATGGTTGAGATAATAACAATTGCTATGTTCAGCTACAGCATTATCTTTTCTACCAATGTTTTGAGGGTACCAACATTGTTCTATAACTATATTCCAGAAAAAATATAGTTAGATTATTTTCTCTTCCATTCTTTCATTTAAGTCTATCTCTGAACTTCAAAGTCCAAATTAACCCAAAATATAAAGCAGAAAATTTTGAAAATATGATTGCACATTTTGAATATCTAGGGCCAAATTGTGTTTTCAGTTTCCTATGTATAAATCTAAAAAAAAAAAAAAAAAAAAAAAAATTCATTAGTTACTCCAGTCTTACTCAGAGCAGAATTTAACCCTGATACATTTAATATTGGAAATTGTGACTGCTGCAAATAATGTACTTACAGGGTGACTTTTTGGCATTTCAAGCATAGCCCTGAATTGGGGCAGTGTGTAACTGCACAACCCAGGAACAGCAGTGGTGAGTCAGTGCCTTAGGCTAATATAGTCTCACAGTACTTCTCATGGGGCATGGGGAGTGGGCTGCTTGCTTCACCCCTCAGAATGCTCCCCACCCACCAGTACACCAGGGTATGTCTACACTACAGCGTTATTTTGAAATAATGTATCTAGACACAAAGTTCACACTAATAGGATGCTGAATCACATTTAAGGCTGGCCAGAACCGGTTCTAGCAGGGCATCAGGTCAGGGTTACCTTGTGTGGCTGCTGCCTGAAGCTAACAGAGACCTTTGCTTAAAGGGAACCCTCCCCCCCCCCCCCCCCCGACAGCCGGTTCTAAGGTTTCCCTGCTTGTTTGTCTACCTCAATGAGGGACAGCAGAGCATTTTGTCTCTGCGTGCTCAGGTTGCCCTCACTCAGGACACCACAGCACTCTGCAGCATGGAGCTGGAGCTGCCCCAGGAACTCCGGTGTTTCTCCTGGATGTGTTGCTGCAAGCCTGGCAGCACGTTCTGCAGGCAGTAACAGTCTCCCTGGTGTGCCCCTTTAAGGGTTCCGGGGAGAAGGGGAGGGAGAGGACTTTTCTTGGTTGTGCCCAGAATGGCCACCAGGGTACCCTGGGAAGGGCTGGAGGCCACTTATTTTGAAATAAGCATCTATACAACACTTATTTCAAAATAGCAATTTCGAAATTGGTGCTGTTCCTCATGGAATGAGGTTTACCAATTTTGAAATAAGCCCTCCACTATTTCGATTTAATTTTGAAATAGCAGTTTGGCTGTCTAGACACTGGTAAAGTTATTTCGAAATAACAGCTGTTATTTCAAATAACTTTGCTGTGTAAACATACCCCCAGGCTTTCTCTGCTGGAGGGTAATATCGGTGGACAGTGCCAAAACTCTGGCCCTTCCCTAACCAGGTCCAACCCCCAGCCTGATCTGGCCTCTTTGTCATCTTTGCTGAAGATCTGGGAACGACAGCTTCTGTAGCCCAGCAATGCTCTATGAAAGCTACTCAGCAATGGAAGCTTTTTATAGAACCCTGTGAAGCTGCAAAAGGGCCTCTCCTGCTATAGCCCGTAATGAGCATAATCAATGTAATTGTGCACCTTGATATTCCATATCTGTGAAGGGGCTAGTTAAGGAAATGTGAAATATTTTACAATTAACTGCTTCATGCCAACTCCATCAAGTGGAAAAATGTGCATCATTCTTCTTAACCACCAGTTCCTTTTAAAACTTTGCAAGTAGTCCAACTGGTAATGCTGTAAGTGATAGCTCAGCTAAAAGACTATATCTATTTTTCGTTCCAATTACCTCATAACACTACCATAAATGAAATAATAATTTTTGTGGCTTTTTTCCCCTCAATCTGCTTGCAGCCAGCTCCTGTGTAAATGAGCCTATTATTGCTCTTCCAAAAATAATAAAATGTCCACAACAAGGAAACAATACATGCTTTTGTAAATAATCCAGAAGGCCACTAATATGATAAAATATGGTAGTTTGGTACCTGTGTTCTAAACTACAATGACTCTGTCTCATACATAGCCAAACATAGGCAGCAATCAGTGGGTTTCCCCAGGGAGCAACTGATTGAGAAGTTATATTTTTCTGTATATTATTTGCATAGAAATGGTTGTTTCCTATGGGGGCAGGTACAGAAGCAAAGTACAAGTAAAAGGAGTTACAGAGGTGAAACACCAACAATAGTCTTTATTTTCAAGGGTAAATTAGATGATTTAGCTATACTCATATGTAGCAGCTATGGTGGTATCAGTAGGATACCACTTCAGCTATTAAGATGCACCCCAAACTTAATAAGGGTGGAAAATTTGAATAAATGCATTATTAATCAGTAGTGTAGGAAAGCTAATAATTGTCTTGCCTATGAAAAAAAAGTGTTCTTTTCCATTTCATCATGTGCAGATGCTCATATCACAGAAATCACCATTCATTTTCCATTCCTTCTGCAATTTTCAATCAAGAGGTTGTGGGGGGGAGCATTGTTTCACACTTTGAAGTGATCTCTCCAGACCAGGGTTGAGACATTTCAGTGGGACAAAGACTAAGGAGCTTGCACAGATGCTTCTTGTGCTCTGTATTTTGTGAAAAAGAGGACGTCTATTTTCTGGGGGATTTAACCAAGAATATTCTGGCTTTTATTATGTATCTGTGGCAGTTCAGCTTAGTTCGAAGCCCCTACCCACACATCCGGGCAGGGCCCCATGCCAACTGCAGCCTTAATGTCCCCCCAAATTCCCATACACTAGTCGTTACCCGACTGTCCCAAGTTCAATAGTCCCGTATGAAGTGTTGGTTGGCCCCCACCCGCGTAAGGATTACCGTCGCCCTCTGGTTATGAAATGGGGCGGAAGGTAAGGGGGACCTAGATTCTCCCTCTCCACTGGGTCCCAGCCCAGGGCCCTAAGGTGTAGGGACGTATAGCTCCCTACCTGGATGATGGAGTGCTTGCCCGAAACTCATCAGCCCATGGGCACCAGTATCGTCCTGCCCTGGGATCCTTCCTTCCCTCCTCACTGTCCTTGTCCCGCTGTTCCTAGCAGAGTCCCTGGAGCTTCCTTCTTCTTATGGTTGCTGCGGTCCTCTCGTGGTGGCCACCGTTCGGCTCCGGTCCTGGTTCAGGTTGTCTCCCAGTCCCTCTCCAGACTCTGCTGTCCTCCAATGATGCCCCTGTTCCTCTGGCCGCTGCCCTTTTGAATGGGCCCACCACTGGATGTGCTGGCCCGACGCTCTGCTGTGCTGGTGTCCAGGCATTCTGCCACGTCGCCTTCCCCCCCGGCTTGGCCACCCTCGCCTGTCACTGACGTACACGGGTCACCCGGCTTTTGCTGGTGGCACAGCTTTTCTTCCTCCGCGCTGCCTCCCCGGCCCTCCCGCAAAGCGGCGGAGGCTTACGAGGTGGCAAAGGCTTTGCTAGACCCAGTGAGGATTCCTGCAGACCCATCACAGTATCTAAATAGAAAACAAGGAATATCCATTACCGAAGTAGTAGATGATCGTTGGAAGAATTAGATAATGATGATGGTTATTTTATTTCTATTTTTAACAGAGAACTTAAAAACTTATACTTAGTATTCTTCAATCTCTATTCATAATTTTGCATGTTTAGGACTCATGACTCATATCTGTTACAGGATTTAGATGCCATTTTTATAACCCAAATGGGCAACAGGCCACATCCATGTCAACAGGCATATGAAGTAATGCCATATTGGTTCAGCAGTATTTATTTCTAATGGACTGTTGATAGACAAATCATTTCATCGGATGAATTTCTTGAAAGCTACATTGTACCAAAGTACATTAAATTACTACATGGTCCAGATTTTGAGGTATATTTTCTTATATAGATGGGACTTTAAAGAGGACTAGAATATTCCCATTGTAATGTCTGCAGTAAATGCGGATTACAGTCATCTTCTCCACTCTTATTAAAACCTCTATCAAAAAGAAGCAGTTTCTCAATTGTAATAATGTTTGTATTTCTTGTATATCACAGAACCTAAGAAGTAAGAATCTGACCTTTTTAGTATTCTGTGATTTGACTGGATGATTAGTTCTTCATCTCATCACCATGCATTCTTTAAAGGCTGCAAAGAGAGATAATTAAAAAAAAGATTTAAAGGTCTATTTATTTAATTTTTTTATTACGTAGGTTGGTAACATCCTATTGTTTGACTAAAGAAAATATAATAGTAATCACAGCATGTGAAATTAAAAACTCTGTCCCTTGTCAGAATCTGGTCCTGGATTAGGTAAGATTTTTAATCTTCAACTTGAAAACTCAAACACCTGAAAGATGGGATTTTGTTCTAACTACAAAGAGAAAAATTTACCTAGGGACAAAGAGCAACCATGGAATATTTCCCCCAAAAGCTGTATGTTTTAGAAAGTGGGGTAATGAATCCTTTCAAAAAAAGGGTTATAGTCTAGACTCTTTTGCAGCAGGTACAATAGATGCTATTAAATACCTGCCTCAATATGACTGATAGCTTCCTGAGACATAGGTTTTATTTTCCTCTTTCATTTACTTTCATGTTTTATGTAATTTGCTGTTTAACAGGCAACAAAATACCTTGTCTCCCCTTGTTGATATAATTTCACTAAATCGTCCTTTGTTTTTAAAGGTTCGTGTTTTTACATTTTTCTTTAAAGTTTACAAGATTACATTTCAAACCTGCCTATGAAATTACCTCTGTACTAAAGTCGTTTTCTCGGGAACCAGCAATCTTTGTTTCTTCTTGTCACCTGTAGGTGTACCAAGAAATTCTACCCATTTAAATGAATGAGAGAAGTCATCATAAAAGATTTATTTCTGCTGCTACGTTTTTCTTATTTATTCCTAACATTCTGCCCATTTACCATGAACTTTCTCACATTTCACAAACCGCTAGTCATCTTTGAAAACAAATTGTGCTATTTACTTCTCTCCTCAGAGGAAACTAATGGTTTGCTGGGTGAAATGTCCAGAACAATAAGGAAAAGTGGAGCTGTGTATTCCCAATAGAAGTATATATCTTCTGTAAATAATTCCCTGTTGAAATTATGGGATGTTATAGAATTAGACACAGATTTTTATTCTTCTTCTTGTATTTCAGCGGCATCAGAGCCTATCTATGAAAATAATTAACCTGGCCATTGCTATGCAAATACTTTGTCCTTTGTGTGGCAAAAGAAGTGCATACTTGCAATGCATTTTTATTTCACAAAGTACCGCATGTATTTTTCCATATCATTAATTTGTCTTTAAAGGGACACCTTCTCAGTTCTGAACCCCAGAGGGCAATCTATAACTTCAAAAGAATAACATCAAAAGAGAAGAAAAAAGAACTGAAAGAAACAAAGACATTCCTAATTCCACTATGCAAACATGCTTATTTAGCTATTGCAATTGAAAAAGAGAACAAAAATGCTAGCAGATAACATATGTTGTATAAATATGTGCTAATCTCAGCTAATAAATGTATGTACTGTCCATGTTACCATTACAGAATGACCATCCAGGGATATTAGAGGTCATCTATTTGCCCTTTGTGGAGCTGGATCCCAAGTTAATTGATGTCAAAGGGAATCTCCTTAAATGACGACTTCAACAGCATTGACTACAGTGGAATTACACTGTCAGCAATGAATTTTATTCACATAATCATATGCTGATCCATTTTAAAAGGATTTCTTCAAAGTTAAAGATTGAATATAGGGCCACATTTTCCAAAGGTGTTAAGGCACTAAAACTGCAACTAGATACCTAATCTAATTCAAATTGATGGGAGTTAATTGATCTGATTAAGCATATCTAAAAATGCCACTACAAACCTAACTGCATCTTTAGACCTTTGAAATTCAGGCCCATAGTGTACATTATGCATACATAGCATGACAGATAAGGACGCCTGAATGATATTTTCTTTAATTTAATTTCTATTCCTCTATTACGTTTGGTATGTCGTCAACATTCACTGTATGTTCTTATATTGAGTCTAACAGCAAGTGAAATATGATTACAAATGTACTGTTTCCTCTATCACAGAGCTATATGGTTTCACTTGTTAACATAATATACTATGGCTCTTACACAGAAACGAAAGAGTCTGATCATGCAAATGGTTCCCCCAGAGAATTGTTAGGATTTTGGACAATCTGGGCAAAATCCATTTTCTAACTATTATAAGATAATTTGTGCAGTTTAAGATCAGTGCATACAGTTTACAAGTTGAGATGCCTGACTTCTGCAGAAGAGCAGAAGAGATGCTTGACTTTTGAAGAAGAGCAGCTGAACTTTGAACTTTGTGGCTGTAATCCTTAGAAAAAGGCTATCAGGAGAGGGCTTTTTTGTTGTTGTTGTTTTAAGATAACTTAATTGGGGGTAGAGCATGAAATTTCTGTCTGTTGCAAGGTGTCCTAATAGGGAGTCAGATGGTGAAAGGGGGATTGGAATTTGGCCTTATGCTAAATGCATAGCTCTGCCGAAGCCCTTCTAAATTGGTAATTAAGTAATCTGGACCTTTGCAAAGAGTTCCTTAACAAACTTGCACTGTATTCTACCTATATCTATTTGCTATTACTTGGTCTCATATTGTGTTTAACTTTGCTAGGTATTTTTCCTGTATCTTTTTTTAAAATATGCTAAGTATTTCATGTCTGCTGTTTTCTACACAGCATTATGGAAGATGCTGTATTCAGACTTTGGCTGATATTTAACAGGAACTTATGGTTTTGGATAACTGTGAACATAGGCAGTCTTTTCTCTTAAATTGTGAACAAAGCAAATATTCTAATTCCTGAAACACTAAAAAAAAATGCAGAAAAAATCAACTTCTTCAAGCTTTTATCATGTTACATCAAGTTATACTGCATCATCTATATAAAATAATAAAAGATGCTGATACAATTTGACAATGTGCCATATCTGATGCTTCTGTCATGCCGCTTCACAAATTTAATGGAACACCTTGTCTTTTCACAAAGAGGTGAAGTTTACTGTTGGAAATGGCTATAAATCAAACTGTTTGAAACTAAGGCCAATTATCTTACCCATTACAAAGCTATCTTTGTAATGGGTAAGATAATTAGTGCCTTTATTCAAATTTGAGTGCAAAGTGTCGAATTTAAGCATGAATGACAGTTCAGAGGATTCACGATCAAGTGTAGTCTTAAAAGGTCTTTGAAGCAGGATGCAGGTAATCAAGTCGTTGAGACAATGTCCTTTCTGGTTGAAATGGCAAGAAACTGTTTTTTCTTTGTGATCCTGTCTGATATCTGTTTTGTGGGCATTGATCCTTTGGCGAAGTGTCTGAGACGTTTGTCCAATGTACATAGCGGACGGACACTTTTGGCACATGATTGCATAAATTATACTTCTGGATGCACAGGAATATGTATTTTTGATCTTATAACTCACTTGGTTGGGTCCAAGTTTATGGTTTGGGTCACTTGGTTTATATAGATGATTCTTACCAGCAACCACAGGACATACCACACTAATACCAACCCTGGTACCTTCCCTTGCAACAAACCCCGTTGCCAGCTTTGTCCACATATTCACTCTGCTGATACCATTATTGGACCCAACCAATGGGGTTTGTTGCAAGGGAAGGTACCAGGGTTGGTATTAGTGTGGTATGTCCTGTGGTTGCTGGTAAGAATCATCTATATAAACCAAGTGACCCAAACCATAAACTTGGACCCAACCAAGTGAGTTATAAGATCAAGAACACATATTCCTGCGCATCCAGAAATATAATTTATGCTATCGTGTGCCGAAAGTGTCCGTCCGCTATGTACATTGGACAAACATCTCAGCACTTCGCCAAAGGATCAATGCCCACAAAACAGATATCAGACAGGATCACAAAGAAAAAACAGTTTCTTGCCATTTCAACCAGAAAGGACATTGTCTCAACGACTTGATTACCTGCATCCTGCTTCAAAGACCTTTTAAGACTTCACTTCAAAGAGAATCCTCTGAACTGTCATTCATGCTTAAATTTGACACTTTGCACTCAAATTTGAATAAAGGCGCTAATTATCTTACCCATTACAAATGTAAGCGGGGTCAGGGTAAACTCTGTCCTGACATCTGGTGGTGAACTGTGGCAAGTGGTGCAAAGAGACTTCGGGGCTGAGCCCAATTTGCATAGACACACCCACCCTGTCTAGTATGTGCTCACAGCAGCCCAAATAGTCACTTTGGCTACTGTGGGATCCCCAGTCTCTCTGTTATTGAGGCAGGGGGGATACAAGTTTTGTTACCCTGATTATGTGAATCAAGGACAATGGAATGGTGGAACTGTTCATGATAGAGGGATTCGCCATAAACTAAGTAGCACTCACTAGACAAGGGGCATGGGTTCCAAACCCAGTCAAGTTGAGAGAGGTGGGGAAGAGGTTTCTGTACTTGGTGGTAGGGCTTTGTCTGAGGGCCTAAACAACACCAATTGTACCCCCTTCTCTGTCCACTGTGGAATATCAGAGTTAATTTGGATTCCATTAGGAGTCTAGTTGTGAGCTGTGTAGTTAACTTCACTGTGGGCCAGTGGAGTGCTAGTGCTAAGGCTCCTCTGTTATGAGCTGAAATTGCTGTGGGGAGCCTGGCATTGTGCTGCGGGTGAGAGCTGAAATCACTGGTGTTGTGGGGAGCCTGGTGCTAACCTGTTGGGCTACTAGCAGAGCAGCTTGCAAGGGACAACCAGCAAGCGCAGGCGGACAGCAGAGCGGTTTGCCGGGATGACCGGTGAGTGCAGGCGGACAGCAGATGCGGCTGACGGGAACGACCTGCGGCTGGTAGGAGCGGCAGCAGACAGCCAGCGGAGCAGCAGCAGGAGCAACCAGCTGGCAGCCAGGGGCGTGGAGCAGCGGCAGGAGCAACCAGCTGGCAGCCAGGAGCGTGGACCGAGATGGCTGGCGGAGCCGGACAGTGCAGGCGGCTCACTGGACGGCAGGTGGAGTGTGGCGGAGTGACTCACGGCGGCGTCAGAACCCCACAAAGAGGCGGAGCCATCGGCAGAGCCACCAGCGAGCCACGTAAGGTGTATCGATCCCCGCCCCTCCAGGTTGGGATGGTGAAACCCTACCAGGTGAACTTTTGAACCCTGCCAGGTGAACTTTTGAACCCTGGGGCGGCACAAACCCGGGGCAGAGACTTTTGGGGTGTTGGACTTTTGGGACTTTGGGGGGATTTGTGGCTGGGGGGAGGGCCTTTGCTTATGTTTGGTCTGTAAATCCGAGTTGTGGTGTTTCCCAATTTAATGCTGATGTTGGTTACCTCATGTTATTAAAGGTTTGCTACTATACTGAGGCTCTGTGCTTGCGAGAGGGGAAGAATTGCCTCTTTTGAGGCACCCAGAGGTGTATGTAAGATTTCCCAGGTCACTGGGTGGGGGCTCGAGCTGGTGTTGTATTATCTTGTTGGGAGGAGACCCCTAGATACTGAACCCAGCCCTTGCTGCTATTTACTCAGCCTGGCAGAAGGGCTACACAAAGATAGCTTCCCCAATTATCACCTCTAATATCATTAGCTCACAGACATTTACCTTCGCCCCCTTCCCCTTCCTCCATCCCCCTTCTGTTCTGAAATTTGATTTGTCCTTTTCATATGTGTTCATTTCTTTTAATTGTATCCTTTGGTATATATGGTTGTGACAATTTTCTTCCATTATTTGATCTGAGGAAGTGGGTCTGGCCCACGAAAGCTCATCACCTATTAAACCATCTTGTTAGTCTTTAAAGTGCTACACAGTCCTGTTTTTTGTTACACATTGGATCATCTATTGCACTTCAAGTTTATGCTCAGCACAGCAGGTGCTGGTGGATAGATGGACACATAAGGGAGTCAGTTATGTATGTTTGATTCCCTTACAGGCACAAGTTAGAGTAATCTAGAGTCTACTCTATTCTTTGTCACCTCTCAATATTCCTCAAGGTGCAGCACACTCTAGTTATTCTTCCTTCTCCATCTCTTACGTTCGTGCCAATAATTGTAGGTCAGATGCTAAACCCTCTTTTAAGATGTCTAGGCTATACAGCATGTTGCAAGAATCTCTAATTATGGGTATGTAACCAGTCACTGCTTGGTTTCAACTTCTGTGTGAAAGGATCAAAAAGGGTTTAAACAAATTTGCTCATATTTAGTCCGGGCAGTATGAACAATGTAATACAGGCATATGGACTAGCCCCCCTTCCTGATGTCAAATAAAATACACGTATTTTCATGAACACAAACTCTCTTTATTTAACAAAACTGGGGGGGGGGGGAGAATGAAACTGGTGAGACTGGGGAAAGGTGGCAGGAGAGGGGAGGGGGAAACCTTGGAAGAGGGAGCTGGAAGGGGGAAGCAAGGGGAAGAAGGGGGAGGGGAAGCTCAGGGCTCAGGGTTGGGGGGTCTCACTGGACCAACTTGATTGTCATGCAGACCTGCTCCTGGGTTCTCATGTGGCCTTTGGTGGCCAGGCTGGCAGCTATCCTGCCATAGATGGCCTCTTTCCTCCATCTATTGCAGAGATCATGGATGTTGGGGGTATCCCCCGCAAACCTGAATAAGGTCCATGATCTCCACCCTGGACCAGGAAGGCGCCCACCTTCTCCGGGCCCTGGCAGACTGCTCCTGGGCAGCAGGGGAGGGCTGGCTGCCAGTGGCTTCCTGGCTCATGTTTGGGGCCAGGGGCAGTGACTTCTGGGTCTGGGCTGGCAGGCTTGGAGCTGGCACAGGCACTGTGGCCAGAGTCTACCTCTTTAAGGGCTCTGGAGAGGGGGGGAGGGAGTAGAGTGTTCTTGGTTGAGGCTGGAGTGGCCACTAGGGCACCCTGGGAAGGATGGGGGCCCCCTATTTTGAATTAAGTGTCTACACGGCACTTATTTCGAAATAGCTATTTCGAATTTGGCGTTATTCCTCGTGGAATGAGGTTTACCGAATTCAATGAATTTCAAAATAGCAGTTTGTCAATGTAGATGCTAGTTAAGTTATTTTGACATAAGGGCTGTTATTTTGAAATAACTTTGCTGTGTAGACATACTTACTTACAACCCTAACTTTAGTCACTTGCTTTTTAAAATTTTCACCTCAGAGTTTTGACACAGATATCAGTGGGCAAAGGACTGAGACTTATGTAAGCCATACTTTGATCTTGCAAGCTGCTCCAATTTATACTGTCCTATACTCTACGGATCTTTTGCAAGTTTTTATTGCACGGTATATCTGGGAGGAGAGGGACCTTTGTATTCCTCTATGAACAAGTTTAACTCTGTTCTCACGTGTATGTGAATTATAATGCTGCCTACAACTACATGATGGCACATTATCCTCAAAAGATACTATACAGCTTTGTCTACAACTTTAAATAGGCAAGTGTACTGACTTCTACTGTGATGGACTAGTCTATGGATTCCAGAAAAGCTTCAGTGAAACAACTCATTTCAGTAAGGCTACGTCTACACTGTGAGATTTTTCAGCAGAAAATATGCTAACGAGGGACTCATTAGCATAAGTCAGGATCTCATTAGCATATTTTCTGCCATTTCTTTTTGCAGAAGCAGTTTTTGTGCAAAAAGAAGCAGTATAGCCGCTTCTGTTTTGTGTAAAACAGAAGTGGCTACACTGCTTCTTTTTGTGTAAAAACCCCGTGCGCAAAAAGAAACAGCAGAAAATATGTTAATGAGATCACGACTTATGATAATGAGTCCCTCATTAACATATTTTCTGCAGCAAAAACTCGCAGTGTAGATGTAGCCTAAGAATTTTAGGATTAGGTTCCTGTTGATTGATTTTTCAGAGTATCTTAAAATCTTCCAATAAACTGTTTGAGACTTGAGATCTTTAACATTTGTCCCATTCTCCTGAATTTAGGCATTACTATTAGCTTTTACAAATCAGTGTGAACATTGACATTTAGAAATAACCAGTTACAAATAACCAGAGTTAATATGCTTCATTGCCCTATGTTGGCATGTCATCCCATTACTGAATCTATTGCCCACATAAGCTTTCTAGAGCATATGTCCTACTTCTTACATCTAGGAAATCTTTACCTAACAAGCAGTTCCTGAAAAATAATTTCCCTTCAGTTTTATCTTTCTTTGCTAGTGATGTATTTCTTGTGAGCTCCTATATAGCTTCTGTTATAATCATTGTTTAGAGTAATGTGAATTAAAATATGAATGTTCTTGAGTGAGATGTTCACTAAAGATTTGAACTCTGGCAATCGGCAATCAGTTCCTTGTAAGCTTGCACAGAAAAGCTTGCAATCTTACTGCAGTGGTAAGCACTGTTCATCAGACTGCACACGAAAACAACCTTGAAAGTTGCCAGTAGCTGTATATTTCTTTTGAAAGAGTTGGTTGTCTTACTTGAAAGGATGAGTCAAGAAGCAGCAAAGACACTAATGTAAGTTTGCAAAAAATACACCATAATTCTGTGCTTTTTGCTTTTTTTTTCTAAAAGCAGTCCACGCAGAAAGGTTAGCCTTCAGTAGGTTTCTCTCATACTAGAATTGATTAGAAAAAATGTAGTGTAGGTGAAGCTAACATGACTTCTTTGAATCCTGTAGCCTTTGTGTTATCTCAATGTCTGGTTCTATTAGCTCCCTTCACAGAGGTAAGGCAGTTGCCAAGGGAAGGGAAAGGATGAAGCTCTGATAATTTTTGTCTTTTGGAGTTGGTACAAGACATTGCTGGTGCAGACCAAAGGCCATTCTCAGACATGAGTTCAAATTGAACCACACAGCTCTGTCAGTCAGGAGAGTGCAAAACTACCTTGTTCACGTCCTGCACTGTGCCAAGCAACTTAAAAGGTTTATGTAATTGTTATAGGTATGTTGTCAGAAAATAACAGGTAAATATACTTACAAAAGTATGCATATTTCTTTTACATGTGGTGTATACATACTTGCAGCATTGCTTATCATAAGCATGTTATTGCTAACAATATTTGTAAATACGCTTTTGTAGATGAGCTGGTCTATTATCATTACTTAGAACAATTGTTGCATATGATTATATGGTGCAACATAATTATACAGATGCTTGAACTACATTGACAGGTTCCCATTGGTTGGTGGGCCATTTTGTGCATGCATGCAAGGTGGATGACTTCATATCATACTGTGACTATTGGAAGCTTAATCTATAAAAATACAAACTCCATATCTCAATGAATATTTGATTTTCAGCCTCCACAAACACACACCAACTTGATTTTATATAATATAAGTATATGCCATCGTGGTCTGAGTATAATGTAATGATAAAGGCAGCCATTTACATTTTTGGATACCTGATCTAAGTAAACAGAAAAAATATACAGTAAATCATGGATTTTGTGTAATTCCTATCCTCATATTATTTTATTAGCTACAACTCCCTCATTTGTTGTAAATTCAAAACACTTTGACATTTTGACAACTGACATGGATTTTATGATTAAGGAAGAAACCATTTGACAAAAATTCACACTAAGATGCATCTTTCACTCACTGCACATTAACTGTATTCGGTATTTCTAGTCTGTCATTGTTTACACCAGAACCCTGGGTATGTCTACACTACAGTGTTCTGTCAGAAAAATGACTGTTTTTCCGACAAAACCTGAGTTACATCCACACTGCAATCATGTTCTCCTGAAAGTTTATTGAAAGAACAGAGGGTTTTTTCTGGCATTGGTAATCCTCTTTCTATGAGGAAGACTCTTGGGCTGTGTCCAGACTCCATGCCTCCGTCGACGGAGGCATGTAGATTAGCCAGCTCGGAAGAGGGAAATGAAGCCGCGATTAAAATAATCGCGGCTTCATTTAAATTTAAATGGCTGCCCCGATCTGCCGATCAGCTGTTTGTCGGCAGATCGGGAGAGTCTGGACGCGATGCCCCGACAAAGAAGCCTTTCTTCATCGACACAGGTAAGCCTCGTGAAACCAGGTTTACCTGTGCCGATGAAGAAAGGCTTCTTTGTCGGGGCATCGCATCCAGACTCTCCCGATCTGCCGACAAACAGCTGATCGGCAGATCGGGGCAGCCATTTAAATTTAAATGAAGCCGCGATTATTTTAATCGCGGCTTCATTTCCCTCTTCCGAGCTGGCTAATCTACATGCCTCCGTCGACGGAGGCATGGAGTCTGGACACAGCCTAAAAGAGCTCTTTTGGAAAAAGGCATGTGTGGATGAAGAGAAGGTTTTTTTTTCAAAAGAGCCTTCCTATCCACTCCTCTGTGGTCTCAGGACCCACTCAACCCCCACTCCGATGAGGTCCCCACACCCGAGGTGGCAGATCCAGCTGCCCCTTCCCCCTCCAGGTTATGAGCTCTCTTCCCCCTGCCCACCTTTTCTTACTGTAAGGGAAATACAGACTTCATATTGTTGGAAACCAAAGAGGTGTGTTTGAGAGGTCAGGGAAGGGGCGAAGGAAGGGGTTGTGGTGGGGAAGGGCTAGGGCAGCAAGCCAGAAGCCCCTGTTGGGAAGGCCCTGGAGAGAGTTACTAGGGTGCTTGAGAGAACCTCTCCCTCAGGGCCTCCTGGATGTGAACCCCAGACTGATGGGCCTGTCGGATGGCAGCTGACCTCAGCTGCTTGAAGGCTCACCCCTTGTGGCTGGTGTCTCCTCTCCACCTGGGAAGAAGGCCTCCACCTTCCTCTCCACAATGTTGTGGAGGACACAACTTGCCATGACCACCTGGAGGATGTTGTGTTCTCCCACGTCGAGGTGGGTCAGCAGGCACCTGAACCACACCTTGAAGTGGCCAAAGGTGCACTCCACCTGGATCCGAGCCCAGTTGAGGCGGACATTAAATTGGTCCCTTCTGGGATCCAGGTGTCCGGTATATGTCTTCATTAGCCATGGCATCAGGGTGGTAGGCCGCACAGTGGCATCTGCACATCCCCAATGGCAAGTTCACGGCGGGGGAAGAATGTGCCATAGAGGCTCGAGTTTCTAAAGACATGGGCATCATGTACCCTGCCTGACAACCTGACAAAAGTGTCCTTGAACTGTCCATGGTGGTTGACCAGGGCCTGCAGCACCATAGAAAAGTTGGCCTTTCTATTAATATACTAGGCCGCTTAATGTTCTGGTGCTCAGATCAGGATGTGGGTCCCATCTATGGCTCCAGTGCAGTCTGGGAACCCCAGGGCGGCAAATCCAGCCATGATCGGGTTCAGGTCTCCCAGGTGGATGATCGTCCACAGCAGGATGGAGTTGATGGCCCTCACCTCCTGCAGAAGGAGACAAACAAACACACAAAACAGAGAATGAGAGAGAGAGCCCTTGAAAGGTGCCCACCCCCTCCTCCCCTCCGCCCCTCAAACCACCCAAGAGCCACCCTCTATGAGGCTGCCCCTCCCCAGCAGCAGGGCTATGTGAGGGTGGGAAGGCACATGCCCCTGGGGACGGGGCTTCCCCCCACTATCACTCCACCCCCCACACCTCCCAACTCTCCTTTCCTGAGGAACCCCCTTTTCCAGGACTTCCCCCACCCCTTGCAGGCACTGAAGCCCCGGAGTGCCTTACCTTCAGGAGGAGGGCCCTGACGGTGGACTACCTCATGACAAACTAGTTGCCTACCAACCAGTGGCTGTCAGGGGTGGTGAGCTTCTAGAGAGAGATTGGGACCCACTTCTCCAGGGGGGGCAGCAGGCTGCAGGTGGGTGTCGTGTTTCTGAAGGGTCAAGCATATAGCTCCAAAATGGTGGCCTTTCTCATGCAGAAGTTTTGGAGCGACTGCTGGTCGACCCACCACTCCGTGACCAGCCGGTCTCAGCAGTCCGAACTGGTGTCGAACCTCCAGAAACGCATCTCCAGAGTGGGTTGCGGTTGCCAGATTGTAGCTCCTGCACCCAGGGAGAAGGTCCCCAGAACGAGCTAGAGGTCGAGCTCAGTCAGAATCAGGAAGGCAGCTGGCACAAAATGCTGCAAAAACTGCAGCATGGCCGTGTGGGGCCATCACATGCCCAGGGGCAGCTCCAGCTCCATGGCCCAAAGAGAAAAGCTGTGGCATCCAAAAAAGCACACACTGCAAGAGCTTTGCTGTCCCTCGAAGAGGTAGCAAGCATGCAGCAGAAGCAGAGAAACGGCTGTCTGGGGGGAGGGGAGGGGAGTCCCTTTAAATGCATGTCTCTGCAAAGCTCCGGCACCAGCACTCGGAAGCAACTGGTAACCTAAAGCTCTGCCTGGAGTGATTCTGGGTGGTCTTTTGTGCGAGATCAATCTGGATACGCTCTTTCGAAAAAGCACATCACTTTTTCTGTGCACTTTTCTGTGTGGACGCTTTCTTTCAGAAGAAGTTTTTTCAGAAGATCTCTTCCGAAAAAAGGTTCTTCTGAAGGAAGCCTGCAGTCCAAATGTAGCCCCAATGATTTGCCATACTGTTTTTCCTTTTCATATAGTGTGATTAAAATAGAACTCTAGTTCTCTCTCTCTCTCTCTCTCTCTGTGTGTGTGTGTGTGTGTGTGTGTGTGTGTGTGTGTGTGTGTGTGTGTGTGTGTGTAAAAACACCTACAACTCTCACACACTGCTTCACAGTAAGATACAAGACTAACATACAAGCGGCCCCAAGTTAAATCTTATGCAGGATTCACATTTTGCATAGACATTTTGTACCACATGTTCTGAGCTCTTCCTACCCAAGCTAAACTAGATTAACTTAAAATGTTTCAGCAATTTTATAATGGAATGTCCATGATTTAGTTGGTTTAAATTTAATTTCACATTTAATTTCATTTACTTAATATATTTTAACAAGTTATTTCCAAATAAATAATAATAATTGTCCCAGTCTTTTATAGTTAAATTAATTTTGTCATTGGCAAAAACAAACAAAAATGTGGGAAAATCTAAATATTCTACTCTTTTAAATATTTTTCAGTGATGTTAGGCTTGCTGGCCTTCATTGATTACAAGTTTCCATTAGTCCCTATTCCACATTTTAGTCTTTTTTCTTGACTTACATACCAAATTCAATAAATATTCTCCATTTAAATCCTTGTTTATTAAAATAGAAATAAAGGTAATGAATGAAACTCTTACTCCAGTAATTTCTCTCTATTATGCCCCTTACCTACAACTATGAGTGAAGTTTGGGACATCTACATAGCAGCTTAAACTCGAAATAAGATATGCAATTTCTTATTCTATTTGAAAATAGCTTATTTTGAAATTTGGTGCATCTATACAGTGCCAAATTTCGAAATAACGCACTATTGCAAGTCATGCCTTATCCCTCATTCAACAAAGTTTACCGGTATAGCGAAAAAACGCGCCCGTTATTTTGCAAAATATTTTGAAATAATAGGCTTGTATAGACATGGATTAACTATTTTGGGATACCTCTGGTATCCCGAAATAGCCATGCAATGTAGACATACCCTTCATGGCAAGCTGTTGAAAGAGATATCTCTGTGGCAGGATCATGGCTCTGCAATATGCTGTCACCAGGAATCCACTGCAGTCAACTTTTAGAACATAATGCAATAAAGTGCAAGAACTACTGACACTAAAATGAGCAGAATTTGCTCTAATCCCAAGGCTTTATTTAGACTTTTATACTATTTGTAGCAATTCCAATTCTGTTGCTTCTAGATAAGTTGCTTTGATCATTACAGAGAGATGTGCTGAACACAACTTCATATTTTCTTGATCTAATTAGGTAAGCAGTGGCTAAATATTAATAATCTTTTCATTATAAATCAAATTGACAAACTGCTATTAAATTAGAGATAAAAAACACCTACATAATGTCCATCCCAACCAATGTAGCATTGTTTCCTATATAATGTTCAGTCACATTTTGCATAGTTTTAGGTATGACTGGAATTGGATAGAAAACAAATAATCAAAATGAAAAATTCCACATTTATTAAAATGATTGGCCCTTTTAATATATATATTCTGCTTTCATTCTAATTTGGAAGAAAACAAAATTACACAAATATTTAAATTTTTCAGTAGATGGCACTCCATTTTTTGACCATCTCAAAAGATGGTCCTTTCATTGTTTCAGATTATTTAACCTGTCATAAAAGATCTTTTCATACTTCCAAACACTCGGTCTAATTTAAGGATTCTCTGTGCCAGCTCTTGACATAACAGAAGAATATCATATGGCATGTTCTATTTACTTAAAAGTTGCTTTTTGTTAATGGAATATAAATGTTAAAATGGTAATTAAGTTTTATTCTTTTCCACAAAAAAGCCAATCAAAGTATAATTACAACTTTTATAACTGTCTGTCATCCCCTCTAACAGCATGTTCACCCCCAGGACCTGTTGCTCTGTTGCTATTCCATCTAGCATTGTATAATTCTCATCTTGTTATTTAAACAATATTAATCCCATCAAACATGATTCCCATAATGTCATAAACTGTGATATTACTATTCTCAAAAATCATCTTGCTTGTATTTTGTACCATCTACATAGTTGTAATTAAATTGTCAGGAGAATTTCCTCATTGCTAATGAAAACTTATCATTTGGTTACAATATTATTTAACTTCGACATTGGAAGTCAGTTTATCTTTTCCTTTCTTCTTTGGAGCATTATAGTAGCGTTATTACTCCTCTTTATTGAAGACTGTCAGTAAGTGTGTTAGTATGAAAAAGTGATTTGGGTAAAAGAATGAAATGGGATTTTGTTTTGAGCTGTGGTTTTGTGGTGTATCGGCTGAGCATGTAGAGATGTTGAATGGGACCAGGGAGAAGACTGATCTCTGAGGGACTCCTCAAGCAAGGGGCCTAGTAGCAGAGATGCAGTTTCCCATTACATGTTTTTATATATAGCCTTCCAGGAAGGGCTTAAATCACATTAGCACGTTTCCCTACATCCCAGCCTATAGCCCAGTGGTTAGGACACTTGCCTCCAAATTCAGTCTATGAGCTAAATCAGGCAAGGACTCATTTCCCAATTCTGAAGAAGAGCTCCGTATAAGCTTGAAAGTTTGTTTCTCTCACTAATAGGAACTAGTCCAATGAAAAATATATTACCTTGCTCTACTTATCTCATCTCAGGACTCAGGTTCCTTTCTCTACCATAATAGCAGGGTGATATGTTTGTAGAAGTTATTTCTAGCACTCTTTTGCCATAGATACAGTAATGTTACGCTTCACAGAAATGTTCTGCCCTGTGAAGTGTTGAGTATACAGAGACTGACTCCATTCCGTTTTAGAAACACTAGTTAGAGGGCGGCCGACAAGATCACTGGGCCTGTGAGCAGTGTGGGGAGGGGCAACTTGGGGCTCCACAAAGCATGGGACAGCCAGCCCTCAACACTGTCCAGACAGTCCAAGATCCCCCCCCCCAGTCTGTCAGAGCTGTTCAGAGCATGCAGTGCTGCATTCTAGCACATGCCACACAGCACACTAGCGGTGATTGTAAAGGGCCCAGGGTTCCAGGGCAACAGTCCTTTTTGTCCCACCACCCCATCCCTGTTTTGGCAGGCCTGACGATACAATTCACTGTGAGGAATGATCTTGCCCACTTCTGAGCTTAGCTTAACAGTTAACACAACGCCTTCCTTCCTGGAATTTGTCTGCTGGGTTAGGATGTGGAAATGTGAATGGGCATTGTATCTGTAGGGTTGATAACATTTTTGTTTGACTTACAGGTTTCTTTTTAAGTATTCTCATTTCTGGAATTCCTAGGGAATCCCCTATATTCTCTTTATTTTTATGATGTAAATATATCTGGTCAAGGACTGTCTTTATTTATATACTCTGCATTTTATTTTCCTCTTATTGCAATACATGCTTTCTCTTTGTCCAACTGAATGTCTTCATGAAAGCCAGGGGTATTTTAGTATTGCAAAGAGGAGGTTCTTTTAGATAATTCCACAACAGATTTGTAGAGTTGCCATTTTTTAGATGTTCACCAGTGGGCCTAGCTGCCACTGCAGGCCCAGGGGCCAGATATAAGGGGCAGCTCTGGCTCTATACCCTTAGAAGGGGCAGGACAATGGGAAGAAGGGGTGGGGCTGAGGGGAGTCAGCCCTTAGTGCCACCCAGACCACAGCCTGCCATTCCCAGTCCTGAAAGCCACTCAAAGCAGCAGTCCAGCAGCTGTACAAAGGGGCCCGGGGCTCCGGCCACCTTCGCTGATGCAGTAGCAGTGTCAGAAGCTGTAAACTTCCTGCACCTTTGAATCTCCAGGCCCTGGGACAATTGCACGTTTTGACTCCCGTGTTGGTGGCCAGATGTTCACATTCACTGTAATGATTACTTTAAGAAATATGATAGTAAAACAATTATTTTACTTTTTAGAGGCCACTTATAGAGTAGCAGTGATTCACAAAAGAGAAAGGAGGAAACACTTCACAACATCTAGTGATAAGAGAGTTGGATTTATTTCTGTTGAAAACTGACTCATTGTGTTAAGCCCACACAGATCTGTGGATTTCATAATCTAATTTTTTGGTAGGTAAATATGTGTCTCAGAGGCTTGTACCTCTTCTTGAAATGGTTCTTAAAATCACTGGATATATATTTCAATTACTGTAGCGGTACAATTCAAGTTTAAGTTTATAATTCTAATTTGTTCACCTCTTTGAACTTGTTTCTGTCAAGCATCTAGTCATGCCATTATCTCTATATCTAAGTCCTACTTTGGTGATGGAAAATATCTGAGTCATGTAGGGCACTGGTTTTGATTAGCTCTAACTCAAACTTTGATTAGCTTCTTGATCCCAGCCCCTAGTGGTGCTCCTGGTGGGAGGCGAGGCTACTGGCAGGTGGGGACCTCGCCCCATTGTGTGCTGTGGCCAAGGACTGGGAGGTGGGGTTTGGGTCAGGGCTACTGGCCAGCAACATGGAGAGCCCTGGCCTCAGCTGGCCACTCTCTTCCTGGTGTGCCCCCTTTATAGTTACTCTGCAGTGTTGCTGTCCCCCACACTTGCTGCCCTCAGTGGTCACTCTGCATTATAACTATCCCTCTTATCAGCCCCCTCCCTATCCATGTTATAGCAAACAATCCCATTCTAGGCATATTCCATTTCCTGGCACAACTGAACCCTGACCTTGCTTTAAGTTAGGATAAGAGGAAGCTGCATTCCAAAGTTCTGCGGAAGTTCTTGAACTCTCACAGATGGATGGATAGATAGACTCATGGACAGACAGACAAACACATTCACTCTCTAAAAAACATATACATATATATATCTATAAGAAGATATATATCCTACTGGGATGTGAAAGCTCTAAATGGCCAAGCTGAGTTTTGGTTTAGTCAACCCATTTGTTCATAAGCCCACTGCCCGAGGAGTTTTTTCCCTCAGCAGAATTGCAGTGCTGTTCAAGGAGGCAGGGAGTTCAGGTAAATGAACAAAGAATCTTTGAAGGTGATGAGCATGGTATAAGGCAGGCAAAGCAGGTACTGGACTTTTTGCTTCTATCTGCCAAATACTTCAAATCTGCATGGATTTTGGAAAACAAAACAAAACACTGGAGGCTTTCACACTGGCTCCCTGAACTCTGTGCTCTTTGGTAGGCATCTTTCTTGGAACTGCACAGATGAGGCTATGGAAAAGGTAATACAACCTGGAGATGCGTTAGCTTTCCTGTGCTGTGTCAATTCTCAGTGGCACTGCTCTGCCCACAGTGGGTGATCTCGTGGCTCTGACATGAGACTAGTACTGGGGAGAAGGCTTATTCTTGTTCATGTCAAGATCTGTGGCGAAGGATCATCTGTGGGGTGGTAGCTTTGATTAAGAAAAGGGTAGTGAGACTTTCAGGACTAGTTTCTCTTGAAAGTCATATCTACAAATAGTCCCTTTATAGGTGAATTTGCTCAAAAATGCTTTTGATGTTGTTGCTCCTTCATAAAAAAAAAGCATTTTCAAACTTCCAGTTCCTGCTCGCCCCACTGTCTCTATTTTCAAACACTCCTGCTGTGAGCCTGTATTTGGCTCCCAGAGAGTGGGATCATAGGGGTGACCTGGGTCTGCCACACTTTTTGAGGAATGGCACTGAGCCACAATCACTGCAAAAAGTTCCCAGTTCAGTCCTACAGGGAATCTCCATTGCAAGGCATTGTCCTAGCCTGCAGGAATCTGTATGCCCGGCAGGAATGGACTTTGAAATGGTAATTGCTATGTAATTTTCACTGCATTATTTTAGGTCTTTTAATTCAATTTTTTGGAGGAAATAATTGTTCAATCAGCCTCATATTGTGTGTGGGGGGATAGCTGGAGGGCACAGAGGTTATTTGTTAATATTTTTCCTTTGTTTTTTTTTCAGATGGGACCTTATAGTGAATGGATCAGTCAACAATTTTTGTGTATATTATTTAAGGATAAAATTCTCTGCCCGCCACTTAAAGTCCAAGTACACAAACTAGAGTGCTTGGTGAGGTGAATTCCCACTTCAATCCAGCATCAGGCAGCCCAAAAATGCCTTCCAAGTCAGCACTGTACAGGCTTGCAGATAACTATTCTGTAAGGCCTGATCTACACTAGGGGATAAGTTCAGATTAAGATACACAACTACAGCCACATTAATTGCATAGCTTAAGTCAAAGTATTTTAACTTGAATTTTGGTGCCATCCCCACAGTGGGAGGTTGCCAGGAGCACACGCTCCCTTCGACTTCCCTTACTCCTCATATGAGCAGGACACTAACATTGACAAGAGCACCCTCTCAGTTCGAATTAGCCTGTCTTCACTAGACCAACTACTTCAAACCCTGGAAGATTGACTGAAGCTGCTTCGATCTTATCTGTAGTGTAGACATGGCCTAGTAGACAAAGGGAATGTAGGGCAGCTGCTCAGTTTGCTGACTCTCTCTGAACCAGGGGAGGAGGGGCACAAGGTCCTCAGCACGATAGCCAAACTGCTAGCAATTATACATTTGTGCCTCTTACTATTTCCCATCATATCTACACATTCACTATAATGCTTTGTCTGTTATGGGTTGTTCCGCCACTGTAAAGTATAGTGTACTGGAGAATCTGGCCTAGCAGACTCAATGCTTGTAACCATTTTTATATGTGATGGATTTCCTACGCCTTGGGATACCTCATTGTTTTTTCCTCTATATCTGAAAGGTGACTACATAAGTGAAAGCAGTTTTCCTCTCTTTGTGGCAAGTTACCAAAGGCCGGTGGTAGATACTGAGTAAAAGAAGGGTTGAAGCTGGTTTTTTACCAGGAGCTGGCACTCTCAACTCCACTGTCCAACAGCCAGGTACACAGGAAAAATCCCCTCCCTTGCAAATTTGTGAATTTCCATGTCCTGTTTGGTCAGCATGGAGAGCTCACCAACAGAGGTCAACTCCACACTCCAAATGTTCTCTTGCCTGAAGTATGCAGCATGTAGTGGATCTCCTGTGTCTGCGGGAAGAAGGTGCTGTCCAGGCAGGGCTGTAAAAATGTGGACATGTACATGCAAACCTCTATGGTATGGTGGAGAAAGGCTACCAGAGGGGCACGCACCAGTGTCATGTATAAGCCAAGCAGGTGCATCAGGCATGCTGGAAAGCAAAGGAGGCAAGCAGTCACTCTGGTGCAGTGCCACAGACATGCCACTTTTACATGGTATACTCTGCGATGACCCCAGCATCACCCCCAAAAGCAAGGTGAATACCTTTGATGGGTTAATCTCGGGTCACTACACGCAACACTGAGGTGTAGTACTAGGAAGGGAAGAATGGGAGACAGACAAATGGGGGATCCATTGTTCTGGAGGACCAGTTACAACACACCAGCAATGGTAAATATAATACCAGGGAAGGAACCTCAGGAAAATGCAGGTGTATTAATATTGTGAAGGGCATCTTCTTATTTGCTCTTTTTATTCACATATCTGATGTTACAGTGGTTAATGACTTCTCATTGCCCGTCCCAGCTAGGCAGATTGTCTTTGTATAGCAGATGGCCTGAGACTCCTCCGTAGATATCTCAAGGAAACTTTCCTGGGGGAAGTCTTCAATCCATTCAGATTTGTGGAGAGTGCTGCCTTATTTTTCCCTCTGTCGTAGGATACTTTCCCACACCACTTTTGTATTAATTCATCAAACATCATTGCAGAACACAGGCTAACAGCATACAAGCCCAGTCTGTAGCTGAATGCATGCAGCAGATGTTCCTTTTCTGTTTCTGTTACCCTCAGGGAGTGAGATATGAGCTCAAATCACTTGTAGGAAGCAGTACCAATATTCAGTTCATTTACCCAATCCGCAAACACTAATGCCTCTGCTCCCTCCTCTCCCCTGCCCACTTGTGCCAGTTCAACTCTTCCCTGCCCCTGGGCCATACTCACTATGGACAGCCAGCTGGTTCAATGAATCCCTGGACCAAACAAAAACATACTGCTTTATACTTTCATGCTTTCAGGAGGGTGATTTCAATACTGCAAGTCTACACTCTCACCTCTGTGCATTGGATGTGTTGCAGCTGCAAATGTGACCTTCCGCTCTTCCTGCACAGCAGCAGAGAAGCTGAGCTGGATGAGAAGAAGAAAGAGAATGCACAATGACATGTTTGTGGAGATCATACCTCTGGGACAGTGGACGCTGAGCAGAGGGCATGGAGGAATCACGCTCGTTGATAAAAAATGGACATTAAAAGCAGGAGAAAACATCTTCCTGAGCACAATACACAGCAGGTGATGATGGTGATTCTGAAGGACGAGACATCCTCAGGCATCTGGTTGGCCTTTCAAGGAAACACCACTCTACTTCCCCCACCCAACCGACAGACACAGTGTCAGGGACTGGTGCTTAACCCTATCATACGACCCAATGGGAAGGTGCAGATAATCACAGCCACAGATGAAGGAAATTGCTACATTCCATGTGATGGCACCTATCGCAGTTCTGGAAATACTGCCTGGCAAGACATACTGGCTACGTCTAGACTGGCCCCTATTACGGAATAGGGATGCAAAGCAGGCAAGTCAGAATAGAGAAATCCGCAGGGGATTTAAATATCCCCCGCGGGATTTAAATAAACTTCAAAGTAGGAATAAGAGATCCTCCAGAAAAGGGCTTTATTCCGGAGGATCGCTCCAGTCTAGACGCTCTTTTCCGGCTTTTCCCCAAGCCTGGAAAAAAGCGGCGGCCATGTTTATTTAAATCCCGTGGGGGATATTTAAATCCATCGCGGATTTCCCTATTCTGACTTGCCTGCTTTGCATCCCTATTCCGTAATAGGGGCCAGTCTAGACGTAGCCACTGTGTTTGCAACATTCACCACAAGAGTGCAAAGTTGTACTGGATCCATGCTTCTCTAGAGATGGTGGTTGTGTGAGCTTGCTAGGTTTTTGAAAACAGACATGAAACCTTATGGAAAGCAGATGACATCGGTGTTGAGAGAAAACTTCATCATGGAGTGCTCACGTCATGGTTCTGCTCATCCTGCAAGAATGTTTTGCTCATTTCAAACCTTTCTGAAAACACCCTATGGTGAGTTTCACTGTGAGATAGCTACCCACAGTGCACTGCCCTCTGCACTGACACAAGTGCTGCCAGTGAGGACTCACTCCACCCACACAAGGAGCATAGTGTGGACATGCACAGCCAACGTCATTACTGTAGGGGCTGTATGTCGACTAAGTCAACTTAAGTTAATAGTGCAGATGTGCACATACACCTTTTGCCTGTAATATATTTGCTGTTTAAATGTGTGTGTTTAAACCGTTACATCTGGAAGCTGCAGCACTCTAAAAATATTTAAATTGCTATCTTTTTAGATATTATCACAGCTTGTCCAAAGGCCCTTCAACAGGGTGTTCATTGTTTCTTCAAGCACTTCTTGCTGTTGGATTTAAAGCTACATTCCATTTCCTTCTCAAATATGTGTCTGTCTGATGCTAAAGATTTAAATGAATGCTTATTTCTAACTAATAAACAGGCTGCAATTTCTGACAGATGATATTCACTGGAGCAATATCATAACATACTTCCTTTGATGTGTATGTTTCCCAAGTTGTCAATTAACTGAAGAGAAACTGTCACTCGTTCCAGCATCTTTATTTCCATGACCAGATCTTGCCTGGTACATCGTTTGTCAAACTGTCAGCTACGTAATTTTTATGTGTGTCTGAAAATATTCTGAAAAGGTGTTCTTTTATTATCTAGTGTGCTTTTAAACCCAATGCCTTTGAAGTAATGTTGTTAGGCTTTAGAAACTTCTAAAGATGACATTGAAAAAAGACTGAGTAGATGAAATTCTTTTGTTATAAGAGTAAATACTTTTTCTTTAAAAAATAGTTTCTTTGCTGTCCTCTTGCCCTTCAGATTTATTATATACAAAATTCTCTTATTCTGAATTACAGAAATCAACATACAGTACGGATGTTTATCTTACTCTTGGGTGGCACTAAAAAAAATGTAATTGTGTTTGAAAGTTAAACTAAGTTAGCCATCTACCACTAAAAGCTCATCTTATTTTATTTCATATATCATGTTGTCACACTATACCCCATATTCTTCATAGAGGTATGGTTATGAAATGATTATAGCATAACTAAGGTGTATTTTATGTCAGATGAGTCATGTGAGATATTTCAGGAAAAAATATGATTTACCGAATATGATTCCCCTACATGTATGCATGTATCATTTCAGTACCTGAAGTTAGGATATTATCTATGCATCAATTACAAATGTGTTTACATTGGGAACTGCATTCTGTCTAGTGATCATCAGTGTAAATAACCTGCTGGAAAGGGCCAGAAAGGAGAAAAGTAAGCCTTAGAAAATGCTAATCTCTCAGGGTGCATCTATACAGAACCCTTACCTCAACATAAGCTATGCAAATTGTGCTATGCAGATTGTGTAGCTTATTTCAAGGTACTTTTGAAGTAGCTTATTTAGAAATTTGGCACTGCTACACAGCACCACATTTTGAAATAAAGTGCTATTCCAGCAAATCCCTTAACCCTCATGGAACAAGCGTTATAGGGACACCAGAATAGCGCATCCGTTATTTCAAAATATGTTTCTAAATAACGGGTGCATTTAAAGACATGGAATTGCTATTTTGGAATACTACTGGTTTCATGAAATAGCCCCTCTGTCTAGATGTAGCCTCACTGGAGAGCGTTCTTGAGGACTACTGTGACCCTACAGGGACATGTGACTGGGTCAACTCGTACTGGGTCTCCAGGTTAATGCTAGTGTTTTCCCACTAACTGGCTGTGGGACTCATACTAGGAGACAAAGGAGTCCCACCATATGTGAAAAACAACTATTTAAAGCAGGGGAGTGACGTCATTGTGGTTCATCCTTCACTGACTTCCTTCCCAATAAAGAAGACTGTGGAAGACTGGTGGGTGGGGGAGGACTGAGCCCAGGCGAGAGGGTTTTCTAGTCTGTGAAAGGAATATCTGGGGTTGTAAGTCACTGGCAAGTGCAGCTTACCCTCAAGAATTTCTGCAATCTGCCTAAAATAACTGCAGAAATGTGACTTTGCTACTTGTAACCAATTTCTTAGTATATTAAACTTAGCTTACATTTTGTTTAATTTGCTAGGTAATCTGCTTTGATCTGCTTGCTATCCCTTATAATGACTTAAAGAAACAAATTTATTAACTACAAAAGATTTATCTAAAACCAGTGTGTGGAATTCATAATGAAGGGCAGAAAGCTGTTGCATATCTTCCCCCACATTGATAGAGGGGCAAATGTCATGCTATTATACTTCAAAGTTCTCTGTGCAGTGCATGAAAAGAAGGTGTAATTCTGGAGTTATATTCTGGGCGGGGGGGGGGGGGTGCACACACAGCTGAGACTTCCCATGCAGAGCTATCTCAGCATATCTCTGAAACTACAGCTGGGTGTGTCCCTATGGAGTATAAGTGCAGATAAAGTGCAGTCTGAAGCTGGGGGAAGGCTTGACAGGATGTACAGCTGGTGAACAGGTGGGCCCAGTTCTTAGTGGCACCCATCTCACCTATAACCACGACATTTTATAAAGTACTATACGGCATTGGACAAGAACAAATACAATAAAAATAACCTAGTCAGCCACAAGTATGATTCTGCTAGTCAAGGGATAAGCTTTCTTAAGTATTTTCTATCACTATAAAGCAGCTTTTCTTTTATCTCCATGATAGAATGCTTGAAAATTGTATCCGATCAGTCTGAAGCACAGGATGTACCAAAGGTTTTATTTTGTAAGAAGTTTTAATGCTAACTCTGACCCTTAATAATAATAATGATAATTTATAATACATATATGAACACATTACATAAACACTTTATATTAGTACAGTATATAATATCTTCGCTGAGATCACCTATAAATGGGTGAAAAAAGTTCCTTATTTGTACCTCCTCTTCCAGGAACCATACAAACAAATAAAAGACACAGTTATTTTATTCACAAATATTTTTAAAAAACTTTGGAATATCAAATTGTACAGTATGACCTATAGGAACAGTGTGCATATGCAAATCCTTTCATCTAAAGCAGGGCCTATAATGGGCTGGTTGGGGGGAGGATGCAATTGCCCAAGGGCCCAGGTGGCTTAAAAGGACTGGAAGCGCCCAGCTGCATTTAAATCATGGCAGTTTTAATTGCGGCAGCAGCTGGACTCCTGGGCTGCTTTTAAATCAAGGTAATGGTGGCAGTACATGCACTTTCCAGCTGCCACCCATGGTCCAAATCTATCCCTGGCATTTCTGTAGGTCTGATCTGAAGTTTTATATACACCTTGCAGACAGCCTGACAAAATCCCAGTAAAGTCACAAGTAGTTGTGCTATTTGGTTTTGTGGATAAGGAATCTGAAGTACAAAGACTGTGGTTTTCAAGAGCATTCAGAATTGGCCTAATTCTGCTCTCAGCAAAGTCACTTTTAAGAATCTTAGGCTGAGTATTTTGGCCAATAAATTATACCAGTCTGTTTAAAGCCAGGGATAGAACACAGTTTCCCTAAAGCCCAGTCAACAATCACCTTTCTTCTATTGGTATAAGACACCCATTGGGGGAAAACATATAAAAGATCTGCATGACCTTTCCCAGAGGAAATTTCCCCTACTCAGTGCATTGAAAATGAAGTTCTGGCAGGGATAACAATATGATAGCAAAAGGTTTAGTGACTTACAGCACACAGGGCAAGTCTACATTGCAGCCCTACATTGGCACTGATGCAGTTGTGTGCTGCTGTAGCATGTGTGCTGAAGAGGCTCTCTTCTGAAGGGACGGTGCTCTCCCATTGGCATAATGCATGCACCTCATTGAGAAGCGTAAGCGTAAGCTCCATTGGCAGGAGAGCATTGGTAACTGACAGCACAAACTTGTGTCACTCAAGAGGTAGAAGGGGGTCTTTCTCACACCCTGAGCAACCTAAGTTGGATGGACATAAGTGTAGTGTAGATCTGCCCACAGAGAGGCTCCCTGAATTTAAAGAACCCCCTGGTCATTTTCAGCATTCTACTTCAATCAGCAAGAAATCCAGACATCAACAATAATAAGGCATTTTATAATAACAGTAATAATAATACTTTAAAAAATAATCTGGTAATTTGACACTTAATTCCTCCAGCCATCTTCATCGTCATACTGAAATAAAAAACAAGACTTGGCAAGGAATGTTTTCCCTAACCAGAGTCCATTATGTTGAACCAAAGGAACAAAACAATGTATCCAGTTGTATTGGCAATTAAAATTATCTTGGTAAAATACTTGAAAGCAACTTCTGACTTTGAAGGTCAGATGGTTACTAGAATTTGAGAGGGAAGACTGCAAAAGATTTTGTAGAAAATATCAGTACCTTTAAAAAAAATATTTGTGATTCTCTAATGGCATTTGGAACTTACTTTTTAATTGATACATTTTCCCCTGAGAATATAGTATGACCTATCACAACAGTTTCAAAGGTATATATACTGTCTCTGTAAATATTAGAGATTATGGCTAGGTATGAGTTAAACATCCATATTCCTTCAACATAAGCATGCAAATGTTTGTAACCAGATTGGTTAGTTCTTCTTTCTAGTTGCTGGAGTAAGGATTATATAGGAATTTGTATAAAGAGATCAAAAGAGAAGTGTGATCTTCTCTTCAGTAATGAGAATGGGGAAAAAGCTAGTTATAAAAACTTTCATGCTGAAGGAAAGTTCTGTGGATGATTTACACCTTTACATACATATGTGTATACCATAAAGACCACATTGGTAGTTTATATTTGGATTTAAACCAGTTATCAGAGACACTCAGCAAAGGAGTTTTCGTCAACTGTATATTTATAAAGCGATATGAATCCACCCACCACCTACGGAGTCAAACCACTTTCAATAAAATAGGTTGGAATATAATGTCTCCAAAGGATAATTCCTTCATATGCTTTCATCATCATATATATAGTAGCCCAGTGTCTGTGAGTCTGTAATGCTGAAATGCTGGCTGTTCCCTCTGGGCGGCCCGTGCTGCATGGGGAGTGCGGGGCCCAAATGTCTACTTGTGCCGCTTGCTCCCCGGCTGAGTGGTGCAGAAGTCAGCCTAACGCCACGGCAGGAGGGGAAGGGGGTTGGGGTGGTGACGTACACGGCCAGGGGGTCCGTGGGCCCCCTAGTGAGAGGCAGGAGGGGGAGGAGAAGAGAAAGGGACAGAAAGAGGCAGGAGACAGAGGAGAGCTAAGAGAGAAAGAGGGGGAGGCAGTAGGAGGAGGAGAGAGAGAGAGAGCGAGAGACGGGAGGCTCAGGAGAAGACCAACGTGGAGGAGAGACCTGAAAATCCCATCTTATGATGGGCTAATTGGCTAGTAGTGTAAGAATGGGTATAGCTCTTCCTTTTCTTCCTAGTTACATAAGGAAAGAATTCACATATATGGGGCCTGCACATGCACACGCATATGCGCACGTGCACACACACACACACAAGGAAATGTACTCCATTTTGGTTGATATATAATTTTGGTGAATTTATCTTTACTCTCTGCTATGTAGTGTAGTTAGCAAATATATACTGCTCTTCATTGAAGTTAAAACCACAACACTCAGTAATAAATATAATTTTGCAGTTGAGCATGTCTTGTAAGGACCTATTTAAACTCAGCTAAAGGAGGAACTACCCCTACTCCAAGAGCAATAAATGACTCGGTTTCAAATAACTTGCTCAGCTCCAATAAGCCTACACAACTTGCTTTCCACTGGCTCCATATTTAGCCTCCTTGACACATTAATGTTTCCTCTTCCTTCAGACAGTCTCTTACTGACCCCACTCTGACCCTGACCATCTCCAAACATTATTTCTCTAACTTTTCATTGTCCCTAGACTACTGCCAGCTGTGTTACCTGTAGCCCCACAACTTTAGACTGGTCTTCCCTAATTCCCATCCTCCCCACCCAACATTTCATCCCTGAGCTCCACGACCTGATTTGCTGTCCCCATTGCCTTGCTAGTCAGCCTCTTCAACTCCTGCAAGACTCTGCATCATGCATTGGTTCCCTAACTGAACCTGTGACCCTCCAAACTTATCATCACTCTCCCTTTGTAACCCTCACAATCACACCTGTTGCTCTGCAGGGTCTCATATGAGCCCCTGGACACATTGCTATTCAGGCTATGTGTCCTCTGCATGACTCTAGACTACCATCAGCCTAGCACTTTAAAATAGGTCACAACTTTACTTATTGGGGGCAAGCCACCCCTCCACAACTGGCTCCAGCCTATTTCTGTGACCTCCCACCTCGCTACTCCTTTTGCATGACAATTGTAGACGCTTTCTTCTGGAAGAGTTTTTGCAGAAGAACTCTTCCACAAAAAAGTTTTTGCATGAGAACGCACCAGTGTAGACGTAGCCTTGGACTTTGGGGTGTGTAGGAATGGCAGCTTATGCTGGCAGGACATGGTTTATAAGTTTTCATCGCAGAGCTACTTGCTCACCTATCTGCCAAGTGGACGCTTTCACAAATGGGAGAGCTTTATTCCCCTGGGGTATGTCGAGACTGCATCCCTCTGTCAGCAGAGGGATACAGATTAGGCAGGTTGACATTTGCAATGCCTGTGGCTACATCTACACTGGCAGCATCTTGCAGAAGAACAGCTGGTCTTCTGCAGAAACTTGCCGGCTGTCTACACTGCACGAGCGTTCTTCCAGAAGTAAATTTACAGTATAGCGTTGTAAACCAGGGCTTCTTCAAGAACAGTTATTCCTCTCCCCACAATGAATAAGTCCTCTTGTGCAAGAGCTCTTCCAGAAGAGGGCAGTGCAGACAGGCAACATGAATTTCTTGCACAAGAAGCCCCTATGGTTAAAATGGCCATCAGAGCTTTCTTGTGGAAGAGAGCGTCTACACTGCCATGGATGCTCTTGTGGAAGAGTTTTTGCACAAGAATCATTTATACGTGGTCCACATTTCTAACGTTTTTCTTTAATGGCTATGGACTTCGGGGGTTTTTTTTGAGGGGGGGAGTTGCTTTAAAGAGTGTTTGTGCACTTTTCTTGATGTGTTTTCTCCCACTGTATCTTCATACCAGAAATAGCATGAGAACTGCTATCCTTCTGGTACTTCAAAATGTTCCACACCACTGATAGAAGCAGCTTTGATGTGGTGTTTATTTGAAGCATGTTATGGGAAATGTGTTGGCTTGCCAGCCCAATGCTTTAGTTAAAGGAAAAACAGCAGCAAAAGGTACAATATCCCCCTGAATTGAATTTATGTAATATTAAAAAGGAACCTGATATTCAAAATTGGTTCAGATTATTACTGAGAATGGATATATGCTGGGCCCTGAAAACGTGCAGCTGTGTTGACATGGCAGTGTCAACAGACTTTAGCTTGGTTGAAAGCATCAAAAGGGATTTGCAGGTTATAACATCAGCTCTAGATCTGCATTCAGATTAGGTCTTGCCCCATAGACTGGGACATTTAGATTGCACATACTTATTTAAGCCTATTTCAATTAAAAAAGGAAGTTACAGACAAAATAAATCAGATTTATTTATTTATACAGCTTTATTTTCAATGCACAGTAACTTTATAACTTCAGTTCAGTTGCACCATGTAGGCTAAATTACAATAAAGGTATTGTGTACTGTATAAAATACAATGCATTTTAAAATGGCAGTATAAAGAAAGTTTTAAGTGTGTCATATTATTTTCACTGGCTTTTTCATTTCACATCAATAACATGTAAACATTAAATTCTCTATTACTCAGCAAAAGATCTCAGAGAAATCTTAACCTATGTTTTCACTGTTACATATATGTTCCAAAATTGGCTCAAACCCATGTAGATACATCCCTCCTAATTATGTCAGAATCAAAAGGCACAGGCAAAATTACATGTCTTTGTGCAGCATTACCCATAACAGTACCTTTTTATATATTTGTTATTTCTTTATTAATATCTCTGAACATAATAGAACAGCTGATGAAAATATGCCTCTGGAGATGCTTTCAAACTGCCTGTTGTCCATAGACAGTTAATTGCTTGTTGTCCATTTGAGTTGAGTGAATTTTTCCATGCTGAATATTTTGTCAGTAAATTGAATTTGTAATACCTGAAAGTAGAGAAGAGGCCAAAGAAAGAAAACGGGCATGAGTATCACATAAGAAATCACAGTGGAGGAGAACCCAACATTCTTAGAAATCTGGGACAAGAGATCCACAAAGGAATTTATGTGATCAAACCTCCACGCTAGGCACTAAAATCTAAAGTTTAGATCTTCAGACAATTACAGACTTAAGTGCCAGCAGAAGGGGTTTTTTGAAAGCCCAGTGCAATTAGATTTCCACTGATAAACTCCCCTCAGTGTCTTCATTTCAATGAGTAAAGTACGTCAAATATTTAAAAATCTATCAGCTAGAATATTCACAGATGTCTCATCTATGTCCCAACAGGATTCTTAAACTTAGCATTTTCCTGCCTAGCTCACTTGTACCTGGGTCTCCCAAGTCTCACCCAAGTGCCTAAGTCATTCTCACACTTTCTCTGGCCCAGCGATTCTTTATTATACAAAGTGGAATGATATCAACAGGCAAGACTGGAAGAAACTCACCCCAGAATACTCCATGGATCAATGTCTGAGGCACTCAACATGCAGGGGAGGAGGAAATTGACCCTGAGTCTCCCTCATCATAGGTGAGTGCCTAACCACTGGCTAAAAGTAGAGGGGATGGGGAACACCACTACTTCGTCCTGCATTTTGATGAGAAATAACTTAGGGTACATCTACACAGCAGCGTTATTTTGGAATAACTGACATTATTTCGAAATAACATAGCGTGCATCTATACTACAAGCCGTTATTTTGAAATAATGTCGAGCTGGAGGACTTCTTACTCTGACTCGTGGTAACCCTCATTTCACAAAGGGTAAGGGAAGTTGAAGGAAGAGTATTCCTCCTCCAACTTCCTGATGTGTAGCCAGCATCAAAAGCAGAATTAAGTTATTTCCATTCAAGCTAGGCAATTTCTGTAGCTTCCATAGCTTAATTCGACTTTAGCCCTGCTGTGTATATGTGCTCTTAGGCAGCTACTTCTTTGATAGTGTTTGGAGCTGAGAATCCTAAGCAGAAGGCAATACCTCCCTCCAACCTGGACTTAAGCACCTAACTCCCTTTTTGGGAAGAGCTAGCTTTCTCCTCAGCATTTCCTATGGGTTAGCTTAGTGGCTCTGTACTCAATTTACTGGCTTTTTTAGAGACCATTCTTCAGGACCTAACTCTTTCCATGCATTGCATAAGAAGTATAGGTACCTAACTTGAGGCTATAAATTCCACTAGACTGCAGGGTGCCTAAGGCCTTGTCTACACTAGCCCCAGAAGGTCAGCTTAAGGTACACAACTCCATCTACTAAATAATGTAGCTAGAGCCGGCATACCTTAAGCCGAACTTGGTATTGCCTTGACAGTGGGAGATCTTCGCACCCCAAGGAGTACTGGTGCTGACCAGCGGTGCTCAGTGTTCAATTTAGCAAGTCTAGTAAAAGCCTGCTAAATCAAACACCAGAAGATTGATCTCCAGAGCATAAGTATAGATGTGGCCTAAATGTCAAGCATTGAGTTCAAATTCCCTTTGTGATACTAGTCTTTAGTCCATTGCAATATGTTTTCAATCAGTCTCCATAGAAGTTATGTCCTTTGAAGTTCATTGCAGGACCTTGGCCTAAAAGACATATGGATACGGAGTGCTATATGTTGTATAAATTAATTATGCTGGAAAAGCCTAGGAAAGGATTGAGACTACAATTTAATAGCATTGTTTTAAGTCTACCTACTTCAAAATTACACATTACTAATAATTTAAACATATTTCCCATTCAAATAGCAGCACTAATTATAAGGTGGATAAGGTAATATAGTTTATTGGAGCAGCCTCTATTGGTGAAAGAGACAAGCTTTCAAATTATACAGAACTCTTCTCTTGGTCTGCAGAAGAGGTCTTTGTTGCTTGAAACCTTGTCTTTTTCACTCAAGGAAGCTGTTCCAATAAAAGATCTTATCTCATCCATCTTCTCTCTCTAGTATTATGGGACCAATACAACTACAACATTGCAAACAGTGTGATTTATGGCTCAATGTTCAATTTTAGCTAGAAAACTCAGTATGCAATAGCAGTTTCACTGACTTTTCATTTTAAGTGATAAGCAATTTGGAAGATCAGAGTTAGGTTCAGAAGTTGTATCTCTTTCTCCTTAAAGTATTTTAATTTTAAAAAATGACTGCATCATTGTATTCCAGGCTCCTGTACTAGTGCCTGTATTTAATAACACAGTGAGCAAAAACACACATTTGAAAAAGTTTGTCCTACCTGTGTGGAATTCAGTTGTGTCTTATAAGTTATGCACGAGTGACAGCAGAAATGGGACAAGGAAAGGATAGTCATCCAAGTTCAAAGGTAGGTAGATGATCAAAGATTAAATACAATAAAAGAAATAATTCAATTCAAGTTGAAGATAGGACACTGTAACCTAAATAAATGTTTAGCTTTAATTAAAACTCTTGGAAACTGCCTATGCACTGTGGGTAAATTCTCAAAGTCATGAGAACTTTATTTATTGCTTGAAATATTATATGGGAAGAAAGCGAGAGAGATTAGGTTATCCCTAAAGGATAGGATATCTCAATTTTCATTTGAAAATGTCTCTAGTTATAAAAAAGGTAGAGAGCGGGAAAGATTAGATCCATTTTAAATTACAGTGTAAAGAGTTGGCATGAAAATATTTCGTTTTCTAAAGGTAGTTCAAGAGATGGAAGAGGTATAACCCTTAAAAGCATTTTCTCATGACTGATAGCAGCACAGAATGAACAGAAGGCGGCAAAGGCTGTCAGTGAAAATGAGAAAAGAAGGCGCTGAAAGAGAGCTTAGCTCAGTTGTGAGCGGTATTAAAGGAATCAAATGAAAACCTGTAGAGGAAGCAGGTGCAGCTTGGTATAAATAAACAACAAAACATGCTCCCTAACAGCACTGCATGGAAAACGGCTTTGTGAATACTACACATAAACAAATTAATCTAAGGATAATGAATCCACAATGCATGGAATTATACTTTCTTTTGGTTAATCTGTAAAACGACGAATAGTATTTTAAAAGAAAAAAACAAAATAACTTTGATTCATTTAGTCCCAACTTAAGGAAAACACATAAACGTGTTAATTTTTTAAAGAATATATTTATTTTTAAGTGCTTTCCTGAATCAGGGCCTTAAATGGAGGATGTCATTTGAACATAAATACATCCAAATAAGAGGTAGCTATAAATCCTAAACATGTGTTTTAATATTTGAGTCCTGTAGGCGCAGGACTAGATAGGAGCAGAAAAAAGGGAGACAAACTGGGGAGAGAGGTGGGGATTCAGAGAAACAGGAAATGGTGGGGAGTGAGTAGATGGAGGAAAGAGAAACACAGTTCAGTGTTGCGGTGAAGCACACTCCCCTACAGAATCCAGAATCAGACTCAGGATTCTTGAGTCCCTACATTTCTATGCTATCAGCAAACAGCCCAGACATCCACTGGCAAAGCATATGCATCATCCACAGTGACTGCTTGACAAAAGAAGACAAGAGCCTATTATTGCTGCAATTACTCTCTGAGTTCAAGTAATCTGTTGATCAAAAGGTCCAAGCACTGCTGATGATCAAATTGTGGGTATGTCTACACAGAAATGTTATTTCGGAATAACATCAGTTATGCCGAAATAACATAGTCCGTGTCTACACCATAAACAGTTATTTTGATATAATATCAAAATAATGTCGAGCTGGAGGACTTCTTATTCCAACTCCTGTAACCTTCATTTTATGAGAAGTAAGGGAAGTCAGAGGAAGAGTGTTTTTCCTTGGACCTCCGGTGGCGTAGACAGCGCCAAAAGCACGAATCAGCTATTTCAATGTAAGCTACACAATTGATGTAGCTCAAGTTGTGTAGCTTATTTCAGCTTTAGCCCCGCTGTGTAGACATGCCCAGTGAGTCACATGCTTCCAAATCATGGATTTTCTGGTTTTCCAAATTGGTTCTTTGGATATAATATACTAATTTCAAGCAAACAACTATGTTAACCTTCTCTTTATAGAATTTTACCCCCAAACCTTAAGGTTGCAAAGTCCATCCCATCTGTACACATGCTTTATGATGGTCTAAATTATGATCACACATTTTTCCCCACTGGACTCAGTCTCATTCAGTGTACAGGATACACAGTGCTATTGTAATTAATCAGGGATATATAGTGAATGAGACTGCTGTCTGTTAGATCTCTGCATCATTGCAGAGTTGCAGAAGTTTGAAGGTGTTTAGGCAGGAGACTGCAGGAAGGCAAAGGGCGGTTCTATGGGTAAAGCTGGTGAATGTCATTCTGGAAAAATGGATTCCATCCCTGTGTCTGGTGCTGAATTTAGGTGCTGGCCATCACCTAATCATTTTCAGTGAGCCACTAAGAGTGTATTCCTCCATTTTGGGGTGGCCAGTATGAGGCACCTGGAGCCAGATTCGGAGAAGTGGTGGGCATTCAGAATTGCAACACCTCCAGCGTAGCTGTACTGCCCGCAACTCCCCCTCTCCCCACCCTCCTGGCTCACTGGCAGCTGCAGTTGGTTGCATTGTTGTATTCAAGCAGTGTGCATACTCCCATTTAGGAGATGCATCTGCGTGGAAGGGATGGGGGTACAGCAGTGGGCGATGTAGCCATGCCAGAGGAGCCGTTGGTGCAGAACACTAGCTCCTATGAGCTGCAGCTCCATACTTTGTTCCTTCACTACTACAGTTCATGGGAAAGGCCTGCTGTTCCGCAGAGACCAACTGATATCTGCAGCTATCTGCAGCCATGGATATACATTTGTATCTGTGTAGGGCTGTATATAACCCACAAAATGTCTGTGATACTGGGCACTGAGATACCATGGTGAGAGTACCACAGAAATGCCATGTTATTTTGAAAAAAGCTTATTCCTCTTCACAAGCAGGAGTTATTATTTCAAAATAACAAGCCCATTATTTTGAAATAACAGGGTTGGTAGTGTGGACACTCACCTTGTTATTTTGAAATAACAAGATATGCCCTAAGTGATTGTGTAATTAAAGACTGTATTGTAATGCAAATGAACAAGGTAGCTGAATTAAGATTGTGGAAGCAGCCTTGATTCTGGCATTTCTGTTAACATTCCTTTAATGTAGTTTTTTTGAGATGTAATGTATTATTTAAGTCATGATGCTATGCTTAGGAGTACGCAAAATACAAACAGACAGTGTATGCCTGGAAGAGCTTATCTGCACTGCCTAAGCATAACAGGGAGGTTTATCAATGCAGTTTCAATCTAAAATGAATATGTTTATGGCTTGGGTTTATATCCAGCACTTTACAATATTGGAACTTACATTAAGATTCCTAAATTAAAAATAGGCATAAAAGCATATAAAGGTTGAACCTCTCTAGTCCAGCACCCTCAGGATCTGACCAGTGCTGAACCAGAGAATTTGCTGAACCACTGTCTAGCAGCATTACCAACATTTCCTTTGTATACGGGGCTCTTAGAAGACATTTGGGGTGCATCTACATTGCAGGGCTTAACTCGAAATAATCTGTGCTAATTGAGGGCACATCTAGACATTTTAATTTTGAAAGAGGATATGCAAATTCCCAGGGAATTTGCATATCTTCTTCTGATTGCTTTTTTGAAAGCGGGTCTTTTGAAAATGAAAGTAGTCTGGATACATTTTTTTTGGAAAAAAACACCTTTTTCGAAAAATTGCGTAAACCTCCTTTTTTTAGGAAGAGCAGTTTTTTGAAAAAGGATTTTCTTCCCCTTTCCTCTTTTGAAATTAAAGCATAATCTAGATGTGCCTTGAGTTACTTCAATTGCGTATCTTATTTCGAAATACAGGCAGTCCCCGGGTTACGTACAAGATAGGGACTGTAGGTTTGTTCTTAAGTTGAATCTGTATGTAAGTCGGAACTGGTGTCCAGATTCAGCCGCTGCTGAAACTGATCAGTTTCAACAGTGGCTGAATCTGGACGCCAGTTCTGACTTACATACAGATTCAACTTAAGAACCCCAGGCATCCCCAAGTCAGCTGCTGCTGAAACTCATCAACGGCTGATTCCAGCAAGCCCGGGGCAGGGGCTTCCTGTAGTCAGCCACTGGTCATTTTCAGCAGCTGCTGACTAGGGGACACCTGGGGCAGAGCAGCTGGGGTGCTGCTGGGTTGGTCCAGTGGCACCCAGAGCGGCGCTACGGGACCAACCGGCAGCGCCCCAGCTGCTGTACCACAGGCGTCCGGAGCAAAGCCGCGGAGCACGGGAGCAGCGGGACAGCCCAGACGCGCCGTGGCTATCCTGCTGCCCTCTGGCTCCGTGGCTTTGCTCTGCTTTGCTCCCCGTCCCCCTGGTCTGCAGACCAGGGGGACGGGGAGCAAAGCGGCGGAACACACGGGCAGCGGGACAGCCCAGACGCGCCGTGGCTATCCTGCTGCCCTCGGGCTCCGCGGCTTTGCTCTGTTCTGCTCCCGGTCCCCCAGGTCTGCAGACCAGGGGGAGGGGGAGCAGAGTAGAGCAGAGCGGCGGAACGCGCGGCCAGCTGACAGCCCAGACGCGTCTGGGCTGTCAGCTGGCCGCGTGCTCCGCTCTGCTTCCCCCCCCCCCCCATGGTTTGCAGACCAGGGGGAGCAGAGCAGAGCAGAGCAGAGCGGCAGAACGCGCGGCCAGCTGACAGCCCAGACGCTTCTGGGCTGTCAGCTGGCCGCGCGCTCCGCTCTGCTCCCCCCCCCCCCCTGCAGATCAGGGGGAGGGGAGCAGAGCGGAGCACAGCAGAGCGGCGGAACGCGCGGCCAGCTGACAGCCCAGACGCTTCTGGGCTGTCAGCTGGCCGCGCGCTCCGCTCTACTCCCCCCCCCCCTCTGCAGACCAGGGGGAGGGGGAGCAGAGCGGAGCAGAGCAGAGCGGCGGAACGCGCAGCCAGCTGACAGCCCAGACGCTTCTGGGCTGTCAGCTGGCTGCGCGTTCCGCCGCTCTGCTCTGCTCCGCTCTGCTCCCCCTCCCCCTGGTCTGCAGGGGGGGGGGGGAGCAGAGCGGAGCGCGCGGCCAGCTGACAGCCCAGAAGCGTCTGGGCTGTCAGCTGGCTGCGCGTTCCGCTGCCGCTTTCCTTCCTCTCCCTGGTCTGCTCGAGACCAGGGAGAGGAAGTGCCCCGTTCATAACTGCGGATCCGACGTAAGTCGGATCCGCGTAACTCGGGGACTGCCTGTAGCTTATTTCAAAATAGGGAGCATCTACACAGCACTTACTTTGAAATAGAGCACTCTTCCTCCCACTTCCCTTAGTCCTCGTACAATGAGGGTTACAGGAGTCAGAGTAAGAAGTTCTCCAACTTGCCAGTATTTTGACACCATTTAGAAATAACTGCCTGCTGTGTAGATGCAGACTAATTTATTTCAGAATAGCACTAGTTATTTCAAAATAATGTTGCAGTGTAGATGTACCCTTAGGGTAAATAAGAGCTAAATAACGGTACAGAACACTGAAAGCCAGGACTGGTAGCTGTGAACAACCTTTATGGGACCTTGGGAAATTTGGCCAAACCCATAATAAGTGAACATCTGGCTAACTAAAATCATGCCAGATCATGGATGTTGACAGAGTAGAGAATGCTGGTCTAGAGAGGTTCAGCCTGTACTAAAAAGAAAGGGTTTATTAATAAACTTTAGAATTTTTATTTTAACCAAAATATTTGTTCACCTACCTGATTTCCTTGGTCAGTGCTGAAGTTAGTAATCATGTGAGTTTGTCCATCATAAATGACAGTAACATTTGTAACCTGTTGGCTTCCTATTCCCCAGATGTTCATATAGCCAAATTTCAATGGATTGGTGTTAGTTAGGAAGTTGTTGTGTGCCACAGTGATATTAACAGTATTCTGAAAAAATGGACAAACATTCAAAAGAAAAATCAAATGTAGCAATATCAGAACAGTTATACATAGAGGCTGTGTCTAGACTGCATACCTTTTCCGTAAAAGGGTTGCAAATTAGACACATCGCAATTGCAAATGAAGCAGGGATTTAAATCCCTCCCGCTTCATTTGCATAAACATGGCTGCCGCTTTTTTCCGGCTTGGAGCTTTGCCGGAAAAAAGCTCCAGTCTAGATAGGGATCTTTTGGAAAAGGCTTTATTTTCCAAAAGATCCCTTATTCCTCTTAAAATAAGGAATAAGGGATCTTTCAGAAAAGGCTTTATTTTCCGAAAGATCCTCGTCTAGACTGGCGCTTTTTTCCGGCAAAGCTCCGAGCCGGAAAAAAGCGGCAGCCATGTTTATGCAAATGAAGCGGGGGGATTTAAATCCCCGCTTCATTTGCAATTGTGATGTGTCTGATTTGCATCCCTTTTACGGAAAAGGGATGCAGTCTAGACACAGCCAGATAGTATCTTCCAAAGAGAGTAATATACAGCAATTTAATCCAAACATCCAGGGAGCATGGGCCAAATTCACACCTAGAGCAATTTCATTGCCAAACAGAAGAGGATCTACTGATTTCATTTCTGATTTGGCCCTCTGTAGCACAACCCTTATTTAAGATGCAGAAACCAGAGTTGACAGATAAATTCACAATCCCATAATTAATTCTAATGTTTATTTATCCTTATTTACTTGGCTAATAGCAGATTTTAAAAAGAAATGGAGTATTTCAGCCATCAGAGTTATCTCCATTCTATTCGCTTCTCATTCTTCTTTCCTTCCATCTGGACACATTTTCACTAGGTGCTTTAATAAAGTGACGGCAGCCTTCCAGTATTTCTTTACAAAATGTGCTTATAGCATGTAAAATATTTTGTGTGGCCAGGCAATAAGATGAACTTATAGAAAAGGCAGCCTTTTGAGTACATTGTTCCTGGCATACAACAAAAAAAATTGTTTCTGCTGTAGTTTGCAAAAACTTCACATTCACCCTATTACTCTGATTTTTCATTTTTCCAAGCAAGTTTAAGACAGGCATGGTATTATCCTTGGCCATTCTCTTTGTCCTTTTCCCAACTCTAATGGCTTCATTCTTAAATAAAGGAGCTACTGTGCAAGTTCTTCATTGGGATCACGCACAGTCCCATAAAGCTACTCCAGCAGACACCTGATGGGAGGACTAGAGATCATGTATCCTACTACACATGAACATAAAATATTTGTTTCCTAGAAGGACAGTTCCTCCCAAGACTGAGCTATTCTTTCTGAATGTTCCAATACAAACTTCCCAGTAGGGGTGTCAATGTGTAGTCAGCTACATGATTAATCCCAATAGGCCTGACTTATCCTGTCGATGACATGCACTCCCACCACCCCTTGTTGCCTCTATATCAGAGGCAGCAAGAGGCGGGGTTGTAAGGGAACCAGTGCCCATGAGAAACTTGCTTAAAAGCCAGCTCCCCATGAATACCAGATCTGCCTGAGGGGGGCAGGAGAGAGCTGAGATGTGTGGGGAACCAGTTTTCAAGCCAGCTGCCCACCTATATCAGCTCCTGTGTACCTGCCTGCCCCCGCCCCTGCTGCCTCCTACAGAGGTTGGGGGGGAGGGGGTGGCCAGCAGGAGACAGTGCTGTGGGGAGCCAGCTTAAAAGCTGATTCCCCACAGCACCAGCTCTGAGGTGCTGCCTTTCCCACCCCCCAGCACTGCTGCTTCTGTTAGAGACAGCGGCATGGTGGGGAGGGAAGCTGCTGCAAAGCAGCTTCTGTCCACAGTGGGCCCTGTCTAAGCTCCCACCATGGCTTCCCTTGCAAACTGGCTCCACCTACCAGGGACTGCCTCCGGGGACTATTGAATAGTCGTGTAACCAATAAGATTTCATGTGGTTACACAACTATACAATTACACCTATATCCCAGATTATTCAATTACATCCCTACTTCCCAGAACAGATCACAAGAGAGTTAAATATATTCCATTCACCAAGGCTTGAAAAATGCACCACTGGCCAGGCCTGTTGATAGATGGGGTAAAGGAGGCAACTTTGTCAGGGCCCAGCAACTCAAAAGGGCCAGGGAGCTCCTGGCCTCCACCAATGTTACTACAGCAGCGGCCAGAGGCCTGGGCCCTTCAAATTGCTGCTGGATTGCCCACGTGGCACACTCCGGGCAACATTGAGGCTGCCTGAGGGAGGTAGCCTTTTGGGAGTGCAGAGCTGGGCCTCGCTGAGTCTGTCAGCCCCACTGCCACAAGGTACTTGAGAAACTAAATGAAGCAATCTTGGCACTATTAGCAATTATTTTTGAGTATTCATGGAAGATGGGTGGGATGCTAGAGGACTGAAGAAGGAAAAATATATCTTTTACAAAGGGAACAAGGGGGACTTGGAGAATTATGGACCAGTCAGTCTCACTTCAATGCCTGTCAAAGTCAAATCTTGCCAAACCAACCTATTTTCCTTCTTTGATAAGGTTGTTGCTCTTGTGGAAGGAGCAAAGCAGCAGAAGTAATAGAGCTTGATTTTAATATTGCTTTTGACACAGTCCTCCATGACAGTCTCATAAGTTAGCTAGGGAAATGTGGTCCTGATGAAAAATTGCAATGTGGGTGCAAAACTTGCATCAGTGGTTTGCTCCCAAAGAGGAGGATGGACCTAGTGGGGTTCTACAGAAGTCCGTGGTATTCAACATTTTCATTAATAACTTCGTGTCATCCACAAGTTTTATTAGCATTCTCTCCACTGCATTATCCAAGTTGGAAAGAGTTGAAAGTATTTTTGATGACAGGATTAGGATTCAAAGTGACCTTGACAAATTAGAGAATTGGTCTGAATTGAACAGGATGAAATCCAATGATGACAAGTGCAGAGTGCTGCACTTAGGAAGGGGGAAAAATCAATCACACAAATATAAAATGGACAATAACTAACTAGGCAGTAATACCACTGAAAATGATCTAGGGGAATAGTGGATCTCAAGTTGAATACGAATCAATAGTATGATGTACCACTATAAAGCCTAAACCATTCTGGGGGCATATTAATAGGAGTGTTATATTTAAAACACAGGAAGTAATTGCACTGTTCTTGGCACCAAGGAGGCTTTAACTGGCATACTGTGTGTGGTTTCCAGGTGCCACATTGTAAGATGTGAACAAATTAGAGAGAGTCCAGAGGAGAGCAACACAAACAATAACAATTTTACAAAATATGAACTACGAGGAAAGGTGAAAGAAAAACAGGGCATATTTAATCTTGGCAAAAGAAAACGGAGGTGCAGCTTGATAACAGTTGAAGGCTGTTATAAAGAGGACAGTGATTGTTCCTCATGCCCACTGAAAGGAGGACTGCAGGCTTAACCTGCAGTAAGAGATGTAGGGTAGATATTAGGAAAAGAATAAGTACTGAAATATTCTTCCAAAGGAGAATCCCCATTTTTGGAGGTTTTTAAGAACAAGTGAGACATACATCTGTGAGGGATGGTTTGGAGAAATTTGGTCTTGCCACTTCATGGAAGTCTGGATTGGATGACCTCTCTAGGTCACTTCCAGATCTACATTTCTATGGTATAATCAGTGTTGGGGAATGTTGCAATGAATTATATGAATAAAATGGGAAATAATTAAATGGGGGAAAAGACTAAATGTAGATATAATTTTAAATAAAACTACAGAATCTTGAAAAATGTTAATTGAGTGGTAGAAAAACTTCAAAATGACAAAAATATATACATACATACCTGGTTTGCTGCAAATCTTGCTAAGAAATAATTACCATTTTCATATGTATCTATTAAGAAGAAAAAAATCAGTAGAATGAAATCTAGTCTGTTACAAAAAAAAGATAAAATAACATTCATACAGTTACACTTTTACAAAACCAATCCCCTTTCCAAATTTTTGTTTGCTGTTTTCAGTTTAAGCATTACAATCAAATGATTACATACCATCTCTCATGGTTCTCATATTTCTATAAATAACAGTTAATTAGTATTATGCAATTAGTATACACATTTGTTCCAAGTTAGAAGTATCATATTTCAGTTGATAGACCTAAAATTATGCATATATTTTTAAAAGAAACATGTTTTAAATAAGGAAATAATGACATCTAACTGTCCTTCGGGGTTTTGGGTAATTAATTATTTCAAATTAGAGTAAAGAATCCTCCTGGTAAAATACATAAGAATAAGCTACAAATATAGGTGATAACTAATTGGTGGGTGGATAGCTCCTTACACTTACCTGTCTTAGGCATATACGCAGGACTGGGTACAAACTAGCTCTACATTTATATACCAGAACTAAGCAACATAATCCTGGCCATGCAGCCCTATTGGTGAATAGTGGTACTCTGCATTCTCTGACCATTTTGGGTTAGCAAATAGCCTGAAGGCTGTTTTTAAGTGTTGTCCATTTGAAAAGCCAAGAATCAGGCACAGGAAGAAGGGGGCAGGAAACCACCTATATTCCTGACATCAGACACTTCTGAATAGATGGCCCATAATACGTGAACCATCTTGGTTTAAAAAACCAGCTTGGTCCTGGTCCTGTTTCTCCTTTATTCTGTCATTTGCATGAGTGGAGCCCATCCTGTACCAAAAGTGATCACACTTACCAATGCTTTTTCCATCATCCCAGAAAAGCTGTCCTTGTGAAACCCCATTGACATCCAAAGCCACAGTAAGCCCCATAAAATTCTGTCGGCTACAAAAATAAAAAGGAGGCCAGAAAACACATTCATTTTCCTTCTTTCATTGGAGCCACAGATGTACATATTGTGACAACTGAAAGTTGACTTAACTCCCTGATGTACACTCACAAGTACAATTTTCAGTACATCATCAAACTGAACAGAGGCTGTGTACTTAAAAAGAAGTAGCAATATAACTCTCAATTTAGAACTAGTTCTTGTCAACTCTTATTCCAAGCTCAGAATTATAAAGAAATACAATAAAGAACAAACAAACTGGGAGCTTATGCAGTCTTTGTTCTGCATGAAAACTCTCTTAAATATCAGTGGTTTTTACATTATTGGAAGCATGGGAGTGCTCCGTGTGTCCTTTAAAGAGGAAAACATACTGTAAAATAAGGAAACATACACGTTTTTTCTTACAGTATTATTACTAATTAGGGTACAACAGACAATAATAATTTCATCCATAACACTGAGGTGTCAAAAGCTGAGTAAGTAAATGTCACTCACTTTCCAAGTTACAAATTAACAGCCTACTTCTAATTTCTACACCGAAAATTGTTAATATAGTGTAAAATATTAGCATTGTTTTACATAAATTACTATACAATTGTTTTAAGGAGAACACTTCGATTTACTTCATTTACCTTTGATTGGTATGAATACCAGGTTCTTGCCAGGGGATAATGTAACCACCCCGGATATGAAGATTGATGTGCTCAAGAGGTGCCTGCAAAATCTGGAATTGTCCCCTTTTTTCAAGTTCTTTTCCCTATAAAGGAAGGGTTGTTTTTTTTAAAATAGAAAAGCACAAAGAATGGCTGTGTCTACATTGGCACCCCTTTCGGGAAAAGGGATACTAATGTAGACTTTGGAATAGGCAAATCCGCGGGGGATTTAAATATCCCCCGCGGCATTTGCATTAACATGGCTGCCGCTTTTTTCTGGCTTGGAGAAAAGCCGGAGAAAAGCGCCAGTCTAGACATTATTCTCTGGAAAATAAAGCCTTTTCCGGAGGATCTCTTATTCCTACTTTATTTTCCAGAGAATAATGTCTAGACTGGCGCTTTTCTCCGGCTTTTCTCCAAGCCGGAAAAAAGCGGCAGCCATGTTAATGCAAATGCCGCGGGGGATATTTAAATCCCCCGCGGATTTGCCTATTCCAGAGTCTACATTAGCATCCCTTTTCTGGAAGGGATGCCAGTGTAGACGTAGCCAACCTGTTGAGTGAAATTTTGCTTTCAAACATACATCTCTCTCCTCCCTCAAAAAAATCTAATGTTGCAAATGCACATCATTTTACACAATTAACTCATAGAAACATTAGTTGAAATCCATAAAGATGGCTATTTCCAAATCCATATTATGCCATGTTAATAAACTATGCTACATTTTAAGTAAAATATCTGATTCATGTGCTACATCACAAGGAGTGCTATACTTTGGTTACAGGTTGATTTTGCTTTCTTTGTTTTATTGTTTGTTTTTGAACTTTTCTTGTGCTGTAGTTGCAAAACATCAACAGTTCAGAGGGGAAGCATAATGAAGAAACTTAAAATAAATAAAATAAAATGATTGGTATCTAAGGGAAACCAGTCACTTCTGAAACATCTTTGCTTTTCTGCATATTGGAATTTCCATATATTCAGCAGTTCTTTATTTAAAATGGAGACAGCAGAGCTGGTCACATGCCAAAACAAAACATTAGTTGATGAATCAAAGTCTTCTGTTAAAAATGGCAACTGCTGTCAAACAAAATTTGACCAGTCCTAGCTATCACAATTATTTGAGCCTTTCTTAGTTGTGGGTTTTCTATTACTGTGTTTCTCAACCAGTGGTATGAATACCCTTAAGGATATTCGAGAAAAGTCTGGGGGATACGTCAACACAACTGAAATTTGGAGAAAACTGAATTTTTGTGTTAAGTTTTTCGGTGCTTTTATTATCTTTGTATATTTTATACCCCAAAATTGCATTGCCTGCCCGGCTACGATTAAGTTGTTTAAATAAATGTGTTGCAATGGTCGAAAAAAAAATTGTGTGTCTGAAAACTGTAGGTACTGGGGGTACTTATAATTTTTTTAAGTACTTTATAAAAAAAAGGTTGAGAAACATGCTCTATTAGGCTACATCTACAATGTGGAGCTATTTCAGGATACTGCTATTCCGATGTCCCTGTAAACCTCATTTCACAAGGAGCATGAGACCTTTCAGAATAGTGCTCTATTTGGAAATTAACTCAAAATAAGCTACACAATTTGTGTAGCTCCATTATTTCGAGCTCTAGGTGCAGTGTAGATGCACCTAAAAGTAAAGTTTCTTATCTTTTAAAATAACTGGAATAGTACAGACTCACCATGCAAGCTGCTGAGTGCATTATGAGAGGCATAATGTCAATGGAAATGAAAAGAGCACATCATCTTCTCAGCACCTTCTAGGATCTAATTGTTAAGAAAGGCCTATTGTACAGAGAACAATCCTAAATTGCTTACCGTGTAATAATCATACCAGCGTGCATTGGGTATATAAGCATTCACTGTTGTAGCTCCCTGAAACATGAAAATATATTTATGTAAGAATTAAAACTTTAATCAATGTTTATAGTCTATTGCTTTTAAATGTTCATTTCATAAAGAATATAAATATTCAAACACTTACTTCTTCCAATACAGGGCTAATCAGCAATGCTGGACCCCATAAAAACTGTTTGTATATATCCCATGTTGCTTTCTCTTCCACAAACCTAAAAGAGTGAAAACATCATCAATCAGGGCTTAATCTTTTTCATTCAGTCAGGCTAATACTGCCAATCAAAATTAGGAATCTGAGAACCAGAAGTGGTGTTCTTGAAATATTGTCAATCCAACTGGAGCAGGGAGGAAGGAATTTAAGGATGGTCCTTAGTTCTGTGCCAAGTGCCAATGTGATGAGATGGTATTCATTTTCTCTCAAAACAGTTCCTCATGTGGTATGAGATGTTGTCATCAAATGGTTAGAGACAGAATCCAAAAGACAAATCCAATTAATAGACTGTATTACATGCTTTCATTAGAGCAGGTTAAAGGCAAGTATGACATGATTTGGCTTCTTATGTTAGTGGAATTAGAAGAATCAATGTCTCTTTAGTATAGTGATGCCTGCACCTATTGAGCAGATATACATTTCCCAAATACCCTCTTCTCATAATACCCATGCCTATCATCCCTTCATTCACTGTGTGCCACAGATACGAGAATTCACCTAAAGCAAACTTAACAATGTCCAAGTCCTTAGTAATAAAAAATAGTGCAAAAGGCAAATGTAAGCTGATAGATGAGCATCACTCATTTTGTTTTCCACGCTTTATATAGAGTTTTCCTGAACAAGGAGGATATGAGACACTTTAGCAATATAGTACCTCCTTCCCAATATATACAAGAATCTCATGCAGACAGGTTTCTTTGCCCTTAGATCTGCCATAATGGCCCTAAAAACAGTAAGAAATGGATTCCAAAATATTTCCCTATAGTTCCAGGATGAAAAACCTTGGTAGGTTAACTGCTCCTCTGCCACAATGTAACTGTGCTCCTCTGCCACAATGTAACTTCCTACATTAAAAGTACAATTCATCTACATAGGAGACTGCCTCAGGGTATGTCTAGACTGCATCCCTCTGTCGGCAGAGGAATGCAGATTAGGCAGGTCAACATTGCAAATGAAGCAGGGATTTAAATATTCCATGCCTAATTTGCATAAAAATGGCCTTCACGTTTTTCCGGCTCAGCACTTTGTCAGCAAAAAGCGTCAGTCTAGAGGGGGATCTGTCGAGAAATAAAGCCTTTTTCGACAGATCCCTTATGCCTCCTGCAAGGTGGTTTATATCATATAGGTCATAGAGAAAAATCATGTATGAGGTTTATGACTGGGCAAAGAAGGACTCCTGCTTCATCAAGATTCAGATATTCAATATCAACATTGTGGTCAAACACTTAATACTTACTCATGAAGCAAAGGACGTGTTACAGTGCCACCATAAACATGGGTTTCATGCATTATAGTGTAGAGATAAGGTAACAGTGTGTATCTTGTATTGAGTACATCCCTTGAAATATTTTGAAATCTTTCATCAAATGAAGCAGGGTCTTGCCTCTAAAAACAAAGATAAAACAAGGTTACTATTTCTATTGTAAAATCTCTCTTATATCCACCTTCCTGCCAAAGGAAAATACATATGGGCATACAATAGCAGAAATTGGCTTTACTGACAAACGTTAAAACAAAGAGTTTTAGATATTTAGAAACCTGCATATTTACAGAACTCTGATAAACTGAAAGTAAAGGATTTATCTTTGTTGGTCCAAATTAAGTCCAAATAAAGCTGATTGTAGCTGAAGTCTGCTCTGCTGCCTTCCTAGGAAATGAAGTCAGCTCCCTTCCAAATGGACACTGAAATTTAGGTTCTGATCGAAGCCCCACTGAAGTCAATGGGACTGTTTCCACTAATTTCTATGGATGCTCAGTCAGGACTTGGTTTAGGTGAACAAGTGTTTCTTTATTACAGAACATTCCATTGGAAAGGAACTCCAGCTTATGCTATTTGAATTGACAAAACTCAGTGGCTTCTAATTAAGACAAAACCATCAACTCACCATAGTTCCGATCACATTATGATTTCTAGAAAAGGTGTAAAATGATCCAAGCTGCATCCAGCGGGCGCACATTTCATATGTTGTATCATTGAAGAAGCCACAGATATCTGCTCCAATCTAAAAGCATTTAAAAGGCAATTAGATCTGAGTACTGTCAATTATTAAATGGTGTAAATGTAAAAACATTTAGAATAGGAATTCAAACTAGTAACATAACTTACATAGGTAATTCCAAAGAGGCCAAACTCCATTATACCTGCAAAAAATCCAAGAATAAATAAGACAAAATGTTCAGCTTCATCTTTCTCTGTCAGGCTAAATAAGGAGGGATTCTGAAATGGGATCTTATGGGATTCACTGCAGACAAGGATCCTGACTTGGGCCTGCTTCTCTAAGATACAAAACTGTACAATTCCACTTTCTTGCTGTGATATCATCCAAATATACATTCTCTCTAGAGAGTTGCTTTTCTTAGTAGTTTACATGATCACACATCATAAACCTCAGCCCAAGCCCTACAGCTTGGTTGTTTCTAGGAATTTCATAATGGATCAGAGCCTTTTGCTTTTAGCTCCATATATCTAAGAAAGATTCATAGACTGAACCTGATATCCCTACATTGAGGCTAAGCATAAACACCTGATACAATACCACAGTGATTCAGCAAAAATACCACTGCATATTTATACATGGTTCAATAACCAAGTGTCTAGATGACCCAATGGAAGAGAGTTCTGGATCCCTATTAAAGCTCCAGGGATTTGTCACTCTCTTACTGAAACCTTCCCATCTCCCAGTACAAAACCAGCTAGCAATTTCCTCGTATCAATTAGCATCTGCAGAATAGCCAGCATCCCAATGGTTACATAGTGGTTTTCCAAATGTTGATTTTATATTATAAAGCATAGAACTGTGTGCTGTACAGGAAACAAAATTAACTTAAGTGCAGCCACTGTATTTCAACAGATTTTTTTCTCCTTTGTCATAGTTTAAAGCTTGAGGGTCATTAAAGTAAGTTACTCCTCATACCAATGATAGATTTTTCAAGCTGGTCCCATCTTGCATAGTTATCACCCAGCCAGTGACCTGCCCATCGTCCACTAGAGGGATATGTTGAACGGGTGATAACAATTCCACGTTCCCCTGTGGCATTGCGGATGGCACTAATATAAAAAATATAAACATACGCACATTAGATGTGCCAATAAGAAGATCTATTTTATAAAATATCTAATTTGGAAACATCAAATGGAGAGATCACATTTCTATGCAGAATACAGTTCTTCATTTCTCAGGTCTTGATGCTACAGCAGTGGTCACCAACCAGTAGATTGGGATCTACTGGTAGATCTTGGAGCCTTTGACAGGAGATCCTGACAGGTTTGGACAGGAGACTATCAAGTTCTAGCACTTCGGCTGCCCCTCTCAGCACTGCTGTGCTGCTCCTGCCCTTTGCCTTGGAATTGTCCCTCTCCTCCATCCGTAGGAGCCTTCTGCTTGCTGGGCAAGGCATGGGAAGAAGAGGAAGGGAGGGTACTGATGTCAAGAAACCCCTCTCTCCAGCCTGTACCCCACCTCCACAGACCAGAGGGGGGCAGGGATGGAGAGAGTTTGCCGGCTGCTTTGGGGAATGGTGCAGGGCGAGGACAGAAGTGAGCCTGCCTTAGCTCCCTGTGCCACCAGCCAGAAGCCACCTTTGGTAAGTGGTATCCAGCTGGAACCTGCATGCCGCACCCTGGCCCCTGTCCTGAACCCCTCTTGCACTCCAAATTCCTGCCTCCAGCCTGATAAAAGTGAGTGAGGATGGGGGAGGATGGAGTGAGCAGGGTTGGGGACTTGGAGCAGGGGAGGGAAGGAGGCGGGATGGGGTTTTTGAGTTTGAGGTAGATCCTGGATTGCAATTAAATTCAAAAAATGATCTCATGGTTGGAAGGTTGGAAACAATGCAACACGTTTCACTTTACTGTGAGTAGTTACATAGAGTTAAGAAGGATAGTCGCATGATGAAAGTTATTTATGTGCTATGTGTTTGCAGGTCGAGTACCTAGATCAGAACTACTTGCAATTGGGGCTGCAGCCTTGCAGTCAGCATTAGGGTTCTCCAGAACAAACCTATGAAATGCTCTGCCTTCTCAGGATCAAGCACCAGGATCACAAGTATACAGATTGCACTGGGACCGAGTGGGAGGAGAATGGAGGAGGGGCATGGTTCCCTGCATACCCATATGTGGACACACTCTGGCCCTTACTAGTTTTCACACTAGAATAACATTTTATGAATTTTGTATTGTTATTATGTGCTATGCAATGAAAAAATAACAGTGCTCATCATTTGCACTTTTGTAGTATTTTTTATTTGACTTCTCAAAGAGCTTTGCAAACACAGTTATACAAACTTCAGAAGTTTCATATGTTTGGTATGGATCAGATGATTAGTTCTCAACTGTGGATTGGGATCCCCAAGTGGGAAGTGGTCTCATTTTAATGGGGTTGCCAAAGCTGGTGTTAGATCTGCTGAGGATCAGGCCAAAAGCCCAAGCCTCACTATCTGGGACTGGTGCTGAAGACAAAGAGTGTCACCCCTTAGTGGCAGGGCTTACGTTACAGCCCCCCCTGCCTGGGGCTGAAGCTCTTGGGCTTCAGCTTTTGGGATCCCCAACCTGGGCTGGTGGAGCTCAGGCTTCGGCTTTAGGTCTCCCACCTAGCAGGAGAGGCAATTTAATATAACAGACCATCTATATTCCTGGCCAGCAAAAATAAACTCAATGGCGACCTTTAACCTGGTAAATAAAGCTGCATTTGTTGGGAACACATTGCACATTTCCAATGTAGCAATATCAGAAAATGGCAACCAGCTTTTCGGACCTGATCCAAAGCCCACTGAAGTAAATGGAATTATTCCAATGGATTGCAATGGGCTTTGGATCAGCCCCTAAATAAACTGTTTGCAATATTTAAATACATATTACAGCCAGTGCTTTTTTTGTAAGAAAAAAGGTGCCGGTACTCCAGGCTCAAAATTGTTGAGCCAAAAAGAAAGAAAAAAAAAAAAAAAGCCGCACCGGGGATGAAATGCAGTCGCATACCATCACAAAAAACTGATTACAGCAGAAAAGATAAGATAACATTGAAAATACCTTAACTATAACTTATTAACAGTAAAGCAGAAACAAGCTAATAATGATGGAATTGCAGATCATTAAGGGTCAATTATTCTATAGAACCTAATCAAATGACATCAGTGGAAATACTCAGAGTTTACACCACAGTAATTGAGGCCATATTCTGACCTCCAAACACTGGGGTTTTTTTTAGAATAAAAAAGTGAAAATGACTTACTAGTAGGTAGGTGGTGCCTGTGACCATCCATACAGACTATGTACATCATAGTGCCTGACGGGGGTCCCATCTGGCAGGAACTGTTGACTTTCCATGCACAGGGTCACGAGAGTCAGCCCTTTTTCCTTTTCTGCCAAAGCTAACAAGGAGGAGGAGATTAAAAGTCAAACCACTAAACTCTGTGTCAATAAGAAGCCAAGTAAGTCACGCACACTTTAAACCTCCATTTTTATTTTTTACTACTGCCCTCTTTCAATGGCCTGAGTGCTGATATATTTTGGGAGAACATTTAAGGCTATGTCTTCCTAGCAATTCGTCATATGGAATTATGGCAGGACATATCCTTGATGGCATCATCCCAAATTTTTGACAATATTATGACCAGCAGTCTTGTGTACTGGTTAATGACCACAATATTATTGCAATCTGGATTTGAGCATGAACCATCATTGTTCTCACTACAAAAGTGCAATATGAATTCATGGTATTAGGTCCTTAGTTTGGATTTTATCCTCATAATTTTAACTACAGCTCTAGAGTATATCATAGGAAATAAACTTAACTACAAGATTATTGTTGATGCTTACAAGCCTAAGCCTTAAGCATGGTTTTAATATGAACAAGTACATTAATGCTTAATATTTTATGTGAGGTTGGGCCAAATAAACTTTTTTTTTTTTGAGTCACAGTGAACAATTCACAACATAGGAACTAGTTTACAAATCTTTTCTACTGGGTAACAGAGGATATTATTTAATAACGAGGTGTGTAACAATAAGAATGCAAATTACAAACAAGAGTCCTTACATGGCATATAAGGGGGGTTGTTTAGAAGTGGGTCTCTGCAGCCATCAACTGCTCCATTAATAAAGCTTGCTGGTTCATTCATGTCCTAATTATTTTTTAAAGAAAAGAACACAAATATTCAATAACTTCATCCTGAACCCATGGCAGCTCAGCTATTCAATGAACTAAAATTTCCTAAATGTGCCAATTTGAGTTCTAAGAGAAACAAATCAAATATATCACCTAATTACAAACAAGTGAGCAATCTATTCAATACAAATGGAAAATTCACCATTACCCTTCTGCTGACAGATGCTGTGAAGTTATGAATGTTATTTCATTTTCCCACTAGCTTTTGGCCTCCCTGAGCTCTGACTGAATTAATTACAATGCTCCCTAAACTTGCATTTTATTTCCATAAAGGCCACCGCTTCTTGGCTCCTGGCTGAGAAGCTATGGACATGGTTTTATAGCTCTCTATGGAGTACATCTGTGTCATTTCTGAAGGAGCCAGGGAAAGAGAGAAGATCGCACATAAGGCAGAGGGGTGCTCTCTTTAAGCCTAGGAGCTGCATATGTATCATGTTTCTCACACAGTTCCAATTCTATTTTCCATATGCACGCAGAGTAGTGCCACATGCTCATTGAAATGTGCCCACGGAAATGTCCCCACAGATCACTGCAATCTGAACTCCGTGCTTATATTCATCAGTCAAGCATATTACTATTCAACCAGCTCCACTCTGCATCAACTTTGAATATTTTACTTGATCCAAAAACATTACTTGATCCATCCAAAACCTTACCCCTTTATTTGTTTTATGTGAGCTAACAGAGGGCATGTCTACACTACCACCCTAGTTCGAACTAGGGTGGTAATGTAGGCAACCGGAGTTGCAAATGAAGCCCGGGATTTGAATTTCCTGGGCTTCATTTGCATAAAGCCGGGCGCCGCCATTTTTAAATGTCCGCTAGTGCGGACTCCATGCCGCACGGCTACACGCGGCACGAACTAGGTAGTTCGGACTAGGCTTCCAAGTCCGAACTACCGTTACTCCTCATTTTACTAGGAAGCCTAGTCCGAACTACCTAGTCTGTGCCGCGTGTAGCTGCGCGGCACTGAGTCCGCACTAGCGAACGTTTAAATTGGCGGCGCCCGGCTTTATGCAAATGAAGCCCGGGAAATTCAAAGCCCAGGCTTCATTTGCAATGCTGGTTGCCTACATTACCACCCTAGTTCGAACTAGGGTGGTAGTGTAGACATACCCAGACAGACATTTGTGTTGCGTTCAGTAACACAGAATAGAACAGTAATGGTTTTTTTTTCACAGCTTGTCAAAGTACAGTCTAATGATATTGATGATGTTTATCCTAATTGACATATCATTATTGCCCTGTATTAATAAACTTAGAAATTTCTATGTTGGCATATTTCTTTGGAAGATGGCTACTTTTTTCTATAAATGAAAGCCATATATATTGTAATCTCTTGACAGATATCTATGGAATTTAGACAAACATCTTCCAATAAGACTGGTATGTGTCATAATCTCCTAGACTGCTTTGAAATTCAACCCAAACATTCATATACCAGCTATTTGTATAAAACATACTGCAGGAACACAGATTTTTTAACAGCATGTTTTTCCTCATGGTGATAATTCAGTAACCTAGTAACATTGGATCTCTATAATTATTTAGAAAACAAGTTGATGATCTTTTACAGTGATTTCAGGAGGAGCTGTTAAGAGAACATTATTTGTCAAAACAGTACTGGCTGATATGACCCATTTTGGATGTGTGGATGTGCACTGTACTCTCATCACATCTAAAGCTATTACATGAGTTGTCTATGTAGTCTACATTGCTGCATTTCAGGCAATCTGCAGTTGTTTGCATAGATTCACCATAAAGTCAGAGCTGATTCTTGAACTCCCACAGAAAGCATCATGAAATGTGACCCTCAGGCACAGAGTCACAAGAACAAAGAGCATTAAACAAATGCATCCAGTTTGTAGTTACGGTTGAGTCTAACACTCAGGTTTCCTCACCATGGATTCAGCTATTGAAATGAAGAAGCAGTGAACATGCTAGCAAATATAATTAACTCTTTAGTAGCATGAATGTTACTGAAGCCTTCTTAGAATGGTAGGAATTTCCTGAAAACAGTAACAAGTGTCCTACAATAAGGTGTATTATTGAACAAAGAAACAAAACAAGAAAAGGTGCACACTTACAGTCCATAAGCCATCAAATTTCACACTCTTCTGTGGATCAACTGGATTAGAGTGGAACTCCACTATTTCTTTTTGCCACCACTGTGCTGTAGAATTACGGAAGAAATCTGGGAAAGCTGCATAAGCTCTGTACAACTTAAAAAAGTTACATACAATGTATGAAAAGAGACACAGGTATTGGATATCAATGTAGTCAACTGCTTTCACAACCTAAACAAACTAAATCACAGGACTAAGACTGTAATGAAAGTATAGAAATTGATTAAGATGCACCTATGGTGGTATGAAACGCAATCTTAAAACTAGTATTCTCAAGTAAACATATGTCAGACTGAAGTAAATAGTCTTAGGTAAACAAACTATCAGATTAAATATACAAGCCATTTTTTTAAAGGTGCAAGAACACCAAAAGATTGCCACCAGAGTAAATAGCAGAGTGAGGGAGACCATGAGAGGCAAAAAGACATCCTTTAAAAATTGGAAGTCAAATTCAAGTGAGGAAAATAGGGAGGAGAACAGGCTCTGGCAAGCTAATTGTGAGGGTATCATAAGGCAAACCAAGAAAGAATTTGAAACGCAACTTGCTCAAGATATAGAAGCTACCAATAAAATTGTAAGTACATCAGAAGCAGGAAGCCTGCCTGACAGGCAGTGGTGCTACTAGATCACAAAGGTGTTAAGAGATCTCTCAAGGAAGGCAAGGCTATTGCCAAAATACTCAATGGAACCAATTACATCAGAGGACATGGGAGAGATACCCACACCAAAGCTATTCTTTTAGGGCAACAAATTTAGACAAAGATAATTTATTGGAGAAGAGACAACCTGGCTTTTGTAAAGAGAAGCCTTTCTTCACCATTCCATGAGAATTTTTCAAGGGGAGGGGGGTCAATAAGCATGTGTATAACAGTGATTTAGTGGCAACAATGTACTTGAATTTTAAGAAAGCCTTTGACAAGGTCCCTCACCAAAGGCTTTTAAGCAAACTATGTAATTGTGGGATAAGAAGAAAAGTCTTCTCATGGACCAATAATTGATTGAAAAATAAGAAACAAAGGGTCAGAATAAAGTCAGTTTTCACAATGGAGAGAGGTGAACAGCTGAGACCAGAAGGGTCTGTACTGGCACCTCTTGTTTTAAAAAAAAATTGTGAATGAAAAGATGAAGAGTGAAATGGTGACATTTGAAGACGACTTGTAAAGGTATCTCACAAAACTGGGCAACAAAATGGCAGATGAAATTCAACTTCAGTAAGCGGAAAGTAATGCACATTGGAAAAAATAATCCCAATTATGCACATACAATGCAACTATATAAATCTATGGTGCACAGAACTTTGAATACTGTGCTCAATTCTGGTCATCTCATTGAAAAAAATATTGTGGCACTGGAAAAGATTCAGAGAAGGCCAAGAAGAAGATTCAGGGTATGGAACAGCTTCTATAGTAGGAGAGACAAAAAATACTGGGACTATTCATCTTAAAAAACATATCACTAAGGGAGTTATGATAGAGGTCTATACAGTCATAAATGGAGTAGAAAAATTGAAGTGTTATTTATACTTTTGCACAATACAAACACCAAGAGTCACAAAATTAATAGACAACAATTTTAATACAAACAAGAGGAGATACTTTTTTGCTCTGTTCTGTACATTCCCACTGAAGTTTTGGTACATGCCACTGTCAGAGACATGTTCCTGGGATAGATGAACTATCAATTTGACCCAGTATGTCAGCTCCTATATTCTTAAATAATGTCAGTATTGCTCACCTCACATGCCTCAATTCTTAATACAGTATGGACATGTAAATCAATACTATACATAAACTATCACAAAAAAAGGTTGATGTAGAAGATGTAGAAAGCCCCAGACATCTTTAGGAATTGAATCAATATATTGGTTTCAGTGGGAGTTGTTGCTGCTCAAGACTCCATATAAAGGATGCTTTATGTTCCCTTGTTTGTGCCTGGCCACATTCATAGGCCAGGTTTGAACGGCTCATATGTGTAGAAGTACTGTAAGGTAATAGGGGACATAAGGTGAAATGCAGCCTCTATGGCTATGTGCTCACTAGAGTAAAAGGAACAATTTCCAGACTGGGTAGACAGAGCAGTAGTAGCTCTGATTGAGCTTGTGTGATAAAGAGGGGGTAACTGTGTTAGTCTGTAATTTTAAAAATAAGTAGTCCAGTCCGGTGGCACCTTAGTCTCTGAGGTGCCACATAACTACTCATTGTCGAAAAAACAGAAGTAAAGCTACCATTGTGAGAGCTACACACAAGTGTTTTTTAAGGTGATCCACCCAGAGTCCCTAGGGATGCACATAGGCTGCTTACTCCTCCCATTGCTTATTCTGATGTGGCTGCACTTCCATTTTTAGTGTATGAGTACTTAATCCAGAAATTACATTCCTAGTTCTAGCACAGACATATCCGATGCCACTGACTTCAATGGAGCCAGAATTTCACCTTTTGTTTCACCATGGCTGTGTCTAAACTGGCAAGTTTGTCTGCAAAATCATCTGCTTTTGCGGAAAAACTTGCCAGCTGTCTACACTAGCCGCTTGAATTTCCACAAAAGCACTGACGATCTCATGTAAGATTGTCAGTGCTTTTGCAGAAATACTATGCTGCTCCCGTTCGGGCAAAAGTCTTTTTCCGAAAAACTTTTGCGCAAAAGGGCCAGTGTAGACAGCAGAGATTTGTTTTCCGCAAAAAAGTGCCGATCGCGAAAATGGCGATCGGGGCTTTTCTGAAAATGCTTTTAACAGAAAACTTTTCCGTTAAAAGCATTTCCGGAAAATCATGCCAGCGTAGACGTAGCCCTTATGTTTCCTTAAGATTCTAGTATAGGGAAGTAAGGAGAACTAAAATATAAAGGAATGGCTCACTAGGAACACTAGAGATTGTATCATATGAATATTTGGAGTATTTAACAGACAACCTTGTGTGTAATTAGCAATAGTGCTGTTCAATGCTTCCAATTTTGTTAAGATTTCATTAGCCACCTCTAGTTTTCTTATACAAATTGTAGATGTAGTAGTTTATAAAATATGTTTAATATTAATCTATTATTTACAATTTGCTTTACAGCCTTACAGACCAAGTGGGAATGGAGTTTCATTATACTAAGACTGCTAGACCATGGGTGGCCAACCCATTCTGGGCAAAGAGACAAGGTAGCAATGGATCCAGCACGAAGAACAAGGTCAAAGTTGTTGAGCAAAAAAAAAGACTACCCTTCTACCCCTTTAAAAGGCCCCAGTTGTGTTTGGTCTAAAAAAAGACTCTGTCCCTTTAAGAAAACACATTTTGAAGCTTTTGGGCCACAGCAGACTCCTGCTGTCTGCCACCATCTTTATTTTTGCAGCTTTCATGGCTGCACCAGATGGCTCCCCTGCCCAGGTTAGCACAGGGAGCCGGGACGAGAGGGCCATTTTTGAGGGCATGGGGGTGACTTTTGAGCCATGGGGGGGGAGGGGAGGAAGAGCCGCATGTGGCTCGCAAGTTTCGGGTTGGCCATGGCTGTGCTAGACTATCCTCGTCCTGAAGATCTTGCTGATTAAATGCATAAAACAAAAGTGTTGGAATGAGAATATAACTCACAAGCGGAGCGACTTTCTGAAATATCATGTTAATTTCATGATTTTCCCCAGTTAAAAGAAAACCTTCATGGGTGTGTGCTAGGAGTGATTAACGAATTGGAAAGACAAAGGAAGGGAGAAGGAAAGGAGAGAAGAGAGACAGAGAAGGAAGGATGTAAGGAAAGAAGACTAGACTGAGTTGGAGAGACTATGAGAGAAGGAGGGGCTGAAGGGAACACTGATGGAAAAGTTAAGTGTACCTACCTTGAGCTGTGTATCTAAATCTGAAGACTCGTTAACTGTGACATTAGGATAATCTGGCCAAACCTAAAGAGAAATGAGGGAAGAACAAATTAAGCTAAACTGAACTGATTTATATGTAGTTTCTGAGGCCTATTACAGTTTTTAAAATGTACTTCTTGGAGGTCAGCATGCACACACAGCTGCACAGAAATGTTACCTTTTGCAGTGTGCATACATTTAGCACTGTACAAAATCAATTCCTGCTATGAACATGCACTCCCTTCGTTGAAGGAAAATAGAGATACAGCTGAATATCATTGTTAGTGATAGCACTATTGTACTCTAAACCATCTCTCTATTACCTCTCCTAGAGGCATTAACAGACACACTGGACAAGTGGGGTGGCAGGGAAAGCCTGAGGACTACACATAAATCCTCAATTTAAAAAAATACATTTTCTTCAGAACAATAGTTTTTCATTCGGAAACCACAGATCTCACAAGTGTACCTTTGCCCAGACAATCTCACTGCTGTTAGGCCGTTTGATGAAGACATCATTCTGCACACCTCTTGTAAATGCTGGATAATCATTTGTTTCATTGCCCGATATGGGTGGATCCTAAAGTGCAGAGAGAAGCCTGGGTTTTAGTTACATTAAGGAAGCAAAAATGGACATTATTTAATTCATTAAGTGAATTAAGGTATTCAACTATCTGTAAGTATGCTAAGTGAAGAAAAAAGAACCAAAACTGCTAACCAGAATAATGATGAATCTCATTCCTTCATCTTTCATTCGATTAATCAGAGCAGGAAGTCCTGAAAAGTTTGGGCTTAGAGTAAAGTCTAACTTCCGGTCCATGTAATCAATGTCTGTAAATTGCACATCCTGCAGTAAGTGAAAACAAATAGGTTAGAAGTTATTTTAGAAGTCAAAGGTGTAATTAACTTTAGAAAGTCTCATTCAGACTGGGGCTATGTCAACACCGTGGGAGGTTTCCGGGATACCCCTGCATTCCAAGGAATGCATTTGCTGTTACGCTTTTTTTGCGGAAGAGCAAACGAGCTCTTTTGGGGAGCCCTGAATTCCTCATTCTACGATGGATAAGGGCTCTGCCAAAATAGGAGATTTTTCCACCATTTGGCCCCATCTAGACTGGGCCAAATGGCTGAAAAGCCTCTTCTGGAAAAGCGATTGGAAAAATCTATGCAAATTGCGGAGCGCAATTTGTGTAACTTTCTCCGACAAAGGACTGTAGAGTAGATCTAGCCTGGGTTAGCTTTAGAATGTTCAAATGATAACATCTGGGATTCTTATTTTTTCTCAGTTAGTTTGCCTAATATTTAAAACACAAGAAAATAAATTGGCAAAATGCTGCTTTTTAAAGAAAAGGTATTGGGCTAGATTCATCACTGTGAATTTCCACCAGGAGGAAGTTGGGTCAACTTATTTATAGAGAGGCACAATGTAAGAGTTAAAGGAAGCACCATTTTTAATATACATATTTTAAAAGAAAAGAGATACTGAAATTGGGGCTTTATACCATGCAGGGAGAATGCCATGAAAACAAAATGGTATGATGCAACAGTAGTTCCAGAATTATCATTTTAGACATGATGGAAAAACATTACGTCCCTTTAACTTAAGCAGTAGTTTATGCTGTCAGTTGCTCAGGTCAAGAATTCAATCCTCCAAATAAACTGAATGGGATTTGTTAAACGTGGGGGCTTTACAAAAATGGAGATGAACTGCTATAACCTTCTGACACTTGGGATAAACTTTCCTGTGCAGAAGAAGTGGATAATAGGGTTTCAGTATAATATGTAGGGTTTTTTTCCCATAATTATTTCCCACTTCTTTCCTAGAAAACAAATCTATGGTTAGAGAATTCAAATGACATCACTGATAGTAACTGCAAACAACATACATAAGGTATCCGAGCTGCCTTCATTTCTTCATACAGGTCAGAGATTTCGGTGTCATTTTTGTATCCATAACGGCATAACTGGAATCCCAAAGCCCAGTATGGTGGCATAACTGGTCGACCAATTAGCTAACAGCAATAAAATAGGGAGAAGAAAACATTACTTTATCACAGTGATATTGAAAATAGGACAAAACACCATTAATTGTATAACTTTAACATATCAATCCTACTGCAGTGTATTCCTGAACAACAAGCTCTGGCGTTGGGCCCAGCACCATGTAAAAGTCCAGAATTCCTCCGATAGTGCGATATGTCAGAGCAGGAGTTGGCTGGAATGTGACATCTGAAAAGACAAAGCATATATTCAGGCACCAAGTAATTGAATAAATCATTGTTATGAGAAAGTGCACAATAAAGAAATTATTTCTGAAAGTAATTTTTTTACCCATTCCATTACTGTTAAACAAGAAGACCCCATGAGCATTTCCATCATTTTCCAGGCCCATGTAAAAGGGGTGGACTCCATAGGAATTCAGCTTGTACTGCAAAAATAAGAAAAAAGACCTTCAATTTATTGCAGGTATTTCATTTGCTTTTCTTATTTAGTTATTTACAACGAATTAAGTGTACATGGAACATCCTGTCATGGAACATCCTTAGTACATGGAACTAAGCAATGTATTACTAGAAAACCAATGCTTATGGGGCATTCATTTTAAAGGGCAAAGAAGTATAGTTTGCTAATCCAATGCACTTTCATCTCTGTAGTTTCACAAAATTCTTTCATAAAAATTTCTCCCTATTGTGGCTTATAGAACGGTTGGACCAAAGGCCCATCTAGCCCAGTATTCTGTCTTCCAACAGTGGTCAATGTCAGATGCCCCAGAGGAAGTGAATAGAATAAGGAATCATCAAGTAATCCCTTTACTGTCACCCATTTCCAGCCTCTGGCACAGGCTAGGGACACCATTTCTATTCATCCTGGCTAATAGCCATTGATGGACCTAACCTACTGGAATGTATCTAGTTCTGTCTTGAACCCTGTTGAAGTCCGGGTCTTCACAACTTTCTCTGGCAAGGAGTTCCACAGGCCAACCATGAGCTGTGTAAAGAAAGACTTCCTTTTGCTTATTTTAAACCTGCTACCTAGAATACTAGTATACTTGTTATTGTTGTTTCCCCTGTAATGTGGTAGGTGCAACATTAATGTGCAATTCTTATCACTGAATCACGTTTCATAAAGATACAAGTCAGGATGCGCCAGTGATCAGTCTTAGTCATTTTATAGATGTACATAATATAAATTATTATTTACATCTGAAGGCCTAGACAGACTCACTTCCTTTTCTTTCTTTTTGCAGGCTGAGGCCCCAACTAGGTACATTTCTACATCTTCTTAGGAAAGGCCAGTTTGGGCAGCAGACCCAGACTATAAATTCTTCATGTCCCCTCAACCCAGAAGAGATCATCCAGGATGATGTTGCAATTCGCCAACTTTTACTCACATGTATAGAAATAGCCTTAATGCGATAAAAGGCTGATTGCATCTGAGCTAATGCCTGCCCTGCTCATAGAAATATCTGACAACTGGATTCTCCTTGCTTCCAATTTCTTGTAGCTGACATCTTGGTGCCTCATGGTGTCCCACGGAGTTGGGGGATGTTCAGATTTCAGGACCTGCTACTAATCCATCTCGCTATAGTAAATGGAACCATTGTGCTTATATTCCTGGATATCTCTGCCCACAACTTCAACTACAGGGTGGATGTGTGCTTACAGAATTGCAAGGCACTGCGATTCCCATTAAAGTCAATGAGACCTCAGAGCACCCAGCATCACAGAAAACCTGCCCGTCTCCCCTCCCCCCACTACCTCCAATTCTTCCCTTCCTCTATCTGTCTATATAAACTTTGCGTGTGAGGGTGATTGTCTATGGGTTGCTTTCCCTGTCCTCTCTATAAATGGCATATCTGCAAAGAGGATAAAACATCTGCCAAGACTTGTTGATAAAATAGTAATGCCACAATATTTCAGGCTAAAAGTGGATTTTACAAAATGCCCTTCCACAAAATAATCAAATCTTAAAAAGTTAAAAAAAAGTTAAATTTTCAGAACTTGGGAAGGATGAGAGAAAACTGGCAAACAATATTTTCGAAATCAGTTCTCCAATTGTGCTCAGCTCTTGTAGAAACCAGCATATACCACAGAAATAGAGGAATTGACATCATAGATGAAATTTGCTATCCCATCTCCCAATGTGATAAATATCAGATGCTTCAGAGAAAAATGCAATTAATCCAAAATGAACAGTTCTGAAATAGTTTGGTTTAACAGAAGTTTTATATACGCTACTAAACTTAGTTGTGGTTTGTTGTAATGATAAAAATATCTGTGAGCAAAGTGCATCATTCATCAGTGTTACTGTCTTAAATCATTTATTTCAAACAAAAGATACTATAGTCACCATGGAAAACCCAAAGTAATGCACATCAAGAGCACAGTTGCTGTTCAGGAAAGAATCTAATGCAAACATCATGGATACTTACACCAGGGGACTGGTCTTTGGAAAACATTCCCCAGGTGTTCCAGTTCATATCACGCCGAAATGTAGTATGTTCAGTTTCACCAAATCCATAGATATACTGTGATGGAAGGCGGGTAGAAATCTGAATGAACATGTCACTAAAGGTGAAGCCAGGTACCTGAGAATCCCAACTGAAATAGAAAAATTATCCCACTTTCATCAGTAAAGAGATGAAATACATACAAAATGTTGGCTGAGACTTTTAAAAGTTAGAGAGAATATGTAGTATGTTAGCCATATAGTTGCTAGTATAAATGAAGAAGGGGATGACTGTCTAATCAGGTAGCAGATTATCTGTGCCATAGCATAAGGATATTAGGTATTATTCAGTACATACTAGAATTTAGTTAAAATGAAAACTGAATACATATTACAAAGTTTCTTAGAACAGAAAGAAATGTTAATTAATCTATATATTAATTTAAATTTTAGTGAGAATTTTAAACCCAGTATATTGTATGCTTAGCAATGATGGGGAAGGAAAAGAGATATTAAAGAGTCTGGCATGTCAAGGCTGAAAGCAGTTCTGTTGGCTTAGATAAATACTTGGACTTTCAACCTAAAATCAAATTGTTAGACTTTTGGGTCTCTTCGGTAATTTGGGCTGCTACTCAAGAGAAAACTAGAACCTTTCATAGATTCACAAGAGTCCAAAGCCAGAAAAATATTGTAAAATAATCTAGTCTGAGCTCCTGTATAACACAGGGGAATTCTGTACACCTCTGCATCTCAGGTAAGGAGTGAATATTGATATTCACTTGATGAACACCCTTGGTGCAGTAGCCAAGCCAATAAGAGCATCTCTTTTTGATGATATCTCTCTTCCTAGACTACTAAATGGATGAGGGAAGAGAGTGTTTAGGTTCAACAGTGTTTTAGTCCAACTCTTCTCCAAAGAGAAAAGATCCTATGAATTTAGAGGAGTACCTGACTTGTTTGGAATGATCATCTATCTTCCAGAGATGAAGCCATGTGTGTCTTCTGGAAACTTAGCTGAATGTCATGGCCCTGGCAGAAAACCTCATAGCAGCCATTAAAACATCTGCTATTAATGCTATTCCTAAGGAGAATTTTTAAACTATGGACTCAATGACAGGTTGGCTGTGAATGCACTTCAAATTCTTCCAGCAATGACACTATGGCTTGAAAAACACATGCATGCCATCACAGATGTTTTAAGGGGGCTGAAGAAGCATCAAATCGTTACTAAATGTGGCCTCCACCTTGATATCTATTGGATCCTTGGGAAAAACGTCCCACTTGGATGGAATAATCCAAGATTAAGTCTGGCATTCTGAGACATGTATATGCAAGAGGCCATTGTCATCCTTGGTTGGACTGAAGAGTTTTGGACAGAGAAACAAAGGAGTGTCATCTGTCCATTGGAATATAAGCTAGTGTGACTGTGATGCATATCTCTGCCTGATATTATTCTTTGCATTGGCCATAGCATTGATTCGTCTACATGTAATTGATGTCTGAAGACAAGGATACCATTTTGGATATGGGATTTTTAATTTCCCTGAACGAGCCAGTCAGCCAGATAAGGAAATATCTCAAGGGATAAATGGTGAAGATGCGCTGTCACTATTGCCATGCAATGGTCAGCACCCTTAAGGGATGTGTTACTCTGATAGGCAGCACTATGTACAGCCGGTCCCTGAGTTATGAATGTATTACAGACCAAACGCTTGGCCGTAACTTGGAACGGTTGTAACTCAGAACCCATTGAGTTACATTGCGACTGTGCTGTTCGTAAGCGCGGATCGCATTCGTAACTTGGAGCCCGCATTTAAGACCGCTTTGGTCGTAAGTTCGGATGGTCGTAAGTCGAGGTGGCTGTATGTTGGGGACTGGCTAGTAATGCATATTGCCTAACAATGAATCAAAGACTATTCTATGGCTAGGATGTACTGACACATGAAAGTATGTATCCTGCAGTCTGAAGGGAGTGTATTAATCCGCCATTTTCATGGAAGGGATAACAAGTGCTAGAGTAACCATTGTGTGTTTCATTTTCTTGGTTAATCTGTTCAACTTGGAGCTAGGTATCTACAGTTCTCACCCAAATGGGGCTTTGGAGCTCTTTCTGCTCACTCATGATCAGGGTCAGGCTCTTTAGAGCACGTTGCCTTTTTCAAAAAAACACTTTTAAAACTTTTCCAACTGTGCTATTTTTTACATTTCCAATTCCAATGTACAAATATCCTAAAATAATACATAGATTTTGCTGAAACAGTATCAATTTCATTAATTTAACATCAAGTACTTTTCACTAGTGACACAATGACAGTTTAACAAAATGCAGCCTATTCAAAGCTAAGCCAGTATTTAGGGATTTCCACCAAACCTACAGGTTAAAATTAAAATTGCATCCACAGCCAACAAAGTTTTTACTTACATAACTGTTCCAGTGCTTCTACGCCGAATCTGAATACCAAATGGATTGTTCTTAATTGTCACTTCATAGAGTCGACCTGTTTCTGTACTTGTGGAAGGATTGGGGACAAATAGTGGTACTGGAACTTCATATCTTTTATTGTTGGCATCATAAATCTATGAAAAGAAAGGCAATACTCTTGAAGTGCAATACATAAGACCTTTTTCTATGTGACTACAGTTTTTATAAAATGTTCTCCTTCGTCAAAAAGTGATAAAAATATCATTTGTGTGTGAAGTCATTTTCAAGGATGTAAGTAAAATTTATAGGGGACATATCAACGTACGTTATAGTTATGGTCCCTGTACACTATTACAAATTTGACCTACATTCTGTGGCTAATATTTTCCTGGATTTTGCGGTAACATGAGGCTGCTTCATTTCAGGTCCATCAATGGGGGGAAGGGAGGGATATAGAGGGCAATTGCCTCAGGGCCTGGTGATTCTAAAGGGCTCAGGACTCCCGGCTGCTGCTGTAACAGTAACCTTTAGAATCACTGCCGGAGTGCTGCATGGTGCTATAGAGCCCTGAGTGGGGTCAAGAAGGGAGTTTGGGTGACAGAGGCAGTTGTGATCTAGAGCGGGGGACTGAGGTGCAGGGGTTTGGTTTGTGACCTAGGGTAGGAGGTGACTGTGATCTGGGGCAGGGGGTTGGGGTGCAGGAGAGGGGATGAGGTTTTAGCTATGTTGAGTGGGGGGAAGCAGAGGGTTGGAAAAGGGAGAGGTCCCAGAGGCAGGCTCTGGCCAGGAGACTTACCAGCCAGTAGCCCAACCAATATGCCTGCCTGCTGAGCTTAAACATTTTTCAACCAGCCTGCCTTCCCAGGCTGCAGAGCCATGTGCTTGTGTGAATAACTGAGCCAGAGGGGAGGAGGGTGCGGTGGGGCATGGTGCTTTGTGTGCTGTCCATTATTCAAACAGGTAGCTCTCATTGGCCAGTTTCTGCCCAGAAATTGGCCAATGGGATTTTGCTGGGGGGGTAAGGGCAGCACCTGAAGCCTTCCCCCCACCATTCCAGGATCACAGTTTTGAAAGAGAAACAGCCCCACAGCTGCTTTTCTGAGTGGCGTGTAGGGCTGCGGGGCAAGAAGGGGTGCCTGCCTGGGGCTCCCCACTGCATCTGCAGGCTGGATTCAGTGACTTGGTGGGCTGGATGTGGCCCATGGGCCATATTTTGCCCAGGCCTGGTCTAACGCCATGTTTTGTATTAAAGGTGAAAACCATGGTTGTGACTTAAAGACTTGAGATGACAAGCATCTAGAGATATGTATTTGCAAATATGTTATACTAGAAAACGTAACCCTGTGTTGCTTGGGTCCTTCAAGGCAGGGGGCAGGTGGTGGTGGTGCATGCGCAGGAGTCAGGACAGGGCTTTGGGGTTATTGGGAGAGCAGGGCAGGAGGCTTGGGGAATGGAGGATGTGAGAGATAGAGGTTGGGGGCGTGAGGAGGACCTGAGGGTGGGGGTCCCATCCAGCGGGGCTTTCTCTCCCTCCTCCCCGGTCAGCAGGGACCTTCTGTCTCTCCCAAGTCCTTCCTGGCTGCCAGGGGCCTTTTGTCTCCCCACAGCCCCCCAGTCATCTCAGGCAAGGGGAGATACTTACCTGGTCTGGTGGCAGGCAGGATGTGGTTGCCCCTAGTGGCCTCTCTGCAGTATCATGTCCCTTCTCCCTGTGCCCCTCCCTTCCCATGTTATGAAAAACAATCCCATTCCCAGCACTTCCCATTTTCTTGGCACAATCAAACCCTGACCTTGCTTTAGGATAACAGGAAGCAGCATATGAAATTTGGTGGTCCTAGCACTTACCATTTAAGAGAAAGTCTTGAACAAGCAGAAGCACAGACAGACAGATGCACATATTTCAGAGAGAGAGAGAGAGAGAGAGAGAGAGGGTATGTCTACACTAGCCCCCTAGTTCGAACTAGGGAGGCTAATGTAGGCATTTGAACTTGCAAATGAAGCCTGGGATTTAAATATCTCGGGCTTTATTTGCATCTTCCAGTCGGGTCGCCATTTTTAAATGCCACTAGTCCGGAGTAACTGCCCGCGGCTACATGCGGCAGTTAAATGGTAATTCAAACTAAGTCCTTAGTTCTAATTACCTGTTACACCTCATTCCAGGAGGAGTAACAGGTAATTTGAACTGAGGACTTAGTTCGAATTACCGTTTAACTGCCACTTGTAGCTGTGAGCAGTTAGTCCGGACTAGTGGCATTTAAAAATGGCGACTGGATGGGGACATTCCAATAAAGCCTGGGGCTGGTGTAGACATACCCATAGAGAGAGAGAGAGAGAGAGAGAGAGAGAGAAGCAAAGCTTCTACCGTAATAACTTCCTAATATCATTCCTACATATATGGTAAGATGGCATATGTATTAACATAGAGTTGGGTGATCTTGCTACAACTGGTTACTAATACAAGAAAATATATACAAGAAAACATTTGAGTATACCGTTTTTTACATTAATTGGGGCATTAATGAATGTGTGTTGTAGTGAAACTTGGCTTTCATTAAGACTAAATTCAGATCCTTTGATTATTGTATTCTTCACATTTAGCACAGGGATTTTCAGTACTTGCTTAATTCTGTTGAGCAGTAACTCGTCTTGAGTAGTTTCACTGATTTCAACTGGATGATCTTAAGAGTGAGGCATTTCTCAACCTGAGTAAGAATCTGGCCCAATGAAAGGAGTCTTAGAATGAGATATTGCTCAGCCTGATTAAGGCAGCAGAATTAAGCTAGAAGAGTGTTCTGTGAAGGAAGACGATGCTGCACAGGTGGTTGAACTCTAAAAAATAAGTGGCTAGAGACTCCTTACTCAAGCTCTTGTATACCATAAGAGGCACCCCCTCCAATGTTCCCTATACTCTTTTTCATCCATGTGCAGATTTTTTCCATCCATATAAAGGATAATTTTTTAATGTGCATGGAGGCATATACAAATGTGTACCACCAGTAGAAACAAAACTAGATGTGGACACTCTGCTAATTAGCTGAGCGGCATTTGAATCTCTCCTGAACAGCTGCACATGTGCACAGCTTATAGGAAACACTGGTCCCATCTGAATCCCTGTGTCTTTTATAAGGTAAACAAAGAGAAGACATCTCTATGGCACTTTATGAAGACGTTAGCTATAGAGGCTGATTTCTCTGAGCTCGAATTGGCTCCTTATCAATTATTGCCTCTACGCTTAGATAAAACCCTGCATATCACTGATGTTTGTTGAAATCTATGTAGCTCAGCTGACATACTAAACTGTCTGAAAAGGGTTTGCCAAGAACTGAGAAAAAGAAATGAGAAGTACTAACCAAGTCAGTACAAACTCAAATTTCATACCGACAATTACATGTTTATACTGCTCTGTATACTACTCACTGAAATGTAAGTGCAATATTTTATTCCAATTGATGGATCACTTCTTACCCTCCTCAGTAGCCATATTCAGTCTATTCACATTTTAATTCTGTAAAAGTGGAAAATTATCACCATCACCAATCTCAGCATAGACTGTGCCAGCAGATTCACACTGAAATTACCTTGAACTGCAACATGTAGTTGTCATGGTATTTCACTTCTAAGCGAAGTGTGTTGATAGAGGGAGAACGGTCCCCATAGCGGTCAGGGATACTTGGATCTCTGGAGAGGTCAGCTGTAAGACCCAAAGCCGTATTTTGAAGGTTGCTGACAGAATAGCCATAATTACTTGGGTAGTAACACGATGGCACAAGTGAGTTAGAGACAACCTGAAAAATATATTGTAGATCAGAAAACAGTATGTGAGATCATTTTAATATTAATAAAAGCTATCCTCCGCATTTTTAACAAGCAACTCATATGAACAACTAGTTGCAAATGTTATTGTAACAGCGCTGAACAGTATGAAAATGAACCCTAATGAAGAAAAAAGTGATTTATGCAACTGACATCAAAAGAAAACTTTTTGCCAATACAATGATGTTCTCAGAGGATGACATCCCAATTCAATTAGATAGGTACATAGCAATGAGTTGCCAATTTCAATGCAGAGAATTTAAGTTTAGAAATATGAAGAAAAGAAATTATTTTTGATTCATCATCACTTGTTTACATTTAAAAACATCAGCACTTGATAATTTGTCTTTCCTTTGTTAAAGTGTGTTTTAATAGAAGCAGCTCTCTTTTGTTTATAAAATTGTATTAGCAGTAGCAAGCAAAACTGCACTTAATGCAGGTGCTTAGCAGATGCTATTCTAAATCTTCCTGTTAAATTGTTTGCATCTTTCTGATACTTTCATTTTCAAAGTGAATTTTTTTCATGCTTTGAGTGTGCATCCAGAGTATTTCCCCCCTGTAAGTTTGAGCATAAGCAACTCCATCCTTTATACATACTTGGACAAGGAATAATACTTCATTTCTCACCACTAAAAAGAAAAATTACAACAACGACAAAACCTTGCAACTTCCTCTCAGCAGCTGTACAAACAGTGTGTGAGAGGTAAAATCTAGCACGCCTCAATTAGCCCTCATTGACAAGAAGTGCCTTTTGTAGTTCAGGAGGAAATGACTGAGAATTCACCTAATTACTTCCTAATTTCATTGATTGAGCATACTAAGAAGATCTTTTCACTGAAGACTCAATCTTACTTCTATTATAATCAAGAGAAATCTTTGCCTGGCACACACATTACCATTGTCTTCCTTACTGTAGGCAAGCTTGTAAACAAACAGCTAAAGACAAAGATGAAAAAGAGGAAAAATAATAGGGATGAAGTGACACTTGAGAAAGTACTAAGGGTAGAAACCTTAATGTAAGGGGACAGTTAGTCCCTTACTAAAACTCAGTGGGAGTTTTTGGTAGGCCAGCTCCCAGTACCAAATGGGGAAGGATCAATGAGAAATCAGGACCCTGAGACTGACAGACCCCAGGGACAATGGGAGGAGGCCAACACTCCAGCTCAGCCTGATTGACAGGTTGGACAGATCAATGAGAGATCTGTGTGAGCTGGGATTTTCTGGGTCTCTGAGAGAAAAGGAAAGAGAGCTGAGAAGAGCAGCATGAAAAGCAAGCTGTGTGGAGAAACAGACCTGCTGTGTCAGAGCCAGGGACACACAGCCCAAGGAGTGCAAGCTCCGCTGAGGGGCAGACCTGCAGTGACGGAGCCACACACACACGGCCCAAGGAGCGCAGACCCTGATCTGAGCTGCAGACCTGCAGTGACCAGAGAGCTAAAGGGGTCAGAGAAGCAACACAAGGAGCTGGAGTCTGGCAAAGCAGCACAGTCTGCAACTGGGTGTGGTGAGCAGCTGGGACCAGCAAAGGGGGGGAAAGAGGCTCTGGGCAGGAACACGCCACCAGCCAAGAGGCCCTACAGGCCAGACTTGGAGAGGGATTGTAACTCCAACTGGGAGAGGGGTCCTACCACCTAGAGCCTGAGGACGTGTGGTCACTGCAAGAGCCAGGGTATCCAACCTGCAACCCCCCCTGCAGCACAGCCAGGGCCTGAGAGAGCCCTGGGACCTATAAGGAACAGACTGTGAATTGTCCTTACACTCTGCAGACTACTGTTTGTGATGTCCCCATGCTACAGAGCAGGACTATGTGTTCTTATTTAACCTTTCTTGTTTCTCCTTATTCTTTTCTTTTTAATCAGTTGTTGTTTAATTAATTGTATTTGCTTTGAACTGTATGAAATGATCACTGGGTCAAGAAAGCATGCAGTGTGCAGAGAGCACCCTGGAGTGGGGACACCTTTAGGGTTACCAGGTAGACCCCGCAAAAAAAATGGACACACTTGATCATGGGCAGCCAGGGGTGGGGGAGGAGAACTGGGAGGGGAACCGGCCGGGAGGGGGGTGGGGCTGGCCAGAGGCTCCCAGCTGAGAGGCGGGGCTGTGATTGGCGCTGGGAGTCTCTGGTCATGTGCAGAAGCCGGGCGGAGGGAGTGGCTGGGAGTCCCAGCCCCCGCCCCGCCCGGCTTATGCATGTGACCACAGGTTCCTAGCGCCAATTGTGGCCCTGCCTCCCAGTCACTCCCCCACCCCTGCCAGGCTTCCGTCCGGCGCCCAGCCAGGTATTCAGAAAATACCGGACATTCCACGTGTCTGGTATTCTCCTGCCTCAAGTGACTACAAGGTCAGGGATTAAGCCTCAGAAAACCTGGGCCCAGCCATGTTGGGATTTTGAGGAATCTGCTACTCAGGAGAATGGAAGGGGAGCCCTCAGGGTCAGGGAGGCCTTTGGGTAAAAGAAGTGGGAGCTGGGACTCAGATTCTTTCGCTGGTCCATTTCACCGAGGTAGTATAGCAGCCAGGAAAATTCCCCACAATAGCAGTACCATTCTCCACGCTTACATTAAGTTCACATTTTAGGAGGTGCTCAAGACACAGCTCTGGGGGATGCTGATGTCATTCTATTTTCTCTTTTTGTCTGGTCTTTCCAGAACATCAGGCAAAAGAGAGACAAATAGCAAAATGTCAAATGCCTCAGTCCCAGTAGTGGTAGTGATAGTTATAGCAATAAGGATGATTAATTCTGCCTGCTATGCAAAAGCTGCCAAGTGACCCCCAGAACAGCAGTGTCTAAAATAGCTGGCAACCATCCCATTGAAGGGCATCAATCTTTATTCATATAGTTATACTTATTTTCATTTCTTAAACATTTTGTTGCATTGCTAAAAAAATTTGCAAAAGTACATAAAATACCTTAAACTGCTAGTCAATAATTCCTTTAGTTTAGATAAATTAAGTGTCATTAAAGTTGTGTTCTCATTCATGCTTCACACAAATCTCCTTACCTGCCAGATACAGCCACGAGCTGTACAATTTTCTGGTGATGCACCTGACTCAGGATAACAGTTAAATTTTTCATTGTCTTCAGACATTGACCATTCCACTGAGTAGGGTTTCCCCAGTTCAAGTTGAAGCCTAGTAATATGCAGGAGCTTTGAAAGAAAACAAAAAACAAGAAATCTACCTGAGGGCATTGCAGCTTTCAGTTCATACACTGCTTATTAGGTAGCAATTTCTTTTTGTCTTCCTCCCCTAACTAAAATTTGAAACTGTCTGAGACTTATTTTAATATGGCACAGATTGTGAATTCCAATCTGTGAGCTTTGCAAAGTCTTTGTAAAATTTCTTTTTAAAAATCTGAAGTCCATTCTGATTTCACCTGTATACAGGCAGTCCCCGAGTTACGCGGATCCGACTTATGTCGGATCCGCAGTTACGAACGGGGTTCCTCTCCCTGGTCTCCAGCAGACCAGGGAGAGGAAGCAAAGCATCGGAACACGTGGGCAGCGGACAGGGCTGTCCGCTGCCCACGCGCTCCGAGGCTTGGCTCTGCTTTGCCCCCCCCCCTCCCCCTGGTCTGCAGACCAGGGGGAGGGGGAGGGGCAAAGCAGAGCCAAGCCGCGGAGCGTCTGGGCTGTCAGCTGATCACACGCTCCACGGCTTGGCTCTGCTTGGCTCTGCTTTGCCCCCCCCCCCCCCCCTGGTCTGCAGACCAGGGGGACGGGGGGGGGGGGGCAAAGCAGAGCCAAGCCCCGGAGCGGCCAGCCAGCTGACAGCCCAGACGCGTCTGGGCTGTCAGCTGATCGCGCGCTCCGCGGCTTGGCTCTGCTTGGCTCTGCTTTGCCCCCCCCCCCCGTCCCCCTGGTCTGCAGACCACGGGGACGGGGGGGGCAAAGCAGAGCCAAGCCGCGGAGCACGCGGGCAGCGGACAGCCACGGCACGTCTGGGCTGTCCCGCTGCCCCCGTGCTCCGTGGCTTTGCTCCAGACACCTGTGGTACAGCAGCTGGGGCGCTGCCAGTTGGTCCCGTAACGCCGCTCTGGGCGCTACTGGACCAACCGGGCAGCACCCCAGCTGTTCTGCCCCAGGCATCCTGATTCTGCCACTGCTGGTCAGATTCAGCAGCGGTTGAATCAGGACGCCTGGGGCAGAGCAACTTGGGTGCTGCTGGGTTGGTCCAGTAGCGCCGAGGAGCAGCAGCGCTACTGGACCAACCCAGCAGCACCCCAGCTGCTCTGCCCCAGGCGTCCCCAAGTCAGCCGCTGCTGAAACTGACCAGTGGCTGACTACAGGAAGCCCCTGCCCCGGGCTTCCTAGAATCAGCCGCTGATCAGTTTCAGCAGCAGCTGACTTGGGGATGCCTGGGGTTCTTAAGTTGAATCTGTATGTAAGTCAGAACTGGCGTCCAGATTCAGCCGCTGTTGAAACTGATCAGTTTCAGCAGCGGCTGAATCTGGACGCCAGTTCCGACTTACATACAGATTCAACTTAAGAACAAACCTACAGTCCCTATCTTGTACGTAACCCGGGGACTGCTTGTACAGAAATTCCTGCTTTCCCCTCCAAGAAAAGATGGTATAACTTTAGGGTTTTCTTTTTTTTCCGGGCACAAGGCAGAAAGGCATGAGACTTAAAAAGCACATAGTTTTGTAAAAAGCCTTGGGGAGAGTCTGGGGGTGGGAATTAGTTTAGTTTTTTCCATCATACTGAGTCCTGAAGGCCATCATGATAATATGGATTTCTTTCAATTGCATTTAAGGGTGCTTGATTTCATTGTTATTTATAGTGACATCTTCCCCATAATTATATATATGATAGAATCACGGAGGGGATTTGTTAGTCCTGAGAAAAATCTTTTTTACTATTTTATAAAATACTAAGAAACATGTTGGATATTTCATTCAACATTCAGGGTCAAATCATGGCTCAATGATACCATTGTGAGTTCTGCCAATGACATCAGTGGAGCCAGGAGATAAGGTCTTTGTCTTGTTGTCAAATATAGGCTATATTTGACAAAAGCATAACAAAAAAGAAAGGTCATAATTATACAGGAACAGGGGAAGGGGAGGAGGAAAGAAATCCAGCTTTTCAGTAAGTACGTGGTGGCAATGCTAGTTTACCTCTCAGTTCTTAGGGCTTAAATACATTTTTAGAATGATTGAAAAAAAAAAACCAAGCACTTCTGTGAGTTAAGAATTTCTGAAGATTAAGTTGGTTACTGTAGCAATGACTTGGCTACAATGCACATTTATTATGTCATACTTTCTTTTCTTTTTTACCTTATCAAATTGAAACCTGGCTTGATTATATTTTGTGTTATTTACTAATCATGATACAACCTTTCAGGTTGTTTGACTCTCAGTGCCAATGTTTCATTAGTGGTATATTTTTATATTTATTTAAAAAAAATATAGGGCTTAATACTGCAACTGAGATCTGATTCAATGCCAGGCTTAAGGAAGAAAGGTTACATTACTTAGCAGATAGAATCATACCCTTTAATGCCCCTAAATCAGCTGCTTACCTGTTTTACAGCATTATAGTTGACATTATGGAGAGATGGAACTGTCACACCATTTTGTTTGATTATAACAGCTAAAGGATGTCCAAGAATTCCTAAGATCTTAATTTCATCAAATTTTAAATTGTTTGGGTCAGTATATCCATTGTGCACAACCTTAATATCTAAAACATTCTGAAAGACAACAAAATATATTAGATTCATATTGTCCCAACTTGCTATCACATTGACCTTTCAATGTGATAGTGTCTTATAGTATGATCATTTATCTCTGATTATCAGACTAAAAGTCATGCAGTTCCTTCTTTCCAGATCCACTTACCTGCTTTTTACATTAAGGCTACGTCTACACTGGCCCCTTTTCCGAAAGGGGCATGCTAATTTCACAGGTCGTAATAGGGAAATCCGCGGGGGATTTAAATATCCCCCGCGGCATTTAAATAAAAATGTCCGCCGCTTTTTTCCGGCTTTTAGAAAAGCTGGAAAAGAACGTCTACACTGGCCCCGATCCTCCGGAAAAAAGCCCTTTTCCGGAGGATCTCTTATTCCTACTTTTCTAAAAGCCGGAAAAAAGCGGCGGACATTTTTATTTAAATGCCGTGGGGGATATTTAAATCCCCCGCGGATTTCCCTATTACGACCTGTGAAATTAGCATGCCCCTTTCGGAAAAGGGGCCAGTGTAGACGTAGCCTAAATGTTTATGTATCATATACTTATATATAACACACATTGACATCAATGTGTGTTCTCTAAGTAGGACTACATATAAAGGGGAACAGCAAAGAGAGCTTTTTCCCCTTCCCCTTTGTAAGTGCACAGAGGTCAGCCACAACTACAGTTGTCCCTTAATTGTGGACTGCTCTCTGGTAGGGATCCCTTTTGAAAAAAAAAACAATTCAAAGAAGCATAGAAGCAGCAGGGCCTAGGACCCTTCATTCCTTCTCAGCCATCAGATAGGGAGAGGAAGAGATGGTACACCCTGATGAAATATGGAGAGGTAAGTGCATTCCTCCTGTCTCCTGCATTGCATGTGCACAGACCAGGAGGCATTGCAGAATGACACCTGCTATTCCTGCTGGGTCAGAGTATGGTCATGCATTGCATGCCAGTAAGGTTTCTACAGTGGAGTTAGAAGTGTAATTTCTAGCTAGGTTAAATATATGACGCTACCTCTGATCTGAGCTAGTGTGTGAAAAGTACCAGCATAGCTGCTGCTATTGCTGCATGGGCAGCAAGACAAGCTAGCAATCCAAGTAGAGTCCTGTATGAAAGCTAGCTGTGTACTTAGAGCAGCTAGCCCATCCCACAGCCTATACAGCTGCAGCTAGCAGAGCTATTTTGAATGCATGGACCGAAATAGCTTGTCCCCACTACAGAGGAGCCTCGAAATTAGTCCCAAGTAGGCTCTGTTATTGTAGACATGTTACCTTGACTTAGAATCCCAAGAAGCTCTTTGAATTACTCTGGGGAGTAGTTATTTTGAAATAGCAGCAGCGGAGCATCTACACAGACACTATTTTGAAATAACAATTTCAAAATAAGCATTATTCCCCAAGGAAAGCAGGAGTACAGATTTTGAAATAACTAGCCCATTATTTCAAAATAACGGGCCTAGTAGTGTGGATGCTCCACTTATTATTTCTAAATAAGGGGGATTATTTCAAAATAACTCCCTAGTGTATTGACCAGGGCTGGAGGTGCAATTTTGTCTTGTCTTTTAGATAATGCAAGAGTTCATAAGCCATTTCCCTCATCTGCACACATATTATGAAACACAACAATAAACAGCTGCAAACAATAAAAATTGGGGCATATTACCTGAAAACATGAATTTAGGGGCAGGTATATTATTTGATACCACCTATAACTTTTTTTTAAATGTGACTATATTTCAAGTTGGATGAGTTCCTTTACAATACATCTTGCTTTTCTCTGTACCTCATATAGATATTTGTGTGTTTAACAGCATGTTCCTTTTAAAAATATGCATGAGATGATGAGCTATAATGTACTCATTTAAATAGATTGGTAAAGTGACAGCGAAAGTGCAGCTGGCAAAATGATACTATTAGCCTCATGTTACTTTGATTTCTGCATACATAAATGTTTAAGTTATACAAATACATTTTATGAAATATAGTTTCACTGTCAAAAACTGAGGGTTTAAAATATCTTCACAATACTTCTTAAATATGTATTTATTGTAATTTATTCCTATCAAATATAGCATGTTAAAGGCAATTACACAAAACTTCAATGCAACAACTGATCTTATTCTAATTTCTACTCTCCACCCCCAAAAACTACAAGTGTTCAGAACTCAGATTTTGATACAAGTCTGTGTAGAGTGGGACCATTTGTGAAATTAGGAACCATAATCTGGGGTTGGATTCTGAACCAATCTTTCTCTCTGAAATTCTGAGTGTAATCACATCTGCTGTTCTGGTTTAGAGCCCACCATTATAAAGCTCTCTGATATAACACCCAAAGTTACGAAAATTTTCCCATTTACATTTGAGTTTGCTGAGAACTAATTTATGAACACCATTCCTATCGCTAGGAATAATTAGAAAAGGGATAGATAACGAAACAGTAAATATCATAATGCCACTGTATAAAGCCATGATACATCCACACCTTAAACACTGAGGGTATGTCTACACTACATGCCTCTGCCGACAGAGGCATGTAAAATAGGCTACTCAACATAGTCAATGAAGCGGGGATTTAAATATCTTGGCTTCATTAAAATAAAAATGGCCACCGCGCTGTGCTGGCTCATCTGATCGTCGGCACATGCTTGAGTTAAGGTGCAGATTAGTTGACAAGGGAAGCCTTTGTCGACCTCTCCCTTATGCCTCGTGAAACGAGGTTTACAGGAGCGGTCGACAAAGGCTTCCCTAGTTGACCGATCCACGTCTTGACTTGCACGCTGTGTTAGTGCTGTTTTGGTGGTTCAGTGTCAAACAAAGATGCACTATTTGGAAAAGGTACAAAGATGGGCCACCTAAAGGATGAAGGGTCTGGCACAACTTGCATAAAAGGAGGGATTAACAAGACTGAGGATGCTTAGCTTGGAAAAGACATGATTAAGCATGGTGGGGAGGGAGAGAATATGACAGGTCTATAAAACCATGAAGAGTATGGAGAAAGTCCGTAAGGAAATATTATGTACCCTGACACAACTCAGCAACTAGATGTCACCCAATTAATAGGCAGCAGGTTTAAAATTCATTGCCAGGAGATATTGTGAAAGCTAAAAAAATATAACTGGGTTCAAAAAAGAATCGGGTGAGTTCATGGAGGATAGGTCCATCATTGTCTATTAGCCAATATGGCAAGGTCCTGGGTGTCCAGCAGCCTCTGACTACCAGATCATCAGAGCAGATGACTGAAGATGGATGTCTCAATCATTGCTGGGTTGTATTTGCTCCCTCTGACATACCTGGTATTGCTACTATCAGAAGACAGGCTACAGGGATAGATGGATCACTGGTCTGACCCAGTATGGCTGTTCTTATGTCTTTTGTCTCCAAAACTAATTGATTTCTCAAATAAAAATTCACAGAATTCCTGCAACTACTAAAAATACAGATCATAACCAAGAGTCAGTCTGAAGGCAGAACATCTTTTTTTTCTCTCATTTTAACCCTGTAATATTATAGCTGTGGGCTCATGAGTAACTAACACAAGTTTTTAGCAGGCTAGACAGGGTATAGTATTTTAAAATGGTAACATCTTCCTAACAATACCCACCTGACTTGCATTAAACGTTTCTAACAGATAAGCAGCCTTTTCATATGCATCTGTAATGAGAAAGCAGTAGAGTAAAATATATCCCACTATAAATTCGTTTTGGTGAATATTCATTACAGTTATTTTAAATGTATTCCAAATACAATACTGGTAACAATCTAGAAAGCTACTAGAAAAATCATGCCACTATTTGCATAATAAATACACTTAGCCAGAACCCACCATGGAAATGTAAGTGAGAGCAAAAACTCTACACATTTTTCTGTTTGTAAAGTTAACATCAAAATCTTTAAAAAGCTCCTCCCCCTTCTTCCTCCCCCTCCGGAAAAAAAAAACCTGGTACAAATGTTCAAAACCTGATTTAAACATCAGTTGTGCCAAATGAAATTCAATTGATTTGTTTTATTCTGTTCCAGGCTGCATGTGGGGACATAGTTATTAGCAGTAAGGGTAAGGACAGACTAAGACTGAATTAAATACCAGGGTAGGTCTGCTGAATTTAGTGGGACAACTCATGTAGTCAAAGAGACATATATGATCCTGATACTCTCCTGGATTAAGGCCTGAAGAGTTTTTTGGGAACCTTTGGATCTGGGCCTGGAGATTGGAAGGGCCCACACAAAGCTGTGACTTAATGAGAAACAAAGCAAGTGCTGGGAAAAAGGCTGTCAGAGCTAGAGGAAGTGTCTGTCTGAAGGACTCCACTGGAAGGAAGAACCCATTTGAGGTCCAGCAATAAGAAGAATAAAAGATTGTGGAGAGGACTATTTGTTCCATGATTGGGTAGGACAATGTTATGTAATGAAAGTTCCACATTTCTATATCCACCTTGTTTGACGGAGGGAAAGAAGTTTAGTACATACAGGATAGGATCAGTAACTTCATATTTAACTGAACTTCAATTTGAGCTTTTTATTTCTCCCTATGTTTTTTAAAAGTTGAGTGCATATCCGCTTTAATGTTTCCTTTAACAAGTCTCATGCTGGGGAGCTGGAGACCTCAAATCACAGGTAAAGCAAACAAGTCTTTGAGAATCGGTACATAGGCTCAAGGGGAGACTGTTCCTAATCCTTCAGACAGATTTAAGAGTCTGAGAGTCTCCCACAAGACATGTCAACAATTCCCCACCTTCTGCTTTATTCACTATCCATTTACACATTACCATGATGGATAGGAAAGTCTCTTTTGAAAACATCAGTGTCTATTTTCTTTAAAAGCCTCAGATTGGGGATCTAAATTACCATACGGTAATGCTGATAACCAGAGCCACTGTGGTTTCCCGATTTCGGAAAAATAGATCACTGCGACATTGCTGAAGTGCACCTTGTAAGGTGGGTTAATTTAATTAAGTTGTGATTAAACTCTATGAGCACAGTAACTAGTTCCAAACCTGCATCAATCAAAGCTTGGCAAACTTTAGAACACCTCACAGCAGTCTGACAACACCTCATTCACTTCTGCTGAGATTGTTAAGCGTGTCAAATCAGCTACTGAAAGCTCAGAAGAAACTTATCTGTGGATTGTATCTGAAACACACTTGATATGAGGGATATAATTTTTATTTCTTCTAAATTCAGACACACTTCAATTTAAAAATGCTAGGAAAATCAGTTCAGACTTCTCACTTCATGCTTAATTTACATAGTTATGCAAAATTATGAGGATAAAGTACAATCTCTCTTATTACACATACTAGACTAAATCTAATGACATAACTTAAGGTGTGAAATATCTGAAATCTGAAAGCAATAACGTGAGAGAGTTTAAGAGAGAAATTAATATGATTGTATTATTGTATAGTATTACAGGTTTAACTTTACTTTTTGTTTTTCAAGCACTGTTCTTTAGAGCTTTCCAGCTGTGGATGCTGAACCTGAAAATCATTGCATACATGTGGGAGGAACCCCTATGCTTATATGGAATTCTCTTGTCTTTTGCAGGGCTCCAGGCAGGTTCAGGTTTTCATATATGCATGGTATAGGTCAGCATTAACAGGACCTTAGAATTTATATATGGTACATTCATTCACATGTATAGTCCCATTGAACACAACAGTACTATGCACATGTAAGTGTTCCCAAACTTGGTGTATATGCTGATAGTTATTTACAACATATCAAATACTTTATAAAAATGACAGTGTGTACATTCAAAACTAAAAAAGTGTAGAAATCATCAGCACCAAGAAGGAAGAAAAAGTTATACAATTTAGGAAACTTTACTGTTGATTTAAGTAGATTTTCTCACTTTGATTTACTATTGAAACTTACCAATGCTGCTCCCATCATCCCAGTATAGCTGACCTTGAGCGAACCCATTATCATCTAAAGCAACAGTAAGTCCCATAGAGTTTTGTCGGCTACAAAACAAAAATGGTCAGCAAACACATTACTCTTTGTCTATTTCCTCAGAGTCATAACTACTTAAGATATAAAAGGAACATTCCTTGACCATATTGGCACACTTCTTCTGTTGTCCTTATTTTCAGAAAGCATATGATAAATCAAATTTATCTTATGCTTCACCTGCAATCTCTAGTTCATTTTAACTGGGTCTTTAATATTCCAAACCACTAAGCAGCTTTGAAAGAGCTACCATTAAAAATAAAACCAGTTTTAACTTTTCCAGTCCATATATACTCAATCATAACCCCATTTGTTTACAAGCCGACCCCCCCCCCAAATTAAAAAAATTGCAATGACCTATTCAGAAGCCGACTTTATATCGGCAGTTTGCAAATTTCCAGTTCCAGCTTGTCAGAGTAAGTTGTTGGCTCATCGTGATGTTTTGTTTACCTGGAGCATTTGAGGGCACAGAACCTCTCAGCTCCCACTGACTACTGGTCACTTTGCCCAGCCAATGAGAGGTGCAGGAAACAGCACAGACAAGGGACATGCTAGCTGGCACTTTCCCGCCACTCCTGTTGACTTGGAACTGTGAACAACAGCCACTGGGAGCTGAGGGAATCCATGCCTGAGGGCACTCCAGGATCATAAAATGTCCTGGCGCACCAGCAATTTGCCTGTTGGGCTGGGAACTGAAGTTTGCCAACCCCCACTTCCAAGATAAGAAAAAAATTGGTAAAACACAATAACTCATTCATAAGCCAACCCCCGCTCTTTACTGTGTCATTTTTACCAAAAAAATAATGATTATTGTTGAGTATATACAGTCATTTCATATTACCTGTAAAATGTATTATTAGCAGGGTCCTGCCATGGGATGATGTAGCCTCCACGAATATGAAGGTTGATATGCTCAAGAGGAGTGGATAGATTGCGGAACTCTCTCCTGAATTTAATATACTCATCCTATAAATAAAAATAATTGATTTCAACTGAGTTACATCTAATTCATACTAATGTAAATGAATAAGGAAGGAGATCCTAAATATGTTAATTACTTTTTTTCCACAGAAATATTGATTTACATGCATAACTACACTGTCATTTTCATGTTCTTCTTCAAAATATGGAATGAACATTTAAAAAAACCAGACTGCAGCTTCAATAAAGTGGGGCACAGCTCAAGGAACTAAACCACGACTATAATTTTGGTGCCTTTAAGGAATCAAACCACAAAGTGATTATAATTTCAGTGCCTTTTTTTTTTTGGCTGCCTACTCCTCCCTCCAGCTTTTCTCCCCAGGCTTTTCTCCATTTCTACAGAAGGCACATGCAGCTAAAGCTGCCCCCCTTCTGCTCTCTTGCCAAATACCTCAGACAGAATATTTCAGGGATTAAAAGTCAAGAGATGGTGTTTCAGGGTTAAAGGTGTTTTATGACATTCCAACACTTGACCATTTAGTTCACTCATAAGTAGAGGTTAGGTGTTACACTAAGTAGGGGTGCCGACAGTCATGCTGGGTACATGGGCAAGGTAGGGGAGGCTCAACTCTGTGCTCCTTAAAGGAAAAGAAGGGGCAGGGCAGGAGCAGCAAGTGCACAAAGCCAGTCCCACCCAGCCTTCAGTACCACCAGACCATGGCAATCCCCCTTAGCCCTTAGAGCCACCCAGTGCGCACAGTACTCTGTCAGTAGTGGTGGTAGCCAAGAGCCCCAGGTCCTTTTAAAATCACTGGACCCCAGGGCAGTTGCACTCTTCCCACTCCCGCCCCCCACTCCCCAGGGAAGCCTGACACTAAGTGAATAGCTTGAAAGAATCTGACAGAAAAATTCAGGTCAGACAACAGCCTTCCTAACTCCAAACACAAGTTCCTTCATCTCTCTACAGGGGAACCTAGTGTCTTGAAATCCCCACTCCTATCTTGGAATCTTCAGGGGCAGCTTGAGGGTGCTAGGTATCCTCAATTCCTATTGATGCTTAGTAGCTCATTGAATTGAAACCAAGATTTAGAGCTTTATTTCCAAAATGATTTCATTTCCCAACAAAACCTTGTTTTTAAAACCCTCCATATCCTGTCTTATCCACCTTGTCACCCCCTTCCTGCAGCTTTTCAACTATCAGTGGGCTCCCCTCTATCATTCCACATAATCTCACAACTATGTGCTGCTATAATTCTGTTGATGATGTTCAAGTCTATATCTCTTGCCAACTTTCACAGTCTTCGTACTCCTCTCTTTGCTAAACATGGTTTTCTTCCATTTAATTCTCCCAGTCTATAAAAAATGCTTGGGGATGTTGTTTATGTGAAAAATATGAATAAAATATGGTGTGAAATTGTATTTAAACACACAAAGTGAAGAAGTCCACCACAACCTTTGGCAGACTATTCTGCTAATAGTTTTTGCTATTAGCAAGAAGGTCAATAGAAAACATTTATATTACTTACAGTGTAATAATCATACCAGCGTGCATTGGGTATATAAGCCAACACTGAAGTAGCATTCTGGAATTGAAGAACATACATGTTATGTCCAATAAAGCAAAAAAAAAAAAGAGGTATATATAAAATTATTTTAAAGTATTCTCATATGTAATTAAATATCTACAAATTTACCTCCAGAACCGGGCTAATGAGCAGCGCAGGTCCCCACAGAAATTGTCTATATATATCCCATGTTGTTTGGTCTTCCACAAACCTAAGAGCAATAAAATCATTACCATGAATATGTTATCAATCTTTCTATAAGAGTTTCCTTTTAAAAGCACACTGTGAAGTTAAAAGTATTATCTACTATACCAGACACACTCCAACCTTATTTATGTTACTTTTTTAAATAATTCAGATTATTAAAACTGGACCATTGTTAACATCTAATTTATAGAGATTATAGAAGTGCAAGGTACCACTATTCATATATAGTTTATTTACTTTTGCTTTTTATCCAGTTTAGATCATGACACTAAAAAGGTCCACTCCTAGTCACTTCCATTTTTAAATCCTTATACATTTGCACAATCTAGGAACCAGATTGAGAATTCCTTCCTCAGAATGTTGTACAGATACTTACAAAAATTGTCTGAAGACAATGAGGGTGTGTCTAGACTACAGGGGTTTTTCTGAAAAACGGCCGTTTTTAGGAAAAAACTTCATCTGCATCCACATTGCAATTTAATTCTTTCTATAGAAAATCGAAAGTACGCAGGGGGTTTTCCATTGTTGGTAAACCTCAATCTATGAGGAAGAACACCTTTTCCGAAAGAGCTCTTTCAGAAAAAGGCATGTGTGGACTTGGAAGAGGGAGTTTTTTTTTAAAGAAGAGGAAAGAGGAAAAAGCACAGGTGCCCTGGTAGCCACTCCATCCATAGCAATCACTGCTTACATGTGAGATAGCATCCAAGCAGTCTGGACACTATCTTTTGAAAAAGCGCATCGCTTTTTCAATGTGCTTTTGCAGTGTAGACGTGCTCTTTCTAAAGGAGTTTTTTCAGAAGTTCTCTTCCGAAAAAGCTTCTTTCAAAAGAAGCCTTCAGTCTAGATGTACCCTGAGTTACTCAAATGAGTTATAATCACCAAAAGGAATAACGTGATTACAGTCCAGCCCTATTATTTTTAAACCTTTATAAAGATGGGATGCTGTCTGAATTAAAAGTAAGGGTATATCGACACTGAACGGCTATTTCGGAATACCAGAAAAATCCTGAAATAGCTACCCCTCATCTTAACAAGCTACTCATCATTTCAAAATATTTTTCGAAATAACGGATGCATTATATCGGTATCCTGGTAACCCTTGTTCCACGAGGGTTAAAGGATGTGTTGCAATAGCACGTTATTTTGAAATTTGGTGCTGTGTAGACTATTTCAAAATTAAATCAAAATAAGATATGCAATTTGAATAGTTAAATCAATCACCATTCACTTTAATATAATGGTTTATTGGTCACACAATTCATATTGATTATGGTTAATAAAGAGTTACAGAATCATTAACAGTTGCTTAATAAACGTTAAACTGTTTAAAATGTGTATAGAGTTCAAGATATCAATAGGCTGCTTAAAATCTGTAAAACTTTATACTGTTATATGTCTTATCATTTGTTATAGTATAACTCATATCTGTATCATATTATAACATCTATTAATCTCATATAAGCCCTTTAGAAATTAAAATGGTGAATTTGAGGAATTATAATTTGATGATCATCATATATATAGTAGCCCAATGTCTGTGATTCTGTAATGCTGAAATGCTGGCTGTTCCCTCTGGGCGCCGCTGTTGTCTCCTTGGCTGTTCCCTCTGGGCACCTCTGTTGCCTGAGTCACGTCCTTCGCCTCCCACTGTGGTGCTCGGCTGACTTCTGCACTGCTCAGCCGGGCCGCAGTGGGGGAGCGAGAGGTGCAAGCGGCCGTTCGGGTGCCACGATCTCCAAGCAGCCCGGTTGAGAGGCGCAGAAGTCAGCCAAGTGCCACGGGGAGGTGAAGGGAGGCGGGGTGGTGATGTAGATGGCTAGAGGGCAGGGCCCAGCCATGTATGTCACCACCCCACCTCTCTTCACACCCCACTTTGCCTCTCGCCATGGAGAGAGAGAGAGAAGAAAATCCCGTCTTATGACGGGCTAATTGGCTAGTTTTTAATAGTCATAGACATAATTTTCAGATCACAGTGACTTGACTACACACAGAAGTTGCTAAACCATGCAAACCAGTAGTCAAATCATGCAAATCTCTGTGTGGTCACAGATATGTCAGTTTGAAAATCATATTGGGTTAGCTTGAACCTGTAATCTTAAAGGCAAATGCTATGGATTTAAATCAATTTAATTGTGTGTATGGACAATTTTAGCAAAATCTGTTTAAAATCACATTTTTTGTTAAACTGGTGCAATTTAGGATGTAAATACTAGACTGGGTTTTTCAGATATTTACATACTTGTCTTCACTACTGGGGTAAGTCGACGTAAGTTATGCTGCTCCAGCTATGGAAATAACACCATTGGAGTTGACGTAGCTTAGGTTGACTCTTAACTGTGCTACTTCAATAGATGATGCTTTCTGGTGACTTACCTTAATCTTCTCGGGGAGCTGGAATACCGGCGTCAACTAGAGAGCATACTGCCATCAATATAGTGGATCTTCACTAGATCCACTAAACTGACACTCAGTGCATCGATTGCAGCAGAATCGATCTCCCCATAGTGAAAACCATCCCTACCTTGAGATACCTTAAACAACCCTAATTTTCAGAAAGGACTGAGTACCAACCCTTTGAAAACTAGATATTTTTAAAATTTCTCAAGCTGAGCATCCAAAACTGAGGTATACAAAATTACTAACCATTTGAAAATATAAGAATTCTGAGTCAGATTCCTTTCTTATATCTACACAACAGCACAATAATAAAAGATTACAAAGATTTAACTATGGCCAAAGCCTCCTTGTTTATTTTGTTCTTGGATCCTTTTGCAATATATATATATTTTAATTCTATGTGTGTTCACCCTCAAAAGGAGACAGAACACCCATCAACTCAGGAAAGCTGGCTCTTAAAACTGGGACAAACATTACACAGAGACACAAATGTTGAGTTTTGTATAAAGTCAAATAACAAGCTCTTGCCTGACTTAAGGAGCTGAGATTTAAATTAAGACAGAGTCTATGAGAAGGAAAAACAGGAAAGCTATAAAGGGTTTTTGGTGAAATAAAGATGAAGACTCCACCCACAGCAGAATTATGGTAGACCCTACCTGCGAGATGGCATGAAGAGACAGAGGGAACTCACTATAGATTACAAGGAATAGGAAGAGGAATAGATAACAATGAATGAAAGAATCTTGGGAGGGTTGTAAAAACAAAAGTTTATTGTGAACATAATTTTGGAAATGGACCCAATCCTATGAGTTGCTGACACTTTCTATAGGAATTGAGAGGGAATGTAATTTAGCACCTTCAAAAGCTACCTCTGAATATGTGAGATTACATATTGGAAAAAATTGGAAACCAAATATCCTGGCATACTAGAATAAACATTCTTATAAAAAAAGAGCTAAAGGAAACTCCTGAGTTTAAGCTAAAAAACAAATAGTTGTCAAACTGAACACTTCATACTTACTCATGGAGGAGAGGACGCACTACAGTGCTACCATGAACATGGGCTTGATACATTAAGGTGTAGAGATAGGGTAACAGTGTGTATCTTGTATTGAGTACATCTCTGGAAATATTTTCAAATTTTTCGTCAAAGGCAACAGGATCTTGCCTCTAAAAATGGAAAGAAACTGTTACTGAAACCAGAGACTCTCATACCACTTTCACCTTTCTTCCTTGTTGTTAATTATTCATGTATTTAATTTTAGAAGTACATTATGGTCCTGATCCTCTAAGGTACGACAGCATTTTCTGAAAACCCTAAATAATGCATTCCTGACTCCCTGACAGTTGGAAAGTTTGGCCCTGCATGATGGAAGTGATTGCAGTGACCTTCACCAGGAAGTGAGAGAAACTGACTCCTCATGGAATTTATTATGTTTAAATTATAATTATTATAACCTCCAGTTGTATCTATATTGATGTATATCCAGATTTTACATCAAAAGCAAAATTATGAATAAAAACATCTATTGCACAATCACTTACAATGATATTTGTAGTGTTTGTATTGTGGTAGAACTGAGAGAATGGCTCTCTTTTTGATTCTGTGAACTTTTTCACTGACAACTTATTTTTGGAGGGAGTTGTAAATTAGCTATTAATAATTCACTGCCAACATGAAATTTAGTTGAAAAGTTCTCTGGAAAACATTACCATTAATGTTTTTTTCAACAAACTTACATTGTAGATATTTCCTTGATTTAAGCTATAACGTGTTGGGGGGTTTTTTAATTGAAGAAATAAAATGGTTTGAGATAATTGATACTATTTACATATGGACTAATATGCATGTTTCCTAAGTTTACATTATACGTTTATTGTAAATTCCTATTATCTGTGTAATAGTAGCATCAACAATTGACTATATGAATCAAAATCCACATAAGGAATTATTAATAGTTGAAAACACCTTTATGGGACTACGTAATGAAATTTTTCTCCCTCAACCACTTGGCTTTTCATAACAGCAGGTGTCACTGTGGGCCCTAACTAGGGAAGCTTAGAAGGAAGGCTTGAAAACCCTAGTGTGGGGGCAAGAAGGGGAAGTTTAATACAAACTCCATTGAATGCATGACACATCATATTGTACATAATTTATTATCCTTTTCAGCAGGACAGCACTCAGGACTTTCAAAAAGTAAAAAGAGCACTAATGAGTGATGTCAGAGAGCACTTTCAATATTTATTAAACATACTGAACAATACCTTGGCAAATTGGGTAAGAATGGAAGAAACATGATAACCCTCAATCTGTATTTTAAAGGCTTTAAAAGGCCCATTGAAAGGTGTGCTGCTGCAAGATAAAGCATGCTGTTTTTAAAAAGGAGACTTTAATCCACTAGATATATACCATATAAATAGCTCAACTCTGCGAGACCTGCAGCTCTAACTAGAAAAGAAGAACTGTTTCTATTTTTTTTGTTTTCCCAGTTATCTTGTTTTACAGCTTTCAATAATACATATTCCTTAGATAATTATTTTGTTTTTTATTCTTTAATGAAATACAGTAGCTGATGGATACAAAATATGGAAAGTAAAATAACTTTGCACAGTCGCTCTACAATCTTATTAAACTATTCCATTTTTTTATTTGTTCTCTACTTGCAAACTACTAGGGGATGAACTACTAGGGTCATTTTTACTGAATTAAGTGTACTTTAGAGAGGAAAAAACAAGCAACCAACTAAACAAAACAGAAACTTTACTTGAGCATTGTAGGTGCAGATTTTTTTTAAAGGCATGAAAGTAAAAATATATCTGAGCTTGCTTCAGTCCTAAATAGGCTGGTTCCCATTGCCATAACTTACAAGCAGGCCCTTTATTGGTGTAAAACCTATATGTGGTGAGGGGCATACCTAGGACTAGGGAGCCAGGATGGTTACATCCACTTTGCAGCAATGCCAGGACAGTTTAAAGTTATTCTTTCTTGGCCAAGACTCTATTCAAGGTGGCAGTGAAAACACTATATAGCAGCCCTAGGGTTCAATAACTCTATGAGCACAAGTATCAAGAGGGGTAGCCGTGTTAGTCAGAATCTGCAAAAGCGGTGAGGAGTCCTGAAGTGTAGGAGCATAAGCTTTCGTGGGCAAAGACCCACTTCGTCAGATGCAGTTGCATCTGACGAAGTGGGTCTTTGCCCACGAAAGCTTATGCTCCTACACTTCAGTTAGTTTATAAGGTGCCACAGGACTCCTCACCGCTCTATGAGCACAGGAGCTATAGCTGACACATGAGAGTACCATGCACACTGTTCAATTTCAGTCATAGTGAAACAAGTTTCATGTGTTGCAATTAAGAGACTGTCTTGCTGTATCCTCACAGCAATGTCCCAGTACAGCTAACTTTAAACACCAAAGTTCTGATTGCCAGAATCACTGGGTTTTGAAGGGTGAACCCAAGGAGGAAGAAAAACAGAACTAAATTAACAGCTTAAACTCCTCTAGCGCATCACTGACAACCTATCCTAGAAAATGAGCCTTCACTCTCACAGACCTTGTGAAACAGGCCAACCATTGCTTACAGAAAACCCCCTAATCTGAAGCAAATACTCACCAGCAGCTACATACCATGCTTCAGATACACTCACACAGGGTATGTCTACACTACAAAGTTAGTTCGAACTAACGGATGTTAGTTCGAACTAACTTTCATAGGTGCTACACTAGCGCTCTGTTAGTTCGAATTTAATTCGAACTAACAGAGCGCTTAGTTTGAACTAGGTAATCCTCATTCCACGAGGATTAAGCTTAGTTCGAACTAGCTAGTTTGAATTAAGGGGTGTGTAGCCCCTTAATTCGAACTAGTGGGAGGCTAGCCCTCCCCAGGTTTCCCTGGTGGCCACTCTGGCCAATACCAGGGAAACTCTACTGCCCCCCTCCCGGCCCCAGACCTCTTAAAGGGGCACGGGCTGGCTACGGTGCCCGTGCCAGGTGCAAACCTGCCAGCACCCAGCCAGCAGACCCTGCACCTGGCACGGATCGAGCCTCCCACCCGATGCCCCCCAGCCCTCCCCCTCTTCCCGGGACCAGACTGGCAGCTCCCAGGAGCTTGCCCGGGACCGCAAGAGGCGGGCACCCGCCTGGGCTAGTGCGGACATCGTGGACCTCGTCCATGACCTCCGCACTAGGCACAGGAAAGTGGCCGGCTTGGGCAGGATAGCTGCCAGCCTGGCCACCCAGGAGCAGGTGTACAAGAGAGTCAAGGGGGTCCATAGAGACCCCCGAACCTGAGCCCTGAGCTTACAATGGCCGTCCTGGGTCAGACCAAAGGTCCATCTAGCCCAGTACCCTGTCTGCCAACAGTGGCCAACCCTAGGAACCCTGGAGGGGATGGACCTAAGACGGTGACCAAGCCATTTGTCTCATGCCATCCCTCTCCAGCCTTCCACAAACCTTGGGCAGGGACACCACTCCTACCCCCTGGCTAATACCACTCCATGGACCCAACCTCCATGACTTGATCTCACTTCCCTTTAAACTCTGTTCTAGTTCTAGCCTTCACAGCCTCCTGCAGCAAGGAGTTCCACAGGTTGACTCTTTGCTTTGTGAAGAACAACTTTCTGTTACTAGTTTGAAGCCTGCTACTCATTCCTTTCCTTTGGTGTCCTCTAGTCCTTCTTTATGGGAACTAATGAAGAACTTTTCTGTATGCACCCTCTCCACCCAACTCCTGCTTTTAGAGACCTCTATCTTGTCCCCCCTCCGTCTCCTCTTTTCCAAGCTGAAAAGTCCCAGTCTCTTTAGCCTCTCTTCATATGGGACCTGTTCCCAACCCCTGATCATTTTAGTTGCCCTCCCCTCTCCCAGCCTCTCTCTTCCCCTCTCCCACCTCCTTTTCCCAGTCTCCCCCAGTTTTGTTCAATAAAGACAGATTCCATTTTGGAAGACACATTATCTTTATTTTGTACATCAAGAAGAGGGGCTAGGGAAGGGTAAGTGGAAGGAGGTGAGGGAGGAATGGGGCATGAGCCCCCGATGGGGAGGACTGGGCTGGCTCTGTGGGCTTCTGGGGGTGGAAGCTCTCCTCAGCCCCCCAATTGCCCCATCTTCCCAGATGGCAGCCTGCAGCAAGTGCAGCCGGGCTGATGGCCGAGTGCTGTGATGTGCCCAGTGCTCAGGGCACTCCAAGCCAGGACTGCTTTGCAAGCGGGGCACCCCTGAGAACTGTCTGTCCGGGGTGGGGGTCGGGACCCTTTAAGCACAGCCCTCGGCTAGCCTGAGACAGCATCTCCACGCTCTAAGTCCTCCTCTGATGCCCTGCCGGCACTGCTTCCAACCATCCTTAACCCCGCTTCAGGGTCCACTTAATGTGGACGCGCTAGTTCGAATTAGCAAAATGCTAATTCGAACTAGTTTTTAGTTCTAGATGCGTTAGTTCGAATTAGCTTAGTTCGAATTAACTAATTCGAACTAAGTTAGTTCGAATTAGCGCTGTAGTGTAGACATACCCTCAGTAACCTAACCCTGCCACAAATCCTGTAGCCAACTCTGTCCACATATCTATGCAAGCGACACCATCATGGGACCTAACCACAGAAGCCACAACATCAGGGGCTCATACAATAGCACACCCTCTAATGTTACAGACTAACATGGGTATCTCTCTGAGACTTTTTAAAGTGGTAGAGTTGCACAAAATCTTCCAGGATCAGTTGAAAGCAAGGTCAAAAATATGGGTCAGAACCAGTCTGCAAAACATGAATTTCTAAAAGGGTTATATTCAAATAGACTTAGTTTTTCCTAGCCGAATCTTGTTGCAAAATGCACCCAAAAATATGGGTTGACAGCTTCATGAATGGTCACAGGGAGTTCACAGGAACAAGAATTGGGATGAGAGGCCATACTAGAGAATACAAGGCTCAAAGGAACTACTGTGATCATATAATCTGACATCCTATATAACTCAGGCCATAGGACTTCTTTTGAACTAGAGCATATCTTCCAGAGGGGCAAATTCTAATCTCGGTTTAAAAACTTTGTGAGAGAGAATCCATCACACCACTTGATAAGTTGTTCCAGTGGTTAGTTACATTCATTGTTTACAAAGTGCACTTAATTTCTTAGTTGAATTTGTCTAGCTTCAACTTCCCAGATAACACATCTGAAAATGAAATGCACAGGCAAACAGAATGCAAATACTAGCAAAGCTAGAATTCCTTCTCCTCTGATAAGTGAGTTAATAATGATGAAAGCATTTACAATCAATCAATCAATCAATCAGACAAGCAAACATTCTTTCATAGTGTGCCTTCTCTACTTTTTAAATCTGTTTTCCTTAGATCGTGAATTTTTCAAGTTTGGGGCTGTTCATGTCTTACATAAACTTGAGTACATTACTGATAATCTATGACCCACCTTTGCACCTGCACCATTATGATTTCTGGAAAATGGGTAAAATGCTCCCAGCTGCATCCAACGGGCACACATATAATAATCTGCATCATTGAAGAAGCCACAAATATCTGCTCCAGTCTGAAAGTTTAAAAAGAGTATATTTGAATTCTGTATATTACTGAAGTTAGCTAATGATACTTCAAACATATCGTGACAACATTAACTTACATAGGATATTCCAAAGAGGCTAAATTCCATCATACCTGCAAGAAAAGTAAGGTGACTTTATTAATTGCTATTTCTATAGTTTCTCTAATATATTGTTCTTCTTCCCCTCTTAAGTTCCTGACAGCTGGCAGCAGAAGCATATAAGGGCAGATGAAAGGGAAAATGTGGTGAGGGAGAGGGGAGACAGAGAGAGAGACAGAAAGAGAGAGCTAAAGAGAATCTATGGGGCCCAAGATCAAGATGGAAGAACCAAAAGTAGTGGGTGGGTATTTTGTGAAGGAAAGGGGAGCTGACTTCAGTGGGAGTAGAGAATATGCCCAGGGTCAAGACCAATGACTATTTTGGAAGCATATCAGTTTTAAAGAGTTGCTTAGCAGCCATTAAAAGAATGTTAAAAAACAAGCAATTAAAACACGAGTGCTGATTTTGCTGAACTAAGCAGCTTGTATTGCCTACAAATACATTTTTTTTGATCTAAGCCTAGTAAAGGAAGTAAAAAACACAAAAGTGTCCAGAATACATTACTGCATAGGATCAATTGACTGTAAATCCTATTGCTTCCACATACCAATTATAGATTTATAAAGCTGATCCCAAGCTGCAGTGTTATCGCCAAGCCAGTGTCCAGCCCATTTGCCACTAGAGGGATATGTTGAACGAGTGATAACAATTCCACGTTCCTTAGTAGTGTTCTGTAAAGCACTAATATTGAAAATAAAAGGACCGTAAATTAAACGTAGAAGAAAATGTTCTATAAAAGTCTTACATAAAGTTTTCTTTAATAATAAAATTATTTTTTCTTATATTTTTATATTGAAATTACAACCATGTCATTACTGGCATGATTAAATAAGTATCAGAACTTGGTTACAATAACGTTTTCAGAAGTTATCAAGATTTGCATTTGCACTGGAATATACTAGAGTTCAGAAAGTACCTTTACACGCTTAAATGAAAATCAAGTGCAAATAAAGCTAAAGTATGGTCAGAAACTTAAGAGCCAGAAAGAAAGGATGCTAGAATATGGAATTTCATATTAAAACAGCTAGAATTCAGTAGAATAGGAGGTAGAAAATCATGTGAATATCTTTAAAATTGAATGCATGAAGTGATTCAAGGTCATTGTAGAAATACCAATGACATATTAGGTAAATTGGAAACAGTAATTAAAGAGAACTTTGGACACATGAAGATAAACATAACATTGGGAGAAAGGCAGGGTGACACCTTATTATGGATTGAGTTAAAAGCTTGTTCAAACTGATGTGTGCACAGGCCCTTTATTTAAGACAGTTGTAAGAAGCAATTAAGCTGTCACACCTAAAACAAACCCTATTAGGTCTACCTAGAACTAGACCCATGGCTCCAGTGGATATTGATCCATTTGGAGGAAAGTGTGTAGAGATGGCTTAGAAAAAACAGAAAAACTAACAACAGAGAAGAAAAGAGGGAAAGACAGAGGTAAACTGCAAGAAACCCAATCAGTAGCCTGTGAACACAATGTGACCCTGGAAAAGTGAGAGAGCGCCTTTGGGTCGGTGACCTAAAGAGCAAGAAATTTCTCTTTTTGATCTTGGTTCCTCCTGCATTTGGAGAAGCAAAATATCATACATCTTTTTAGATTAACAAGGTCGCATCCAAGAGAATATCACACTCCATCAATTTCTACCTCCAACTGGAACATACCCAGGGTACTGAAATTTCACTAGCCCCTCAAAAGAGCCTACACTTCGGGTACATCTAGACTACAGGGTTTTGTCAACAGAAGTTTTGTCGACAGATACTGTCTGTCGACAAAGAGCGTCTAGACTACATTCAGTTCTGTCGACAAAGCAAGCTGCTTTGTCGACAAAAGCCTGTAGTCTAGACATACCCCTAGATGTAATAACACCTTCTGTCGACAGAACTCTGTCGACAAAAGGTGTTATGCCTCGTAAAATGAGGTTTACCAACATCGACAAAACTGCTGAGTTCTGTCGATGTTATGTCGACAGAACTCAGCGGTAGTGTAGACGCAGGTATAGTTTTGTCGACAAAAGTTCACTTTTGTTGACAAAACTCTGTAGTCTAGACACACCCTTCGGTAAAAGAAAATTTTGAGCCTCTGCAATCTACTCTACTAATTCTTACAACTGGATAAAAGAGATTACAATGGATTACAAATGGATAAGAGAGAATTTGTAAATATAATATATTTAGATTTTCAATAAGCTTTGGACAAAAATCACTCATTAAGGAAGTTAAAAGACAACTCCCCTCATTCAGATGGGTGAGGAGGGCTGATAGCCTCTAGAACAGCTTTTCCAGTCTTGCCTGCCTCCTTTACAGCTGGGAGAAGTGGGCTGACAACCCTGCGCAGCCTGGGCTCTTAAGATGGTGCCTGAATCTTACCCAGGAGAGGCAGCTTGTCCAATTCTGCCTCCCTCCTCTCCTGCTATGGGGCAGGGGTAACATGATTCAGATTGAGCAGAGGGATAAATTGCACTTTGCCTATAGAGCCTGCAAGGAGACAAGCTGGTGCCAATGCCCAGAAGAGGAAGCAGAGCTGGCAAAAGGCAAACACAGCACTGGGAAAATGTTAGATGGACACATTACTGAGTGGATTTGCTAGTCAGAATTTGTATATATTGTTTGGCTTTGAGCAGGGAAGTCTAGCGGAACCACCAGATAGAGAGAAAACAGGTAGACACATCCAGGGATGGGACATTCCCTGATGCCAGTGACTGACAAATCTGGTTCTGCCCTATTATAGCAACCAGGCCGATATTCCCATTGCAATCAGTCTGTGGTGCTTAGCATGCAAAACAAAGGATTTATTTTTCTTTTAAACTCAATGCATTTAAATATATGGCCACTGCCACAAGGTATCACAGAATCCAAGCAGCTGCAGTGTTAAACGCAGATGCATTAGGGCAAACCAATTACTAGCTGACAAGGTTAAGAAAAAATGTCCTCAATGAGGTTGGTTATTGCATAATTGTCTGTTTTGAGGATTCCTCTGAAATCTCAGCTATTGGCCTCTGTTCTGATAGCAGAGTAGATGGGTCTCTCGTCGGAACTTCTTGAACAATTCCTCTGATCCTACGTCATATTGTGAATCATTATACAGAAATAATAAAATACAAGTTTAAAAGCTACATTGATGAAATCACATTGCTTTCTAATGCTATGTGCACAATAATAGCCTGCACAGCTGCTTCAATAAGGCAGTGTTCACTGTTTTTTCTTCTACAGGATTTACAGCTTTAGTGACATTATAATTACAGTAAAAACACACGAGTCACTTAAATTACCATAGTAATTAAACTAGACTAATACATTGTAATTATTTCTTCCAAGATAAACAGTTAAGTTTTCTAATATCTTTTATTCCAACATTTTCATACTCTGCTTGCATGACTCCATTTGTAGAGTGACTTGGAAATTGCACATAGTGCTGTAAACATAAAGAAAATATATGTCAAAAAAGTCTTTATGGCACTACAAATATATACAGGTCAGTGTGTGCTTAATTGCTTTGCTGGATTAGATTGAGAGTCCTCAGTACCTTGCAAGACTGGCCCCAATACACTTCTGAACATCAGTTATATGTGATGTAACAAAAATCTAATTAAACCTGAAAGTCTATGACTGTAAAATGTAGTAGCCAGGTCTGCCTGAAAGATAGAGTTCTGCAGTAAATCAACATTGAGGCAATAAAAGGCAGCCAAGAGACTATCGCACTATCTAATATGCTCAAAACAGGCAAGGGAGAGCAAGTTTGTAAAAATCTGGTGTTTATGTTAAGGTTATGTGACTATGTGGAAGTTATAAATCTTAATGTGCTCCTTGGTTGATCTAGTTGAGGGGTGGGGAACCTTTTTTGGGTCGGGGGCCACTAATCCACAGAAAAATCAATCAAGGACTACACACAAGAGAGAAACAAAAACAAAAAAAACAAAACAAAAAAAACCCATCCCACACCAGCCAGGGCTCCCAAATGCTGGGGGTAGCCCTGAGTTTCAGGGATGGATCTAGGCAAGCCAGAGGCTCCATCCAGCCCCTCAGCATTAGGTTCCTCACCCCAATTTAGCTAATTGTAGCTGCGGCACAAGTAATCATGATTCTATCATATTTATCATGTGCATCCAGAATAAAATCCAGACAGCTAATATATCTCCTGGGTACTTTAATGTGACCCATTTCAGAAAAGCTGAAAAAACTATGAGTCAAATCAGCTGGGGGGGGGGAGAGATTTAATCAGAAACATATGAATGATAATTGGGACTCACTTAAGAACAGATTACTAGATGTCTAAAAAGCCCCAATCCATAACTGAGGAATAAGGCTGTGTCGGTTTTAAAAAATGGGTTTAGAGGGAAAGTGAAAGCAGCTGTAAAGTTTAAAAAAAAGACAAAGACTAAAACACAGTAATACCTAACAAATGGAGAAGCATAATATTGGATATAAATTAGAAGTCAGTAACTGTGGAAGAATAAGAAAAGCCAAGCGACACCTGCACAAATTTTTAGCTAGCAAAGATAAGGATAATGGAGTATTTTAAATATATGAGGAATAAAAAGAACCCTGACAATAGCATTGGTCATTACGAGATGGACATAGTAGAATAATCTACAGTGATGATGAAAAGCCAGAAAGCCACTAAATATATCTGTTCTATATTAGGGAAAATAACAGCTGATATACTATCATCCCATGGTGATGATAATACTCTTTCCATTTCACTGGTCTCTCTGGAAGATGGTAAACATGCTACTCAAATTAGGTATTTTTAAATCTTGCATTGAAGGATTTTAAAAAAAGATGGCTGAGCTATTACTGCTGATTTCTAATAAGTCTTAGAAAGCAGTTAATATTTAAGATGTGTAGACATGACAACCTGGGTAATCCTCTGACTGTCTGCCTGATATCTGTCCCAGGTAAAATAGTGGAGTGGCTGATAAGGTCTTGATTAATGAAGAACTAAAAGAGAGTAATGTAATTAATGAAAATCAACACAGGCTTCTGGAAAATAGATCCTGTCATACCGATGTAACTTTTTTAATGAGATTAAAAAGTATGGTTGATAAAGGTTAACAGTGTTATCCTAATACAGGCTTAACCTCTCCAAACTGACCGTCTGGTCTGGCAACTATTCCAGCTCCAGAGTCCCTGTGGAGGTCTAGTGACTGGAAGGCCTGCAGCAAACTCGGAGCCTGGCAGTGGGGCTGCCACCTGACAGTGCGTCTTCCCAGCAGGGCCAGAAGGCAGTGGGGCTGACCGACACTTGGGTCAGGAGCCTGACAGCAGAGCTGGGAGCCTAGCAGTGGGGCTGCCACCTGATGGCAAAAACAAAAGCTGGGCAGCCCCGCTGCTGCCCAGCAGTGCAACTTCCCAGTGGGAGTGGGAGGCTGCGGCAGTACTGGGAGCTCAACAGCTGAGCTGCTCAGCAGTGGGGGCAGAAACTTGGGAACAAGGTTACCAACTGGCAGTGCAGCCAGGAGCCTGGCAGTCCCCTGCCACCTGGCAGAGCTGCTCAGAATTGCTGGGAAGTAGCGAGACTGCCCGGCAGGGCTCAAGTCCAACAGCGGGCTGTTGCTCGGAGGTTCAGCTGAACCCTGGTCACAGGGCTGCCATCTGGATGCTCCACTGCCCGGGGGACTGGGAGGCAGTGAGGCTGTCCTGTTGGGCCGGAGCCATGCATGCCGTGGGGCCTGCGGCAGGGGCAAGAGCCAGCTGGGAGGTTGGCAGCCAGGCCATGGCAAGGCAGGAGGGGTAAAAATGACTGTCCATGAGCCATCAAAATCCCTCATTCAGGACGAGTCATGTCCCAAAGGTGCTGGACTAGGGAGGTCTTAATGAACAGTCCTGCGGCACTTTAGGGAATATATTATATCATGTGCCTCTGTGGGTAAAACCCACCGCATCAGATGAATACCTGTGAAAACTTATGATAATATATTTGTTAGTCTCTCAGATGCCACAAGACTGATAGTTGTTTCTAAAAGTAACAAACTAACACGGCTACCCCTCTGAGATTAATAGTCTTAGATTTCCATAAAGCATTTAACTTGGTCGTACATGCCATTTTGATTAGAAAACTAGAGTATGAAATTAACATAGTACACATTGAAGGGATTAAAAACTGGCAAACTGATGGCTCTCAAAGTGTAATTCTCCTTAGCAGTGTCCCCATCAGTGCTGCTTCCTGCAGCTCCCATTGGCCAAGAATAGAAATTCATAATCAATGGGAGCTGCAAGTGGCTGTGCCTGCAAACCTGCAAGTAAATAAAGTGTCCAGTGGCCCACTAAAGTCTAACCCTGGTAAACCACGTCTGGTCCATAGGCCACTTATTGCCTATCCCTGGGCTAGATGATAATAATATTTGATATTTTACATAAAGACCCAATTCTTATGAACAAGTGCTTACGTGAGAATCTCTGCTTTTGTTAAAAAATGAAGCAAAATTTTATTCCTCATGGATAAAGAGAAAAGCTTATAAATATGACCAGAGTTAACCAGGGAGATTTAAAAAACAGAAGGCAAACAATGCTCCCCTCTCCCCCGATAACTAAGACCATATTGTAATTTTGCGGGACTTGTGGTTGTCAGTACTTATTTTTTGAAAGTACTTCTGGAAAAGTACTACCAGCCAAATACTCTTGTATAAATAATTAGTGGTTGCTTATATATTTAGAGCAGTGGTGGGCAATCTGTGGCCCATGGGTTGCACACAGCTTATCAGGATGAGCTGCTAGCAGATACCACACCTTTTTTTTACCTTGCATCTGTAGTACAGCTGCCTTCAGCTCCCATTGGCCAGAAACAGTGAACAATGACCAAAGGGCACTGCAGACAGCTGTACCTGCAGATGGATGGTAAACAATCTGTCTGGCAACTCGCTAATGGCTTACCCTGATAAGCCATGTACAGCTCATAGGGTCCACCACTGGTTTAGAGGTTCATGTTGCTGAAATGCGTTTTGTTATCCTGAAGTTTTGTATGCTGATTTCTGTTTAATCTCATTTCCTCAGTTTGGTGAAGAGAGACTATGCACATCTTGAGGTGCTAGATTACTTTTTTCCCCAGTATGAAGAGCACTCCATTTTGGCTAATCCTTTCCACAATAGAGAGAGCAATACATTGTTATGCTGCCCTATGGAGCATGAAAAGCACCAAGATCATTGCTGCCTTGCCTTTCCATCTTGTATCACATAAAATCAAGGAAAGATGCTGCATCCAGCATTCCCTTAGCATTAGGAGTAGATTTGTGACAACTAGAACATTTAGGGTCACGCATAGTGAGGTCCCTAATCAATCTGCACCTGGTAGGGTGAAGTAGATGGTCCTGGGACAGCTAATGTTCTCAGTTTCTGAAACAGCAATAAATATCTTCTTCCTTAATCCTTCTGCCAACGTCTGATCTGTGCTGGCAAAACTCTGAGGAAAAAGCTTCAGTCCCTTGTCCCATTTTCCCTGAGAAAATGTCAAAATTTTGGCTCTGGATTGTGCGGGAGCCGCACGACATACTCTAACTTGAAGCCACACCAGAATGATAGCCAGAAAACATCATTCGTTGGTTTCGTATATGTAAGCTATATTGCATCATCTGAGAAGAAAATTGTACTTTGCATCACTATTTCTTGATTCCGATTGCCCCCATGTGTACTATAGTACTATGGCCCTTCTTCTATTATGGTATTATACCACCTTAATGCTGTCATAGAAGACAAATTTTGAACATTTAAGATTTTTAAATAGATGTTTTGACCATATTTTCAGGTATAAGAAGTATTTGAACAAACTGTATCATTTATCTTAACCACTTCTGATATTCAGATGAACCATTTAAAAACAGGGAAAAAAATCACTAGATTTAATTTTACCCTTGATAGTTAGAAACAATGATAAAAATTCAGTGCTAAATTATTGTCTAATGTCTACAGACAATTTTTAAATGTACTTTGATTTGGCTGACAATAGAAGAATCAGGAATTCCTTCCTGTCAGCAATTTCACAAGTGTCTTGATTGACAGTGATGCACTGGCAGGCTGCCAAATATAACATCCATTCAGTCAAAAATTCAAGTGGCCTTGATATTTTCTTTCTTTATGGTAATATCAAAGTTACCAAGGGCTTTAAGGTCATTAAGGCCTATGGAAAAATGCTGCTCTTTGCTTGCTCATTGAATTGGAAATGAAACAACCAAGATATATTATCATTAGATCAGACATTATCTAAAACAGGAGAGGATATTACTCAGTAAGGAATTAACATATAATAAAATTCGCCTTGGACCTGAAAAAATAAATTGTTAAAGAGAAGGCCTTACGCATATAATTTACATAAAAAGCTCACTAATTTTCCTGTTTAGTATTATTCCTTATTTTTTGTTAAGGATGTTAATTCCAGAATGTACATACAGTGCCCTGAATTTAAAATAACAAATTCACAAACCATAGCCTGAGATATACCATAAGAACAAAACAGTATCAGTGCTATAATTAAAGCAGTCCATCATAGCTATACCTGGAAGCAAAAGGTATTTCATATTTTAATTACTTTAATTACTTTAGGTTATTGTTGGGTAATTACTGTTCATAACAGCTGATCAAAATGCTGAGGATTGTTCTGTCTTGTAAATGAGCAGCCGAGTTTGCGCTTTTATGACTGACTGATCTTGTTTATAATGCAGAGCATTGTCCCAAGATGGCCTTGGTGACTGTCTCATAATAGATATCATGGCTGAAGATGCAGCATGTTTTGTCTGAATGTGTTGGGACAAGAAAATATTTGATGGCATTTAAATTAAAATATATTAGAAATAGCAACATAACCATCTTCTCTGATAAAGCCAGGCAGCGATTAAGGTTGAACAACATAAAAATTATACAGATGAAGTCATTAAAATCAGTGTACAACTAATTGCTGCCAGATAGATGAGAAAATAAGATTCTTTATTATCGGACTTAGGTAAACTCTTTTTTTTAAGAGTTGTGTGAAAATTACATCTGCTTGGAGAGCAGGACTGTGAAACAGCTTGACTCTAACCAAGACAGTTTCTTTTGAAGAATTACATTTAGCGACCGCTAAAGACTCCGAATGACACAAAACAATTTTCTTGCTTCAGATTCTAATTATTAGAGCAGAATCCTCTTTGGTAGGGCCCATTCATGGGCACCATGTCTTGAATAAAGGCTAGGATAATGAAGAGGAGGGTGAGTATTATCTATCTGGTGCAATCATCATAGTAACTGAGCAATGAAATATGAGTAAATAAAACCAATCAAGGTCCAATAACTAGAATATACAGGCCGTCCCCGGGTTACGTACAAGATAGGGACCGTAGGTTTGTTCTTAAGTTGAATTTGTATGTAAGTCAGAAATAGTGTCCAGATTCAGCCACTGTTGAAACTGACCAGCAGCAGCTGAATCGGACACGCTTGGGGCAGAGCAGCTGGAGTGCTGCTGGGTTGGTCTGGTAGCGCCGACCCTTGGCGCGGCGGGACCAACCCAGCAGCACCCCGGCTGCTCTGCCCCAAGTGTTCCCAAGTCAGCCACTGCTGAAACTGACCAGCGGCTGACTACAGGAAGCCCGAGGCAGAGCTGCTCTGCCTCGGGCTTCCTGTAGTCAGCCGCTGGTCAGTTTCAGCAGCGGCTGACTTGGGGATGCCTGGGGCAGAGCAGCTGGGGTGCTGCTGGGTTGGTCCAGTAGCGCCGCACCTCGGCGCTGTGGGACCAACCCGGCAGCCCCCCAGCTGCTCTACCCCAGGCATCGGCGAGAAAAGCCTGGTCTGCTGGGGGGGGGGGGGGGCGCACTCGTTGCACCCCTCCACCCCAGCAGACCAGGGAGACACGGAATGGATTTTCTCGCCGTGGAGGACGCGGGTGGCGGGACCGCCGAGATGCGCCATGGTCCCACCGCCTGCGTCCTCCGCAGTGAGAAAAGCTGCTCCGCGTCTCCCTGGTCTGCTGGGGGGGGGAGGTGTTAGCTCCGCGTTTCCCTGGTCTGCTGCAGGAGGCGGCGACAGTGGGGGAGGCACCCTGCACTAGCTGCGCGCCTCACACACACCCCCCCCCCGTTCGTAACTAGGGGTCCGACTTAAGTCAGACTGACGTAACCCGGGTACTGCCTGTATATCAGTGTGGATTTAAAACTTTTTACCATCAGGCCCTCCTTTTGTTCCAGATGGGTACGATTATCATCTTCACTTGTATGACAGTCAATAATGATACATATCAGCTATTAATAAAATACTGGTACACTAAAGTATGCACACTTATGACAACTGCACCATTACAGAGATTTGCTTCTTTCTGTACATGTAACTTACCAAGGTGTGGAATTACTGACACAAATTACAAAATAATGTGATCTGCAAACTTGTCAAAGTAGATCACAGGCTCCTGCCACATAATGTCCCCCATTCTGTCACTGTTCGCTCCTTAATTTATTTCCTTTGAGTTCCCATATATTTCCTCCTATAGCTCCTGTCTCCTTTTATTCCCTGTTACCAAATATGACAGCTGCCTACTTGGTTAACACCAGAGACTGAAGCAAGGCTATCCTGAAATAAAAAGGAGATGTCTATACAGTTTGAGATAAAGAGCCAAAACAATATCAGACTACAGTATGTCGGCAGGGACTAGCTTTTATTTAAAAGGCACAGGTGATCACAAAAACATAAGTTTCAAAGCGGTTGCCGTGTTAGTCTATAGAGGAAAAAACTTAAAAAATAACAGTCTTGCAGCACCTTGGAGACTAACAAAAAATGTTAGTAGATGGTATCATGAGCTTTCGTGGGCATGACCCACTTCTTCTGATGTGCCCACAAAAGCATAAGCTACTGAAAGAGATTTGTTTTGGTTTCCTATTCAACTACCCGCTTTGGCTGAATACTATTTGCTTTTAACAGTTGAAGACAGCAATGACAGCGCTACTTAAAATTCTGTTCAGAGGAAAAGAGATCCCAACTTCTTGAAAGCCTACAGTTTTTTCCTCTTTTCTCAGCTATTAGCACTAAGCAAACACTGTCATGAGACAAGTACATAAACCTAGTCCATTTGTCCTTGACATGCATGGAAAAAAAGTGTTACATTTTCCAGCTTCTGACTCCAATTAACTGTGCTCATACAAGCTGTTTCTGGATCCTTTCAGTCTGCCCTTTGCGTAAACCTCATGTTAGATGAAGAGCATACTGCCAAGCAAGAAGCTTCAGAAGAATGAGGTGTGAAACAGAAAGATCGGAGAAAAACTATAAAGGAAACTATGAAGAGGGAAAAAGAGAAAAATATGAAACAAAGCAAGCCTCATTATACATAAGACTGTGTTTCCTTTTGTGGTGAATCCTCTGCAGGAATACAGTTTTTTCATCCTCACTACGTGCTTGGGGTTGATTTGGAAATGGGTGCAGAATGCAGGAAGTGATTTGTTAGATATTGATCCCCACTTTTCCCTTACAGAGCCATTTTCAACTGATAATAAACCCAGGCATACTAAAGTTAGCCCAGTGTGGGTATAAGAAATGGAAAAAGTGGCTTTAACTCACATTTACAATGCCCTGGTCCTACATCCCTTCAAACACCATTAAAGCAGGAATGATCAAACATAAATGGCTGTAAACAGCTCCCAAAAGGCTATTACAGCAGCTGGGGATAATCAAGATTAGAACTCCTACCCTATTTCCCTTACCCAACGTTTCATGAGGCATAAAGGATCTGCCAACTAAGGGTTCTGGGGTCGGCAGATCCCCATCTAGACTGCCGCGCTGTGCCAACAAACAGCTGATCAGCACAGCTCAGCGGCCATTTTGATTTAAATGAAGTGGTGATTATTTAAATTGCTGCTTCATTTCCCTTTGTCATCCTACCTCACCTACATGGCTCCGTCGACGGAGCCATGTAGTCTAGGCACACTCTTTATGCCAACCCTCTGTGGGACAGTTCCTTGTGAACATAAAAGAAGACACGTAAGTTATATGTGAGGGTGATATGTGAGGGCAGTGTGGGATTGGGAAGAGAACATTTCAGGGTGTCAACAGATTTATTGAGGACAGGGCTGAAGCACAGTGTCTAGAAGACTGTTACAGCCAGAGTAAATCAGAGCATCACTGTAGGCTATAAATTGCACAGGAACCAGTTTGGCCCTTAAACTGGGCCAGAAAGTGAGGATTCATAAAAGTGACATAGAGCCACAGGGGGTATGATCTCAGCAGAACTGAAGATTGAGTTTGTAAGACATTACTTTGCTGACCCAACTAAAACCAGACAGGTCCCCAGGTTACTGCTAAACTCAACATCACCAATCAGTCATGCTCCTTATCTATTTTAAACAATTCATCTTTCAAACCAGGAACCAAGAAGAACAGATAAAAAAGAAGAGATTGTAATTAAGCATAATAAATATAATAAGGTGGGTCAGAGATATAAATAGATGGACACAAAACAGTGATTTAAACATATTTTGCCCAAGTCAAGGTAAAACCAGAGGGTCACATGCTTCATAGTTTCTGTAGACCAAGGCCATAGTGCACAGTAGGGGCTCCTTGCATCCCCGCATTTCCCCCGTAAATGCCCTATGTGCCTTCCTCCCATCCCTCTTTATTGAAGGGATTCCCTGCATCTCCCTCTGCCTGCTCCCTCATGACTGGACTCTGGAATCACCCATTTCCTCCTTCTATGATAGGAGCTCTGCATTCCCTCACTACACTCTCCACTACATGCCATAGACCCCAAAGTCTGCAGTCTGTACATGCCCATTTTCTCCCTTTTGCCCCATACCAGGATTGTTTAATTCCCCATGTCCAATGTGCGCTTATTCTCCCATTATCCCCTGCCACATGGCATGGGTGCTGTGTGAATCCACCATTCACTCCTTCCCCTTATTTTCCCTCCCCCATTCTCCCAGTCCAGGCCATGTGTGCACACCTGCATTTCACCCCTCACACAACCCCTTTCCTCCACACAATTATTATTTATATTCATTCTGTCTGGGAGATAACTCAGGGTATCAAAACGCTAATTTTTACTGAGAGGAGAGGCAGAGATGAGACAAAACTTCTGTTATGCTGGAAGGTATTAATGGGTGTCATCAACCAGTTCTTTGGTGCACTGACACTTGTAGAGGTGCTTGAATCCATGGCTCTGATAAACAGAGGGAAAGGGTTTCATGTGTGCTCCATTTTCCCTCTTTTGATTTTCCAATTTCCCCAGAATCAAAAAGTATTTCAAGAACGATGCCTAGAACGTTCCTTGGAATTTTGGAATTGATTGCTGGTGTCATTTAAAAGTTATTGAGTACGTATAGACAAAAAAAGAAATGCCATTGGACTCAGTGCATGCTGATGACATATTAGCAGCATGTAAACCTTACAAAGAGGGTATTTATATCTTGTATTTTTTTAAAATGTCCAGTTGCCAGCTGTTTCCAACAACTACTGTCAGTAAAGAAGTGCCTGAATTATTGTGTAACAACAAACTAGCTTCTCAAGAGGAGAGAAAAAGAAAACAACTTACTCATAGGTGGGTTTTGTATGTGACCATCCATATAGATTGTGCACATCATAATGTCTAACAGGGGTTCCATCTGGTAGGAACTGCTGACTTTCCATGCATAAAGTTTTGTGACTCAACCCAAGTGACCGTGATTCCAAACCTAATGAGAAGGAAGTTTAAATATTTATATAATTAAATCATACCAAATAATTTCCATATTTAACTGTCCATGCAGCAGGAGTTTGTTTAGCTTTGATTGTTTATAGAATACTACTCTACACTTTCTGACAATTTAGATTTTGAGTACTGGCTGTTCCCATTAATCCTGTATACAAATTTGGAACTAATAAACTACTATAATAATCTCATTGAAGATAATGCTCTCACCCTGCCAGAATGGGATCTCTTAACTTAGAAGATACTGCATCTTCAGAAGCATTTCTCCATATCAAACACAGAACCTGAATAATGGGAAAACGTTTGTAACTATTAAGTTGGGGACAACTTCCAAAATTAATACTGAGAAACTGCATGACTTTGGAAGGAAGAAATCATGGGATAGTATTCTACATGAGTAGAACATTAGGAGGAAAAATTTCAACAGCACGAAGGGCTTTCAAAGGGAGTATGACTAACTACCTTTTAAAATATCCTCCTGGATAACTACTTGTTAAGGTATTCTCTCCTAATGGTCTATATTTTAGAATACTTCTACCATAAACTCAGCCAATTGTGTACAAACTATGGCACAGAAGACTCTAAACTGTGGAATGAAGAAAATTTGTATTTGATTATAAATTCTACATTTTCCCCAAGCCATGCTCTGTAATTTTTAAACTGAATTGTTTACATCACGTATATTGTTAAAGCTAGGAACAATATTTTCTAATGTGAAGAAACAAAGTAAGGTATAGACAATTTGGGCAAAATGCTTGGAGCCTTTTCTTTTTTCAAACATCGCTACATGTAGGCCTCAAAAACCATGTTATGTAGGCCCTTAACTAAAAGTGGCTCTATTTGCAAGAAGTCCTGAGTAGGCACTGCTCCTCACTGAAATGAGAAATTGTGCATTACAGAAGCTCTGGGGAAAAAAATCAAGCCCCTTTTATTTACATGTTAAATAAAGCATCAGCATTTATTCTGGTCCCAGATATCATGTAAGTCAATGATACGACTAGAGTCACTTACCAGATAGTTACTATACTTACTAGGCAAATAGGGAGGTACCAGATAGTTACTATACTTACTAGGCATATAGGGAGGATTGTTTAGCTCCTGGTTTTTACAGCCTTCAACTGCTCCATGAACAAAGCTTGAAGGTTCATTCATGTCCTAAAAGCAAAAAGAAAGAACAAGTATTTAAAAATAATTTTTATTTTGATGATGTGATATATTAAATCCTATTTTGCAAGGGGATATATAATAAAAGTCCTTCAACAGCATTTACAGTTGATTTTTTAACATTATGGATCTATTAATTTACCTTTTCTTTACATGACAGAAATAAAAATTTATATTTGTAAAAAAAAAAATGGAATGGGAAGAATGTACCTGTCTGAGATTTGATATGGAAGGCTCTAGCTTATGAGAGTTTGTTTATGTATAATGTATAATGCCCTTAAAAATGCATGAATACATTGGATCTACTAGCAAATCTAGCTACCAAGAAACTGAGGGAATAGTTTCCTCTATGGCGGCTCACACTGGGTTCTAAACGCTGTGCCTCTTTTTAAATGTAATAAGAGTCACCAGGCTCTTCCTACATTTAAAAGGCATGAGCTGGGACAGCTGAGTCCTGACTCGTGCCCCGTCCCAGAAGCTGCACCTCTGCTTTAAAAACCAGAAGTGCCACATTTAAAAAACAGAGGTGCCACATCTGGGACCGGGCATGAGCCAGGACACGGCTGTCCCAGCTCACACCCAGTCCCAGACCCCTGCAGCTCTGCCTACACTTAGAAAGCAGAGCCGCAGCGAATCACCTTATAGACTAATCAAGTAGTCAATGGAAATTCCATTGGCTACTAGATTAGCTTACTAACCATTATTTAACATCCCTAATAACCAGTGGCCTGACTATAGAACAGCTGGCACCCCTGGAGGGGGGAGGAGACTTTGCATGCTCCCCCATCCCCAGGAACCATCTGGCCTGCGGGCCGGGGTCCATAAGGGTGGCCATGGGCCGGATCAACCAGCTTGTTGGCCACATCTTGCCTGCAGAGGCTCTCTGGCCCTCCCCTGCAGTAGATCAATGTACCCTAAGAACACAAACACCTCTCTTCCTATGAAGCAATGCATACTTTTTGGTAAGTGTTCCCTCTTCTGTACAGCTCTGGCAGAGCAGAGATTACAGTCACATTCATTTATGGCAAGTTCACCCGTGACAAACCGTCAAGATCCTGTAGAAGGGTTTATGCAGAAACTAGCAAAGAGACCCAAATGAACGCAGACCTTAAGAGTTTAACACTGTGATTGCTAAAGGAGTCTAAGGATATGTCTACACTACAAAGTTAATTCGAACTAACAGATGTTAGTTCGAATTAACTTTGATAGGCGCTACACAGGCAAACTGCTAGTTCGAACTTAATTCAAACTAGCGGAGCACTTAATTCGAACTAGGTAAACCTCATTCCACGAGGACTAACGCCTAGTTCGAATTAAGTAGTTCGAATTAAGGGCTGTGTAGCCACTTAATACGAACTAGTGGGAAGCTAGCCCTCCCCAGCTTTCCCTGGTGGCCACTCTGGGCACCACCAGGGAAACTCTTCTGTCCCCATCCCGGCCCTGGAGCCCTTAAAGGGGCACGGTCTGGCTATGGTGCCCGTGCCAGGTGCAACCCTGCCAGCACCCAGCCAGCAGACCCTGCACCTGGCATGGCATGAGCCAGCCACCCGCTGCCACCCAGCCCTCCGCCTCTTCCCGGGACCAGGCTGGGGCTCCCAGGAGCCTGCCCAGGTCCACAAGAAGTGGGCGTCCACCTGGTCTAGTGCGGAGATCATGGACCTCATCCACGACCTTCGCACTAGGCACAGGAAAGTGGCCATCTAGGGCAGGATAGCTGCCAGCATGGCCACCCAGGAGCAGGTTTGCATGAAAATCAGGGTGGTCCAGTGAGACCCCCGACCCTGAGCTTGGAATGGCCATACTGGGTCAGACCAAAGGTCCATCTAGCCCAGTAGCCTGTCTGCCGACAGCGGCCAACACTAGGTACCCTGGAGGAGATGGAGCAAAGACAATGACCAAGCCATTTGTCTCATGCCATCCATCTCCAGCCTTCCACACACAGAGGCCAGGGACACCATTTCTACCCCCTGGCTAATAGCACTCCATGGACCCAACCTCCATGACTTTATCTAACTTCTCTTTAAACTCTGTTATAGAGCTAGCCTTCGCTGCCTCCTGCAGCAAGGAGTTCCACAGGTTGACTATTTGCTTTGTGAAGAAGAACTTTCTTTTATTAGTTTGAAGCCTGCTACCCAGTCATTTCATTTGGTGTCCTCTAGTCCTTCTATTATGGGAACTAATGAAGAACTTTTCTTTATGCACCCTCTCCACACCACTCGTGCTTTTATAGACATCTATCATATCCCCCCTCAGTCTCCTCTTTTCTAAGCTGAAAAGTCCCAGTCTCTTTAGCCTCTCTTCATATGGGACCTGTTCCAAACCCCTCTCCCACCCTCTCTCTTCCTCTCTCCCAGTCTCCCCGAGTTTTGTTCAATAAAGAGAGTTTCTATTTTTGAACCCACGTGTCCTTTATTTTGTACATCAGGAAGGGGGGTTAGGGAGGGGTAAGTGGAAGGAGGTGAGGGAAGAATGGGGTACGAGCCCCCGATGGGGAGGACTGGGGTGGCTCTGCGGGTTCCTCAGGGTGGAAGCTCTCCTGCAGCCCCCCGATAGACTCCCCCACCAGATGGCAGCCTGCGGCAAGTGCAGCCGGGCTGATGGCCAAGTGATGTGATGTGCCGAGTGTGGGCACTCAGGGCACTCCAAGCCAGGACTGGTTTGCAAGCGGGGAACCCCTGAGAACTGTCTGTCCGAGATGGGGTCGGGTCCCTTTAAGCACAGCCCTCGGCTAGCCTGAGACGGCAGCTCCACACTCTAAGTCCTAATCTGATGCCCTGCCGGCACTGCTTCTGGCCCTCCTTAACCTTGGTTCAGGGTCCACTCAATGTGGACATGCTAGTTCGAATTAGCAAAATGCTAATTCGAACTAGTTTTTAGGTCTAGATGCACTAGTTCGAATTAGCTTAGTTCAAATTAACTAATTCGAATTAAGTTAGTTCAAATTAGTGCTGTAGTGTAGACATAGCCTAATGGAATTGGGTGGCCAAATCACATTGAAATTTGGGTCCCTAGTTTTTCTAGGTAGTTTGAGAAATCTCAATCTAAAGTTCTTTTTTCTTTTGCAGAGGGCCAGCTGACTAAAATTAACTAAGCAAGAAGTCTCCAGGAAATTGCTTTAATATGCCAATTCCGAGAAATGAAAGCAAAGACACATATATAGATAGAAAGTCTCCAGAGAAAAAACAATGAGTAACAATGAGTATTGAAAGTATTAATTGAAAAGGGTAATTGTGTACATAGATAAGTTACTCAACTCTGACCTTCAAAATATGTAAATAATACAAGAGGCATGGCATTACTGAAGGGTATTATACATTTTACTGGATGCCTAGGCATTTCTCTTCTTTGAGACAATAATATATTCATATATATATATATATATATATATATATATATATATATATATATATTCCCCATAGCTATTGCATGTCTATTCCATTTTACAACAAAACACCTGGTGTAGTTCTGCACTTGTCCAGCAGGGATGGAACTTGTAGCAAACTGCTCGGGAGACTAGCCTGTGGACAACTATTTCCTAAAAGTGACATTTAAACATGGTGGTAGGGAAATCAAGATAATGATCATTAGATAATGAAACTAAAATATATCAATAATAAACAAATTAGGACTTTCTCTTCAGCAGATAACACTGTATTAACAAAACAGCTAATTTTTGACCATCATAAATTCAGCTGTACTTCATGCTTACTTTCTGAGAAGAATAAGCTGACAAAAGGGGTTAGGAATTTTTTGAATCACAAGATATCGTGGGAAAAGTCAGATAAACTTTCATATTTTTAATTTCTTCTGCTAAGGGAGAATGTAAACTTTAAGACTGTGTGAGGCAATCAGACTGCATTGATGTAAGTGGTGATCAGATTGACCTGTGTGATAATCAGGCCTGCATTGAAGGGAGACATATCAATAGAAAACAGAGCAAAATATGCCGCATTCAGCTACCACACCAGATCCTGCTATGAGAGAATATTGCTGGGAGAGGCAGGTGCAGATCCATCACAAACTGAGGACAGCTCTCCAACCCCACTATACTTAATAAACACAAGCAAGTAAGCGAATTCACTGAAACTGCACCTGGGATTAACATGCATTTTTCTTGTTTAATTTGGGCTCTGCCACTCATTTTATAGAGCTAATCTGCTATAGCTATAACAAGACAACATGTTATTTCACAATATGTCCAAAACAAAAATACTGGACATGAGCCCAACCAAATTGGAGAGAGTATAATTCCAAAGTATAAGCATTGTTCTTGGCCCTTATGGGTACATCTATACAAAAGAGGAAGGTCAAAGCTGCTGCTGTCGATTTTCCAGGGTTCAAATTAGCAGTTTAGTTAAAACAGCTAATTCGAAATGAGAAGGGCACTCCAGTCAATGCTGGAAACCCTGATTTCATGAGGAGTAAGGGAAGTCGAACTAAGAGTATTCTTCCTTCAACTTCCTGCAGTGTAGACAGCACCAAAGGCTGAGCTAAGCTACTTCTACTTCAGCTACGCAATGAATGAAGTTGTATATCTTAATTCAACTTTCTCCTGTAGAATAGATATACCCTATCACAATAATGAGCAGAACCTAACAGGCCAAACTCTAGGGAAGTTCTGATCCAGAAGTGGCTCTAAGCTTTATGAGTCAGTCACATCTCCACATACATCAAAATTTAGAAATAACTCATAAAAACACTAAAAAAGTATTTCAGTAATTTAAAATATGTTTTAATTCAGCAGGATTTCTTATAATTATTCAAACTAAAGGTACAAAAAACAAACAAAAAATAGCTATAAAACAGAGAAAGTATATATACTTACAATCCACAGACCATCAAACTTCACACTTTTCTCTGGTTGGTTTGGGTTAGTGTGGTATTCTCTTATTTCTCTTTGCCACCACTGAGCTGTGGTGTTGCGGAAGAAATCTGGGAAAGCTGCATAAGCTCTGTATAGCTGTAAAAGTAATATACAACATAAGAGACAAAAGATACAGATTATTGAGATGGAATTACTGGATTTGCATCCCTGTAAATTTTGCTTGGTTTCTGATTTCCTACATTGAAGATTGCACAGTTCTAACTATAAACACTATTTTCTGTGATTCTTAACATGGAGACTAACAAAGGCTTTAATTTTATATGAGCAATAACGCTTAGAGAAATGTTGTGGTTACTTTTCAGCTGTAATAGAAACATCACTTCTGGAATGGGTAAGATGAGGCACACAGAGGCAAAAATTTACTCACTTTAAGTCCCTTTACATTGCCAGAGCATAAAAGAGCACTAATGGCTCAGATATTATGTTGATGGATAGTAGTAAAACCGCCTATTGTAGCATGGCATAACTAGTCTTAATGGCCATGTCTTCACTCAGTGGAAGATCGACGCTGCAGCGATCAATCTTTCAGAGTAATTTAGTAGTTCCTTCCCCAGTAGTGTAGACCTGGCCTTACCCTCTGCTCTAACCCCTACATAATATACACCTTTTATCAGTTTTTGTATAATCATAGTGGTTACTTAGAGCTCAGCCCTATATTCCGTATGCAAACCAAAAACTGTCAGTGAGGTAACTAACTGGAGAGGCATAACTTAAAGTTAGTGAGACTATTACTGAATGGGGAAAAATATTATAGTCTCAGTGAAAGGGAGGACAACAGAGAATTGTAATCTATCCACATAAATGGGATATTTCATAGCAAATATTTTGTTCAAGCTTTGAATTATGTTTATTTATTATATGAATTGTAATATTTTGACTACTTCACCATTTTACTCTACAAGGAGTTTGCCATGAACTTCAACTAAAGTCTATGAAAACAAAGGGTGTTCTCATAGGGTTGAGCCTTAAGCACATGATGGAATAGGATAAGCTTTATAAAATATTTAAATGAACCACAAATCACTCAAGGATACTCAATTTTACAAACTCCATGAAGAGGTATTTGCAAAGCAAAAAAAAAAAAAATTTTTTCCAGTGAAGGAATAAAAAAAAAAAAGAAAGTGACACAGCCTCATTATTCTTTTTATAATACATGCCAAAGATTAAAATGAAAACAGGAAGCACTGATAACTTTGAAATGTTGGGGGGCTTATTAAAGGCCTCAGATTGTTTTATATTTTTTTCTTAGATCCTGTAGTAGACTTGGCTACTAGGGATGCTAAAATTAGATTAATCCACTAATTGAATAGTTGATGGAATTTCCATCAGCTATTCAATTAGTCGATAAGGGTGCTTCCGCTTTGAAATGTAGCAAGAGCCTCCCTGGCTGTTGCTACATTTCAAAGGCAGAAGTGCTGTGAGGAACCTGGGGCCACATGGAACCTGGGGCCAACAGGGGACTCTGAGCTCCAGTTCCGTGGAAGGGGGCAAGTATGCAGCAGGGGTGTTCCTCCTTTGAAATGTACAAAAGCCCCAGCTTTTAAGCAGGCTCCCCCCAGCAGCCCCTCCTCTTCCCCCTGCCCTTTCTGCCTCTTTCTGACAGAAGAATCAAGGGTGGGGGAAGTGACTAGTCGACTAGTGTGTCTACTATCTGATAAGCTTTTGCTTATCAGATAGTTGATTAGTCGCTTACATCCCTATTGGTTACCCATTTTCTATGTCTCTACCTTACCTATCATTGAAATTGATTATATTTGATAACTGCTTTGCTGTTTCCCTTAAGCAACTGTAATACCACGTCCTTCTGATTTTGCCAATCAGTGACAGGAACCCATCAAAATACAGCATCATTGTAATGCAATACACTTACCTTTACTTGAGTATCCCAATCTAGTGATTCATTAACAACTACATTGGGAAGATCTGGCCAAACCTACAGAAGAGGAAGGGCATTTTAAAAAAATCATTCTAAATTACATGGGCTGATACTAAATTTACAACGCACTATGCTTTACACACTATGATGGAATCCTAAAAAACAAAGCAGCTGCTTCTCAAAAACAATACCTTGATCACTCTCATTACAAGTTTTCCATATCATCCCCTTTGTCTCTAAGCAACATCTACACTTGCTCCCTAGTTCGAACTAGGGATGCAAATGTAGGTGACCAAAATTGCTAATGAAGTAGGGATTTAAATATCCCACGCTTCATTAGTATGATCTCACCGGCGCATTACTCCGCTCGACAGCTGTTTTGAAAGTGAAAGTGCGCACTGGGACACATTAGTTCAAACCAAACCCCTTGGTTTGAACTCACATTACTCCTCATTTTCATAGATACCATATCCCATCACTCATGTTCCTTTCCACATAGACTGCCCCTAAAGCTAGCCAGATTCACTTGTTCATTGTTCTGCTGCAAACAACACACCATTTTCATCAGAAAAATATGACACTCATTTGAGCCAAACTCAAAACATAGGATTGTATGTAATTGACAAGAATTGTGTTCTGTGCTCTGTTCCCACCACTGAAGATCTGGACTTCCTTAGAACATACAGCTATTTCTACTTTCTTTGTTAGACACTCTTCCAAACTGAATTTAAAAAGGAGCCTCTAGGCCCAACAATATATAAATGGCTCAGCATGGTGCATGGCATAGGCTCAATTGTGATAATACATAGAAAACCCAAAAGGGTTCGTAAAAGAGCTAGATAAATTAATGGAGGATAGATCCATCAATGGCTATTAGCCAGGACGGACAGGTATGGTGTCCCTAGCATCTGCTTGCCAGAAGCTGGGAATGGATAACAGGAAATGGCTCACTTGAACCTGTTCTGTTCATTCCCATTGTTGGAAGATGGGATACTGGACTAGACAGACCTTTGGTCTGACCCAGTAAGGCAGTTCTTATGTTCTTAAGGCATGCTGAGTGCCGTGGTGTCTCCTACAGATCTCTTAGAGGATATAAGAAAGTATTTTGCCCCCATTCAGAATCAAAGAATCAGCCCCCCAGACCCAACCAAATCCACAGATTCAAGATCCACAGATCCCAGGGAAATTACCAGAGGTCATGATCACCTTGTGAAAACCATAAGAACAGCCATGCTGGATCAGATCAAACATTCATCTAGCCCAGTATCCTGTCTTCCAACAGTGGCCAGTGCCTGATTCCCCATGCTCCCAGAAGGGGCAGGGCCTTGGATGGTGCTTCAGAAGCAATTAAAAGAGCCCAGGGCCCCAGCTACCACCACTGCTGCTGGGAGCCCTGGGCCTCTTTGAATCACCTGGGTTAACTGCCTCCTTTGTTCCCTTCTCCCTCCCTCCCCCCTCCCCCCCCCCCATTGGCAAGCCTGGTACCAGATGCGGATTAACCCTGTAAGAAGGCAAGTAGTCATGTCATGGACCTCCTTAACAGGGCAACTTTAAATAGCAGCCCCAACTCTACTGACTGAATCAATGCAGCTCAGGTGTCATGGCCCCAACCTCCTACTGCATCAATTCATGCTTTTTCCCACTTGATTAAACAGCTGCTTACTATTAAGTATCTCTTTCCCAGGTAAGTACTTGTAAACCATCATCAAGTCACCTCTTAACCATGATAATCCAATTCACATTTGGAAATAACATCTCTAATATTATCAGGTGATCTAAAAACAATACCTTTCCCCATACAATTTCAGTGCTATTGGGCCATTTAATAAAGACATCATTCTGGACACCTCTTGTATAGGCTGGATAATTGGTTTCATTGCCTGAAATGGCTGGATCCTAAAATTAAAGATAAGATACAATTGTACATTTGTATGGAGAACAATTTAATACATATCAAGAGCATTAGATGAAGTATGTGTATCTATAACCTATAACAAGGGTAAAAAAGGTTGATCTCAACACTGACCAGGATAATGATGAATTTCATTCCTTCCATTTTCATCCTGTCAACCAGAGCTGGTAGTCCAGTGAAGTTTGGGCTGAGGGTAAAGTCTAATTGTCGTTCCATGTAATCAATATCAGTGTATTGCACATCCTGTAGGACACAACAATGTCTGTAAAGTGAGCATCATTTCTGCTATGTTTATATTTATAACACTGCAGTCAAATTAAGACAGCTATCTATTTTCTCTTTGTAAAATGGGGAGCTGATCCATTTTAAAACAAATGATATTTAATGAATAAAGTTACACACTCCAAAAATCAAGACACTATGAAATTAAACCTTTTATTAACAAAACTCATTTTGAAGATAGAAAATGTGCTTACGCTACAGAGCAATGAATTTCCATTTTTATTGTGCGTGAGTGTCAATGTCATGAAATAGTGAGGAAAATGGATATTCACATCAGATTGTTACGTATTGAGATGCTTCCATGAATTGGTCTGCATCATCAAGTGATTGAACACTTTTAGCTTGATGTATCATTACGGGGGTTCCTTCTGAAGTTTTCCTTGGGTGGGTGCCTAGCCATGGTCCTTTAATAATATTTCAGGGTAAAATAATGTAACACACAATATGTTTTGCATTTTTCTCCTCCTCCTCCATCTCCTGACTCCTCCTACTGGTTTTCATAACAGAATACTTCTGTGCCTAGCACAAGAAAGGGACCCATTGAGGCCTACAGGTGTTACCCTAGTACAAATGATAATAATATGAGAAAATGCTAGGGCTCGGGGGTAGAAGTTGTATACCAATGTTGCTTGTTCTACAGAATAATTTCCACAATTGCATCAATAAAGTCTTAACCTAAGGAGCCCCATGGGAGTCAAAGAGAATTTCTAACAAGGACTCCAGCTGCACCACTACCCATCCCAAGACAATTCTGCTTTTGAAAGGCTAAATCTAGCCAATGTCCCAATTTGTCTTCACCAGAACCTCATTCCTGCATTCCTTGCATCTCTAATACTTCCACTAACTCAATAAGTCTCTTCAGAGCACAGGGAATGCAGGACTGAACCGAAAGATGGTGCAATGTTTGAGACCAAATTCCAGGAATATACATACATTTAAAATTATTTCAGCTAACTGCAACCAACAAATATATACATGAATAAGATTTTAAAATATGGATAAAAAGTAAAAAGAGCAGTATTGTTACTTAACTCAGCATATACAAAGAAGTTGAATTACATTTAAGTGCATACAGTAATTTATGTTCTGCAGTTGTTGTTTTTCTGCTTTTCATTAGGGGTCAGAAAAATCTGATAGCATATATTTTAATTGGAAAAACGTACATAAGGTATCCGAGCTGCCTTCATTTCTTCATACAGGTCAGAGATTTCTATGTCATTTTTGTATCCATAACGGCATAACTGAAATCCCAAAGCCCAATATGGTGGCATAACTGGTCGACCAATTAGCTAATAACAAAATAGAGGGAAAATACAATATTAAAATATGATAATATATATATAATCAGAACAAAAATATAATTAATTGTGACAGCATATCAATCCTACTGCAGTGTATTCCTGAACAACAAGCTCTGGTGTTGGGCCCAACACCATGTAAAAATCCAGAATTCCTCCGATAGTGCGATATGTCAGGGCAGGAGTTGGCTGGAATGTGACATCTGAAAAGACAGAAAATGGAAGCAGAAAGAGAATGTTTAAATAATATATTGTTAAGGAAAAGGACAATATATGAAAGGACTTCAGGAACAAAAAAGGTAATTTTTTTGTTACCCATTGCATTGCTATTAAGCAAGAGGACTCCGTGAGCATTTCCATCATTTTCTAAGCCCATGTAAAAAGGATGTACACCATAAGAATTCAGTTTGTACTGCAAAATAAAAAAGACTTGAATTTCTGCTGCACAAATATCATAACTATTCACATATTTTCCATTTATTTACAGCAACAAATGATTGGGCAAACAACTTCCAAGAGAATTACAGACTGTGGTCAATATCTAAGTTCCCTACAAAAAATGATTTTCAACACTTTGACATTTTAACTCAATATGTTTGAGAGCATTCAAGTACGAACAAAGTAATGGTATTACTTTAGGTCCCTGAATAACTATTGATACATTTCTGCTAACATGAAACATCTTTCTCAGTACAAAGCAGTCCTGTTTTCAAACAGATTTTTGTAATCCACACTGGTGACTCTGATTTGAAAAGCATTAGAACTGAAATGGTAACAATGAGGAGACTATAATTATGATGAACGGCATGGTGGAGAAGCAGCATATATAAGAAAGACTTGGTATAGAGCAATTAGCGCTAGATTAAAAGGTTTTGCTGGTGCATGTGTGTGTACGTGTGCATGCGTACACTCATGCACGCAAAAATGAAGATTTGGCAATGATTTGTACAGATTCAGCTTAGTTTTAAAAAATATTGAATATGTGTTTCAACATTTTTTAGACAAAACCTTTCATTTTTTCAGTTTACAACACTTTTGTTTCAGAATTTTCTGTAATGTTATTTTAAAAACTAAAAATGTAAAAAATCTTCATCAAACTGAAAAGCTCTGTTTCAGGTCTAACAAAACATTTAGTTTGACTCATTTTTTAATCTATTTTAAAGTTGTGGAAATTTTGAAAAGTATTAAATTCTACAGGAAACAATTTTGTTTCTGATTCAAAATTGCCAGAGAACCAAAACATCCATTGTGTGACAGCTCTAAGAGAAAGACACCACCACTGTTATTGTTCGCTTTAGAAGGGCTGCAAACCTCACATCACCAAGCAGAAAATAACCGACGCATAAAACATGCATCCATTACCTGTTACCAGACACTAGACACTAGTATGTTCACACAGGTATGTGATTTTCCATGCTGAACAGGAATGTGAGTATTACTGTGTATCCAACATTTCTGTTGTTTGGAAATTTGACTATCTCTATTATACACTACAACATCCTATAATATGCAAATTGGCATCACACTTTTTTTAGCTTTTCTAAAACTATCATTTGCAGTAAAACAATTAGCTGAGAAGCATGAAAAGCAGCAATGTACTATTGCATATGATGCATTTGCCACTCTTCAGTTCTGCATCAAGACTTGATTTCCAATTGAGGACTTTGATCATAACTAAAAAGATTGGAGTAGAGATGTCCATTCCTTGAAACACATTTTACATATCATAAACCTCTTAGTCCTGACCTATTGTCTAACAGGATTTTTACATTGACTTTGCTGACCTCTGGATGAACATTTATACTAGTTTCTCTATTCAACTAAGGCCTAGGACTGAGATATGAACTCCATAAATCAGGACTCACAGAACTATGTGTAATCTCAATGCTGGGCCTGCCTGCATATTTAGTGATGGTTTTTTATCATTCCACGCCAAATAATCATAGTGTAATACCCCCTCCTGAGTTGTGTGCCAGGCCTCGCTCGCACTTTCAGTTCTGGCCTACAAGCCACAGGCAAAATATGAACCTCCTGCCCCCAAGCAGAATTCAGTAAATTGTATCTTAAATTCTCAAAAATTGTCTGCCTTGGTTCATTCGTAGGCCACATCTTCACTTGCTGCACCAGAGACTGATCTTCTGGCATTCAATTTAGCGGGTCTAGTTAAGACCCGCTAAATAAAATGCCAAGGGCTACTCAGGAGTAAGGAAAGCCAATGGGAGCATTTGCTCCTGTTGGCCTTCCTCTGTGAAGATGGCGCCAAGCTCAGTTTAAGGTAAGCTGACTCCAGCTGTGTACCCTACACCAACCTTCCAGGTCTAGTGTAGACCTGAACTGAGGGAATACCACACCGCAAAGACTTTTACTGATATAAATCATGGAAAATGTAGCTACAAAGAGATTAAACAAAATCTGTTTCTGCTTACACCAGGGGGCTGGTCTTTGGCGAACATTCCCCAAGTGTGCCAGTTCATATCACGCCGAAACATAGTGTGTTCATTTTCACCAAATCCGTAGACATACTGTGATGGCAGGCGAGTAGAAATTTGAATGAACATGTCGGTAAAGATGAAGCCAGGGACCTGAGAATCCCAGCTGAAACAGAATGAGAGTTATCCCATTATTGTCAGTAAAGGGTGGAAAGAATAAAGAAAAGCAGCAGAGAATATTGAGGGGTAAGAGTTACAGACTCAAAAACAGCTTATATATGGCACCATCACTGTACTGAAGTTTTCATCTCGTCCTCCAGTAACACACCTTTCATTTAAATTTTTTAAAAAAGATGTCTCTTACTGTTACAGATACAAACATTAAAAATGTTAACCAAATGTAACTGATACAGAGATGCGTATACAGGTTTGCACACAACCTGAAACAACACCTTCAACAGGCAATCAACTTCAGTGAGGTGTCTGAACAGTTTATTATGAGCGTCTTCTCATTTTGTCAACACATATGGGCAGAGCTTAATTAGGTGGAGGTTTTTTAAACAATATGATCACCAAACCTCAACCTACCCCCTTCACATTCCATACCCTGGTACCACATGTGATTTGGTAAACAAGGATCTGTCATTACTGTTTATAACAGATTTTTGTCTAGTGTTAAAAATCTACTTCTGAATCTGAATGAAGTGCAGTGTAATTCATTCTTTATTGTTAACCTGATTATGATCTGCTAATAGATTTTCTGCATAATTATGCAGTTCCAGAAGAGCAAGCCAAGCAAGCTGAAGATATGATTTTTTGTTGTTGTTATTGTTCTGTGTGGCAAAGTATTCATGGTACAATTCAAAGTACCTTTAAAAAATAAATTGTATTATAAAATAGTTTTTCAGAAATGAGAAAGTAAAATATATTTTAAATATTTTAAGTGTTCACATCATTGTTCTCTGTTGTCCCTTACTAATGCTTCATTGCTGAAGGAGGGAAAGTTCCCACAAAATGTGTTTACTGTCATGTTATTGAGCAAACTAATTGTGGCCCTAAATCCATCAAATATTTTTCTGTACCTACAATTTTAATAACTTCCAAAGTAAGAGAAAAATAATTACAAATGTTGGTTTTGTGTTTAAAATTCTGTTCTGGTAAGAAAACATTTCTACATGGACACTGTGCAATGCATTAGCCATCAGTAGCAATTATCTTGGGAGTGCTTTTCGTTTTTCTGAAACCTTTAGTTATCTCCACTATGTAGTTGGTACTTTGCACTGCTTACGTAAAATTTTTTAAAAACAAAGGAGATGAAACAACTAGCTCAACACTAAAAATTGCAGCAATGGCTGAGCTATAAATATTGTATACCTTTCTACTTATCTGTTTTCTTATAAATATTTCTGATCAGCAAACAAAGCTAAGTATCAGAGGGGTAGCCGGGTTAGTCTGAATCTGCAAAAGCGGCGAGGAGTCCTGTGGCACCTTATAGACTAACTGAACTGTTGGAGCATAAGCTTTCATGAGCAAAGACCCACTTAGTCAGATGCATGCATCTGACAAAGTGGGTCTTTGCCCACAAAAGCTTATGCTCCAACACTTCAGTTAGTCTATAAGGTGCCACAGGACTCCTCGCCGCTCTAACTAAGCTAAGTTGAGCATATTACTTGTCAATCATAAAACAAACAGAATAAACACTTGACTTCATAAAGCATTCCCTTGCAAACTTAAAAGCATATCAAAGTATTTCCACAGGTTTTAGCTGTGAAACTCCTATGTTCTAATCCTCCTCTCCCTATGAACATGAAACATCCTATTCATTAAGAAGGAAAAGAATTGAACCTATTATCTGAACTATGAAAACCAGTCCAGCGCACCCCCTATCTTTCTCTAATTTGTACTTGCACATTGTCTAAATTATAGGTAGTCAACTCCTTGTGTCAGAGACCTTTCTCACTATCTCACTATAAAAGTCTATCACACCTTTTATAAATATATACAGTAACATAAATACATATAAAATAAGATATATAAATGTGTTCGCTATGACAATTTCTCAAACTTTTGAATAAATTAGAACTTGTTTTGATATGAATGCTATCCAGTCAAAGAAAGAAATGAGCTTGGTTTAGCACAATTTGTTCCTCACAAATCTTTGCTCGTTATTCCTTATAATTTCTTATCCTCAAGGTGCTTATGAGCTGATTGTTTAATAATTTTTTCCACTATCTTTCCAGGCATTGATGTTAGATTACATGGTTATAATTTCCCTTTTAAAAATACTACATCCCTGTAGCAACAATGGATTTTTTTACATGAAATGTATAGTATTTTAATGTACTTTCCCAGTCTTTAATGTAATGTAACAACCAGGAACAAGGAAGAGAGTCACTGTCTTATGTGACAGAAGGAATTCCTTGAATGTTACATCCTCTTCCCAGAACCCTGACAGGCTCTGAACTACAGTCTCAAGCAGCAAACTCCACTCATTCTTCACTGTCAAGGGTCAGAGGGTAATCTGCAACCCACTCTCTCATTTGGAATGCTGGCTTCAGTCTATAGTGGTTTCCAACCTTTTTTTAGCAAAAGATCACTTTTTGAATTTAAGTTCAATCCAGGAGCTATCTTAAACACAAATACCTTTGCCCCACCTCCTCTGTGTCACTTCTCTGAGGTCCTGCCCCCTGCTCACTCCATCCTCCCTTCCTCTCCAATCCTCCCTCCTCTCCCTTCCCTTCTCTGCACAGCAAGCAGGAAGCTGGGGGAAGGAGGGAGGGAAGACAGCTCCAAGGCAAAAGGCAGGAGATGCACAGCAGTGGGGAGAGGGGCAGCTAAAGTGTCGCACTTGACAGCCTCTTGGCCAAACCAATCAGGATCACCTGTCAGAGGCTCCAAGATCTACCAGTAGATCCTGATCTACTGATTGGTGACCACTGCTTCAGACCATGAACAGAGGCAGCAATTTGGGGTTGCTTTCCATAATTCTTGGTGCCCTCCTGAGACATTTTTCTCCCCTTAACCACCAAAGGTAAACCCTGTCCCCCAGATACACCTCAAAGGAAAAAACTTATATAGCATTAGACTCAATCTTTAGTTATCACATTTATATGCAGCTTCCAGAAAATGCCCTCAAAGCAACATCACATAGAAAACGTCTCTTCCTCTCTTCTCGTCTCTTACACTTCTGTCTCACTCTCTCAAGCTCGGGAGCAAGTCTCTGCATTTGAGTGTGCATCAGCTTTGACAGTTGTACAGGTTGGACGTCTCTGGTCCGGCACCCTCAGGACCTAACTGGTGATGAATCAAGAGAGTTTGCTGGACATGGGAATGTTGTAGCCAGACAGGAGCCCCCCTGTAACATCCATCTTTGCTTGCCTGGATCATGTAGGGCACACAGAGCAGTAAAAGCCTTGAGCAGAGGGCCCGGATATGCCAGCTCAGTGACCCTGAATGGCTGTAAACAGAGATACGCCAATTTCTGACCAAGAGACTGCCGAGGAGTGCCCTTGACTGAAACCCATATTGATACGAACTCACAGCCGTCCGCGGGGGGAGGAATCTCTCGCCCAGTAAAAAAAATGTCCAGTACTTACAATTTAGTTATCTCTCTTGCAAGTGTAAATTAAGTTGAAACTTGCTTGTAAGAACAGGCGTCACAAAGACAGACCAGTACAATTTGGCATTTTAGATAAGAAAGAGGATACGGGCCCCTATGGGTATAAAGATGGGTCCAGCAGCACACTCACTTTGAGTGTCATTCTACCATCTACCTGCTGGTTGGGTTAGGTGATTGACCTCCCGAGGTTCCACGGGGATGCCCACCTCATATTTGTCTTTCCTAGGAATTGAGGGACCGGCCCTGGCTTGACCCACTGGAGTTGAGAGGCACAGAAGGGGGTAAAAATTGTACCTGGATGTAGTTCTTTGTCTTAAGTGTACACACAGACTTAGAGCTCTTTAAAGATTAAGCTGTCACTTGGTACCATTATTTCTATTTTGTACCTTTATTTTCTTTGTAACCATTTTTAAGATCTATATTTGCTAGCAGTTAAGAAATAGAGCAATAGCCATTGTAGCCATATGATTTATAAGCTTCTTTAATAAACGTGTAACTGTTTAAGCTTTAACTGACTCCTTCAGTTGCTGTAACAAAACCAAGGACAATTTAAAAGAACTCCAACCAGTCATAAGGGACAAGTATTGGGAGAGCTTGAGCATTTTGGATCGTGTCACTTCCAGAGGACAGATCCGTTGGGGCTGTTAGCCGACGGTCAGGGCAATGTGTGCGTGTGTGTTACACCCAAGTCTTCAACTGCTGAGACACAAAGTCTCGTTGCAGTGGGCAGCCTAGGAGGCTGGAGTGCACCCCATAAAATAGTTTAACGTCTGTGACTTTACTGCTAGGACCGGGGCCCCGTTGCAGAGGGCAGCCAACAGGCTCTCAGACGCCCCGAGTTTATAGGAAGAGCTTGGGCATTTGGATGTGTCACACCTAGGTGGCAGAATCCACTGGGGCACCTTTCAGTCTTTCCCCAAGGCTGCCCACCCGCTGCGAAGGAATTACGAATTCTAGCAGCTGAAATCTAAGGTGTAATAACTTCCTGTAAACTCGGGGCGTCTGAGAGCCTGTTGGCTGCCCTCTGCGATGGGACCCCGGTCCTAGCAGTAAAGTCACAGACGTTAAACTATTTTTCGGGGCACCCTCCAGCCTCCTAGGCTGCCCACTGCAACGAGACTTTGTGTCTCAGCAGTTGAAGACTTGGGTGTAACACACACGCACACACTGCCCTGACCGTCGGCTGACAGGGGCATCTCTCAGTCTTCCCTAGACTGCCTACTGCAAAGGGATCCTGTATCCTAGCAGTTGAAATCTGAAATGTAATAAGCTCTTCCTATAAACTCTGGGGCGTCTGTCAGCCTGTTGGCTGCCCTCTGCGATGGGACCCCGGTCCAAGTGGTAAAGACACAGACCATTGGCTGACAAATGTAAACACTGACCCCCATAGTAGCCGGCCTTTCCCCCAGCTGTCAGGCTCCCCTTCTGGCTGCTGGCTCCCAATACCAAGCACCTCTCCTGACTACTGGCCCCGCTGCTGCCGACCCAGCAGTGTTCCCAGATCCAGCTGGCCTATCAGCACCTCTGCCACTAACCCGGCTAGGCTGCCAGGTGCATCTGGCCAGGTTGCTCCACTGCCACCAGCCCAGCAATTCTCCTAGATGCTGGCACTCCTGCTGCAGGACTCCCAGCTGCTGTGGCCAGAGATATTGCCAGAGAGTTCTGGTTTACAGAGGGTCAACCTGTATCAATGTCTTTAATCCAAAAGATTTAAGCAATAAAAAAATAGAGGATACTAGCTAAAATACCACAGGATGCAAGTCTAATTTTTCTTTTTTTTCTGAATTTGATTAGAAGAACATTTTGCAGTGGAATCAATTGCATTTAAATTGCAAGCACATTTCTGGAGAAGTGCCTGAAGATAATCTCTCAGATATACTAATGGCCCCCCTAGAATAAAGGGATTTCAACAAAGTATGGAAAATTAATTAAAACAAAAACATCAACTGACAACAAACAAAACTTGTCACCAGATATTTCCACCTAACACAAATAATGAAAGCACATACACTCAAATGATGACACTGACTGACTAAATATACGAAACAACTCATCAGATCGCCACAACTGTAAAAAGTAGGAATGTCCAGATGTTCTCAAAGACAACTTATAAGCATTTTCCCATTTGGATGATTCAGACAAGTTCTATTCTCTGTCCAAAGTCCTTGCATGTAACAAGAACCACAAAATAACCACACCTACTGGCCATGGCTATCTACATCAGTCACTGTCTCCTTCCCATTTAGGGAGATACAGTTGGTCTTTCCACAGTCCAATCTCTATCAGTTGTAGCCTATGTTTAGGTAGAAGCCTTTCCTCTAGACAGGTATCTTCCCCATTTCCCAACTGCTGTAGTTGCTGAGAAACCATATCATATTCCTTGAGAAAAGTTAAAATACTATGCTGACTAGTATTAATGTGCAGACACACAAATGGAAAAGCAGATAGTACACGGATTGGAAGAGGAATTTTGACCACTGCTGTCAGGGCTTGTTGCCCTTTGGTCTGAAGAACCATGTAGCTTAAAACCCTAAAGCAGCAAAAACTCCTTGCACATGCAGAAAGCAAACAAATGCTCATTACAAAAGAAAAAGAAACAGAACAAACAAAAGCAATCCATCATAACTAATGCCAATAGCAGTAAGTCACAAGTAAAAAATAACTTAGAATCACAACCTTGATGCTAAGGAGAAAAATAAATCACAGTCCCAGGCGAGCCATAAGATTTGCTGAACATCTTTTGTCATAACCAACTATTACCCATGCCAAAAACAAAAGCAAACTGCCAATTATTCTATCCAAATGAGACATGGGATTGCAGAGGGAAATAAAATACTGGCATTTAGAGTCACTCAACCACAGGATCTAAAACTTACTACAGCCAATGATGTGAGGTGATACAGGAAACTTCTTAGCCATTTAAGTGAAGAAAGGAGATGTTCCTTAATGCTACTGTCCCCACAGAAGTTCAGTTTGTTAACAGGTTGACCAAATAACCCATTTTAAGAGGACTATCCTTTATTTAAGCCCTCCTGCAAGAGTCCTAACTTTTTATTAAAAACAGGCAAATTTCCCCATATTTCCTGCCTACCTCCCATCAGTACTAGTGGGTCCTGATGCTGGCCATATCCCTACTGGCCAGCTGCCCATACACCAGCAATGAATGGAGGGTCCAGTCGCCGATGACTCCAATGACCGGCAAAGATGCAGCATGAAGGACTGGCTTCTTGCCCTGTTGTCCATCAGTAAAGCTCCTACTGATTACCAAGCAAAGCCCCACCCCCGATCCATCTCTAGCCAGCACTGGCTGTGCACTGGGAGCTGTGGTAGTTGATGAGCGTGCACAGGTGCCAAACAGTGGCTAGTTACATCTCACCTCTGCTGCTCCCATCAGCCCTTTATGTGCTTCATCTCTCACAGTCCTCTCCCTGCTTTGCCACTTTTGACTATCCCCCCAGCTCTATTGCTCCTCCATAGCCCCCAATGCAGAGCATGTCCCACTCCCAGCACTGTGCAGTGAACCAACCTCAGATTGGAACCTTCAGCTCATCAACAACTTGGCAGGCAGGCTCCTTTCTTCCCCTACTGCCTCTGGCTGGACTAATGCCCCAGGAAAGCCCAAGACCCCAACAGTGTAGCAAAGGGAAGCCTCTCCACCCCTCATCTAAGCTCCGCAGTTCCAGGGGAGACGGAAACAATTTCCAGCCTATTTCTGTCCCAACCCTACAGCATCCATGGCAGCCTTGTGGGGAGGGACTTAGTGCCCTCTTGACCTACCTGGCCACCCTTCTCTGGGTTCTGCCCCCAAGGAATACAGAAATGCTCAATCCCATAGGCATCTGCACAATGCTGAAGGGCTGCTGCTTGCATCTGGGAGTGTCTCCTCCATGTGTTGTCTCAGGAAGACATGGTGTCAGGTCAGGTCAGAGGCCCAGTCAGACATGAAGGATGGAGAATGCTGGGTAGGGAGGGTCAGCTAGTTGATCTCTCACACACACGCACACACACACACACACACACACACACACACATGAGGGGGATGGATTGTTGCCTCTCTCCATTGAGGGGAAGGAGAGTGTATCATCCCTCCCTGTGTGGACCCCAAAGTCTTAAAGATATGAAGAATAAATAGAGAATTCAACTATGCAGTATTTCTTTTTAATAAGGGCCTAGTAAACGTGATGTTAATTTGAACATTTGTACTGCTTAGTTCTCATTGAACTCATTTGAATGCAAATAATTTTACCATGTGTCCTGTTTTCAGCAGAAGGAAATGTGGTCACCGTATACCTGAACAATCAGTCTACTAGGCTATTAACTGAAGCAAATGGTCAATGGTTAGGCATATTCCAAAAGAAGGGGCTGTCATTGACTAACTGCTGCCACTGATGGGGGGGGGGGGGAGGGGAAAAGGGAATCTACCTAGCACCGTATGGTGGAAACTAACATGGCTTATCCCAATCTAAAACAAAAAATATTACCAACAGGGAGAAAAAAAAATTCACTTACATAATTGTCCCTGTGCTTTTGCGTCGAATCTGGATGCCGAATGGATTATTCTGAATTGTTACTTCATAGAGTCGATTCTCATATGTACTTGTAGGACTGCTAGGGATATTTAGTGGTACTGGAACCTCATATCTTTTATTGCTGTAATCATAAATCTATAAAGCAGAAATCAGTTCATTTGAGTGCACAGAAAATATTCAAAAGATCTATACATCAATGGTTCTTAAGATTTCAATCCCTTTTAAGAAATATTACTAGTTCAATCATTATTCTCCATATTAATTATAGGGCACTTCTCTCAGATTGGTAGAACCTTAAACAAAGGAAGATTTCTGACAAACTTTTTCAAGTGTAACCAATATTGTTAAAAGACATAAACAAACATTTAGTTAAAACAAATAAAATATTGCAGTCTGAGGACATTGGGTGAGACATTCTTTTCTTAGTTTTCTTAGTTATATCATTATAATTTAAAGAAAATAATATATATATGGGCTGGTATATAAAAAGCAATGAAGGTTCAAGAATCTTTTGTTTGTCCAAGAGATTTCTGTTGGTTAATGTGTCCCTGAATTTATTTTTATACATAGTAAAGAGGATTTTCATTCTTTTAAGCCCTCTTTATACATTTTTGTGTTAATGCTTATATTTAAACACCAAATCTACATTTCCTTTATTACATAGTCTTAATAGGTCAATTCAGGATATGCAATATGATTAATTTAATAAAGGTTATTATTAGAATAAGGTTTTATACTTGTAAATAGCACAAAAGTTATAACTACAGTAATACTTACTATTAATGCATAAAACTTACATGCTAATCATAAAGTTCTTCAAGATTCTTAAAATTTTGATTAGTTATTAGTGTCTTATACACTGTATTAGGACATAAGCGACCAACGGGCAACCTACGCTTGTCAATGGACTGCATGAGTGGCCCTCCATATCAATAGGATGTAAGAATGTTGTAACTAAGATGTTCTCCCCAAACATAGTAGCATTGCTAACTGTGCTTGCGCACCTAGAATTTACCAAGTGTGCTGACTAAAATGTAGCAGAGCTTTAGTTGCATACAGAGGGAACGCATGGCTCTCATAGTCAATGCTTTGTGCATTCAGCACATACTTCACTTCACATGCATGTCACTTTAGTAATACCAGCAGGAAAAAAACCCAGTGGGCAGAAATGAGCAGACTCTAGCAATCCTGAGCAGTGTGGGAAACATTAAACAAAGTCTCGGGGCCAGACAGAGAACACTGTTGGGCCACATTCGGCCTTCTGGCTGCAGTTAGCCCATCACTGACATAAGCTTCTGTGAAGAGATTTTGCTTAACCCCAAATGCCAGCTATTTAGCTGAATGAAGAAACCTACTTCATCAATTCTACAGTGGAAAAGTCAGGTTAGTCAATCTATGTACAAAAAGCAGACAGATTTTTTTAAAGATAATTAATATATGAAAAAATGTATAACCAATGGAACAATCTAAGTTCACAATTTCAGATGAGTTTACCTTAAATTGAAGCATATTATTGTCATGATATTGCACATCCAAGCGAAGTGTATTTATAGGGGTAGTAGAAGTCTGAGCTCGGTTAATGTAATTAACATTTCTGTTGAGGTTCACTGATAAACCTGATGAAGTGTATGTAATTTGACTGACAGAATAACCATAGTCGGAAGGATAGTAACAGGAAGGAACACGGTCAGTGGAGACAGGCTGAAAATTCAAATACATTGTAGATGAGTAAACAGTCAGCAGCCTAAATTTTAAACCTTTCATTAAAGATAATTCCACAATACTCCTATTTTTAACATGCAACTATTTCATACTGAGATCCTTGAACAGGTTAATATGACAAGTATGTTCAGCAAAGAAGAAAGTTTTCAATCCTTTCAGCTCCATAGCATTTTGCATCTATTAAAACTGCATTCACGCTTGTCAGGCAAAATTGTATGAACAATTTATGTAGAAACCCACATCCATTCAAAATTAAGAAGGGATGGTTCTATCTTGCCCTTTTAATTTTAGCCTAATTCCACAAATGTATGAAATCTTGTGCATATTTGCTGAAATTCCCTTGATCCAACTTTGTTTTTCACCACAACAAACCATAATGAAAAGTATGAACATTTCTTAAAGGTATGATCCTGTTCCCTGTTGGAGAAACCATTTTTGCTCACCTCCCAGACACAGCCCATGGCTACACAATTTGCTTCTGCTGCATTAGGACTAGGATGACAATCAAATTTATCAGTGTTACTGAGCACTTGATTCCATTTCAACACATATGCTTTTCCTAGTTCAAGTTGAAGTCCAGTTACATGGGTAACCTGTAAAAAATTGAACAGAGAATAATTATTTAAGCCAATGTTGTGTTCAACCCATATGGATCCTTACCGAGTATAAATTTTAATAGGTCTATTGACATTAACACAACTATGACAATGTACTCCATCTGAGGCTCTACCCCATAATAATCATTTTATTCAAATTTTACAAATGCATAAAAGCTAAACACTTTCAGACTTGAATTCTACAACTTAGGCACTTAAATTAATATATAGGCAACTAAATTAAAGTGGCTGAGTTCCCACTGCTTTCATTGAAGTTTATAATGAATGAAAAATCAGATCACTGTTTTGTTAAGATGCCTAAATGTGGCTTTATGTATCTAATCTTAGACAATTATTATAATACATATTGGGTCTATTTCACTTATTTCTCTAATTTTAATTTAACGTTATCACTTGTAATAGTGAAAAGGTGGTGCAGAAACTGGTTACCCAGCAGCAGCAAGATCTTCAAGTTCCTTGATGACATTAGTCATGAATTGCCGCTCAATGGGCTAAAGTGGCTGCTTACTCAGCTAATACAAAACATGTGCCACAAAATCACCCTTACGAGGAGCGCTTGTGGCACTGATTCCTAAGAACTTGTAAGAGTCACACACATCTTAGTTTTTAAAAGAGCTTTTCTGAGCATTGATGTTCACATCAAATACTGTTTAGCCTAGTACATACATGACACTCTACTCTCTATGTCAAATCTAGCCATCTCAAGTTCATGCACAACTTCTACTGGTGACAGAGTTGTAAGTGTGCATCTGAGGGCCAAACTGACATACATTTTTATACACTTGAGCACAAGCAAAATGTATCTTCAGTGCCTTTATTCTACAATAATATATATGTAGTATAAACATGATTACTTTCACAATCCCATTCTATTAAGCACCTGACAGAAAGTTATTAATAAAGTTCTGTCCATAAATTCAAATATTACTTACCTTATTTGAAGGATCATAGCTGATATTATGAAGAGAATTCTGCACTATATCATTTAGAGTCACAGTAAGAAGTGTAGGTTTAAGTGGCAAACCAAGGATTTTGATTTCCTCAAATACTAAGTTGTTTGGATCACTGTAATTCATGTGCAAAACACTCATTTTTAAACTATTCTGAAAGACAAGATATTCAGATTATATGGTCAAAAATGTCCGATTAACTGGAATCAATTTTTGTTTTTTCAAAAATCATCATTCATGTGAAAGTTGAAAAGCACAATAACCCTCAGCATCTCCAAACTCACCATGATCTGTCCCTCATTTCACTATAATACTCAACCCTCCCAGCTTAAATCCTAACCCACCTAACATATCTAGAATACACCCCACTGTCTGCATTCAGAAGGGAGGGAAATGTCATCTATAAAACTGAGATTCTCCATCTTTGATTATTCAAAAAATATATTAAAACTTTAAAGGACTCGACTCCCACAGAGCTCCATTTACGTCAAATTCCATGCTATTTTGGTGAAAGCCTACAGTGGAGAGGACAGACCTTTTGGTTCAGATGTACTTATCTTGCCTATATAGAGAGAAATCATGGTCTCTGAAGTCAAGGGGAAAACTCTCATCTACTTCAGTGAAGTCAAGATTTCTCCCTCACTCAGCAGAGCTCACAGCCTCTGCAGTCCCTTGGGCAAGACGGGTTGGGAAGTGGCCGCTCCACACTCCTGGCAGGGGTAGGGCTGGGGGCAGCCAGCCCTCAGCACCGCCATCACATAACACCTGCACCAGGCAGCCCTCAGAGCCAGCCAGTGCACCCTCCCAGCCCTTAGCGCTGCTTGGAATGTGCAGCATGGTGCTCCGGCGGCAAATTAAAGTGCCCAGAGCTCTGGCAGCAGCCACAATAGCAGCAGTAGTAGCCAAGAGCCCCAGGTCCCTTTGAATTGCCAAGCTGGGAGCAACTGCCCCGTAGCCTCCCTGTGTTCCCCTCTTCCCCATCAGCAGGCTTGCCCCTAGTTTATGGTCTGCAACATAAATGTACCACAGAAATGAAGACAGCTGATGCAATGTTGTTTTTCCATTCTTGATCAGGGGACTATATTTTCTTAGCTATTTACCCATTTAATAAAATGGCAGTTATTTACTTGTTAAAAATAGATGTTTTCCATTACTGAATCAATTGATACATGACAGCGTTATGCAATTAATTATGTCTCTCTCTATAGATTTTCCATCAGAGCAGGGTATATGCCCTTGATTACAGTGCCTTTGTAAACTACAAACAGAAAATGATTATGAAATAAATTATGTTAATTACTAATAAACATTTGATTACTTATCAAAACATGGCAATATTTGTGTGTGGAGTCAGTGCTAATGGAAGACTGATAGCCTTGAACATAAGCCTGTGAATATGCAGTGATCCCTAGAACAGGAGCATCACAAATAGTTATAGAGTAATTCTCCCACAGCAGACAATAAGTGCATCTCAGCTATGACCTGGGGAGACATTATATATTTGAGGATGGTTTATTTTCTGTTCATATCATGTCTTTGGCCTCTCTACTAAGAAAGCAAGTGAAGATACCACATAGGGGTGATTTTTATGGTGTGAATATTCTCCACTCTCACCTCATGTACCAACGTTAAGATATTTGCACTTTCACACTGCCATCAGACAACAGTTCTCAGTTACAACAGAGCTGTGCTAGTCTCAAACAAATGTCATTTTAGTAAAAGGCTCTGTACCCTATTGTTCCCTGAACCACTCAGTCACCAGGAAAGAATAATGTTAAATTCCATACACATCGGAGTGATGTTAGCTGAAATTATAATGTCATAGAGTAATCGAATACTAAAACTGGAAGGGACCTCAAGAGGTCATCAAATCCAGTCCCCTGCCTTCACGGCAGAACCAAGCACCATCTAAATCATTCCTGATAGATGTTTAACCAACCTGTTCTTAAATATCTCCAGTGATGGAGATTCCACAACCTTCTTAGGCAATTTATTCTAGTGTTTAATCACCTTGACAGTTAGGAAGCTTTTCCTAGTGTCCAACCTAAACCTCCCTTGCAGCAATTTAAGCCTATTGTTTTTCTCCCTCCTCTTTGTAACACTCTTTTAGGGTATGTCTACACTACCCTCCTAGTTCGAACTAGGAGGGTAATGTATGCATACCGCACTTGCTAATGAAGCCCGGGATTTGAATTTCCCGGGCTTCATTAGCATAAGCGGGGAGCCGCCATTTTTAAATCCCCGCTGCTTCGAACCCCGTGCAGCGCGGCTACACGGGGCTCGAACTAGGTAGTTCGGACTAGGGTGCCTATTCCGAACTACCGGTACACCTCGTTTCACGAGGAGTAACGGTAGTTCGGAATAGGCACCTAGTCCGAACTACCTAGTTCGAGCCCCATGTAGCCGCGCTGCACGGGGTTCGAAGCAGCGGGGATTTAAAAATGGCGGCTCCCCGCTTATGCTAATGAAGCCCGGGAAATTCAAATCCCGGGCTTCATTAGCAAGTGCGGTATGCATACATTACCCCGCTAGTTCGAACTAGCGTGGTAGTGTAGACATACCCTTAGATACTTGAAAACAGCTATCATGTCCCTTCTCAGTCTTCTCTTTTCTAAACTAAACAAGCCCACTTTTTCAGTCTTCCCCCATAGCTCATGTTTTCTAGACCTTCCATTGTTTTTGTTGCTCTTCTCTGGACCTTCTCCAAGTTCTCCATATCTTTCTTGAAATGTGGTGCCTAGAACTGGACATAATACTCCAACTGAGGCCTATTCAATGCAGAGTAGAGCGGAAGAATGACTTCTTGTATCTTGCTCAGTACACTCCTGTTATTACATCCCAGAATCACATTTGCTTTTTTCACAACAGCGTGACACTGTAGACTCATATTTAGCTTGTGGTCCTCTATGACCCCTAGATCCCTTTCTGCAGTAGACAGTTGCTACCCATTCTGTATGTGTGAAATTTATTGTTCCTTCCTAAGTGGATGGAGTACTTCGCATTTGTCCTTATTAAACTTCATCTTATTTACCTCAAACCATTTCTTTGGTTTGTCCAGATATAATACACACTTATTATGTGAGACAATTACGATTTTTTTTAAATATATTTTTTTACTTTTTTTTGACAAGTCTCAGAGGAGAAGACATGATCATCTGTATCTGTAAAAACAACAAAGACTCCAGTGGCACCTTTAAGACCAGGGTTACCATATTTGAACTTTCAAAAGAGAGGACACCTGGTGCCTGCAGGTGTCGCTGCAGCAGCAGCTGTTCCACTCACACAGGAGGCCAGACTCGAAAGCCAGCAAATTTGTCCCCGTGCACGCCAAGCTCGGGGCTCTGGTCCCTGCCTTGCTGCTGCCAGGGCTGCCTCTGCCCCTGCTGGCTCTCATGGTGTGAGGCACCACTGTTCGAACCCAATGCCCTCACCCCTCCCACAAAGCCAGACATCCCTAGGTCCCACACTCCATCCTAATGCCCCTCCAGGCAGCCAGGAAGCTCCAGATTCTTTTATTCTTTTATTAACACCCTGGGTCTCACCGGAGCTGCTGCCGCAGCCGCACACTTCTCCCTCAATGCACTGCGGAGCATGCACAGAGCAGCCATGAACTGTCCAGGCGCATGAATTCAAATAACAATCAAATGTTCCCTTGAAGGCAGCTGCCACAACCCTCTCCCCGAACATTTTTTGTGTTTTAAAAAAGCCGGCCGGCTGGCGATTTAACATGGGAAAACAAGAACATGTCCGGAAAAAACTGGATGTAAGGTTACCCTATTAAAGACTCACAAATGTATTTGGGCATAAGCTTTCGTGGGTCAAAACCATTTCATCAGATGCATGGACTCCATCTGATGAAGTGGTTTTGACCCACAAAAGCTTATGTCCAAATAAATCTGTTAAAGTTTTTAAGGTGTTATGGGACTTCTGACCTGACGAAGTGGGTCTTTGCCCACGAAAGCTTATGCTCCTACACTTCAGTTAGTCTATAAGGTGCCACAGGACTCCTCGTCACTTTTGCAGATTCAGACTAACACGGCTACCCCTCTGATACATGGGACTTCTTGTCACTTTGAGTGAATTGAATGTGACCATTAAACAGCTACTTAAAAATCTTGTTTAAATCTGGGACAGACCAAGAGACTATCCATGTACTGACAGACTAATTAAATTGCAAACATTCACTCGTATACACCTCTAAAATATTAACACCTCTAAAATGCCAGCTCAGAGGCTTCACTGAACACCAGTGATACAGTGCAAAATGCTTTAGATTAAGAATAAGGAAAAGAAAAAAATTATAACAGAATCTAGTCGATGGAGCCATGTAGTTTAGACATACCCTTAGAGGGGAACACTGATTATCACCTAAATGAAGTCAGCATTATCTGGGTGTGAAATCCCCATGGATTGACGGGGACAATGTTGTATAGAATAGTTCTTATCTTGGCCCTACCACTCCCTTAAAGGGCTCAACTCCAGTGGAAAATGCATTAAAGGTCTTCTGAGGGGTGGAAGGAAGGAGTGAATGATGCAGAAGGTTCAGCACTCCTTCACAGGCCTGCCAACAGATGGTTAAAGGGAACAACTGCCCCGGGGCCTGGTGATTCAAAGGGACCCAGGGCTCCTGGACGACTGCAGAAGTTACAGAAGTAGCGGCAGCGACTGGAGCCCCAGACCCTTTCAATCAACACCAGACCCCTGGGTGATGTGCTCCAGATGGCACCAGGGGGGCGCAGTCCTGGCAACACCTATGGTCTGCTGCCCAGTCTCTACCCTTTCCCATCGAAGCCCCGCACACTTCAGGAGCATGGAGCCACCCATCCCTCCCCCCCACACACACCTGTGGGGGGGGCGCAGTGAGTCTGTTGACTCTTCTGCTCCTTCTGTATTCTAGTTTTTCACCCCTACTGAATGGACACTTTCAACCTTATGTGCAGATTTTATGACTCTTAATATGCAAGAAATGATGGAACTGCTGTCTTAGGTATTATTTGTTAGCACATATATATAGGAGAGTTACATTTATTTCTACTGACAGAATATCTGTCTAGAGTCTAAAACCCAATAAACATGTACAGAAATAAAATTAAAATACGTTTTACAGGGCCCAGTACTGCATTTTTAATAGAACTGCATCTCCTCCCTTAGTGAGGCAAAACTCTCATTGGTATGATGAGAGCTGCAGGCAATCATCACCTTGCAAGTTCTACTACTTGATAAACAGTTGTCTGTCAATTTTATTATCTGTCAGGGAACATGGGGGCTTTTGTGATATCTAAAAGTTAGTAAAAAGAAAGAATGAACGAAAGAACATGATACTTTGATTAATTGACAATATTAAGGATTAAAATGAATACACTGAAAATAAGAGTATGAAAAATTACTTACGTTGGAAACTGAAAAATTGTAATGAATGTAGTTTTTATTTTCCACTGTACCTAAAATGTTGAGAAAAATGAACACTTTCTAAGCATAGGGCAGAAATTACACAGAATTACTGACAAATTGAGCATAAAATTGTGTCACAATTAGAAACCAATAGATTACTAAAACATAGATACACCCAATGGCCTGAATTAGAATAGGAACACCACCATTAGCTAGCTACTGTGCAAAAAAACCATGAAGACATAATTTGTGTCTTGTATAGGTTCCAGTGAGGGACAATTGAAGATTTGCTAACCTCTTCTGCACATCATAATGTTCATGTAACTGATTTTATATTATGGGAATATTTATTCATGTTCTTTTCTCTTCCTTTTAAAGAGAATAATTTTAAAGACTTGTATAATTGTTAGAATAAAAGCTGTTGTAAACCCTTGGAAGCATATTAGAAAGTTTTTATCCTCTAAAGTAAAGCACTGAATACATGCTTAACTTTAAATGTATGATTCACCCCTTGTGTTCCTGTGGTTAAGTGCTTTACTTAAAACTAAAAATAAAGGTACTGTGGAAACTCATGCCCCAGTAAGTATTGTGCCGGTGCTACCTGAATTGTGTATGTGTGTGAGCATACTTCTTTGCCATGTAATTAACAGAGAGCCCAAACTTATTATTCATCTGCATTGTATGTAACATGCTGCTGGCCATACATAAGGATTGTATACACTCTTTTTAAACTTATGTACATATTTCAAAGCTGACCCTTTGAAATATTTTGAATAATTATCTATACTGGAAAGATTTTCTATTATACTTTTGATATATATGTAGTGTACACTTCTGAGAGAGGAAATAAAATACTTCACTGGCAACAAATGTAAAAATTGATTCTAAATACTGCAATGTGGGGTTAAAAAAACATAGGAGGTTGTGGTTGCTAGTAAATTGTTAACATTTTCTATGGAATATTGCAACTTATAAGCTTTTAGGAAGATATGTTTTAGAAAATGATCAAAGAATCATAACATTCTATATTATTTTGTTTCTCAACATTAGTACAATAAAATCTGAGTTATTTTAGATCTTGAAAATGAACATGTTCCCTCTGTAGAAATATCAGCAATTGCCCAGGGCATTCAATATTTATTGCAGCAATTATCAGCCAACCTGAGTACTTTTTCTTTAAGGCAGCACAGAGTTTCCTGAGACTTAAAAGAGCATGGACAATTTGAAAGGTTTTTCATGACTCCGGATTGGTAGAGATAAAACAATAAAAACTGGATTCTATAAGTAGCACACACATCTATTATTGCAGAGAGCATTAAAAAAATGTTTAATTCTTCTGAGCACAAGGATCCCCACTTTTTGGCATCCAGCTAGCTTAATGCCATCCTACCTGAGGGTATGTCTACACTGCCACCCTAGTTTGAACTAGGGTGACTAATGTAGGCATTCGAACCTTGCAAATGAAGCCCGGGATTTAAATATCCCGGGCTTCATTTGCATGTTCCCGGGCGCCGCCATTTTTAAATGACCCGTAGTTCGAACTACCTGCCCACGGCTACACGTGGCACAGACTAGGTAGTTCGAATTAAATCTCCTAATTCGAACTACCATTATTCCTCCTGCAAGGCTTCTGGGTAAGGCATGTGGGGGCCAGCTCCATCCTCTTGGAAGAGGCAGGGCATTGGGTGTACGGGGTGGGGCAGCCCTCAGTGCTGCCCAAACCATGGAGTGCCACCCCCAGCTCATAAGGCAACCCAGATCATGCTGTGCAGTGCTCCAACAATTATTTAAAGGGCTGGAGGCTCCAGGCGCTGCCGTTGCCATAGTAACAATGGTGGCCAATTGGTCCTTTTACACACACATCCCATCGGTAGATCTGACAATGTGATAGTAGGAAATTGTATATTGAGCACTGTATATTTTAAACCAGGGATGGAGAATATCAGGCCCGGGGGCCAGATGAGGACCCTGGTTTGTCTCGATCCAGTCCCCGAGGGTCAGGAGTCCCCCTCCTCAACAATGAAGAGCCCACGCTGGTCCTCCAGCCCTTACCCCCACCATTCCACCATGGGGATGGAGCACACAATCTATTAGCCTGGGCCCATGACCCAAAAAAGGCTCACCACCCCTGCTTTAAACAGCAGTGAAAACCACAAGAAAACCCCTCAGAGATGCCACCCAGTGAGAAGTTTAGGATTACTGACGAGCATTTTGGAACCTCTTCCATCTCCTTCTTAATGAATACCTGATGTGTAAATGGGAGAGTTGGTGGCAGAGGAGCAGAAGTGAAGTCTCAGAATCTTTAAGATTTATTAAGAAGACTATATTTACATTTTCTATTAGTTCTCCAACTTGAGCACATTTAAAGAGATAAAAAAATAATGTATATCTGAACACAGATGTCAGAATGAATTTCAATACTAGACAGTCAGTACCTGACAGAATTATGGACAAAAATCAGAATAATTTACACAAATAATCCTATATAACCTTCCCACCATCTTTAGATCGCAGTCCAGAAAACATTTAGGCACAGGAGAAGTTCCATTTTGCTCAGTGCGAATTGTGTATAAAACACTCAAACGCACAAGTGTTTGCAGGACCCTGACCGCATTTTGCAAGATTAGAGACAGTGGAATGATGTAGTGTAATCTATTCTTGGCCACCATAGCAGTGCTTTGATCATCTCTATTATATATAAGCCCTTATTGTTGAGACATATTTCCCAAAATTCCTTCTTAAATTTAACCAGTGTGGCTAAAATCTTGCTTAAATTCTTTTCCTATTCACATCTCAGCATAAGACTGTTTGATTAAAAATGTGAAGTCAGAACTTCCTGAAACCAGAGATACTTGGAATGCATTAATTTTAAGGGGCATATGCCATAAACCAAAGTCTTGGATTTTTTTATAAGGTGCTAAAACAGGTTACAAACAAACAATAAAAACTATCACATATAGGTCCTTAAATCTTTTTTTAATAAAAGCCTTAGTGCGTGATAAAATGTCTTCAGGAAATCATTTTGTAATAAATGTTTAAATTGCTTGCTGGTTTGTCTAACAAAAGTATCATAAAAAGGACAAAGGCTTGGATTATCAATAAAAAGGATTTAGGTGGCCAGGTCCCATTACATTTTAATGGAATTTGGGTGCCTAACTCCGTAAACTCCTCTGGTAATCACCACCAGATATTTCAAAGTCCAAACTCCTTTATTTTCCAAAATAGCTTTAATCTCAAAATGATCATATCTAATTATGATATTTAAAAGGGATGAAACTCAGATATTTTATTTGGCTAACTTGGACATTGTCTGGAAATAAATGCATTAATTAGTATTTTATTAGATTTATTAAATAAAATCCTACTACTTAGATGCATTTAGGTCCTCCTACTTTTTGTGGTGGTGTGACCACAGAATCCAGAGCAGATGGACCTTCATCTCTGATTAATGGCTATATGTGGCTACAATAACAAGACAGCAAAAACTCTAGAAGGGTTTATTAACATTATTAGTGAAAAAATGTTTGTTTCTTTGTGGCAGAAAAGCATAAAGTTCAGTATAGAGAAAAAAATGGGCTTTTCTGGGTGTAATGACTGCTCAGTATATATGAAAATGAGTCCATTTTCAATCAAAGATTATTTAGATGCCTCACTTTGTCAGGAGCGGCCCGAGGCTGGTTGCAGCAGCTGGTGCCCTAGGCGTGGCGGTGCAATTGGGGCCCCTGCCTGAACGGCTGTCAATGACCATGACATAATCATGGGGTACTCTGGCGCCCTGTGACGTCATCATCGGGCATTCGGGCCAGCAGTGCCCTAAGCAGCTGCGTAGCTCGCCTAAGCTCATGGGCCGCCCCTGCTTTTAGTACTCAACTTTGTCACTATTCTGTGTTTTGGCTTACCTCTAAGGATATGTTCACAATGATTCAGACTTTTAAGTGCAGCACATGTAGACATACCCAAGGTAGCTTTGCATCTACTGGAGTTAATCTGAATTTATACCAGTATATTTGAGAGTAGAATTCACCTTTTAGTGTATTGAAATATCTCAGTAATGTGCTATAACACTTTGTATTTTTATGGGTAATATGAAACTTTTTAAGTATTAAAAAGTTAACAATTCTAACAAGTTTTTTGGTCTCTTCCTTGTGAGTAGAATCATTACATTTTCTCCACTTTAGATTGTATATCCAAACCCTCACTCATCTTCCAGATAAGTGAAAATTGGCAGGATAAGGTCCCCAATTGTAACATTTATGATTTCCAAATTATATCGCTAATTTGCATAACGTACAATTCTTGTTGGATGTAACCAGTGAAATATTAAGATTATTTTCAAGTATACTAGTACTTCAGCTATTATGGGTATCTAATGTGCCTACCTGAAGATTCTCCATCATCCCAGAATAAATCTCCAGCTGCTTGACCATTCTCATCTAATGCAATTATGAGTCCCATTGGATTCTTGCGGCTGTAAAATGAAAGAATTTCTCTGAAGAGTCTAAATGATACCTAGACATTGTTTAAATCGATACATCTTGAAAACATACTAATGCTGCCAATATTCATTTCCAGAACATTTGTGTTAAAAACCGAGGTTTTGTGTTTGCTGAATTTTGCAGATTTCCTTTTACCATTTTTTGATTGCGAGTTTTTAAATCATTTCACAACAGAACAGATTTTCTCTAAACTTCTTCACTTAGAGAAATGGCCTTTTGTTTTCATGGAAATGGATGCAAATGTGTGGCAGGACAAATAATCATTACACCAAATAATTATGTGATTATCCAGTAATAATATTATTTTATTAATCATGAAAGTATGTCAATGCTCTCAATTATTAAAGATTAAAGGCTAAGCACAATGGACCACTTTCTGATCATAATTACATGGTATCAGTCTGATATTTCAGATATACACTAGGGATGTAAAAAGTTAACTGGTTAGCAAGCATTAGGCTTACTGGAATGCTTACCAGGTAAATGGTTAACAAGAAGGGCCGGGCAGTAGTAACTGGACAGCAGGCAGAGCCATAGCAGTTTGGGCAGCGGTAGGTGGGATCCCAGCCGCAAAGGCAGCATTTTGGGAGAGTGTGTGGGCAGGATGGGAAACGCAGCGGTGTACTCTGAGACATGGCTTGTTTTTTGTCCAGTTTCCTGGATGCTAAGGGAGTGAGAGGAAAGTACTTGCATTCCATGCATGCTTCTCACAGGTGGCTGGTAAGCTCCCTTCACCTGTCAGGTGTGAGAGGCATGCACAGAATGCAAGGACTCCCTTGGCATCTTGGAATGAGATGAAAAGCAAACCAAATCCCAGAATGAACAACTGCTGACCCCTGACCCTCCCAAAATTCCACCTTTGCCCTGCTCCTGCTGAGGTAGCCCCAGAAATTCAGCCACCCCAGCCCGAGCCAGGCTGGTAGTCCTGGCTATGCCCGCAGCCCAGAATCAGACATTCCCACATTGGACCCAGCCCTACCACACCCCAGGCAAGGGTAGGCAGGACCCCGGTTGCACCAGCTGCAGCATCCCAGCAACCTGACCCACACCAGCAGCGCCAGCCATGCCAGCCCTAGCAACCCTATCTGCACCTGCCTTGGCCCTGACCCTGGCTGAGCATTGCAGCCTCAGATACTGACCCTGGGCCAGGGCAGGCAAAACCCCAGCCTTGGGAGCACTGCAGTGACCCTGGCTGTGTCTGTAGTGGGAGCCTTGGCCACGTCCTTAGCCCCAGCCACTTCAGCAGCCCCAGCCCCAGCCCCAGCAGGCAGGAAAAGGGGTCCAGATCCTGGCTCCACTGCAATGGCCCTGCCATGCTTGCCCACAGCCCCATGAGACCCCTCCCCCCCCCCACCCTGGTTGCCCTGCACTGGTCCACCAATGGTTAACCAGCTAAACAGTAGAATTTTAATAATTAAACCAGTTAAATCTTTGAACAATATTTACATCTGTAATGCACATAAAGGAATTTTGCCTAAATAATCAGTCTGAGCAAATCATCCTTCACATTCACATAGAAAAAGGGGGCATCCCTTTTATCAGGAGTAAGAATGGATGACAGTATTATCCACAATATTATTAAAATCACACATATGGGCTAGCAGGGTGTGACAATCTGCCCTCCCATGCTTTATGAAATTTGGCTTATGAATATAAATATGCATAATTCTAAGATGCTTTAAACTTAATACCACATGTGACTTATCATTTTTAATGTTACAGTCTGCTGGATCTGTATATCTAATTTTGTTGCATGCATCTTTCTTGTATGTAAAGTTAGAAATGTGAAATAGGGAACTGTTTATAGTTTTAAATGTGCTAATGAGAGCCATTACTGGTGCCCTCTTTCCAGAAGTCTTAACAACTGGAAGATCAACTTAAAGACTTGTAAATAGCCTTGTTTGTCTTGTAAATCTAAAGGTGATCAAACTAGTAAGACATGTGACCATTCCACCTGGTACTGGGATTCTATTTTGACCCAGGTATTTTTCCATGGGGGAATGTTGAACAAAAAGATTCCTGCCCTGGGGAAAAGACTATTTAAGAAACAGGAAGCTAAAAACCCTTTGTCTTTGGGTGGAATGACACAGGCTAAAGAGGGCTAGGGACCCAGGTCAAGGTAAAAGAGTTTGTCTCTGACCTGAAGATTATGTCTAGAGCAAGAACAGCTTTGTAGAGAGACTTCTTGCAACAAATTTTTTGTGAATTAGAACTAACTATGGATTTTCTTTTCATTTTAACTTAGTAATTTACTTTGATCTATCTATTTTCACTTGAAAACAGTTAAATACTAGTATTTGTATTTCATAAGAACACGTGTTTACTTTCAGACCCAGTGTAAATAATTGTTAACTGGGGGAATGACCAGTGTGTGTATCTCTCTTTCATTGAGAAAGAGGCAAACATCCTCATGAGCTTTCCTTTTGCAAAATTTTACAAAGAGAAAGATGGATTTATTTGGCACTTTTATCCCTTTTAAGGGTTGGTTTCCTGGGATCTGTGCCCCAGAACTGCTTTCTCCCAGAAGTGAAGTGGTTTGTATCTGCTCTGCTTTTCAGGGGGACAGTAACCCCAGCTCTGGATCCGGCCCAGCTAGACAGGATGGTGGGGAGCCAGACAGAGGAAGAAGGTAGAGGTCAGCACACCGAGGAACAATTCCAACCGGTCTTCTGTGACTGCACCCCGTCAAACAGAGAGTGGAACAAAGTGGTGCAAACTACTCACTCCACATCTCTGGAGCAAAATGGGCCTAGAGAGACCAGATTGAGGATCTTTGTCTTAGTCTGGTTTCTGGTCCATTTCTTAGGCAACTCAACTACACCCTGACTCAGGTCTTGTGACAAAGCAACATTGTAACCCTCACTGTGCAAACTAACAAGCCAACTAGGCCATATGTGTGACTGTGGAGCTTCAGCATCTGATCCAAATACCACTGAAGTACTGATGTTGCACCCCTGACTGCAGCAAAACATTAGCCTGACTAAACAGCATAGGATGCAATGGATGTCAACCACTCCAATACGACACTCCCATTGGTTTGACATCTGATAATTTGTGATGAGAGCGCTCAGCCTTAAAACGTACCTGTACAATGTTGTATTAGCTGGTTGCTGAGTAGGAAAAATGTAGCCTCCTCTCAGATGAAGTCCTAGTTTGTCTGCTGGGAGATATAGCTCTGCTTGTTGTTTTCGCCATACTACTCTTCCACCCTAATTTATGGGAATGGATGATAAAATGAGCATTATATTTCTCACTGCAGTGAATGGTTTCTCACATCATGAGCTTCCATTCCAGTTCCTCCTGATTAATCACAACAGTTATAATACATGAATGTATATTCAGACACTCTCTACCTACTACCATGGAAAACGACCCTACATTAATGTTCATCTGGTACAACATCAAAAAAAATCATTTACTTTTTGATTCCAGCATGATCAACACACAAAGAAAGGCCAATTCATCTTGCAAGACTCAAATTAGACACTATCCTAGGTCAGGCATGGAGTAGACCCTTATCCTTCCTTCTCCAGTCAATGGGCAAAAGAATTGGCATATAAATAAGAATAATATGCTAGTGTTTGAATGCCCAGAGAAGACTGCAATTATTATTATTATAGCTTATTATTTGGCTACTGATGTTTGTGTTCACAGCACTGTACAGAATGTAGAAGAAACATGAACTTTGTTTGATGTTTGTTATGGGCTCTTTCTTTTTGTGTCCATTCCTCCTCCTTCCCCTAGTTATCTCTCTCCCATCTTCTCCTCCATTGCTTCCCTCTCTTTCTCTCAACAATCTACTTCCTTCATGTTTACCTTCTTTACCAAGCCTAACAATCACAACCCATCCCACAGTGTACAACGATGAGAAGAAGATACAGACATGGTCTTAGCCTGGCATTATTATATGTGTTTACTTACTGTTTCATAGTCATACCATACTGCATCAGGGATATATGCTATCACTTTTTCCACACCCTGAAATGAGAATAAAGAAATATCTTTTGTATTTAAAGACAAACAAATTAAATAGCAATGAAAGCAGCATTTCCAAAGTAACAATTTTAGACTGACAAGAAAATTTCAATTGTATTTATTCTGATTTTGGTTTACAAAGAAGGAATTTTCTCTATAATAGTCTAGGACTCTATAAAAGTGTAGGACTTTTTTCATAATATCATAGAAGTTGGAATAGAAAAAAAAACATGTCCTTGTTCTTCCATATGCAATGAAGATTTATGCTGTAAAGTAAATTTAATAATCTATCTGGTCTTATTTTAAATATGACGTGCAATAAGGCTTCGGTCCCTTTCTTTGGAAATTATCCCACAGCCCAATTTTTCTCACTATCAGAATTTTTTCCTGAAATGTAGCTTTAATTCTTCTTTTCTTTTGTCCTATTTGCCCTAGTTAGATCTCCTTGTACCAAAGTAAATAGTTCTTCTGGAGTATCTACACCTTCAGATATTTGCAGACTGTTATTATAGCTCCTTTTAAATGTTCAGCTAACCTGTGCACAGCTCCTGCTTTTCTCTTTTCTTCACAAATCAGTCCTTCTAGCTCCTAATGAATGTTACTTTTCCGTAAATCTGAGCAATTTGTTAAAAAGATTAAAAAAGGAAGCACCCACAAATGCATGCAATAACTTAGCAAAGTTGCATTGGAACCAGAGAGGGACTGTTACTTCATTGTTCTGTGACATGATACTACCATGTGGTATGCTACCCAAAAATCACACTGGCTCATTTTGATCTCATATCATCTTGCAAACTCATGTCTCATTTGATATTCACAATAACCCCAAAGTCTCCTATCACATTTTTTTTCCCAGATATTTGTTTTCAGATATGCTTTGTTTTGTACATTTAACAAATATATTTTGATAAAGCTTGAAAAATGAGATTGAGCCAAAGGGAAATTTTGAATTAATGAAGGTCATTGCTTCCGCAGGAATAACCCATGATCTAGATGTTTTCTAGATGTTTTACTTAGTAGTATTCTAAGGTATACAAAGAAAATGCTTCATTGTAGAAACATGGCTTCACAAATAATTATATCATGTCATGTCCCTGTTATCTACATGCTCATGAGTGTTTCTCCATTAATTAGTTTAACTTACGTTTGATCTACTAGTCACGGTTCACTGGTTACTTGATGAAACTATCTGGTCAACAAACCTACCCACTCTGGTTAAAATATCTTTTTAGAGATCCGCTATCAGCTTCAAGGAGAACAGCCAGAAGTAAGAAGTATCCCTTACAGAATGCAAATTGTCTAATATAAAGATCATGGGGTGGTGCCCTTCGTTGTATTAGCTGTTACAAAGTTTAGATATGTGCAGTGAGGTTTAGGAACAAACTTTAGTCCCAAATAACATGAATGCTAATGCTCAACGAGAAGTTAATCAGATAAGATTTTAAAACATAATCAAACATAACATACTGGGTCCAGCACAGGAGTGATAAGCAGTCCAGGGCCCCACAAGAATTGTCGATCAATAGCCCATGTGGCTTCATCTGAATAAAACCTAAACCAGGAAAAAGCATTTATTTTGTGTGTTGCTTATTGCCATGGGTAACGTATTACCATGACTGGAATGAGCATACAAGAATGGTAACACTGATAACTGGAAATTTATAAAACTATAGCCTTCTTTACCCCATATGAAGAAAATAAGAAAATTATATATTTCCTTATTTGGTTTCTATTTTTCCATATATTTCCTGTTTGGAAATAGTTTGTTCAGGAGTTTATGATCTAGGAAATGCACCTGCCAATAATTAATTTCCTTATCTACCACTGACATTCTATACCACTCAGTGCAGGTGTAAGAGCAAATTACACTTCTTTACGTATACCTAGGGAAGTTAGAGGCGGTTTATGATTAATCATTCTTAAAAGGTAGCTAATGAATTTAAAAACATCTCCATGTATTTTGGAATGCTCTCCATTTCTGTATTCTATATTTGTATAAATACTAGGGGGCTGTGCCCCCTGCTCACTACATTCGCCAACCCCTCTCTGTCCGCTGCAGCTGGATTCTGGCCTCCCCTCCTACCTGTACCACAGCAAGAGGGAAGCCACCACTAGCCCTTCCTGTGTCCAGGATCGGGGCCGGGACCGGGACCGGGACCGGGACGCTGCAGCCAGATGGGGACTTGGCCCCAATTGGGGCCTTGTTGGCCAGCCTTAATTATTTAAAAAAGTAAAATATTATGTCCAACAAAAAAGGTTTCAACATTGTCTTTATTTATGGCAGGGGTGGGGAACCTTTTTTGGGTTGGGAGCCACTGACCCACAGAAAAATCAGTCAGGGTCCATACAAGTGAGAAGGGGGGGGGGAAAAAAAACAATCCTCACTGATGTGGCCCTCAACTGAAACGCTTAATTCCTCTGGTGCTCCAGCACCATGGAGGGGGAGGGAGGACTGAGGTTCAAGACCTCAAGCCAGATTAACTCTTCTGCGGTTCCAGGGTCAGTGTATTTTGTGCCCCCCCCCCCCCCCCAGGCTCTCGGATGGGGCCAAAAATTAGCGGTTCAGTGTACAGGAAAGGGCTGCCAGTGAGTGGAATAGGGATGTGGGTACAAGATCTAGGCTGGAGTAAGGATGGTAAGTATCGGGAAATTGACTAATTGAATAGTTGATGCATTTTTGCATTGACTATTAGTTGATAGGGCTTCTCTGCCTTTGAAGTGTAGCAACAGCCCTAAAGCTGTTGCTACACTTCAAAAGTGAAAGTGCCGAAACCTGGGGTCAGCTGGGGAGTCCCGATGCTGGGCTCCCCTGGCATTTCAAAGTGGCAGAGCCGCACGGAGCCCGGAGTCAGCTGAGGAGACCCCAGCTGATCCCGGGCTCCTCGCACATTTCCAAGTGGCAGCGTAGCTTGGAGCCTGGGATCAACTGGCTTTGAAATGCTGTTTTGAAATGTTGTGTTGCTGCTTTGAAATGCTGTGAGGTAGGCTCCCTGCAGCATTCAAAATGGCAGCGCCACACGGAGCAGCTGTCCTCAGGCTCCATGAGGTGCTGCCAGTTTGAAGTATGCCCCTCTTCTCTCCCCCCTGTACTGTCTCTATCTGATAGAGGCAGCAAGGGGGTAGGGAAGCAACTGGTCCTTCACATCCCTAGATGGGAGGTGGGATGGAGGAGGAGTGAGGTCTAGGTGGGAGGTACGGTGCAGGAGCAAGCTGTGAGTAGGGTGTCTGGCCAGTGGGAAGGGGCAGGAGCAGGTTGGGAGTAGACAGGGTGTCTGGCCAGGGAGGAGGTACAGGAGCAAGGGAGGGTGCAGATGCTCACCAACCCCCCTCCCCACTACACACGCCGCCACCACCCCCAGCCAGTATGCTCGTCAGCCCTCCCCCAGTTGGTACACTGGCCAGCCTCCCCTGTCTGCTATGCTCGCCAACCCTTCCCCTCTTGCCACTATACCCTACCACCAGACTGCTCTTGCACCCTGCCTTGGCCCCACACCTTACCAAAAGCCAGCTCCTGCACCCCCTCTTCCTTATGCACCCTCCCCCTGGCCAGATACTCTATACCCGAAGTCCGTTCCTGGACCCTCCCTCGTGGCCAGACTCTGCACCCTCACCTCCTCCTGTGCCCTGCCTCCCACCCAGATCCTGCATCCCTTTCCCTATCCCAGTCACTGCAAAGGGAGAGGGAGAAGGCCGCGCAGCTCCCTGGCCCATGGAATTCCCAACAAAACTACCGTTTCTGCATATTTTGATCAGTGAACTTACTCATGAAGAAGTGGTCTCACTACTGTGCCTCCTTGTGCATGAGCATTGTAAAAAAGGGTATAAAGGTAAGGCAGTAAAGTGTATCGAATCGTCAAGTAGTTCCTTGATGATCTCACCAAAAGAGAATCTGCCCCAAATACAGCAGGATCCTGAGGCTGAAATCAAAGGTTGGATTGTTATTAACATGAATAAGGAAATATATTCTAAAGAACAATGTAGGCCAACCCCACTATAAGCAGCTGCAATTCCTTCGGAGTTCACAGGAACAGGGATTCAATGAGGTTATAGTTGTTGGTGCCAGTTGGGAACTTGGCACAATACCTACATTTCCAATGGAGGTGAATCTTTTGGAGTTAGAATTTCATTAAGAGAGCCTACAAATGTAAAATACCAATTACAATTCCAGGGAACTATATAGCTTACTTTGACCAGAAAACCTAATTAGAATGCAGGAGACAGAGTGCACAGAGTGCCTCCACTATGGTAGTGGGACAGCAATTGTTTCCATAGGAGTAATGACTGCATAAATATTAACTAAGAACAATGGAAACAATTACATCATAGTGGATTTGTTCCAGTTACATTGTGCTAGTGAAGATAAAGAATATTGGCGTTCTCCCTATAAGTTCAGTGGTACAACGGTGGTAGGAAATTAGTAACTTACTAATATCTTTAATGAATTTTGTAAAAGTATTTGTAACCTACCGCATAGTTTTCAGCATTGTGATTTCTGCAAAATGGATAAAATGCTCCAACTTGCATCCATCGTCTGCAAAGTTCTTCTGAGACATTATCAAAAAACCCACAAATATCTGCACCAATCTAAAAAATTATACAAATAGTGTGTATGTGACAAAATGGTAGCTATATTATGTATGTATAGTACAGCATACCTCATCTCTACACATATGCCTGCACACATATTTTTAACTGGAATACTACCACTCTTGCAAAGATGAAGTGCAAAGGGAAAGGAATAATTTCCAGTGAATAATCAACATATCCTTAATTGCCACAATAGTAAATCATGTTCAGCATATTCCCATCCGACACCTTTCTTTTAGATCTGATCTCACCAAGACTCAAAGCTGTCAAATGAGTATTATCAATGATTATTTTTGAAGGTGGGGTGTCAGGCATACCTCCTTTAAAAAATATGCTGTAATATTTTCAAAGTTTCTTTTTACATTGATTTTAAATTTAGACCTCAAACGTTAGAATGTAATGAAGAAACTCCAAGTCCCATTTCAAACAGGACAATGTTAACACAAACTAGATACTTTTTAGTTTTTGCACTTTACATAGGGCACTTAGAGCAAAAAATTCACACCCCCAGAAGTTCACACTGGAGGGCCATGCAGATGAACCCTTATATTCCTCTGTACATTGGTAGCAAAAATATCAACCTATAATATAGTATTTTTCCAAGAAGTTCTGATGGACTCCTAAGTGAAAAGGTCTCTCTACCTTGCACATCATGTCTGAAATTAGTCTACCATTTAAAAAAAAATAAAACCTTTTTTCAGTGCGAAAGTGCATCAGAAGGAATTAGGGGCAGAGGGGAAGTTAAAAGGGAAGAGAGCAGCATAATGGGGAAAGAAGGAGATAGGTGTTTAATTAAGTTGAGCACTTTGTACCTACACATACAGGCTACGTCTAGACTGGCATGATTTTCCGCAAATGCTTTTAACGGAAAAGTTTTCCATTAAAAGCATTTGCAGAAAAGAGTGTCTAGATTGACAGGAACGCTTTTCCGCAAAAACACGTTTTGCAGAAAAGTGTCCATGCCAATCTAGATGTGCTTTTCCGCAAAAAAGCCCCGATCGCCATTTTCGCGATCGGGGCTTTTTTTGCGCAAAACAAATCTCAGCTGTCTACACTAGCCCTTTTGCACAAAAGCTTTGCACAAAAGGGACTTTTGCCCGAATGGGAGCAGCATAGTATTTCCGCAAGAAGCGCTGATTTCAGACAGTAGGAAGTCAGTGTTCTTGTGGAAATTCAAGCGTCCAGTGTAGACAGCTGGCAAGTTTTTCCACAAAAGCAGCTGCTTTGGCGGAAAAACTTGCCAGTCTAGATGCAGCCACAGGGTTTTATTGTAGTTGCATTGGTCAACTATAGTGAATGAAACCCACTTGTATCTAAATTGGCTACTATGGTTCCCTTTTCTCCCTATGCTCCATCTTGTTGTCTTTAGCTCATGAGCACCACTCTTCAATATTTGGAAAATGGGTAACACACAGCAGGTGGTGCCATAAATAAATGATTATGAAATTAATAAATAAATAACAGTAAGCAGTTTACAAGTTGGCAGCACAGAAATCTTGAAGATGGAATTTGGCCACTTCAATCATTTATAAATGAGCAATTCTATCCCACTGTCAATGTGGTTGCAAAATACTGCATCAGCTCACAGAGCTAATGACTGAAGATAATACAGTAATAAAGGGTGACAGATGGCTTGAAACATAGAGTACACTAGATCAATGGTTCTCCACCAGGTGCCTGGGGACCCTTGGGTGGCTATGTGCATGTTTCTTGGGGGGGTCTGCCAACACAGCTGACATTAGAGTCACTAAGACCAAGGCAGAAAGCTTAGGGCTAAAGCAGAAGACTGAACAATTTAGTTTTCTGGAATCCCAAGCAATTGTGTTCCTTACTATCCCCTAGTGCAAAAACAATTGTTGTGGCACAGCTGGGCCATGCAGTTTTAATACCATGCTGAGGGGGATAGGGGCTCAGAAAGAAAAAAGGTTGCACTAGATCACAAGGCCATCTAGTCAGAAACCCTGCTATGGGAGTGTCCTATACTTGATACTTCATAGGAAAGCAAGAAATCAGCAACAACAGCTCCATAATTAATCCAGACAATTGTGCAAAGCTGTACATGGGGAATGAGATTTGTTTTCACTTCTGAATTCCTGCACATGATTATTTATGTTTTAAAGAGCAAGGTCACTATTTATAACAGTTTTGATTAGATAATGAGCAGCTATATGAAAAGGTTTCATGGTTAGTTCTTAATCTGTTGCTATGAACGGTTATCACAAATAACTATGTCCTACATAAGGTATCCCGAAGAGGTTAAATTCCAGCATTCCTGGTATTGCCCATCTCAGATCATTCCATGTAGCAGCATTGTCTCCTAGCCAATGTCCTGTGTATTTTCCTGATCCAGCAAAAGTAGACCTAGAAATAGTGAAGCTTCTCTTTCCAGGGAAAACGGTCTGTATAGCTCTGAAAATGAAATGAGACTGTTAATTACTGCCACATGGCAAGAGTACTTCAGCTCTGATAGATTGTCTTTTTCTTCCCACATTGCTAATCCACAGTCATTCATTTATAAAAATACCAAGGCACACTGACCCAGGGGTATTATCTGACTTTCAGGTAGCCAGATGTATTTTAGCTGAGCTCCTGATATTAACTCTAAATCAGATCTCTTTCTGAAACTTTTTAGCCCACTAACCTTTGGTCCAAATACTCAATCAGAATATACTGGCCTGACCTCAGTAGAGTTACATCATTCCAGATCCCCCGAGGATCCAACATACCAAATAGTTCTCAATTTAAGTATAGGCATTCCAAGGGGGAAAGGCTATGTTGAAAACCATGATTTTTTTTAAATCATACTCTGCATAGGGAAGCAGAGTACAAAGCATAGAGAGCTCCTGTAGTCTAACACGCCACAATTCAGAACCTGTGTTTCATGCAGGACATATGTGACTCATTGGAAATGTCAGATGCAAAATGGGATGATGTGAAGGCACTTATCTACCAGGATAATGACCCCTTGAGCTTAGCCAGAACCAGAATCATGGCTTAATTTGTTCTTCAAACCGAAATAACTTGACTGAAATGGTCTTTAAATTATACTCACTTTAAAAATTATTCAAACACAGCTGGCACTTCACTAACACTTTTAAAAGCTCAGTGCTTTGTTCTGTGTTAATTTTATAACCAAAAAAACAAATTTGAAGACATTTTTAGGTGGAACTTTAAATAGTGATGCAGGATCTTCCTTCCACTGACAGGTTCAACAAGAAAACTAGCTACGTAGTCCTAAATTTCATAACAAGCTTTTGGTACTTCTTTGTTAGGTATTCAGCTTCAGAAACCATAGAAGGTCCTGATTTTCAAAGAACAAGTGCTCAACAATCTCTGAAAATCAGGTTTCTTTAAAGAGTTTCTAAGTGGGCACCTAAAAATCACTTGTGCAAATTTAGGCCACGTGTTCTAGTGCTGTGGTGTCCAACAGTCTAGCCACTAGCCACATGTGGCTATTTGGCTGGTTGAGTGTGCCTATTTGGCTTGAACAATATGACTATTTAGCAGGTTGAGTGTGGCATCTTTGCTATAGCACCATGGCCCTACACAGCTTTTGTGTAACAATTATTAGAAAGCAGTTCTTACTTCTCAGTTGATAGGGTCATGGAATATCCGTATAGATTGTGAACATCATAGTGCTTTCCCCAGAATTGCACTGCATCCATGCAAAGTGTCTTTGAATACATGACTCCATCGAGAATACCTTCTGAAAATAACATCGCAACACTGGAATAAGCCTTTATTGTGAATATTTCCAATATTTTATCTTACTACACAACAAAATGCAAGAGCCCTTTTTATTTAGTATTTACATTCACCCCAGTTCATGAAGAATAAAACAATACCATATCATACGACAGTAGGCTAAGATAGACTGAAGTATGCTGGCTTTATTCATCTGTGTTTAAACTGTAACACTTTTGGAGCTCATTATACCTCATGGCAATCAGTATATGAATCCAGAACAACTCAACTCCATTGCAACTAATGATTCCATAAATGCAGCTTTTATATCAGAGTTGAGTTAGGTGCATTGACATATACTCAGATTCAGTTTGTTCAGTGCATAAACTTACTAAATCTTATATTTCTATAGGTGATGTTGAATAGTGATCACCAGCTCTCTTCAGTGTGATTACTTTCCAGCTCTTCTCTTACTAAATCTTTGTTTATTTTCCAGAACTGTAGCTCAGTATCGGCCTAACTGTCACTTTGATTACATGCCTGTGTAGGGGAGTATGAAGGCATAAGGAGCTTCCTTATTTCCTTGTATGAGTTACTTGCTTTTCTAAATCCTGGTAAGAGAGAAAGCTCCACTATTATACTGCCACGGTTTCTCCAGCACAGAAGTGGGGCTCCCTCAGTAGGGAGGGAGAAGTAATTTCTCAGAGATGCAGTTCAGGTACTGCCTTGCTGATAGAGCCCTTCAAATCCATGGATATCTGCTTTAGATCCACAGGTATCTGCATCTGTAGATATGCATGTCATTTTTGTGGATGTGGATGCAGATGCAGATATAGATTTTGTATCTAGATCCCTACAAATTTGCAGCTATCCACTTTATACCCACAGGTATCCACAATCAGCTGATTTTTGCAGATATAGATGCAGTTGGAGATACAAATGTTGTATCCATGCAGGACTTTACTCATAAACCAAGGCGGCCATACACTTCCTCTTGCTTCAGATAGAGTGTAAAGTGTCAGTAAGTTCTATATGAACATTCTCTGTTCCTTGTTTCTTTCCCATTTCCCATCTCTTAAATACCACCTTGGAAAAATGCCCACAGGAGTTAAAACTGTATCTGTTACAGAGTGAAATATTTCCACTCTTTTCATTACAGCCTGGAATCTATGTAGGATCGGGGGGGGGGGGGGGGGAGGAGAGGGAAGGGACATTTTTACTTTCAACAGTCTAAAATACTGCACTAAGATGTACTGATGGCAACTGTATTACTCCTGTGAGCAACTGCACATGAACATATGGAAGATTGTACAATTTCACCCTAAATTACTGAACTATTGGATCTGGCAAGCTACTGAGACAGGATTACATAAGTTATTGCTTGATAAAGCATTAGAATTCCAGTTTAGTTATGCTTACATGCCTAAAGCCATTAATGATAAAGGAAAATCAATACTATTGCTAGACTTAATTAAGGCAATAGAAACATTTAGTTTAGCAAATGCGGCTAATAATTTGAAGAATGATGAAACATTTTACTGGAAAAAGACATTCATCTTTAGGAGTTCTGGAAACAGTGCCTAAGCCACAGAGGAAAACATACTATATACTCATCTTTTCTGTTATTAAGAATATTTAGGACATAAAACAAAAAATGCTAACAATTTCCCTTACCCCATTATAATTGATTTCTTCTACCTCACACACATTTGGATTTTTGCCACATAAATTAAGACAGACTTACTCGGAGTGAATGGAGGATAGTTCCAGTTGTTTTGCTGACAGCCGCGTGTTGAACCTTTTATAAAGCTGGATATTTCATTCATGTCCTGAGAAAGGGGAAAAAGACATAGACTATTACAGGATGTGCTTTAAATGTTTCTCTAAGGAAATCTTTATATTTATTTATTGGGTTATTTAGGAAAGAAAAGTTTAACTCAAAATTCATCACTTAAAGTATAGCTAATATAGGTAGAATATTATACCAATTTGTCCACATGATAATGTAGCAGAGACATACCTTGTGAACATTTGCTCCTCTGTGTTTGTGCAGGACTACACCTATAACTTGTCTAAACTAGTGGTCTTCAACCTTTTTTCATTTGTGGACACATTGGAAATGTTAGCCTGAAGACTAAGCCTGAAAACCACTGGTATAAATGGCAAGTATATATTTTATTTCATTTCCAGCTGTGATACATTGAGTCCCAGAATGACACTTCATGGTGTACTGCCTCTCATGGGTTACTTGACAGAATTAGGCACAAACTTACCTAAGAGGTGTGAACTAAATGCATTCAGAAAAATGGTTTTTATTTGAGTAATAGTATTCCAAATCAAAGCACATCAATCTTTTTTATAAACCCCTCTATTATGCAGCATACAAAATATAGTGGGCCTGACTCTGATATCATGTATATACAAAGTCAATAAATAACCCTAATGTAAAATGTGTGCCTGTGATGTCAGCATCAGGCCATGTATTATCTTATCTTTATTGTAGATATTAATTGGAGTTTCACACACTGTAGCCAGATCAAACACTAACATGCTTCTGTATATTAAGGAGAGGTTTCTGTGAATCATTAAATAGCAACATGTGCAGGTTAATTGCCTTTACATTTGTACTATCTCTTTTAAATAAACAGGTCAATTTTGTGAGGCTTTATCAATTGAGCCTGCCCTTCTTCCATTTATTTTTTCACTTCTTAGGTGTATGCAAAGAAAAGGGCTGAGTTTTGCAAACATATAAGGTCTGATTCGCATCACCAATCTCTAGCAACGTAAAGGAACCTTAAGAAGACTTTACATACCTTCACACATACACTTAAATGTTTATTATCAAAAAGTGTCAGTTTTTCATAAATTTCTCAAAAAAACCATCTCTTTGTTTCAAAGGATTGAAGAATACAAATGTTATAGACACTGAACCATTAGTAACTGTTACACAACACTAAAGGAGCATAAAGCATTGCAGACCATTTTAGTTTGGGAACAATTTGCCATCATGTTCACCTTTTGCTTACTAAAAATGAATGATGGTGGTAGTCACCAAAAGATGATGTTGTGAAAGATAGTCTAACAAGGATTTTGGTTTTGTTTAGGGGAAGGTTTGTTTTTTTGTTTGTGCAAAATGGGGTTGGTTGTTTTGTTTTGACCTTGTGTGCACAGAACCTAGTATGCAGCTTTTGAAGAAATGCTGCAATGTGAGTTTTTGTGATGTCGTTTATAAGGGAGGGGAGGCAGCCATATTCACAAGCCAGTGTGGTCTCGACTTAAATTCTAGAGAGTCAATTCTTGGGGCAAAGTTTGTTCCTCAGAACCAGGAACTGAAGTTTGGGATACAAAAAGTAGCTTGTGTGCCCTTTCTGACCACTTTTGTTCAACGACACGTGGGCATACGGTGTTAAATAAAACACTTACTATAGGAAAACACCTAGCTCAAAGATTTGTGCTCCATCAAAGGACTGATCTTCAAGGTTCCAACAACTGCTACCACTTAGCAGAGAGACTATAATTGTAATGCTAGATAATGGGAATCTGATTGTCTACAGTCCCCTCATTCGCCCCCATAAAATGTTTGCCCTCTTAAATAGGAATGTAAAAGAGTAGTTAAATAGTCAACTACTCTACTACTTGCATTCCCACTTGCTGCCTCTAAATCAGAGGCAGTGGGGAGGGGAAACACAGGGGAAGCAAGAGCAGGTTCAGAGGGAGAAGGGGGACAGGAGAGTCAATTTATATTTGCTCACTTGGGTCAAGTTAGCAACAGAATTGCAGAGTCAGTATAAATAAATAAGGAAAATATATTATAACCTTGAAGTAGAATGGGGTTGTTTCTGCAGTGGTTAATAGTGAATAATTTAAAATTATAATAGCTAGGGGGACTGTTTTTGTTTAGATCTTAATTTTGGAAAGAAAGAAAGAAAGAAAGAAAGAAAGAAAGAAAGAAAGAAAGAAAGAAAGAAAGAAAGAAAGAAAGAAAGAAAGAAAGAAAGAAAGAAAGAAAGAAAGAAAGAAAGAAAGAAAGAAAGAAAGAAAGAAAGAAAGAAAGAAAGTCTCATGATGCATTTTATTTCTAAAGAAGTTGCTAGGGTGATTTTGTGCTACTACATAGAACAGGAATCACAATGTAGCTGTTTGTGGAATAGAAACATTCAGATAAAAACACCTATTCTTACACCAGCATAGTAATGGATTATCCAAAGCACTGCAAGTACTTTCCATGAACTACCAAAAGGCTGCCAACAGCTCCACATTACAATTCCTTCATCAGATGCAAAGTAGCAAGACAGTAGAGTGCCAAAGGGAGAAAAATAATTTACAGAATAAAAGCCAACAAATTAAAGTTTCAAAGACACAAGAAACCCACGTGTGTACATTCACACACATGAAATTTAGTTGGTAATTAGTTTTTGATGCTGCCACTGCCAAGTGTTTCAGTTTGGGTTTGTCATGCTCAGGAGAAAGACCCTTTTCTGTCCCTCAGAAGATAGCCTGTCAGGCATGATTTTGTTTCATTCTCCACAATGGCTCCTGAATCTGAAATATTACTAGCCCCAAAACAAATGGGATTTGACTTCCCGCACTGAAATATACTTCAATCCCTTCCTTTTCAACTTTCTACTAATTCTTTTCCACTCCTGATGGGACTCATCAAAGCCTGATCTCCAGCAAATTTGATTCCAGTCATGAAAGTAAGTAGTTTACCTAGTCATCTTAGAAAACCAGAGACTATTATGCTATATGGTAGAAATATGACGATCTTCAATCTCTATTTCCTATTAAATGCATTTTAGACTGTGAATTCCTAAGACTTAGAACTTAACATGAATTGAGCTACAATGTAAGGAGAGAGTAAGTCATACATGGCAAGCTTACCTGCCCCAAATCTAGTCTCACTCCATGTAGTTATCTGAATGAGACCTGAATAAAAACTGGAGGAGGTATACAGAGCATATACATTAGCGTATTTAAATAAAGTGAACCTATACTATAGGCCAATGTTTTCAACCCTAAAGTGATTAGATTCCAACATCCATATTTAGACACCTAACTATAAGTTGGAGCTAATTTTCAGGTCTGCTAAGCATCCCATAAATCTCACTGACATAACTGGAAGCTTTAGGTGTTAATCCTTTTTTGAAAATTAAGCCACTTTTGTTTAGGAACCTACGTATGGATAGGGGAGCCTAAGGTTTGAAAAGCTTTGCTTAGTTATTTATCTACCGTAGACTAATCTGGGAGAAGGGGTCAAATCTAGCATGCCTTGCTCAGCTGTACCTGACTTCAGAAAATTTTGCCCAAGGACAACTGGATCTATGTTTACATGGATTCTGTGGCAGAGGAACCTCTCCAGAGAGAACATCAGGGTTCTCAGCTACTTTTGCTGTTCCTAATTTGAAATAGTGACTGGAGAAGGACTGAACTGAAACTTCCTGATCTATTTGGTGTGAATTTTAACCCTACAGTACTTATGCGGGACAGATCTATATTGTCCAATTACTCAAGATATAAATAGGTTTTTAGTATTTGCCCACAATGGTTATAGAGGCAATCATCCAGATAGACTAGATTTGGTCTTTGTCGGTGGTTTATAAACTTGGCAGTGTGCTAACTCTTGGTGAATATTCACAAATACGTACATTATTCCAGTTTGAATAACTATACCATTTGTCAAGTAGAAATTTGGCTAAAATGATTTGCAAGAAAATTTAAAGGTGATAACCTGTTGATTTAGAAAACATTGGTTGGCCATTCTAATTTGAAATCAACAGTTTAAGGTCTTTGGTCATATTTACAATCCATCTTAGGCTCTTTTTCTCTGAAGTACAGTAGCTTGTTAAGCGCAAGGAAGAGAAAGATTACAATTGTTGTTTAATGTTTTATAGGAATCAAATTTCCAGTAATCTCTGGAGCTGAAAGTATTTTCTTCTTTAAACATAGAATTGACTAGCATTGCTTTTCTGTTACCACACCTACAGACACATTAACAGTCAGCCTGACTGCTTTTACTTCCACTTTTTCTTTTCTTTTTTTTCTCCTTCATTGGGTCATTCATGAAATGAGAAACTTAGCAGAATCTTGGGTGCTGAAATATAACTAGCAGTAAATTCTGTTTGCATGCGTATTCAGAAAACAGAATGCAGGAATATGAAATAATCAAAGAAAGAGTCTTTAAGTATTTCTGAATGTCAAATGAAGTCAGAGTTTATTTTGGGGATAAAGTTGCTCTTTCCTAGACTGTAAGTATAAAAAACTAAGTTTGTTCAATTAAAGGTTGTTTTTAATTGGTCTATCACATTTTTCACTCAAGGTGAAAATATTTCTATGCAATGCTACTTACTGTTCACTATTAAACAGGAATGGTTTGCATTGTAATTCTTATAACACTAGTTTGGAAGTGTTATTAAAAGGCCAAAAGGCTCATTCTCTCTCCCTCTTTTATTAATTTAATACTTTTGTGGAGGGATAGTGCTTTATTTTTCAAACATTGAAGCTTCCTCTCCCATGTAAATAGTTATGAGGTAAATCAAGTTTAACATCCATGAATAAATTATGCCAAATACATCCGATGCATTCTTGACCCCATCAAAGTCAATGGCATCTCTGGGGCCAGGATTACTCTGTGTTTTATTCTTCAGATAAAAGATTGAGAAATACAAAGAGATGAGATTGAAAAGATGTTTCATCTAACTCTCACTAGCATCCTATTAAAAAAGAAGTATAAATGACTTACTATCCAAATGCCATCATACTTCACTTTATCATGAAAGATCTTACATTCTTCTACCCACCAGTTGGTACATTCTGGGTTGGTGTAGTCAGGGAACACAGTCAGTCCTGGCCACACCTATGGTATAAAAAAGGAAAGATCAATTGGTTAAACTGGTTGTTTCATTAAGAAAGATTTAGTTTTATGATTTATTGCAAACATTTCCATTAGTTCATACCAGTGGAATATTTTGTTCTCTAAATGAAGAAGGGAAAAATTACCCTATGATCTTTTAAAAATGTTTCAAGCTCTACATTCAATGATTAGTAGTTTGCATTACTTTTTCACTTTGTATTTCAAAGAAGCTGCAAGGGATGCCAGCACTGAAGACATGAGTTAACAACCTCTCCGGGCATGCATTTTTTTTCAGCTTCATTTGCTTGGAAGTCCACTTCCACTGAAGTGCACTTCTAATAGTGCAAAAGCACTTGAAGCAGCTTTGTGCCAGTTTCTGAGAGCAGCTGCCTAGAATACCTCATCAAGAATTACATTGGTGAGGGAGAATTTAGCATCTAAGAACATCCATTTTCTTGCATCACTTCCGATATAGAAGTTGGGCTAATTGTTTTTCCTTACTATAATAAGACATTCTAATTTTACTTGGGGGGGTGGGGAGGATGGAACTGCATTGACCTCAAAGAATAAGAAAGAATAAGGACATTATACATTCCAAGCACTTTGAACCAGATTTGTAAAGGTATCTGCTTAAAGGTGCACATCGTCACACAGGGGTATTTTCAAAAGCATTTATGCAAGTTAGGCCTTTAACTTTCATCACTTTTAATGGGTGGTAGGCTTCAGTCTGGGTTATTAATTTTACACTGTTAGGAAAAATTCAGAAATCTGCCTCTTATTCTTTGCTTCCATTGAAATGAATGGCGAGAGTTCCACAAGAACAAAATTGGGTCTTACACTGTATCTACAATGTATCTGAGGGTCCATCTACACTGCAGGGCTTAACTTGAAATAAGCTATGCAAATTGAGCTAAGTCAATTGAGTATCGTATTTCAAAATAGCTTATTTTGAAATAGAAATCTTCTACACAGCTCTTATTTCAAAATAGAGCTCTCTTCCTCTGACTTCCCTTATTCCTCATACGATGAGGGTTACAAGAGTCAGAGTAAGAAGTCCTCCAGCTTGAGAGTATTTTGACACTATTTTAAAATAACTGCCTGCTGTGTAGACATGGACTAAGTTATTTCAAAATAGTGTTGCAGTATAGACCTACCCTGAGAGAGGTTGTTTATCTGTCTGTTTGTTTAAGAACTTCTCCTAAATGGTAAGAGTTGGTCCACCAAATTTGGTATAAAGGTTCCTCTTATAATTGGAAGCAAGGTAAGGGCTTGATTGTGTCAAGAAAATGGGATGTGCCTGGAATGGGATTGTTTCTCATAAAACCATACGGAAAAGAGACAGAATCACCAAGAGACAGAATCACCTATGAAAGGTTTGGCTGGGGCCTTCCGCACTTCTGGGACTGCCTCTGCCCCCAGCCTCCCACTTTCCAGGTCCCCAATTCATACAAGAACATTGCTGACTGTTCTCCTTAGTTGGGGAGTGAGGAGAAAGTGAACAGTTTGCTGCATTCCTCATTCTGGATGGGGAACAGTAGGGGCAGATGAACCTGGATCTGCCCCAGCTGGGGGACATACATGTTCCCCTGTCTGTGCCAGCAGAAGCTGCAGCAGCCATGGAGAGGTGCTTGTCACCCAAATCCAAGCTGCTGTGGTGAGATGGTTGGGGTAGTCCCTTCTCTCCAGGGAAGCCTGAATAATGAGACCTTCATCTCCAGCCCCACCCCAGAATAGTGGTTTAAATGAAACATATACTCCAAAACCCAAAAATTAATTGAGTTAAGGACCCAAGCCACGCCAGGTAAATCTTCTAGTTTTAAATAACCAAGAAAAATCTCACTTTGAAACATTTTTTCTCCCTTAAGATTTTTAGCAGGCACATTGCTGCTAAATTCTTAATTCATTGTGTGAATTAAGAATTTCTTTTAAAATATGTTCCAGTTCCAATTTTAAAATTTGGAATACAATCAGAAAAGATTTGGAATACAATCAGAACAAAAAAAATCTGGTATTCAGTTTTCTATTCCACATCATACTTTTCACTAGCGTATATCACAGCATGAATGTTATTTACATTTTAAATAACTGAGGGGAGGGAAAAGTTGTTTTAATTTCCTTACATTTTTTTCAGTGATATTTCTCTTTTCATCAAAGTAATGAAAACGTTTCATAGGAATGGATGAGAGTTGTCACGTCATAGCTGTTATAAGCTCGTGCAAATGCTTAGTTAGGTGTTTTAAATGTGATTCATTGGTCTAACTGCTTCAAACAGCTCTCAAAATTACTAGAGTCTGCAGTATAAATACCTATTTAGGGAGTTTTTAAAAACCAGATTGTCAACTTGATAGAGTTTAATGGCCCATCTATCAAGTAAATAGTTATGCAGGCAATTTAAAGATGCATATTTTTTTCTGATAGAGGCTAGCAATGGTGAAGGTTCATTGTGTTATTATTTCTTTAGACTATTTAAAACACATAGGTGTGTCTGATATGTAGTTGATTTAGTTTCTTACCATTAACATAATGCAAAAAAATTAATGAGTTAGAACCATCAAGTTGTGCACACAATGGGCTCAACTGTCAGTTGCACTAGGCATGGCTTGAGACACATTAGAGAAGAGGCAAAGGTAGCTCTAAGTAACTTTTCCCTCTTCCCTGATCCTAGGGCTAATATTTGGCTACACTGCTTCTCAGCACAAATTAAAGCAGCCACAGGGCTCTTATACTTCAAGTTTCTTGAAATGGTTCTCTAGAGACCATTCCACCATCCAGGGGTGCTCCTTTCCACCCAGACAGTTCTTATCTATCCTTCCTTATGACTGAAGAAAAGCAAGCAAATGGATTAAATCCCCATCCTACACTCACTTGTTGAGTGTGGCTTTAAACTCTTGTTCCTATTCCGCACGTATGTAAGTTTACTCATGTGTAGTTCTGTTGGGGTGATTTTGCAGAAACATAAGAACAGCCGTACTGGGTCAAACCAAAGGTCCATCTAGCCCAGTATTCTGTCTGCCGACAGTGGCCAATACCAGATACCCCAGAGGGAGGGAATACAACAGGTAATCATCACGTAAGCCCTCTCCTGTCATCCATTTCCAGACAGAGGCTACGGACGCCATTCCTACTCACCCTGGCTAATAGCCATTGATGGACCTAACCTCCGTGATTCTATCTAGCTCTTTTTTGGAACCCTGTTAAAAGTCCTAGTCTTCACAACATCTTCTGGCATGGAGTTCCACAGATTGACTATGCTCTGAGGGTATGTCTACAAAACAAAGTTAATTCGAACTAACAGACATTAGTTCAAATTAACTTTGATAGGCACTACACAGGCAAACCGCTAGTTTGAACTTAATTCGAACTAGCGGAGTGCTTAATTCGAACTAGGTAAACCTTATTCCACGAGGACTAACGCCTAGTTCGAATTAAGTAGTTTGAATTAAGGGCTGTGTAGCCACTTAATTCGAACTAGTGGGAGGCTAGCCCTCCCCAACTTTCCCTGGTGGCCACTCTGGGCACCACCAGGGAAGCTCGTCTGCCCCCCTCCCGGCCCCGGAGCCCTTAAAGGGGCACGGTCTGGCTACGGTGCCCGTGCGAGGTGCAAGCCTGCCAGCACCCAGCCAGCAGACCCTGCACCTGGCATGGCACGAACCAGCCACCTGCTGCCACCCAGCCCTCTGCCTCTTCCCGGGACCAGGCTGGCGGCTCCTGGGAGCCTGCCTGGGGCCGCAAGAGGCGGGTGCCTACCTGGTCTAGTGAGGAGATCGTGGACCTCATCCACGACCTTCGCACTAGGCACAGGAAAGTGGCCGTCTAGGATAGCCTGGCCACCCAGGAGCAGGTTTGCATGAAAATCAGGGTGGTCCAGTGAGACCCCCCAACCCTGAGCCCTGAGCTTAGAATGGCTGTACTGGGTCAGACCAAAGGTCCATCTAGCCCAGTAGCCTGTCTGCCAACAGCGGCCAACACTAGGTACCCTGGAGGGGATGGACCGAAGACAATGACCAAGCCATTTGTCTCGTGCAATCTATCTCCAGCCTTCCACAAACAGAGGCCAGGGACACCATTTCTACCCCATGGCTAATAGCACTCCATAGACCCAACCTCCATGACTTTATCTAACTTCTCTTTAAACTCTGTTATAGTTCTAGCCTTCACAGCCTCCTGCAGCAAGTAGCTCCACAGGTTGACTATTTGCTTTGTGAAGAAGAACTTTCTGTTATTAGTTTGAAGCCTGCTACCCATTCATTTCATTTGGTGTCCTCTAGTCCTTCTATTATGGGAACTAATGAAGAACTTTTCTTTATGCACCCTCTCCACACCACTAGTGCTTTTATAGACATCTATCATATCCCCCATCGGTCTCCTCTTTTCTAAGCTGAAAAGTCCCAGTCTCTTTAGCCTCTCTTCATATGGGACCTGTTCCAAACCCCTGATCATTTTAGTTGCCCTCCCCTCTCCCAGCCTCTCTCTTCCCCTCTCCCACCTCCTTTTCCCAGTCTCCCCCAGTTTTGTTCAATAAAGAGAGTTTCTATTTTTGAACACACGTGTCCTTTATTTTGTACATCAGGAAGGGGGGCTAGGGAGGGGTAAGTGGAAGGAGTTGAGGGAGGAATGGGGTACGAGCCCCCGATGGGGAGGACTGGAGTGGCTCTGCGGGCTCCTCGGGGTGGAAGCTCTCCTGCAGCCCCCCGATTGACACCCCCCCCCCCGGATGGCAGCCTGCGGCAAGTGCAGCCGGGCTGATGGCCGAGTGCTGTGATATGCCGAGTGTGGGCACTCAGGGCACTCCAAGCCAGGACTGGTTTGCAAGCGGGGAACCCCTGAGAACTGTCTGTCTGAGGTGGAGGTCGGGTCCCTTTAAGCACAGCCCTCGGCTAGGCTGAGACAGCATCTCCACGCTCTAAGTCCTAACCTGATGCCCTGCCGGCACTGCTTCCGGCCATCCTTAACCTCGGTTCAGGGTCCACTCAATGTAGACATGCTAGTTCGAATTAGCAAAATGCTAATTCGAACTAGTTTTTAGGTCTAGATGCACTAGTTCGAATTAGCTTAGTTCGAATTAACTAATTCGAATTCAGTTAGTTCGAATTAGTGATGTAGTGTAGACATACCTAGAGTGAAGAAAATCTTCCTTTTTGTTTGTTTTAAATATGCTGCCTATTAATTTCATTTGGTGCATTTGGTGACCCTCTACTTCTTATATTCTGGTAATAAGTAAATAACTTTTCCTTATTCACTTTTTCCACATTAGTCATGATTTTATAAACCTCTATCATATCCCTCCTTAGTCTCCTCTTTCCTAAAATGAAAAAATCCAAGTCTTTTTAATCTCTCTTCATATGGGACCCATTCCAAACCCCTAATCATTTTTGTTGCTTTTTTCTGAACATTTTCCAATGTCAATATATATTTTTTCAGATGAAGAAACCACATCTGTACAGAGTATTCAAGATGTGGGTGTACCATGGTTTTATATAGAGGCAATAAGATATTCTCTCTTATTCTCTACCCTTTTTAATGATTCCTATCATTCTGTTTGCTTTTTTGACTGCACATTGAGTGGATGTTTTCAAAGAACTATTCACAATGACTCCAAGAGCTCTCTCTTGAGTAGTTGTAGTCACCATTGTATTGTACATATAGTTGGGATTATTTTTTCTAATGCGCATCACTTTACATTTATCAATATTAAATTTCATTTGCCATTTTGTTGCCCAATCTCTTACTTTGGTGAGATCTTTTTGAAGCTCTTCGCAGTTGGCTATGGTTTTAACTACCCTGAGCAAATGGTATCATCTGCAAATTTTGCCACTTCACCTTTTACCCCTTTTTCTAGATCATTTTTAATTAAGTTGAATAGGATTGGTCCCAGGACAGACTCTTCGGGGACCCCACTCTCTCCACTCAGAAAACTTGCCACTTATTCCAATCCTTTGTTTCCTGTCTTTTAAACAGTTATCAATCCATGAAAGGACCTTCCCTCTTATTCCATGACAACTTTACTTTTGGGCTGTGTCTAGACTGGCAAGTTTTTCCGCAAAATCATCTGCTGTCTACACTGGCACTTGAATTTCTGCAAGAACACTGACGATCTCATGTAAGATCGTCAGTGTTCTTGCGGAAATACTGTGCTGCTCCCGTTCGGGCAAAAGCCCTCTTGCGCAAATCATTTGCGCAAGAGGGCCAGTGTAAACAGCACAGTACAGTTTTCCGCAAGAAAGCCCCGATCGCGAAAATGGCGATCGGGGCTTTTTTTGCAGAAAAGCGCGTCTAGATTGGCCACGGACGCTTTTCCTCAAAAAGTGCTTTTGCAGAAAAGCATCCTGCCAATCTAGACGCGCTTTTCCGAAAATGCTTTTAACGGAAAACTTTTCCATTAAAAGCATTTCTGGAAAATCATGCTAGTGTAGACGTAGCCTTGATGTTTTGGCTAGCTGTTCTTCAAACTCCTTTTTGGGTTTTCTTATTATATTGTTATATTTGGCAAAGTTTATGCTCCATTCTAATTTTCTCACCAGGATTGACTTCCACTTTTTAAAAGATATCTTTTTATCTCTCAATGCTTCTTTTAATTGTTTGTTAATGCAGGGCCCCATCCCAGCAGAAATGGGGCCCAGCAGACCTAGAGCCCCGGACCCAGGCAAGGGGGGGAACAGGTTTCGATCCCTGCCCCAGCTGCAGAATTCCAGGCTGAGGTGCAGTTGGATCCTTCCTTACAGATGCTGAGCAGCTGACGGACCAGACTTGCCTTGGCGCGGCGCAGCTCAGCACCTCGGGAGAGGCAGCCAGGAGAGATTCCCGTGGGAGAAGGGATTCCTGTACCGTGAATGGCTTCCTGCCAGAAAGGGGGGTATGGGAGCTCCAGTGGCAGCTGGTAGTTCCCCAAAAGTATCGCCACAAGCTGCTGTATCTGGCCCATGATGTCCCATTTGCGGGGCACCGGGGTATCCGGCGTAAGACATACAGCACTTTTTCAGTTCTCTTACTGTGTTTTTTAATTTGGGGTATACATTTAAGTTGGGCCTTTATTATGATGTCTTTGAAAAGTTTCCATGCAGCGATGGGCTGCTGAGGTGTTTTTCCCACCATTGGGATGTTAAATTTTGGTCAATTTTGGTTACATTATGGTCTCTATTTCCAACATGATAGTTGTCAGAATACCATTGAAAATCAATAGGAGCTGATTGCCAATCTGTACTTTGTGGCTCAGAAAAATCGCCCCATTTCCCTCCTTTAAACATATAACAGCATAAATAAAAGGGTTAAAAAATAAAAAATAATATATCTTACATTCTTAGATACAGCTTTATAAAACTTTTTTCCATCAACTGCTAATTTTACTGAAAATTTTTAAAATGGAGTTTGTAACGAAGGCAGTGTTCCCTGTAAGCTATGTGCTTGGGCATCCACTTAGGAAAGACTCAAATGCCATCCAGCTGATATACAGAGCACCACAGCTAGCAGCAGCTAGCATGTGTTTCTACTTGTGGTGCACATCCACATGTGCTTTGGTGGACATAATAAAGTTTATTCTGCACCTGAATAGAAAAAATTAAGAGGGAATTTTGGCAGTGACCCAATCTTACCTTTTGTGACAACATATATTACTGATATAAGGGGTTGTAATTTGCATCAATAGCTAGTTACCTCTCCAATGAGCTGTGTTTTTCCATCTGGTTCATTTATCCACACTTTCTTGCTCTCTCCTCTGTCATAGGAAAGATATGGAGTATTATTAAGCAGGGGAGTGATGGCAATGGCAGGGTCCTAATAAAAATAAACACAAGGGAAAGATAGTAAGTTCTTCCATTTTTGAAAAGCATGGCAGAATTAGGCAATAGATATATACAGTACATACAATCTACACAAAACATAATAAACCATTATTGTACACATGTAATTATTGCAATAACCTTTTTTCAGCAATAAAATGAAATAGTTAAAATAGTTTGTTACCAGTATAATAATGTATTTTTGTCCATGGTTATGCAGGTCCACAGCAAAGTTAGGAAGGTCCTTAAACTTCACTTGGTCATAAGTAAAGTCTTTCTTCTCCTCCATATAGTCAATATCAGTGTACTGAATTTCCTGAAAGATAATGTAGTTCATTTTGTACATTAGAAACAATAGCCTAGGAACTGAGTATTTGATATTATTATATTCTGTTTACTCTGAAACAAGCTTAATGTTTGTTATTTTATTACAGAGAGACAATAAGTTTTGTACTGAACTACCATATAAATTCAATGCGATTTAGGTGCCCAGCTGCCATCGATTTAGGTGCCCAGCTGCCATCTCTGCCTTTTAAGATCTCTCCCTTTACAAAACAGGCCACTGTAAAGGCTGTGCGCCTGACACTGCAGGGAAAGACAGCTCTGTGCAATAACAGGGAATGTGTTGTGGAACGCACTTTGGTGCAGCTCTACAAAGGAGCAGCAAGTGGCTAGGTATTAGCTCTAAGCGTACTACCTCATGTAAGCATGTCTCTCACTTTCCTATTTGAAAAATGGGGATAACAGTGCTTCCTTTGTCTATTTCATATTAAAACAGCTTTTTTGAAGAACACTAAAGTGTACTGATTACAACTAGGATTTTTATTCAGCATCTGAGCTTCACTAGACAGGTCTACACAGAAGGCTCATGGATGGCACTAAAATCAGGCCATTTGCGGGAGGGGGGGGAGGTGCAAAGGGTGCAAATGCACTCCCCTATGGTCTGCCTGAGGGAGGAAGAGAAGCCGCAGACTTCTGCCTTTGCTTGAGCCTGTACTCTGTACCCAGCAGGGGAGGGAGGCTCAAGCAATGCACGATTTCTGCCTTTCCCATGCTGGCCAGAGTACAGCGAATGGGAGGCTCAAGCAAAGGCAGAAGCTCGGCACATCTCCTCCTCCCTCAGAAGTGAGGTGGAGATGGGGAGCTCTGCAGCGAGGGAGTGACCTGTGCCTGACAGACTTGTACTCATTAGGGAACTCAGGCCGATTTCCTAGTGCTTCATATGAAGCAGAGCAGCTCTGCAGCCAAAATAAGGCTGGGTCTCAATGGCACAATCTAGTCCTCTGTGTGGCACAATCTAGTCATGTGTGTGTGTGTCTGTGTGTGTGCGTGCCTCAATGGCACAACCTAGTCCTCTGTGTGTGTGTGTGTGTGTGTACCACTCAACACTAATTTTGATAAACATCCAAAAGTTAAAACACGGTTAACGCTATAAAATAATTATTCTATTGTCTATGACAAATCTATTTTTTTTCACTAGGTGATTATTACTACACCTCAACCATCAAGCAGGCATGATTGGTTAAACTTAAGAAAAAAGTGTGATGCATCATCTTGAAAAGTCATAAAGAAAATACAAATCAGTACAGGTGGTACATTAAAGATATCTGGAAGGAAGCATGATAGTGTATGACACTCAGATTTTCATTAGCATCCACTAATTTTGAGTACCTCCATTCTTGGGTTCTCCACTTACAGTCTTAGTTCCTTAAGTTAAGTACTTCAAAATAAGTGAATATTTTTGGAAAGTGGAACATAAGTGAATTAACCTCTCTTTTCTGGAGAGCAAGATTCAAATCTTATCTTGCAGAACACAGGTGAAAAAGTGTTTGATTTTATTCCCCTCTTTTGTCTTACCACAAAAGAGCCACACAAATGACCACAAGTGACAGCCTCCAGTCAAGGGAGGCCCAAGACTAGTAGAATAACATTTGTATGTTTATGTCATACTAAGGCTGCAGTGTAGCACCATTTCTGTGTGGGATTTACACCTATATTGTTCCTGCCAGTATTAAGTTGGCTCAAACCAGTGATTTTAGTCTTACAGTTCATAAAATTCACAAATATCTTTAAAAATAATGCTAAAAAGAAAATTCTTGGGCACAAACTTCCCATTCTGATAACAAACTTATTCATTTATGCTGTCGTGATAACTTTTTTTAATTAAGTTTTTCTGGTTTGCCATGTAATTTATTCTTAATAAGATGTAATGACTTCAACAGCCTTTCTACTGTTTAATGTAAGCCCATACATGGAATGGGTGCGAAGGGGAAGGCAGGAACGGCACACTGCCTTAGCCTCCCTCCCCCATGCTCCAGCCATCTGGGGTAAGGGTGGGGGTGACTCCTCTTTCCCAAAGGAGTAAGGCAGAGGACAGGGCTGGGCCTCATGCCTGGGTGAGGGGGTAATCAGTCCCAGCCTTCTCCTGGCCAGCTGAAGCCAGGGTGAGGCTCAGGCAGAGCGCCCCTCCTGCCTCTCCCTGGCCAGCAGGAGCACACTTACTTGGTGGAGCATGGGCGTGTGCACCCTTGCGGTCCACATTTACAAAAAAAGTACCCTCCCCACAGAAATTCCTGCATACAGGCCTGAAAATAATTATGCAGACAGTGCTTTGAACTTGTGGCTCAGGCTCTGAAGTCCACATCCCCAACTTTAAAGCCAGAGCCAAAATGTCTACACAGCTATTTTGAACACAAGCCTGAGTTGTGTAGACATACCCTTTGAGCTACTGTAATACAAATAACAACTCTAACCTCCCCCATTCTGACTATCAATTTAACATTAAAAGTCTTAAAAGATTTTGAAGTCTCTATAAGGTTTATTAACAACAGTTTCTATGCTAACAAGAACTGACTTATAATAGGCTACTCTACGATTATAAAAATAGATCCTAATATTATTTATTCCTGTCCGGTTTCAGCACCCTTTTGCATCCCCCAAAAATCTTTTGCTTACATAAGGTATCCCAATTTCTCTGTTTCTTTGTACCACAGCTTTTAACTCATCGAGAGTGCCATAATTCCAGCGACTAAGTTGGAATCCAAGACTCCAGTATGAAGGCATTGCAGGCATTCCTATTAGCTGAAAGTTAAGAAATGAAAATGAAGTTAGTTGTATATGTCATTTGTCAATGCAAGATTACCTATTTCTTTATTTTTCTGAAATTACTTATAAATTACTCTGATAAACATTCAGGTCTAACACTTGAAATCATAACAGATATTACAAAGTTACACTGTAAAGTTTTCGCATATTTAATTTTTAGAACTCCAAAAGTAAATTATTTGAATCAGTGACGATGTGCGCATTTCTAGTACTATGGGACCACATAATCCTGTGGCTCATCTTACCTCCCCACTAGTCCTTATTCTATTTTGCATTCACTTGTTCTTTCCTGTCTTACACTAGACTGTAAATTCTTCAGGTAAAGATTGTCTTTTATTATGTGCTTATACAGCACCTAGTATGTGGGAGCTTTGTTCCTGAATTATGCCTTTGGGCACTATCAGTACAAATTATAACAATAAAAACTATGATTTGAGAAGCAACCAATTAATTATTCGACAGGGATATTAGATCATAAGTCATAAAGACAAACTATAGAGGAAGAATTTTCACTATCAAATGGGTAGCGAGTGTATTTAAAAAAATTGGAGCATATGAGAAATCAGAATTTTAGAACTGTGTTACTGTGTGAAAGTAATATTAATAGAACTTGTCCAAGATCCATAGACAGACTTAGACTCAGCACTGAAATGTTCCCAGCAGGGTCCAGCTGCCCAGGAGTTGTGAAACTGACAAGATGGCCAACAGCCCATATAAGTAACACAAGGCATGTCTACACTGAGGAGTTACTTTGAAATAACAAGGCAAGCACCATAGCAAGCCCATTATTTCAAAATTCTTTTGAAATAATGGGCTTATTTCAAAATAATAACTCCTGCTTATCACAGGGCACATCTACACAGCAGGGCAAAACTCGAAATAAGCTATGTAATTTGAGCTATACTAATAGGCTGTGTCTACACTGGCATGAATTTCCGGAAATGCTTAAAACAGAATAGTTTTTGTTATAAGTATTTCTGGAAAAGAGCGTCTACATTGGCCACAGATGCTTTTCCGGAAAAGCATCTGTGGCCAATGTAGACGCGCTTTTCTGGAAAAGAGCCCCGATCGTCATTTTCGCGATCAGAGCTTTTTTCTGGAAAAGACTACTGGGCTGTCTACACTGGCCCTTTTCCGGAACAGTGTTCCAGAATAAGGACTTATGCCCGAGCGGGAGCAGCGTAGCTTTTCCGGAATAGCGGCTGATTTTGTACAGTAGAGCGTTGTTGCTTTTCTGGAAATTCAAGGGCCAGTGTAGACAGCTCGCAGCTTATTCCGGAAAAGCGGCTGATTTTCCGGAATAAGTGGCCCAGTGTAGACACAGCCACTGTGTTGTTAAAGTCAAAATAGCTTATTTTGACTTTTGGCGCTGTCCACACAGCAGTTATTTTGAAATAGAGCACTCTTCCCCCAATTCCCTTACTCCTTGTACAATGTGGATTATAGGAGTCGGAGTAAGCAGTCCTCCAGCTCAACATTATTTCAACATTATGTCGAAATAACTGCTTGTGTGTAGAACTGTACTATGTTATTTATTCCGAAATAACACTGCTGTGTAGACATAGCCATGAGGAATAACGCTTATACTGAAATTGTTATTTCAGGCGTTATTATTTCAAAATAACTTATTTTGAAATAATTTCTTCATGCAGACAAAGCCACAGTGTCTACACAAACATAGACATTGTGCCATCCTATCTATACTAACAGCCTTACCTTGATAGGTGGAGGTAGAGTTTTCATGGCAGTGTTGTAGGGCACTTACATCAGTGGGAGGAAGGCTGTAGTGCAAACACTGACATAAGTCAACATAAGATGCTTTACGTTGACCAAACTATGTATTGTAAACCAACCCTTTGTTAAGCACCTGGGCTCCCTATGCAATGTATGGGGAGCTATAGGTGCCTTAAAATGTGATCCACAAAGCCAGCACAATAGGGGAGGTGCTACCTAAGGCAGACAGTGAGAGATACCAAGTTGGTATTTCTTAAGCCCTAACCCACTCACAGAGATGATTGTCTAAATCCAGGCTGCAAGGAGATACCAATATCTACTAACAATCCATGAACCAGGAGAAGATAGGTGCTTCTCAGCCTACCAGAAATCTGGGACCCGATCCCATAGTATGATCAGAGATCACTTACCTCAGCACAAAAGAGTGCTGCGGAAGGGAGGAGGCAGCCTTCCCTTATAACCTTTATTCCACACACATTGGCTGTGTCTACACTGGCATGAATTTCCGGAAATGCTTAAAACGGAATACTATTCCGTTTTCAGTTTTTCTGGAAAAGGAGTGTCTACACTGGCAGGCTGCTTATCCAGAAAAGCCCTTTTTCCGGAAAAGGGTCTGTGGCCAATGTAGACACGCTTTTCCGGAAAAGAGCCCCGATCGCCATTTTCACGATCGGGGCTTTTTTCCAGAAAAGACTACTGGGCTGTCTACACTGGCCCTTTTCCGGAACAGTGTTCCGGAATAAGGACTTATGCCCGAGCGGGAGCAGAATAGTTTTTCCAGAATAGCGGCTGATTTTGTACAGTAGAGCATCGTTGCTTTTCCGGAAATTCAAGGGCCAGTGTAGACAGCTCGCAGCTTATTCCGGAAAAGCGGCTGATTTTCCGGAATAAGTGGCCTAGTGTAGACACAACCTGGGAATACAGGAAATCATCAGTTCAAGTTCTCCCCTCTGCCTGATAAGAAATTTGATTGCGGATCTGTGTTAATGCATCTCTCAGGTGAACAATGAAACCACTGGACTATGGGATAGTGTGATATGGGTCTCCCTCCATCTCTCCCACTGAAGCTGTTCTGCCTTGAATCAAATATCAATTAGGCCACAGAAACAGGGAGAATGATTCTATGCTCCAGTGATTTGTCCAACGTCATCCAGCATTCAACTCCCAGGTCCAGAGCTCTGTCCACTTGGCTACACTGCCTCCGTAAGTTTTCAAAAGGGACAAGGTGAGATTACCTCACCTCACCCTCCTTATATCTCTAATATCCTGGGAGAGATACAGATACAACTATTATAAAATTTCAAAAGGCATTTTATCTTATTTGAGAATATTCTTTGAAAATGATGTTGACCTGAGTAAAGGGAAACCACATAAAAAAATTGCTAACATTGTTTGACCAAAAAATACATTAGCATTATGAAAGCTTTCAAGTAGCACTGTCGGTTTGTCATTGCTAATGGAATCTCTGCACTAGGAGAAAAAGGCCAGGGAACAAAGGGCAGCACTCTCTTTCCAGGCTGGTGTGTGCTATCTTGAAGCATGCATTGAAATATTTCATTGCAATATAGAACCACAACAAATGTGAAATGACTGATACAGATGATGTGATTACATGTGATCACAATATATCAGCACCTACACTATTTATAGCCTGCCTCATCTGATATCAACATACCTTTTCATACTCTTGAACAACTTGCTCTGGAGTGTCTCCTAAGAAGATATAAAAATCTAGAATTCCACCAGTTGTTCTGTAAGTTACTGCTGGGGTAGGCTGGAGAGCAAATTCTATCACAAAAGAAATTATAGAGAAAAAGTGTAAAACATTAATTCAACAGTCAATGTATCCATGCAATGTACACATTCAATATAAGTAAGTGAGCTCAGAAAAAAACCCAAGGACATCCTAAATCATGACTTGAAATAAAATGGAGGTTTTGTTTTACTTGACCTGACTATGAGAGAAGACTTTTTCTCATGAGATTTTCTATGCTTCTTCACATGCTCAAAATAATGATAAGCCCAGACATTTTCTGTATGTTGCTCTAATGAAAAGCAACACTTTGATCCTTTCATTATGTCCATTATCAACTGAGGTCTTGATCCTTCAATACACCGCATGTGATCAGACACATTGTGATGGATAGAAGGAGAGATGACCAGCATCCTTGGCTAAGGGGTTAAACTCAGATAGCTAGCAAAGGTGTTGTCAAGGTGGGGACAGGAGAACGAATCAAGACAGTGGCCTGAAATTTGACCTGCATATAGATTCCTTTCCTGCTTTCTTTGGGAGAGTTAAACCAGGAGTAGACAGAGAGAATAATTTAAACCCAGGCAGGACTACCATGCCTCCAAGGAATTCAGGGCATGGAAGTAGAGTGAACCAAGAAAAGACTGGGAGTACGTAAAGGGAAAAAGTGAATCTAGACATGATCAGGGTCAGGGTATTTTCTTTATTTTGTGTTTTGGTTTGAACTGCGCTGTGTGAATCTATGCCTCCCCTTCCCATTTGCCATCTCAGCATTGTTCCCAGAGATTTTCTGTGTTTTAATTTGTTTTCCTTAGTTGCTCTGTAACATCTAGCAACCAAGTATGCTTTATCAAGTGTATCTTTTGTTTTGTAATAAAAATCACATTTTTAAGGTGATGATTTGACTATTGTGTCCTGGAAGGTACAGGAGATATCTCTGTCTATGTGTATCTGCATGCCTCAGACTGAGAGGTCAGCTACCAGAGACTGCTGCTTGTTTTTCTCTTTTCTTTTTTTAAGCTCTCTTTTGGCAGAAGAGCTTGGGATGCCCCTGGGGGAAAATTCAAGTGTTTGCCCCTAGTTTTAGGGGGGAAAATCATTTGATTGTGGCAGCTACTCCTCCCTACAAATCTGTGCATTTGTGATTCTGGGGGAAGTTTTTGTAACCAATGTCTGTAGCGGCAAGGTATATTTAAAGTCTTTGTGGGCCCCCACCTTTTGCACTTGGACTGCCAGAATGAGGAACAGCCCTGACCCACCTACATACAGGGATGTCCTTACCCATATGCAGAATACACAATTGAGTAGGGCACCTGAAAATATGGGGCACGACTGGGTCAATGTCCACCAATCTGCCTCTTCCTATCAAGGGTCTGTGGCTCTGCTTTCTCCAAAGTGGATTTAGTTAATTTAAAAGTAAAAAAGGCTGCCAGACCTATTAGCAGAACACTGAACCTGTTGAAGAGCCACTCAAATGATAATTACACCATTTAACTGGCATTTGCCAACCCCCAGTATATACTGCCAGTTTCTGAATTTCATGTGTTAAGCTATGGGACCTTATTTTAAATATTGCTTTAAAACTATTCCATTAGTCTGTTGCTTAAAATTATAAAATCACATCTCTAAAAAGGATAGGCCTGCCTACACAGAATATTATAATCTTCAAAAAGGCTCCAGCCAGGGAAAACCATATTGTGGAACCTTATATGTGATCCTAAAGCTAGTTCTAGAGTAGCCATTGTTCATCTTAAATATATTTAACATTGCTATCTTTATTTTGAGAGAAAGAGAGAAACAAGGGATGAAGAGGAACAGAGAGAGAACACTCCTGCTTATTATCTTTAAAGATACTTTTCTCTCAAGTTCTGTATGTACAGTTGTGCTAAAAACACATGCCTGATTCTGACCTTTACATCAGCTCACTTTTTGTTCACTGTGTAGCAATGCAGCAGATAATATTTTAAAATGTTAAGCTGTAGCAGTTGCAAATAGTTACATAGAAGTCTTTCTTACCCATGGCATTACTATTCATCAAGAACACACCAAAAGAGGCTCCACTGTTATCTTCCAAGCATAAGAAGAATGTGTGAGCTCCATATAAGTTATGTGTGCCCTTAAAAGAAAAGAGAAGGAAAGGAAGTAAATTAAAACCCAATAGATACACACGCTGATACATCTTGAAAAAATCCTGGAAAGATACAAATTTAAATTGCTGATCATACCTGCTTTAAAAAAAAGCACCCTGATATTTTCCTATATTTTTATTTCCTATTTTCTTGAATTTTTCTCCTTTACAGGGATGTTTTCTATTCACCAATAAATGGAAAATCAGTATTCAGACAGTTGCTTAAAACATGCAGATAAAATAGGTAGACAGACCTTTTGATGAGTCTACATGCATCATAATATTTTGTGAGCTATATGTGCACATCCACCAGACAATATATATGTATTCTACGTAAATAAGCCCTTTGTTTTTAATTTAAAGAATTTTAATTGCATTACTATCAATATTTGTTTCTTCTACCATCAGCAATAAAAAGAGCTCCTGAACCGATAATATACTTTGTCATAGCCCTTCTTTCCTGCAAAACAATGCTCAGCACAAATGACATTGTAGATAAGATCCTCAGGAAAGGCAAATCAGTATCACTATTGATTTCAATGGAGCTTTGCTAATTTACACAAGGAAAGTTCTGGTTCTACAGCTCCATCCACCAGTAATCAAAGAGAATGCAAATCACAGGCTGTGGAATTAGTAGAGATGGACCCAAACCAGAATCATTTATCTGACTGCCACTTAAATGTGTAAAGAGGCAGAGACATGCCTTGCCCTTCATTTTGGCTTTGCAAAACAAAATCCAAAACTTGTGGTTTTGCTGAGCTGGTTTGCCCATCTCGGGTAATTGGACCTTGTATGTATGAAATCAGCTCATTCTCCCTAATTCCCACAAGAACCAACAACTTCCAAAGGAAACACATAAGGGGAAAAGTAAGGCAGCAGCAAGGCAGCGTGGTGGGGAAGGAAGACCTGTTCCATATAGCATTACCAATAGACTTGTTATAAATCCCCTTTTCTTCCTTCCTATAAAGGACAATACAAGCCACCACCCAACCCCTTGGTAAATTAAACCAGCACATTAAAGGAATAGGCATGCCTCAGAGTTGGTTCTTCATAATACTTAGAAAAAGTAATTGCTACATTTGTTCGGCCAGTGTCGCCTACACTCTCTACAGCAGTGTTTCTCAACAAGTGGTACGAGTACCCTTATGGGTACCTGACAGAAGTATGGGGGGGGGGGAGTACATAACTCTACTGAAATTTGGAGAAAACTGAATTTTCATTTTAAGTTTTACAGCGCTTCATTATTTTTATATTTTTTACACCCCAAAATTTCATCACCCACCCGGCTATGATTAAGTTGTTTAAACAAATGTGTGTCCCTGGCGGTACTTATAATTTTTTTTAAAAGGGTACTTTATAAAAAAAACCGTTGAGAAACAGTGCTCTACTGTACAGTGGGAGAAGGGCCATAGACAGGCCTTAAGTAGGGATGTTAAATATCAGTTAATTGAACAGTCGGCTAATCTCATGAATTCTTATTGGTTACGCGACTATTCTATAGTCCCCGGGGGTGGAGCTGGCAAGTAATGAGCCCCGGCCTTAATCCCGAGGAGCTCTTTGCCACACCACACTGCTGCCTTTGTATCCAAAGCAGCAGCATGTTGTGCCAGATGAGAGCTGGCCCATGAGGGAAGCCAGTTTAAAAACCAACTCCCCTTTCAGACTGGCTGCCTCTTGTCCTGTCCTGTTGCCTCTGATACAGAAGCATCAGCGCGGGATGACAGTAGTCCCTGTCTGGGGGTGGGGGTCTGACCTCTGGACCTGGCACGAGCCAGAATGGAGCTGGACTGCCTGCCTGCCTGGCTCCGAATACACTTTAAATGCAGAGCCACAGCAAGGGTAAGTCCCAGACCAGGCACAAGCTGAGACTGTGCCGGGCTGCTAGCCAGCCTGCTAAAAAGTAACTGGCCGGTGGCGGGGGGGATGCATTTTAGTCTATTAGCATTCACCTGTAAGCTTTTGCTTATCAGTTAATCAACTGCACTATTACATCCCTAGCCTTAAGATCTCGCTATGGCCTGGTTTGCTACAGTTAACACTGGCTGGCCTTCCCTTGCCTCTAACTAGACAGAGAGTTAGGACCAAATCTTTTAATGGTAGTTAGGTGCATAATGATATTTTGAAAAGTACCTAGGCCCCTTAACTTCCACTGGTGCTTCTGAAAGCACTTTTAGAGACCTATATGCATCTTTAGGAGCTCAACACCTTTTAAAATCTGACCCTTAGATCCAGATCCACAAAATGACTTACATGTCTAAGGCCCACAATTAGGGGCACCATTCTGGCATACAAAACCCCTGCTTATCTGCCATCTAACCCTGTAAGTGCCTAAAGTCACCAGACCCTTACATTTCCACTGTAGAAGTCCCGTAGGTACTTAAGTTTCTGCCTCTGGGAGATATACTACTGCCTCAGGTGCGCTTCCAGATGCCTCTCTCATGTCTAAAATCTATTATGATCCACAAACAAGGTGGAGATAGGTATTGCCCTGACAATCTTGCCTGATCTAGAAATTGCGCTCACAGAAAATCTAATCATACACAAAACAGCTGAGGAAGGGGAAAAGAAAGAGGTTGCCGTATAATAAGCTCAAGCTCAGCAGGTAGAGCACTGGGCTGGAATGTGGGAGACCCGGTTTCAATCCTCTCACTCTGTAACTCCTGGACAATGGGATATTCTGAGGTGAGCCTCTCTCAATCTTTTGTTGCTCCACTTTGTATTGTGTAACTATTTAAATGTTTATTGGCCCACAGAAGCAGTGAGCGTGACTTTACAGTCCAGGGACACTCACCTGAAAGGTGGGAATCTCTATTCAAATCTCTTGGCAAAGTGGAGAACTGAACTGATATTTAGCAGGGGTTTCAGCACCAACCGGCAACCAGCTCCTCTCCTTTCCCCCCACTCCTGACCACGGGTGGTCTCCACCAGCCAACTCCTCCATCTCATTTCTTCCCTCCCAGTATCTCCAGAACAGCGGTTCTGGATCAGCGGTTTCGTGGCCTCCAGGAGATATGGGGAGTGACCGGGGGAGGAATGGGGACAGGACAGAAAGAGGTAGGGATGGGCCCTTAAGGGAAGGGATGAATTAGGAGCAGAGCCAGAGACTGAGTAGGGGCTGAGCACTCCCAGGGAAAATTAGAAGCCAGTACCTATGAACTGGGATCTCCCATATCTTGATAAATACCCTAATCATAGAATCATAGAATACTAGGACTGGAAGGGACCTCGAGAGGTCATCGAGTCCAGTCCCCTGCCCTCATGGCAGGACCAAACACTGTCTAGACCATTCCTGATAGACATTTATCTAACCTACTCTTAAGTATCTCCAGAGATGGAGATTCCACAACCTCCCTGGGCAATTTATTCCAGTGTTTGACCACCCTGACAGTTAGGAACTTTTTCCTAATGTCCAACCTAAACCTCCCTTGCTGCAGTTTAAGCCCATTGCTTCTTTTTCTATCCTCAGAGGCCAAGATGAATAAGTTTTCTCCCTCCTCCTTATGACACCCTTTTAGATATCTGAAAACTGCTATCATGTCCCCCCTCAATCTTCTCTTTTCTAAACTAAACAAACCTAATTCCTTCAGCCTTTCCTCATAGGTCATGTTCGCTAGACCTTTAATCATTCTCGTTGCTCTTCTCTGGAACCTCTCCAATTTTTTCCACATCTTTCTTGAAATGCGGTGCCCAGAACTGGACACAATACTCCAATTGAGGCCTAACCAGCACAGAGTAGAGCGGAAGAATGACTTCTCGTGTCTTGTTCACAACACACCTGTTAATACATCCCAGAATCATGTTAGCTTTCTTTGCAACTGCTGACTCATATTTAACTTTTGGTCCACTATAACCCCTAGATGCCTTTCTGCCATACTCCTTCCCAGACCGTCGCTTCCCATTCTGTATGCGTGAAACTGATTGTTCCTTCCTAAGTGGAGCACTTTGAATTTGTCTTTATTAAACTTCATCCTATTTATCTCAGACCATTTCTCCAATTTGTCCAGGTCATTTTGAATTATGACCCGATCCTCCAGATTAGCCACAACCCCTCCCAGTTTGGTATAATCTGCAAACTTAATAAGAGTACTTTCTATACCAATATCTAAATTGTTGATGAAGATATTGAACAGAGCCGGTCCCAAAACAGACCCCGCGGAACCCCACTTGTTATACCTTTCCAGAAGGATTGTGAACCATTAATACAGGCAGTCCCCAGGTTAGATACAAGATAGGGACTGTAGGTTTGTTCTTAAGTTGAATCTGTATGTAAGTTGGAACTGGCGTCAGCCACTGCTGAAATTGATCAGTTCCAACCGCGGTTGAATCTGGATGCCAGTTCTGACTTACATACAGATTCAACTTAAGAAACCCAGGCGTCCCCAAGTCAGCTGCTGCTGAAACTGATCAGTGGCTGATTCCAGGAAGCCTGGGGCAGAGCAACTCTGCCTCGGATTTCCTGTAGTCAGCGCTGGTCAGTTTCAGCAGCGGCTGACTTGGGGACGCCTGGGGCAGAGCAGCTGGGGTGCTGCTGGGTTGCTCCAGTAGCGCGGCTCCTCGGCGCCACTGGAGCAACCCAGCAGCACCCCAGCTGCTCTGCCCAAGGCGTTCTGATTCAGCCGCTGCTGAAACTGACCAGCAGCGGCTGAATCAGGACGCCTGGGGCAGAGCAGCTGGGGTGCTGCTGGGTTGGTCCCGAGCGGCGCTGCGGGACCAACCCAGCAGCCCCCAGCTGCTCTACCCCAGGGGTAGGCAAGAAAAGCCAGGTCTGCTGGGGGGGGCACTAGCTGTACCCCCCCCCCAGCAGACCAGGGAGACGGGGGTGGCGGGACAGCCCAAGTCCTCCATGGCTTTGCTCCGTCTCCCTGGTCTGCTGACCTGGGAGACGCGGAGCAAAGCCGCAGAGCACGCGGGCAGCGGGACAGTCCAGGCGCGCCGCGGCTGTCCCACTGCTGGCGTGCTCCGCGGCTTTGCTCCCCATCTCCCTGGTCTGCTGGGAGACGAGGAGCAAAGCCACGGAGCACGCCCGCAGCAGGACAGCCCGGGCGCGCTTGAGCTGTCCCCCTGCAGGCGTGCTCCGCGGCTTTGCTCCCTGTTTCCCTGGTCTGCAGGGAGACGGGGAGCAAAGCCTTGGAGCACGCCTGCAGTGGGACAGCCCAGGTGCGCCCGGGCTGTCCCATTGCGGGCGTGCTCCAAGGCTTTGCTCCTGTCCCGCTGGTCTGCTGGGGGGGTCCAGCAAAGCCGCTGGACACCCCCCCCCCAGCAGACCAGGGACACCAGAGCAAAGCCGCCGCCCGGGCAGCTTTGCTCGTTTGCCCGGGAGCAAAGCCACCGCCTGGGCAGCGGCTTTGCTCTGCTGTCCCTGCTCTGCTGGGGGGGTCCAGTAGCTTTGCTGAACCCCCCCCCCCCCAGCAGACCAGGGGGACAGGAGCAAAGCCCAGGCGGCGGCTTTGCTCTGGTGTCCCTGGTCTGCTGGGGGGGTCCAGCGGCTTTGCTGGACCCCCCCCCCAGCAGACCAGAGAGACTGGGAGAAGCTTTTCTCGCCCCGGAGGACACGGGTGGCGACCCGCCGCCCGTGAGCTCCGGGGCGAGAAAAGCCCCGTTCGTAAGTGCGGAAGTCGGATCCGCGTAAGTCGGGGACTGCCTGTAACTACTCTCTGAGTACAGTTATCCAGCCAGTTATGCACCCACCTTATAGTAGCCCCATCTAAGTTGTTTTTACCTAGTTTATTGATAAGAATATCATGCGAGACCGTATCAAATGCCTTACTAAAGTCTAGGTATACCACATCTATCACTTCTCCCTTATCCACAAGACTCGTTATCCTATTAAAGAAAGCTATCAGATTAGTTTGACATGATAATCACTAAAACAAAAGTGATAGGGAGGCCACTAGTTCCCTCCACTGCCCTTTCTTTGTAACCCCTCTAGATACATACACTCATTATTTTGTGAGGAGTTAAGCAAGCACTAAGGCTGGTTTTTGTGAGGGTGGCTTAGGCACTAGAGAACCTAACTCCAGGTGAGAGATACCCAGCAAGGAAACATTGACAGCAAACTCTGAGGGTACATCTACACTTGCACCCTAGTTCGAATTAGGGATGCAAATGGAGGTGACTGAAATAGTAAATGAAGCGGGGATTTAAATATCCCACGCTTCATTAGCATAATCTCGCCCGCACGCTGTTAAGGACTGGAAACAAATAGCTGTCAACATCCATGACTTACTTTGCAAAGATTTAGACACTAAATGCAACTTTACTATTATGTGGTTAGGTCTGTTGTCATTCAACTGAGAATGAATTTGTATTCCTTATTTGCATGGAGCACCTCATTTGAACATATGGTTAACTGTTTAGCTTAAAAGCTAGAACTGAAGACTCATATTAGTGTTTCTCAACTTATTAATTGATTCTCAACATTTCAAGCAAATATATAAATCAAAGCATTTCTAACTGTTCTTCGTGAGGCTTTTTTTCCCTCCAAATCAGTAGCATCTAGCATTTGGCAACCACATTATGAGGCTGACAGGTCTTTAGAGAAAAGTTCAGCTAGACCTCGCTAATGACTAGCTTTTAAGAAATATCCATTCCATCACAGAGAGCAAAACCAAAACATTTTAAAATGTGTTTAATGCATAATCACTCTTAATTTTCAGAAACCACTTATGAAGCCCAAAGCATAATAAATGAATAATTCCTTACTCCATTGGGGAAAGCATCCCTGGTAAATATGGGCCAAGTTCTCCAGTTAACATCATGCCGGTATTGTGTGTGGACGTGTTCTCCAATTCCATAAATGTTGCTGCTGGGCAGTTTGATTGAGAGCTGTAAAAACTGGTCAGCATACTGAAGTGGTCCTATGCTAGTATCAAACCTGATTAAACAATGTAAAAAAACAAAACAAAAAACACAATTTACTTACCAATACATGGAAATATTGTTATTGAAAAGCTAAATTCTATGGCTCCATAATACACATTTATTATCTTCCAGTGTTTGTTGTGTACACCTGCCTTAAGACAGAGGCAGTGTTGAAGGCCCTATGTTCCATAAGGAATAAAAGGTGGCATAAGTCAAGTAAGTCATACCAGTATAAGTGCTTATATACTAGGGGGATTCTACTTTAAGAGTAATGGGTATATTTGAAGCAGTACTTTTTGTGTATAGACTGCCCCTTAGAATATTAAGGTTTGTGATTAGCAGTTAAGAATAAATAATGCATCAATAAGTCAGTATAATGGAAAGAGTTTGGGCTTTTTGCAATTTTTATTTTTATGTTTTACTCATTATCAGTAAAAATAATAATAACAGTAATATAACAATACTGAACTGTAAAAGAGGGTGTTATGGACCAGATCCTTAGCTGGTGCAATTTGACATAGCTTTAATGATTTCATTAAGGATCGGTATTAATAGATTTTTATAAATAATAATTATTTGATGGAAAAAATATTACTTTTAATGAACTACCCCAATGATCTGTGAATTTTGTTTTGAGCTGTAGTAATCATAGGTAATTATTGGCTTATGAAGTTTCAATTTTTAATTGGTGGGACTTCTTATAATAATGAAGGGCGATGGAAATTATTAGATTATAGGCTTAGATAATCATGTACAGGAGTTGGATGTAACTGAATGCCCTGCTTTTTGTGGGTATTTATGGTAAATGCAGTGGTATGTATTTTTTAAAAAGAATGAAAGTAAATGTGGACAGTCTTTCAGCAACGTCTAATTCATGTGATTTTTTTTTTCCAGACTGGTTCCCTTCAACTAGATTCATGGTCACCTGCATCCCCCTATTCAAACAAGTCATGAACCATTCATTGAATACTAAATCTATCTATTGTGCATTTAATACTGGTGAATTGATCATTCTGGAGGATTTTAACCTCAATTGGGTAAACAATAATAATAATAGACTAAGATTAAGAGCCATGAATTAAAGTTGAAGAGTTGATATCAATCCCAATTAAATCAATCAATTGGTTGATTTAATAAGCACATTAGCCATGACTACTGGATTTCAATGTTAGGGAGAAAAATTTATTTTCAAAAATGTCAGAGATCGAAGTATTTAATATGTTTATAAGCATTAAGAACTTTTAAACATTTTAAACCTTGTCAGTGTTAACTGGCAGCATATTTTCCCAGATATCAGATGCCCAGCAGCAATATGATTTGGTAATTCAGAGCTTCAAACTATTTGTAACAAGCACATTCCATAATACAGTAGACTTCTGATAATCTGGAACCTATGGGACCTAGGTGGTGCCAGATTATCAGATATGCCAGACTATCAGGAGGTACTATAAACTGGTTTTATATATATACACTGTATACATTATATACTGTATATAAAGTGTTCTTAACCCTTTTTATTGTACATACTATATACAGTATACTGTAATGTTTTAGGTTTTTTAAGCCTTTTTTACTCTTTTTGCTCAGTTCAGCTACTGCCGCTGTTACCTTGTGACTCATTTTTGCCGAAGCTCACTCACTAGGCTCTTGCCATTTTCATGCCGGACTATCAGGAGTGCCGGACTATTGGATGCCGGACTATTGGAGTTTTACTGTATGCAGTTACCAGGGTTCATATGTGATTTTATTAAGCACTGGGCTGGCCCGTAGCCTCTCTCTCTCTTTCTTCCTCTCTCTCTCTGATGGCACAAAGCTCTCTTAATTGGGCAGATGAAGGTTCTCTGTATGGGAGAATCCCCAGGTGGCACAACAATTTTGTAGTTTGGGGTACCGAGAGCCACTGAATCAAACTGTAAACCCCAAATATAATAGGAACCACTTCAACCTGGGGACCGAAGGCAGCACCTCCAGAAATCCTAGTTCCAGCACTTATGGACATATGGCTGGCATAGCATCAAGGCTGTTGGGGGAGAGGAGAGATGGCTAGATTTCTTTGGAAACAATTATAAACAGGCATAGGTTAGAGCAGCCCTGAACTCCTGAGGCTACATAGCTGGAGGTGATACTGTGAAGGCTCTTTCTTAAGATACCTCTATGCTGCCTGATGCTTCCAGAAGTACATAGAGTACGTACATGGGTAGTCCACCTAGCATGAATATAAGTAGCAATGTAGACAATGAGGGACTGCTTAATCTAGTAGAGTGAAGACATGGGGGCATACCCTACACAACTCTCAGCTCATCCAAACAGTGGCTCTCCATCTAACACTCCTACAGCCTCCCTTCTGCTGGAATCCTTCCCCGCACAGGAAAAGAGTCAAGTGGGCAAAGGCTAATCTTTCCCCATTGCCTCTCCCCTCCTGCCAGAACCCTTCATTAACCCATGGATCTACATGCTTCAATATGGACACAGCTTTTTTTTTTTTTTTTTTTACCGTAGCATATAGCTATGAATACTTAAGATGTCATTGGCAGAAGGTTTATGTATAGCTGTAGCCTGAGATGCTTGGTCAGTGTGTCTTGTACACACAGGGCATGTCTAAATTACATCCCTCTTTCAAAAGAGGAATGTAAATTAGACAGACCGAAATTTCAAATGAAGCCGGGATTTGAATTTCCCGTTCTTCATTTGCATAATGGCAGCCGCATGTTCTTTCGAAAACTGGTATTTCAAAAGTGAAAATCATCTAGACGTGGTTCTTTTGAAAGAAATGAGTTTTAAAATGAGTTTTACAGGATCTTTCAAAAAAGGGGGATCAGATGATCTAATGGTCCCTTCTGGCTTTTAACACTGTGAAATTTACACCAGGGAACAAAGCACTGCCAGGACCACAAAAGAGGAATAGTTTACAGCCATCTTCCCATACCCATCTCTTATGTTCTGCACCAAGCACACCTTTGCTGAACCCCAGGACAATAAATAATAAATGAGATATAAATTAATGTGGATGAAAAACAAAGAAGGTTGACCCATAAACTGTATAGAAACAAAATTCGCTTCCCGACTGGGTGTTTTGTGTGTGGCATTTGCATGATTCAGAGCCTGCACCTTTGACATATTGAACGAAATATTACTCTGAACAATGGCATAATATTGTTGAACCAGAAAATGCTACAAAGATTTTATAAAGTGAATCATTCTTCCTGATGATACAACTGTGGAATTGTTGAGGTCGCAGCTATGTTCTCATCAATAATACATTGATGAGAGTATTTCCTTGCTTTTGCTAGTTGCACAACTCCCACTACTGTACTCACAGCTTCCTCTGAAATATCGAGCTGTTGCAGAATCACTTAGAATTCTGTAACTTCTGACCCCATCCCATCCCCCAGCTAGTTTGCCTTTCCCCAACTCAAAATCATTAAAGATCAACTGAATACCAGCTAAAGACACTGTTAAGTGTGACCTGAAAAGGAAATGGAATTGTGTTTCTGCCCTTTTTTTGGTTTATTATGACAGATAATGAAGGCTGGATTTTTTTTTAATCTCTCCCCCATGGCTTTGTGTGCAAAAGAAATTCTCTATAGAATATCTCAAGACCTGCTACACTTTCTTCTCTTCTTTGGGTCTGACTAGGTCATGTTCCAGTAAACCACTTTAGCATATACACATGGGTAACTCACAGGGCTTGACAATTAATGTAATCTACTCGCCTGTGGCGAGTAGATTTTAGCCCAGCGAGTGGGGCTCGCCGCCGATTGGTAAGCCCTGGTAACTCACATACTTGAACGAAACCACATGACTTTGTGATTTGGGCCCAAGCAAGTACTAGGGATGTTAGATAGCGATTAATTGAATAGCCGTGTAACCTCATCAAATTTGAGGAGAATTTACACAATTATTCGACAGTCACTGAGGCCGGATCAGCAGCCAATGCGCTCCCTGCCCCAGGGAGTCCCTTGCCACCCCATGCTGCTCTCTCTCTATCAGAGGCAACAGCATGGGTGGTAGGCAGGAACCAATCTGTGAGGGGAGCCAATTTAAAAACCAGCTCCCCATGCAGACTGGCTCTTGCCTGCTGCCCCACATTGCTGACTCTGACTGCACCACACTGCTGACTCTTGATACAGGCGCTGCTGCCTCCATGGACAGGAGTAGTGCCATCATCCCACGGAGCAGCCTCTGTCTGCAGCAAACCTGGGCCTGCCACGGACAGTGGCTACTCCACAGCAACCTCCCCTGCCCCCCTTCTGCGTGCTGCTGCCTCTGATATGAAGGAGGTGGCTCTCTGGAACTGGTGCAGCACTGGTTCCTGTCTGCTCTCCCTCGCTGCCTCTGTGGGAGGCAGCAAGGGAGGGGGTCAGGCTGTTCCACGGAGCCGACATGCAAGAAGATCTGGCTGATAGCGAAGCAGCAGCATGGGGGGGGGACAAGTGTCTCATGTCAGTCGATAGGTGCGGGGGAACTGGTTTGAAAGCTGGTATCCCACATGCACTGGCTCCTGCCTGCCCCTCTCATCATCCATGCTGCTGCCTCTCTATCAATGACTATGCAAAAGTACATTGAAATGACTATGCAAAGTATATTACATTTGCCCATGTAAACGTAGGATGTTGTGAAGTACAGGACTTTAACATGGTTCAAAAAAGAACTAGATAAATCCATGGAGGTTAGGTCCATCAATGGCTATTAGCCAGTATGGGTGAGAATGGCGTACTTAGCCTCTGTTTGTCTGGAAAAGATGACAGGAGAGGGATCCCCTGTGGTTACCTGTTCCATTCACTCCCTCTGGGGAATCTGGCATTGACCACTCTTGGAAAACAAGATACTGGGCTTTGGTCTGCCCCAGTATGGCTGTTCTTATGTTCTAAATCACTGAACTGGGTACACAGATTATGTGCAATTTAATGTGATTTTGGACAAAAATATCATCAATGTGCAGTTGCACAGGTATTTTTGAACAAAGACATCACAGCTCCTTATCTGCACATTTGATCCTCAGTTCAACTGGACAAGGTACTAGTGCAAAGAACAATGGTACAGTGGCAGGGAAATAGACTAAATGGCTTTACTGGAGTTTTCATTCACTCTCTTACAGGTATTATTTTACAACATGATTTAAGGTTTCACAGAGAACATCTTATTGCAGTATTAGCTATAGGAAAGCACAAAAATTACTTACAGTGTTTTGCTATTGCTTGTTCTCACCACGATGATACCAAAAGGGTTCTGATTGACATGGACACTGTACTTTAAATTGGTGGCTGCAGATCCTTTAAAAGCTTTTACATGCTCATGAGGAACTTCAAATCTTTGTTTATTAGGATCAGTTATCTGCACAAATTAAACAGTTACATTAAAATCAGCAGAAGTCCAAATATTAACTTCTACTACCAACCAGAACATTGGCTCCTTTCTGCTCCTGTCTCCCCTCTCCTCTTTACTGCAACTCCAGGCCTACGAAAATGGCTTGAGTATTTGAAAGATGCCATTGGAACTTTAATGACTACAAGTAGTCAAGAATTGGATTCAAATCTTTGTTTCAAATCTCATTCAAAAGATGACACTTCTAGAAACGCTAGAAACTCATTGGCTTGTTGGGGCATTGGTTCAATATTGACTCACAGTAAAAAGGTCTAAGCACTGAATAATCAACAGGGCCTATTACAGTTCTCCATTTTTTCTTTGAAGGTTTCTCATCCAAAGATGATGCAGTTGTTAACATGTTTATATTTACTTTATAGACTGCATTTAATCTCAACATTACTGGGACTTTGTTTTAGGGATAATAGGGAGTTTATAACTGTATCACTCAGACATTTGTTTTTTACCCATTGCCCAGTTTTTCATTTCTAACATTGCACAAATGTAGGAGTTTCAGCTCAGTGCCGTGGTCCAATAATTTTGGATAATTACATCCTAACTATTCATTTTCCAAGTTGATATGGTATTGTTCTTCAGTACATCTCCCACATTGTTGTAATGTGCTATGAAACTGCTAGAGCACGCCATTTGAGTCTGTAAAGCACTTAGGAAGTCTTTAGGATAAAACAAGTTAAGACTAGAGAGACAGGGAAAACTCTTAATGGTCTCACTACCAATCCCTCATCCATTCCCTTCTCCAGTGTTATGAGGCAGTGTAAAATACCAATCTTAAACAGCACAAGAAACAATGTAACCTTGAACCGGAAGCGATTTGCTGTCTGATATTCTCCCGTGAAGAGGACAGTATTAATATCATTTCCAAATAGGGAAGGTGAAGGCAACCTCGTTAACTTCGCTTCAAGACCTTCAAGAAAAAAAAAATATCAGTGTTGCTTTATTGCACCATGGAATCACAGAAATAGAAAGCTAGAAGAGACCTGAGACAGGGCCATTGCCTGGTGCTTTGCTAGCCTTATAGAACATCAAAAGATGGAGACTACACAAACTCCTTTGGAAGTCTAGTCCAGTGCCTAACGATTTTTATAGTTAGAAAGTTCTTTCCATTATTTAACTTACATCTCGCTTGCTACAGATTAAGCCCATTACTTCTTGTCCTACATGGATAAGGGAAAATGACTGTGGACATGGGACAACGATTGATCACAGTCTTCTTTTGTAACAGCCCTTATTTGAAGATGGTTATCAGGCCCCTTGCACTTCCATCCCAATCTTCTTTTCTCAAGACTAAACATATTTAGGTTTTCATTGGTGGTGGTTTGGTTTTGTTAAACTTTTCTCAGGTCAGGATTTCTAAACCTTTTCTCATAAACTAGATCTACATCTCTTATAGCTGATACCCTAAGGATTCATGCATTTGGTGTGCATCTTTTGAAATATTTACTATGAAATCAATATATACATTACAAAGGTCTACATGGAAGGTTCATATATTAAAATATCATTTGTTTATACAGACCTCCAATGGGTGCAGGGAACTTTACAGCATGAATGCAAAGAGATGGCCCCTCCTCTAGGTAGTTTTCTATTTAACTTTACACATGATGCAACAAGTGAGAATAACAAATGAGGGGGATTGGGCAAGAAAGGACAAGGATTTTCCGAATGCCATGCAATGACTCAGGGCTAAATTATGGCTTTGCCATAAACCCTGGATATGGGGTTATGTTATCATTGCAGTACCCCAGGAACTGGACACAATCTGCTTCCCAGTTCTCTCTGCTTTGGGTAGATGCTTTGCCAGCTTGATTTTGCCTTAGTGGCTACCTCTAGTCTAAGCTCTGCATGAAGCAGGTTACTCATGCAGGAAAGCAAAATGGGCTACATGAACATTTTGATGATATTATATCAGTTAGCACACAATGTTTTATACATCCTTTAGTTTTAGGAACCTAACCTCCAAGGTGGGCCGGAATCAGGATTGTAATGATACTATTCAAGAGAGACCAAAGAGCAGGCAGAGATTAGTCCCAGCCAGTGGAATAGAAATACTAGGTTTTTCAGAAACGTATCACATTTCCCCCAAGGGGGGATGGGTTGTGATAGGACAGTACCTGTGGGAAATTTCAGTTACTTTCACTCCTGAGTTTATATACAGAAATATTGTTAATGAGTATACTGTGATAGTAACTTGCACACCAAGGATGTACTTTACCATGTGAAGACAGCTTACTACTTACCTGTACCTGTGCTCTTCACATTTCCCTCTACTTTATACCCATGACTTTTGGAGAAGAAGCACCAGGGTATGTTTGTTTCATTTTGTGGACTCCAGCAACAGCCACGCAGTGTACATATGCTCTGTTCCAGGATCAAGAAGAATTTGATATTAACATGACTGATTAGAATCAAATAATCCAGATGGAAAATCATGCCTCGTGTGTTTTTCAAATGCCAGCAAATTCTGATATAACTTTCACAAGCACTCCTCTTTGAGGAAATCAATAGTTGTTTGAATGTATAAGAACAGGACAGAAACAAAGAGTATTTTTTTTTCTAAATCCAAGGTAGAAATGAGTAGATTAGTTCAGGAAAACTAGGAAGTCTTGCTTTTCACTCATACTGAGAACCACATTGTAAGGGAGTCTTTCTTAAGGTTCTGAAATGTTTGGATACTTTTGTTTATGAGTATTTGCATTTACAGGAGGCTCCCACTTGCAATGCTATCCGCTATTCATTCCCGGGGAAGTGTCGCAAGTCGGGGGTGTCGTAACTCAAACCCTCATTTATGATAGGAACCATACGCCCTCGTAAATGCAAGCCAAGGATGTAAGTCGGGGGGGTCGGCCCCTTCCGCACTTACAAAAATGATTGCAAGTGGGGGGGTCGGAACTCGGAGGATCACAAGTTAGGGGCCTCCTGTATTTGTAAATTTCATCTGGGAACAGAAATTTCAAAAAAGCTGATTTTTAATCAAATTCTTAGCCCACTTAGGAAGAGCCAACAGCTTCATTCATGGTTTGGATAAGTATCAAAATATCTGGGTGCTATACTGGACCAAAAAAAAACTCCAAACCTTCTTCACCTTCTCCTATGGAAAATTTAATATGGAAGACTTGTTCATTTTTAAATGGACAGTCCAAATAAACACTTTCTGTTGTTAAATTTTTGCATAACACAGTGATATTGTGGAGTGAGGAAATACTCCACAATATTTCACTGCTCATCTAACTTCCATTAATTTAGTGGTCTTTTCCAAGATAAAAAAAAATCTACAAATAATTCAAGCAATTTGCAGATTTTCTCATCTGTTCATAGATAAAATCACAGGCAAACTCTTGGCAAAAAGCAGAATAACAGATTTATTAGTTTATAATTTGCTATAAAATGTGGGATAGCAATCAGCCTTAATCCTATAGTAAATTGTGAACTAAAAAGTCTGTAGCTACGTTTCTTTAATCTGAATCATGAGTAGAGTTGTATGAATAACCAATTTTTCAGTTCAGTGACTGAATTAAAAAAAAAGTTTCAGGATAACCCAAAACAAAACAAATAATCAAGTTTTTCAGTGAAGTAATGTTTTCTTTTGCCACAAAATAAATCACAATAGGGTAAACATATACTGTAGCTCTGTATGCATGTTCACTTAATTATCATAGCTTTTCTATTAGTTATTAATTTTTTATAGGTATTGATGCCCATTTATAAGTAAAAGCAATTTTGCGTACCTTTATATTCTTTCTGAAGTCCACATATTACCTCACAGTATGGAAAAAAGTGATCATTTGGGTCACAATGAATTAGTAATATTATAAACTAGTGGAAATCAGAGTACCTGCCTACCCTAACAAATCCTAGAATTGGTGAAAAAGTGTTGACAAAAATAAAATTTCAATAAATAAAATGGAAAAAAAAATGTAATGAATGCATGTCTCTGTTTTCCAGACAGATCTAACAAATCCGTTTAGAATATTTTTTCAGCTTCCACTGTAAAGTTTAGCAACATTATAAGAGATAGACCGGATTCCATATAACAGAGTTTATATCACCAAGTGCTCCATTGTTTCACTGGCTTCCCATCCATCTCTGAATCTAAATTGCTCTCTTGGTTTTCAAACTCTCCCTGAGCTTGTTTCACTATGTGCAGTTATAGGGTGTGTTTTCACTGCACCGTTATTTCGAGATAACTGGTATTATTTCAAAAGAACTGGTATTATTTCAAAAGAACAATGCAAGCATCTACACCAAGTGAGTTATAAGATCAAGAACACATATTCCTGTGCATCCAGAAATATAATCTATGCTATCATGTGCCGAAAGTGTCTGTCTGCTATGTACATTGGACAAACATCTCAGACACTTCGCCAAAGGATTAATGCCCACAAAACAGATATCAGACAAGATCACAAAGAGAAAACAGTTTCTTGCCACTTTAACCAGAAAGGACACTCTCTAAATGACTTAGCCACCTGCATTCTGCTACAAAGACCTTTTACATCTGCACTTGAAAGGGAATCCTCTGAACTGTCATTCATGTTAAAATTCGACACTTGCCAACAAGGACTTAACAAAAATTTGAACTTTCTCACCCATTACCAAGACAGTTTCCCCAATTATCAGCTGTAATACCATTAACTCACAAACATCCCACTCTCCCTACCTTTAATATCAGCAATTCACAGACACTTACCTTCCTTCCTCCCCCTTCCCACCCCCCCCCCCCCCCCCCCGCATCCCTCTTCTGTTCTGCAATGTGATTTGTCCTTTTCACATTTGTTCATTTTTTTAATTGTATCCTTTGGTATATATGGTTGTGACTACTTTCTTCCACTATTTGATCTGAGGAAGTGGGTCTGGCCCACGAAAGCTCATCATCTAATAAACCATCTTGTTAGTCTTTAAAGTGCTACATTGTCCTGCATTTTGCTTCAGCATCTACACAGTCATTCCATTATTTTGAAATAATTTTGAAATAATGGATGGCTTATTCCAAAGTCTGTAAACCTCATTCTATGAGGAATAATGCCTATTCCAAAATAGCTATTTTGAAATAAGATGTGTGTAAATGGTCCACTACTACTATTTTGAAATAGTGTCTCACCAGGACCATTCTAAATTATTCCTACCCAGTGCCCCTTAGGGCTCTAAATTAAGACAGCACATCTACTTTAGGGAAGCTTGCTTTGGACTAATTTTGAGGCTTAGTTGCAGTGTGGATGTGCCATTTCAAAATAAGCTATTAAATAAGTTATTTTGGAATAATTATTCTGGAATAGCTTATTTCGAAATAAGCATGCAGTGTAGATGTACCCTTACTGACTATTGGCTTGTATAGGCTTACAGCACTGTTGCTAGCACTGGTATAGCTGGAATGTTTATTGAAGACACTATCTAGGCCAACAGGCCAGTTTATCCCATTGACATAGCTACAGACCTCAAGGAGTTGTACCTATGTCGCAGAAGAAGCAACTCCCTGGGATCTGTAGCTATAGCGCTGTGTGCACAGGGAATTTGGTTGGTGTAACTACAGTACTCAAGGATGTGGATTGAAAAAACGTTGATCTATACCCTTCTTTTAAGGCCACTTTCCTAATAAAATATTTCTATCAACACTATTTCAGATACTATATTTTACAGCACTATAAAAAAATAATTGAATTGTTCTGATATTGCCACCAGTTTTAGGGATATTCAAAAGGATATTAGATCCAAAATTGCTATAGTTTAGAAAAACTTACGTATCATGCATAGAATATAATCATCCAACTCTGACTCAGCACTGGTTCTCATCTTGCAAATATTTCCTATGTACAGGCAGTCCCCGACTTACGTGGATCCGACTTATGTTGGATCCCTAGATACGAACGGGACTTTTCTCGCTGTGGAGGACTCGGGCGGCGGACCGCCCAGACGCGCTGCAGTCCCGCCGCCCGTGTCCTCCGGCGGCGAGAAAAGCCACTCCGCGTCTCCCTGATCTGCTGGGGGGCAGCCCCCACCAAACCAGGGAGACGCGGAGCAGCTTTTCTCGCCACGGCTTTGCTCCGCGTCTCCCTAGTCTGCTGGGGCCCCCCCCCCCAGCTGACCAGGGAGACGCGAAGCGGCTTTTCTCGCCACGGAGGACTAGCTGTGCCCCCCCCCCCCCAGCAGACTAGGGAGACGCGGGCGGCGGGACTGCAGAGAGGCGCCCCGGTCCCGCCGCCCGTGTCCTCAGAGGGTTTGCTCCGCATCTCCCTGGTCTGATGGGGGGGCGCAGCTAGTGCGCCCCCCCCCCCCTCAGCAGACCAGGGTTTTCTCGCTGACGCCTGGGGTAGAGCAGCTGGGGTGCTGCCGGGTTGGTCCAGTAGCGCTGAGGAGCGGCGCTGCAGGACCAACCCGGCAGCGCCCCAGCTGCTCTACCCCAGGTGTCCCCAAGTCAGCCGCTGTTGAAACTGATCAGCGGCTGATTCCAGGAAGCCCGGGGCAGAGCAGCTTTGCCTCGGGCTTCCTGTAGTCAGCCGCTGGTCAGTTTCAATAGCGGCTGAATCTGGACACCAGTTCCGACTTACATACAAATTCAACTTAAGAACAAACCTACAGTCCCTATCTTGTACGTAACCCGGGGACTGCCTGTATTTACTTTGTAAACAGATCCTTCTAATCACAGTGGTAGGAGTGGGGAAACACAGCCTTAGACTTACCATGAGACACACAGTTAACAAAGATATGTATGCATGCATGCAGCTCCTACTGAAGGATAAGTGCACCGTTTAACTCAGGAAGATTAGATGAAAGGTTAGCAATTAAAGAGTCAAGTGATTTGCATGACTGCACATATATTGTGCACTACTTCTTGAGAAAGATAGGAAACCAATTTGTTCCTAGTGAAAGAACAAGGGAGCACAATATGTTTACCTGCCGGATATTATTGAACCATAAAAAATAATATAACCTATTGCATGGCAAGAGCATTAGCAACTGTGTCAGGAAACTCTCTCAGTTAATGATATTTTGATTATTTTTTGAATGCTGGAATTAACCATCAAATAATCCCACTAAATGGAGGAAAAAAACCAGCTTCCATCAGAAGAGAACATATAATTTAAAGAGGAAATAAAGTAAAAGTTCTATTTAAGGGTGAAGATAACAAAACTAAAAGGATAATATTTCTATTGGATAAGAAAAGGGTCTAACTCTAGATTCTTAAGTAGGGAAGGTCCATTTGCTCATCAGAAAAGAGAGAGGGATTGAAACTAAAAGCTTGATACAGACCTGATACATGTTAAGAATAATAGTTAATCATAAATTAATATCCTTCCCTAGACCTTGACCCAGCAGAAAGACAGATATGTTTCAATGACTCAGACCTATAGGGACTGGGGGGAGAGGGGAGCTGGGCTTGCTCCTGATAGGTCCACCAAAGCCAGATAGGTCAAAAGGTAGCTACTATATGAAAAGCAATCCATTGGGTCTTCAAGGTTGGGGGTCCGGAAACAGGCCAATACTCTAAAAAAAGGTAACAATTCTGGTAGCATCATTATCAACAGGGAGGGGAGAGCCCTGTTCATGCTCTGAGAGATATCAGATGACATGGGAAGTATCCAGATTCCAAAATATCATAATGTAGCTTGTGCAGCACTGGGAAATATTTGCATTACTTAAGTGTATCTTAAGTGTCCTTAAGTGTATCTCTGTGATACTACCCTGCCTGCATGCATAGTTAGATGAAGGGAAGTTGTTCAAGAGACAGGCATGAAAGGTAAAACAATGGCCTAGATAAAAAGCTTCCCTATCAAATCACACTAGCTTGGTTTATAGCCCTGAAATATCTCCCTGAACTACTCAGTTCCAAGCTGGTAACAGGGCTGGTTTGACAAGGGTAAGAAAAGGGTAAAAGACCCTGATCTGTGAAAAGATCTGCTTTACAGAGGGGATGAGGAAAGTTGTCAGCTGCAGCAAGCAGGCTGTAATTTGGCCCTCAAGATAAGAGGTAACACCAAGACTGGGAATCCAAACCCAAAAAGAAATGGAGGCACAAACCTGTCATTCTAAAGGGTTGCACTCAGGAGAGGCAGACAGTGCAAATGTTAATATGTTAATATGTGAATGTTGGATAAAGAAGGAAGGGAAGCAAGTTTGTTATTATGTATTACAGCAGTGATTTTCCAAAGCTTTGCTCTCACTGATATCAGCAGTAAACTCAGATTTCAATGGAAGTGGAGTTAAGCCAGCACAGGAAGTTTTTGACAGTCCTACCCCACAGCTTCCTGGTGACAGGCGTGAGTTTTCCTTGTGAACACAAGGTTGGTTCTGCAGTCAAATCTCAAGTTCTATTGTATACACGGCCCATTTTCAAATTAATCTCATGTACCTTTGTTGCTACTTGATCTGGAATACAGTCAATTTTCTCTGATACGCTTAAGGATGGACAGTCTGGAGAAAAGTCTGTTAAAAACGAATGGATTATTAATAGTGTTGAATTACAGAAATAGCTTAATTACATTTTTAAATAATTTAAACATGAAAGCCTGATTCCTTATTACCATCAGACTTGAGCAGGTATGAACCACTAAGCAAGTAGGCATAAAACACTGCCATTCTGATGTACCGGTAACTGTATTTGGAGCCCACTTCTCTCTAGGGTTGCCAGATGTCTGGCATTGACCCGGACAGTCCAGTATTTTTGCCTCCTGTCTGGTAAAAATATTCAGAAAATACCTGACACCTGAAATGTCTGGTATTTTCTGTTTTTATTCCTTGCCAGGAGGTGAAAATACCGGACACCTGGCAACCCTACAACATAGTCAGCAACTGGTCCTGGCCCCCACAGGGAAGCTGTGTTCTGGCTCCATGAAGAAAACAAAATGGCCACTGGCAAAAAGCTTAAAGAACTGAAACCTTCCCTAGGTTTTAGTGCTCAACTTGTCCCCTTTTGTGATCCCTATTCTGACTAGGCAGACACTTAAAGCTGTTTTAATGCAGTTTTACTTCTTCTTTTTGTTGTTGTTGTTGTTGTTGCTGCTTAACCTTGGTCTCTCCCTTTTTTTCCCCTCCACAGAATTTTTTCCCCAGTGTTTTTTTTTGGGGGGGGGGGGGGAGGTGTTCGGTATTTTTGGCAACTCTTCTTCTCTCAGGTGTATAAAACTACATGGGGCTCAAGACAGCACAGAATTCTTCCTAATTGTGCCTGACATTTCTTAATGTTGCAAACAAAGATGCAGAGTGTGATGAAGTTTCAAAGAAGTCCTGTAACTCTCATCACACATCACTTCATTTAAAATTCACCCAGTATTAAAAATGGAGGGACTTTTGCTCCATTTTCATGCTATTATTCTGCTGCTCTTATATGTTCTTCCTATCCTGTAAATGCCTCCTTCCATAATATCCAGATTTTGGGCATCCTCAGAGACACGTATATCCCAGGGATCTAAAGATGTTCCAAAAATATTTTTATAATTAACTTTGAGGAATGCTAGTCACTAGTAAGCTTCAGGAGGCCAAGAGCCTGCACTGCCAGATGGTCAGGATTGTTGCAAGTGCCTATTAGAAGTTGTACAGGTTACACCTCTCTAGTCCAGCACTTTCTGGTTCGGCAACACCTGTGTTGTGACATGATTTTAGTTAGCCAGATGGCCACTTATCATGCATGTGCCCAAGTTTCCTGAAGTCCCATAAAGTTTGTTTACAGCCACCAGTCCTGGCTTTCAGTGTTCTGTGTTGTTACTTAGCTCTAATTTACCCTAAGGCTGTGTCTAGATTGCACCCCTTTTCTGTAAAAGGGATGCAAATTAGACACAGCGCAATTGCAAATGAAGCGGGGATTTAAATCTTCCCCGCTTCATTTGCATAAACATGGCTGCCGCTTTTCTCCGGCTCGGGGCTTTGCCAGCAAAAAGCGGCAGTCTAGATGGGAATCTTTTGGAAAATAAAGCCTTTTCCGAAAGATCCCTTATTCCTGATTTTAATCAGGATTCCCCAACCTGAGCCTTATATAATGGGGTTTTGTTTCTTTGTTTAATTGGCAGGCCAGGGTGATATGTTCAGTTACAACAGCTGATACAAATATATGCAAATATCTGTCTCTGTGAGCAGCTGTGCTCCTAATACCTGAGCATATTCACTTTTTGTTAGCATATGTCAATTTACTTGTATACATACTGCCATTGACATGCCCAAACTGTGGGCTTAATCACCCAGTCTTCACGTGCAAGTGAAGCATGCAAAATATGACCATATCAAAACAGAGGATTCTTGGATATTTGGCTCTGTATGCTAGCCTATTTCTAAACCAAATTTTCTTCTGATTCATTGATGCATTAAAATAAACCCTCTCATCTTTTGTAATATTTTTGTCCATACTTATCAGAATCTCGTAAAAAAATAAATCAGTTTGCATTCAGCTACAAATTAGGGTTCACAAGCCATTCTAAATGGTATAACTAATTAATTAAAAGTATAAAGCATGGGGACTCACATCAAAGGACCAAACTATATTTAATCGTCTGATACAATATTAATGCATCTTATCAATACAGTCATTGAATGGGTCAAAATCTTTGAAGTGTATTTCATACTCCATGAATATGGACTGTGTAGGAATATGGGCTGGAGAAATTCCATGGAGTTGTTCTCTGACATAAAAAACTCTTAAATTTGTTCTCTGTTTTGGAGAGATATTGGTTTTTATTCAAAATATTAAAATTCCACTTTCCTCATTAAAAAAAAGGAATACACAGCACAGATGTAGGTAGGGGAGGAGTTGCATTTACATTTATCTGCTTTACATTCTTAATTTGTTTAGGTTTTTTTACTCATGATACATTTTGTTATCTGTAAAAAGGGAGAAACCACTGTGCTTCATCAACACCTGGGCCCCATTGTGCTAGACATTACCAATCCACAAGAAGATGCAGTCTCAGAGAACTTACATACAATCTATACATAAAAGCACTGATTTTTTTAAGGGTCATCATATAAACAGACTTAATGTTACACCCTTTCATGCCTGAACTTTGTCTGCATGCCTGATCCATGCTCCTCTGGATGACTACTATTGACTTCAGTGGGCACTGATTAGACTTGTAAGTGTCAATGCCATTGTTTTTTTGTTAATCAAATGTAATCTATTCCCTCTTCCAGCAATTCAAATTCAGGGACTATTTCTGGCTTGAACTTTGAGTTCTACAATAATCATGATAAATAGCAGCTGTTACCTTGGAGTCCAGGATGTCCTGTTGCTAAAAGTGCAACCAGAATGCAGGCTACAATCACCACCAAACAGAATAGGACAATCAGGGAGATTTCTAATCCACTGAACTTCTTCCTTCCCATCCTAGCCACAGATAAATACCATTGTAAACATCAAGACACATACAAAGTTTCAGGAATGTGCCTTTTACTAAATATCTAGCAAATATTTACTTTAAAAATGTGCTCTTTGGCCAAAGGAGTTAAAATATAACCTAAACCTCACAAAGTGTAATATTCTGGCATTCAGATCAGAACAAAATGAGTTACTGGTTGGGGAAGTGTATTTAATTTGCTGTGGCAAATTTCTAAAAAAATTATATCCTTTTAGGCTAAATTTTCCATTAATTTTTTCAGTTTTTCCTTGCAAAAACAAACTATTTTGTTAATTTTTTCAGCAATCAAAATGCCCTAAATTTTTATTTTTAATTTTTGGGGGAGGAGGGGACAAAAAACACCCAACTGAAGTTTTCTTGTGTGAGTTGTTCAGGACAAATTTTGTCAAAAAATTATACAAATGTTGAAGAACTTTATTATATACTGCCAAGTATAGTGGAAATAATAACTATACTCTGGGTCAATGGTGACACAAATGTTGGTTTAAGTTATATATCAGTAAAGATAAGCCACTGTGATTTAAGCCAGGGAAAATTACTTAAGAGGTCTAATTCTGAGAAGGCAGAAGTGACTAATTAGTCTGATTTTAAATTGGTGTAGCACACTGAAAAGGACAGAGAGATAGTTTGTAATACCTAAAGAAGATGATGCAAGTGGGGTTAGAAACACAATGGCTATATAAAATGCATGAATCTCCTTGTGTGACTCAGTTTCTACATTCCAATTTTGTTTTTTCTCAGTCCACAGTAGCAAAGCAAGGTATTTCCTATTGACACAAATGAACACAAGATTCAGAATGGTGACAAGCCTCAGAGGGCCTCTGTCATGCATCTGGCATGCATTTTACCCATACAAGGTTATGCCCAAATAAATCTGTTAGTTTTTAAGGTCCCACAAGATTCAGAATGATTATCTGTAGAATTTGTATTAATATTTTGGTTTGCACATCTATGATTTGCAAGGATAAATGTACCAGCTGATCTGACAAGATCCCCAGAACAACAGCCTGCATAATAAAATTGGAAAAAAGTGCTACAATGGACAAACGGTTAGGGCAAGTCAACACTACATAATTAAGTTTACCTAAGTCAATTTACAGTCATCATAGTAATTAAACTTATTTTGCATAACCACACTATACTTCTTGTGTCTGCTGTGCTTGTCCTCAACAAGGGTGTGTCTACACAGGAAAGTTATTTTGGAATAACGGCGTTATTCCAAAATAACTGCGAAAATCTACACAGCAATTCCATTATTTCTAAATAATTTTGAAATAATGGACTGCTTATTCTGAAATCTGTAAACCTCATTCTACGAAGAATAACACCCATTCCAAAATAGCTATTTCAAAATAAGGCATGTATAGATGCTCCACTTCTGCTATTTCAAAATAGCCCCTCACCAGGGCCATTCTAAGTTATTCCTCCTGGGGCTCTAAATAAAGATAGCATGTCTATATTAGGGAAACGTGCCTCAGACTAATTTTGAGGCTTCCCTACAGTGCAGATGTGCTATTTCAAAATAAGCTATTTTGGAATAACTGCAGTGTACTCGTAGCCCAAGAGTGCTTGCACCGATTTACCTGTCCATGTGGAGCACTGTGGGATGGCTTCTGAAAAGCATCAACAATGTAATCAAGTGTCTACTCTACCAGACACTGAGCTTACATAAAGAGCTATACACCTCTTGTGGAGATGGAGTTAGGGTAAGTGAGTTACTTCAGTGGAAGCTGCATTAGACATCAGACCATGTCTACACTAGGAAACTATTTTGAAATTAGTAAATTCAGTTTAATAACTTCCGATTTAACAGATTTGAACTAGTGTGTCCACACTATGGGGAAGCCTCGTAATTAGTCCGAGGCAGGCTCCATTAATGTGGAAACGTTACTTTGGACTTAGAGCCCCAGGAAGGGATAATTAGTTCAAATTACTCTGGGGAATAATTATTTCAAAATAGCGGAACTGGATCATCTACACTACCATTATTTCAAAATAACTATTTTGGAATTAGCGTTACTCCTCATGAAAAGCGGGAGTACAGATTTCGAATTCCGCAGCCCATTATTTCAAAATAATGGTAGTGTGGATGCTCTGCTTGTAAATTCAACCTTGCAGGGGATGTTATTTCAAAAGAAAGTTCAAATGTAGATCAGGCTCACAAAGTTAAATTGATGTAAACTGTCTTACCTTGACCTAACGTTGTAGTGCAGACCAGGTCTTACTGCTCAAATATTCGGGCTGCACAGCCAACTGCTCAATCTCAGTGTGAAGAACAACATAGTACCATTAATGTTTAACTATATGCCAGCAATAAAACTCATTAAAACATCTCTGATCTCCAGATCAATGCACCAACAACAGTAACTGCATTTTTCATTTGGTTTAAAACATTTTATATGACAAAACTGGCTTAAATACAAAGACATAACTTTCTTTTATTTTGTTAAAATAAGAACAATGGAAATAGTATAGTACTACTCATTGTACTGGTATTTTTAAAAAACTTATATTGGTGTTCCAATAATCAGCAGTACCAGAGAAAAAGCTTTTTTTTTTTATGAGAACATTTTAAATGTTGTGCTCTTCCCACTGAAGCCTCCATGTAACTTCCCCTGCCCTATCCCCACTCACTTAAAAACCTCCAGTCATAGGAATGAAGAGGAAGTTTATTAACTTATTTAGAAAGATCAGTTTCAAAACAACAGCATTCTTCAAAGAAAAGGAGAAGCTAGGATAAAATTTAATATATAATTTTCAGTATGGTGATTAATCAAAGATACTTTTATAAATTGCATAATTCATTCACATTTTAAACATGTATATAAAGTTTCCTCAGCGTTTTCTGTAACATAACCATTCTTGGCTTCCCAGGGAATATTGTACAGCCTGCAATAGTTTTATGATATTGAAAGCTATATTCTTAAATGATACAGTGTTAAACTATATATTTAAAATGTTGTTCAATGAAATAAAGAAATTATAATCCAACTATTCCTGGCGGAAGTTCTCAGTTAACCCATTCCACAAATGTGTGGCTCGGGAACACATTAAGGAAACATTCAGCGTTTTGAATATGGTTAAAGGTTTTGTCCAAGAAATCAGAAAGAAATATGATATTGCAGCGCTGCACTTCTCAAGGACTGAGAAAATGAAAATGAGGATTTACAGTACAAACCTTATTATGTGATATATTGTCTTGAATCTCTTAAAACTTTAAAACTATCAAGAAAAACATGTACCTCGAAACTCCGTTGTTTCACTGTCCTTGCATTGCTCTTCTTTGGCCCTTCACCCCTTAAGGTCCAACTTGAAAACTCCAGTTTTATACTGAGCCCCTATCAGTTTATTACTACTCTATCAGGGGAAAGTACATACATATTCACAGGCAGATTGTAAAATCTTTTTACACTGAAAATGGTTGCCATGGATAATGCAAGTGTACAGCAGCCAGGGAATGGCTAGTTAATTAATAATAGTTCTCTCTGAGATATCACCCCGACACAAGTAGAAGAGTAACAGCAACCTGATGACAATACTTATTGTCAGGTGACATATCTGCAGTCTTTTGCTACATCATTCAAATCCTTTTAATCTAAACTCCTGTTTCTTATCTGTTATTTCTGCCATAATTATATGACAAATCGCTTAATGTTCCATAGTTGGAAAAAGAGCTATTTAAAAATCACATTGTAAAAGTGTGTGGTAAGTCATACCTTTTACTGGATCAACTTGATGAGAGAGACAAGCTTTCCTGCTACACACAGCTCTTCCTCAGGCCTGGGAAAGATACTAACTGCATTTAGTGGTGACCTGGGAATGGTCACAGTTAAAGGCAAAATCAAACAGATAGTTTAATTGAAACAAAAAATAGTCTAGCACATACTCTAAGGATTGAGAAGTGTTTCAGCAAAAACAGCAAGAAGTCTGGTGGCACCTTAAAGACTAACAACACTGCTACAACACCTCATATGCTATTGCAAAAGTAACTGATAAGATTTTGACAATTAAAATTCCTTTGGAAATCATCTGTAAGTTAATTATTGACAGTGATAATAAAATGATAGCAATAATAAGACTCAATATATAGCAAAAGAGTGAGAAAAAGATGGAATATTATAAAGGGCAATGCACTAAGATGTGTGTAGGGGAAAGAGTTTTAGCTCTTATTGAGAAGACATGTGAAGGGTTTTTTGTTTGCTTTTTGTTTCCCCCTCTACAGAGTCTCACTTTGAAACCAAATTTCAATTATCTAAACAAATTCCTATTCTATTCTGTCAATACATACTTTACTGTGCATACTGCATGAGGTACACATTGCCAATTAAAAGGTGGCATTTAATCAGCTTACTGAACATTCCATCTCATAGTGGCAACCACTGAAAAGGGCCCGAATGGAATCTTTTTCTTTTTCACCAGTGTGCACTTAAATAAAAGAGAACCAATCATACATGTACAGCAAGGTGGTACTCCAGTACCCATCCATCTCAATCTAAATGTCAGCACTCACAGGGTATATTTAAACTACGGGTTTTTTCTAAAAAAGTGGCCTTTTTTCAAAAAAACTTCCCCTGCATCTAGACTGCTGCCATTTCTTTCAAAAGTAAATTGAAAGAACGTGGCAGTTTTTTTGAGCACGGAAAACCTCATTTTACGAGGAAGAACGCCTTTTTTCAAAAGTGCTCTTTCGAAAAAAGGCACTATGTAATGCAAACTGTGCTTTTTCGAAAGAGAGCATCCAGACTGCATGGAAGCTTTTTTGAAAAAGCAGCTTGCTTTTTCAAAAGTACTAGCTGTAGTCTAGACACTCTTTTTCGAAAGAAGCTTTTTCGAAAGTATCTTTCAAAAAATCCTCTTTCAAAAGAGGTTTGCAGTCTAGATGAAGCCACAAAGATTCACTGTTTTTGAAACACAACCTGCTTTTAATCCAGTCAACTGTCTTGTGCATTCTCACCCTCTCTTCCCTCCCTACTGTAACACACTTTGGCTACATCTACAATGGCATGATTTTCCGGAAATGCTTTTAATGGAAAAGTTTTCCGTTAAAAGCATTTTCGGAAAAGCGCATCTAGATTGGCAGGACGCTTTTCCGGAAAAGCATTTTTTCCGGAAAAGCGTCTGTGGCCAATCTAGACGCACTTTTCCGCAAAAAAGCCCCGATCGCCATTTTCGCGATCAGGGCTTTTTTGCGGAAAACACTACTGTGCTGTCTACACTGGCCCTTTTCTGGAACAGTTTTCCGGAAAAAGACTTTTGCCTGAACGGGAGCAGCATAGTTTTTCCGGAAAAGCACTGATGATTTTACATTAGATCGTCAGTGCTTTTCCAGAAATTCAAGCGGTCAGTGTAGACAGCTGGCAAGTTTTTCCAGAAAAGCGGCTGATTTTCCGGAATAACTTGCCAGTGTAGACACAGCCTTTGTGTATTATCTGTGCAAATTGCATGAAGTTGATTCTAACCTGACCTCTTATTCAGCATCAGAAGATGGCATTTCAACATAGCTTTGTTTGGATTAATAACAATGTAGGATTTTGCTCTGCTTTCGGATATAGCAGTTGAGTTTTTGTTCTCTATATGTGTTTGGGAATCTTAGCTGAATAAGGGTTGATCCTTCAAGATATTGAGAACTCTGGCCCCAATCCATCAAAGCACACACAGATTTGCCTTAACTTTAAGCTTATCAGCGGTTCCACTGCAGTCAATTTAAGCATATGACTAAGTGCTTTCCTGACTTGGAGCAGAGTGGGAGTACCTTGCAGGATCAATTTCCCAGAGAACATTTCCAAGCCATTTGAGGGCATGAACAACACAGCAGGAACTGAACAAGAGAACTTGAAAGAGAGCTAGCCAATCAGAATCCCAAGCTGAGTATATTTCCATATATTTACAGAGGATAAGAGCAAACAGGATTTCAAGTTGAGATGAATGGGAAGTTTACAGATACAGATAGATGGAGACAGCAGAGAAATCAATGAAGCTGAGAAATGGAACAACATGGACTCTGCTGTGTCCTAGTTTGATTTTAGTGAATTAAGAGTTGATCATTCAGAGACTGGCACTGTTGCAACTTTGTGAGTATATCTAAAGTAGGAAAATTGGTTGGGTTTCAAAATGTATTAACTAATATGCTTTAAATACTACATTTTAAAAACTAGGATAAACAGCTTTTACACCTTTAAAAACCTGTTAGCTGGCTACAGTGAGCCTTAGTGTTGCATTTACTCAAGTTCCTGCAACAACAATTACTTGGGCATGGAAATACTTTTTGGATCAAGACAGATGGCTACTGGAGTGCCACTTTTATCAATAACGTGGTACATAAGACTGATTCTCTTCAATTTACATTGTGCCAACTTCGGCCAACTGACACATGGTAGCAATAGTTGTAGCATTTCAAAGTCAGTAGAGGATGGTTCTTTGTCTAGTAACACATATTACACTCTGAGGCAACAATTACTTCTGGTTGAAGAGACAGAGTTGAGAGACCTGAGTTCTGGTCCCTACGCTATCATTGTCTTGTAATATAACAATTTGAAACATTTTCCCTCTCTGTGCCTCAGTGCCCCTATATGAAGACATATAGGGGCAACTATAAACTGCTTTCTCTCTTCTGCGTGCACACACACACAGAGATTTTGGACTGAAATATTCCATGCTTGGTACCTGTTAATGGGTGATTTAAAAAAAATGCAAAATTTTTTGTAAAATATTTCATGCACATTTAAACTGTTATTACTACTATTTATAGTGGTAGTGGAAGAGCTTGGTGAATTTTTTATTTATTTAGCAATATGTTTATTCACCAAAAAATCAATTTTTGGATTAATTAATACCATTCCTGAATTCAGGCTGATTAACTGAGCATATCATTTCAGCCAAATACATTTTGGCTTTTCATTTTGAGATGTTTCATTTAAAAATTTAGCTAAATTAGTTTAAAAATAAAATTAAAAGGAGTAAAAAGCTACCAGACAATGTAACATTTTAAAAAGCAAACAAACCAAAACCCAAATTTGACCCAAACCATTGTAGTTTGGTTTATCATTTCAGCTTGAACCAAAAAATTCAATTATTGGCTGAGGTAAAATTATTATTATTGGAGTATCATCCAAAACCATAATCAAGTTTGAAAGTGTATCATACACTATAGACGTAGACACAATCCAAGGCCCCCAACACTTACGCATGTTAACTTTAAGCACAAAGAATGGCTTTGGTGATGAATGGGTCATGAGGTTACCAGTGGAAGGTACATAAAAAGGGGTACCAGCTGGGAGGGGAACCATGTGACTACCCACGTGATTTGTTTCCTCCTCCACATTCTATCTGTCCCATAATACGTTACCTGATGGAGAAGAGGGTGCTCTGTCCTTTCATTGTGCATTCTCCAAGGCACTTTCCCCGGCAGTCTCCGGACACATTGCCTGCCTGAAATGCTGCCCAGTGCAGCACAGCTGCTGCCTGAGAGAGGAAAGGCTCTGTACGCTGTGCCACTTCCCTTCTGACTCTGCCACTCCCTCAGCATTTTAGGGATGGGGCATGTGACCATGTATGCCCCTCTCACACATTGCCCCCACAATAGTGGCAGAAGAGCTGGTCCTCTGTGTGAGGGGAGAACACACTGAATTCGGCCAAAGCGAGGCACAGCATAGCAACCATCTTCCCCCTCAAGATGCAGTGCCTGTGGGGAGTTCATTTTGCCCCTGACATGAAGGCACAGGTAACCCCTCATGGCATTCTTTAGCAAGTGACTCCACAGCACATAATACAGATATGCTGACTATATCAGGCACATAAACAGAATATTGCTGTTGGAACCTCAACTTGAAAGGTATGGGCAGAGAGGCTGACAGAATTGCTGGGTCCCTGGGCAAAGAGTGGGACGGTGGCTCCACACTCCCAGAAGGAGTGGGGTAACAGGCAGAAGGGGTGGGGTTGGGACAGCCAGTCCTCAGCACAGCCCAGACTGTGCCATGTCATACCTCCTCCCAGCCAGCCCTTAGCGCTGCCTGGAGCACACTATCCTGGGCTCCAGTGGCAATTTAAATGGCCTGGGAATCCAGCTGCCACGTGATGGCCAGGAACCCCAGGCCCTTTAGAATGGCTAGGCCTCAGGGTAGTTGCCTCCTTTTATTCCCCTCCCCCTATAAGCAGGCCTGGGTATATCAATGAATATATTATTGCCAATGGACAAGATTCATCACTGCTGTAACACTGCTGCCTTACACTGAACATAAATTTGGTCCAAAGAGTTTAATAACAAACTGGGAAATTAATGAGGCAGATACACACAAACAGGAAACTGGTTCAGGAATCCTGGGAACCCCCTGATAAGATTCCAACATCAAAAGTAAGGTGATGTTGCTGTTTCTGAAGGACTCACCCGCACTCTTGACACTGTTCAACCATCTCTGCCAAGAGAAGAATTTACTCCTGAGGTTCATTAAAAAAATACTTCTGAAAGACCAAATTCATAGATTCCAAGGTTAAAAGGGGCTATAGTGTTCATCTTGTCCAGGGATAGTCAATTTTTTTGTCAAGCTCCAGATTTCTTGGTCAAAGTATAGTCATAGTCCAGATTCCAAATAAAATAAAATAAAAAATGGTAATAATAAGTAAACAAAAAATATTTCAGGATCAATTCAAAAGTATCTGGCAATCTGGATTTGGCCCACAGTGAGCCTATTGCCTACCCTATCTAGTCTGACCTCCTGTAAAACATAGGCCATAGAAATTCCCCCTTTCATACAGAGTAGATTGCACCAAAGGGGTGGTATTTTTAAAACATATGCCCTAGGTTTGGGCTGGCCACACTCTCTTAGGCTACATCTACTTTGCACTTTCTTGCACAATAGCATATGCAAATGAATATCGCCATGCCTCATTTGCATACTTAATGAACTGCCATTTTGCGCAAGGGGCTTTCGTGCAAGAAGGAGCAGTCTACAATGCTCCTTACTATACACCCAGGAGGGCATTCAAGACACAGTGTCAAGTGTCAAAGTGCAGCTTAATTTCTGTGCCCAGAATGCTGCTATCCTCTTTGGTTGTGGTTATGATGAGAGTGTGGTTGCAGGAGAGAAAGAGAAAAGGGGGTGAAGAAACAGATTACGTAGGGATTACATACCCCTTGCTCTGAGCACATGCCTCAACTCTGAACATAAAGTCTACCATAGCCTAAAGAAGAATGTTTCTTTGTGGGATCCGTTTGTTAGAACATTGGCAGCACATCAGAGACATTTAAATGTGCAGCTTGTATTGTGCCTTATTTGGCAAGATGTAATTAGGTGCCCTCTTGCTTTAGGCCAAGAGAATCAACAAAATGCCACTCCAGAACTGAAAGCCATTAGATCAGAAACCCTCTGATTGCTACTTATCACTTCCCTTCTCATCTCCTTGCTCAAACTTCTGTTTTGCTTAACCAAAAAAAGGTGTGAATGCCAGGGGAGAGAAGCAGGAAGAGGAGGGAGGAAAACAAGAGAAAAGAGAAATAATAAAAGTAGTGAGAAGCAGGGGAGACAGATGGAAAAATAAAATAGGTGAACTCTGAGACAAAGATTCCAGACTGAGAGGTTACAATGACAAAGATGGACAAAGGTTCTATGGTACTGGGGGAAAAAAAACACTTGGCTTTGCAACACTTCTGATTGCTCCTGCTGCCCAATAAAGCCCTCTCATTAAAGATAAAAAGCTCACTAAATTTCAGCATAGAGAAAAAAAGTCTTTAAGGCTTTATCATCACTAGCATTTTTGTTGATAAAAATTTTGTTGGTCAGGGTTGTGGAGTAACACATACCTGGACCAGAAGTTTAGTTGCCAAAGCTCCCCTATCATTGTTCCTTAGGGATAATTTAATTAAGCTGTCAGGAGAGCTGTCTGCCATTGGCATTGAGACGGTGATTGAAGGCCTTACAGCAGCGGTGGGCAAGATACGGCCTGGGGGCCGGATATGGCCCACCAACCCTTTCAGTCCAGCCTGCAGCTCAGCCCACTGGACCAAAAGGCAGGGAGCAGCCCCAGAGCTCAGAGCAGATGACTGTTCTACCTGCTTCTCTGTGCTGGGGTAGGGGGAAGTTTTGTGTGCTGCCCTCCTTCACCCAAACTCCTCTCAGACCCCAACACTCTTTCTTGTACCCCATCTCCTATCCCAAGCTCCCTTCTGCACCCAACCTCCAACCCAGACCCCACCCCTCCTTTTTAGAAAAGTACGGCCCTAGGCCACTTTCCAAAATCTTGGAATAGCCCCCTATCAAAAAATTTTGCCCACCCCTGCCTTGCAGTGTAAGGTCTGTAGCATAGACAGCCAAACAAAGAGACTAAAGACTTACCTACATGAAAAAGTGGTTCAATTCTACCTGAGGACACAGTCATTTGCAATAAGAGCAGCCTTTGGTTAGTTTAATTAATTAATTTTCAAAGTAAATTAAGTTAAACCAAAAAATAGGACACTTTTATTCTAAATGATAGCGTTCACAGGAAAAATTATACTGGTAATTATAATGCCATTAAATTGCTGTGTTTAAACAAGGCTTGAGAAATTGAGTTAAGGGAAACTCTTTGGGACAAGAAGAAAAGAATGAATACATAGTACTGTAGATATTAGCAACTCTTAGAAATCTCAGCCATCCTGAAAATGCCTTAGGATGAGGGAAATTTCAAGTCATGAAACCTGCAGAGAATCAAAAGGAAGAGACCAGGTGTGACAACGCAGTTGGGGTTCCTCCGTTCCTGCACCCCCGTAGCCACAAGAACAGACTCCACCAGTCGTAGAATAGAGAGGGGTTTACTGTTCCTTCAGAATACAGCACAGCACATATGTGATGTGGCTACAGGGGCCAGGGCCAGGATGCCTCAGACCCTAGGGTTAGGGCCCATCGCCCCTTGGCCCTCCGCTTAGCCTCTTCTCTCCATGCTTCCCAGACAGCCACTGCCCCCCTCCCAGGCCCTGTTCCCCAGCCAGGTGCTGGTCTCCGCCTTCCTCGCTTTGTCTCTCCCTGGGTGGCGGAGCCTTGGTGTCTGGGTTAATACACATTTGGGAGAATCAGAGAGAATCTCACATCACAGTGCAGGGGGACCCCGGGTTACAGAGCAGACAGCACCCCCACTACGCCATACCAGGAAATGGAAGTTCATTGAGAAATATCAAGAATGAGAGACACTAGAGTTTTCTGTGGGACAGTGGCCCCGGACCCAGAGAATGTTTCCAACCCCTGCTGTAAGCAAATCCTCTTGTGCAGTATAATTAGTACAGACCTTTGATTAAATAGCACTGATCTGTATGCTTCCTGGGGGCAACCCACAGTGGAAGAGGAACATGGGTTACTTACAGGGTTACTTATAGGAAGAACATAGAAAACATCCTGATCAGGTGGCTGAACTAGATGATAAGATACAAAGTGCTCAATAGTGATTCAAAATGACATGGTGCTCAAACTACTTAGTATAGATATTAGTCCATGTAAACAGTTATACAACCTGAACTTGTAGATTACATAATACATTTATTTTAAAGCTGCTAGTTGATTATAGCATTAGTAGGAGTACAGATGGCAATGTGAATTGTAGACTGATAAATTCTGTTTGGCCTGAGTTGTTAATCAACATTTATTTTAGGGTCTTGAAGACTGTTTCCATGAGAAGAAGCAACTGATGCTGGAGAGAGGTATTTCTCTAATTCAGTCCTGTTTATTCACAAAGAAGGCACAAAGTTCTCTTTCCTAGAACACAGCAGAAAGCAAACACTCTCTGAAGCCTGGTAGTGTGGACACTCCACTTGTTATTTCAAAATAACTCCCTAGAGTATACCAAGGAGAGGGAGGGAGGGAGACTAAGGTTGCCAGGTGTCCAGTTTTGAACCAGACAGTCCAGTATTTGAGCTTTCTGTTTGGGAAACAAATTGAGAAAATATAAATGTCCGTTATTTCTAAATAAGATGTAATGTAGATTGTGATGTAATGTCAAGTGTGTCCAGTATTTTTGTTGAAACCATCTGGCAACCCTAAGGGAGACAGAGACACAGAGAGAGAAGACAGGCAGAACTCAATCTACCTTATTCTAGCTGACTTTCTACAGTCTGACTCTGATCATGCACTTCTTGATAAAGCCCCTAGCCTGCAAGCAGGACAAGGGAAGCCCTTAGAAATTAAGCCTCTTGGCTTAAGCCTGCACCTCACACCCTCTCCTGCACCCCAAACCTCTGCCCCAGATCAGAACCCTCTCCTGCACACAAACTCCCTTACAGAACCCATACCTCTGCCCAACCTAGAGCACCCTCCTGCACCCAAACTCCATCTCAGACCGGGGCCTGCACCCCCTACGGTACCTCCTGCACTTCCACGAGGAGTAACGGTAGTTCGAATTAGAGATCCTAATTCGAACTACCTACTCCGTGCCGTGTGTAGCCAAGGGCACGGAGTTCGGACTAAGGGGGATTTAAAAATGGCAGTGCCCCGGAAGATGCAAATGAAGCCCGGGATATTTAAATCCCGGGCTTCATTTGCAACCCCGGTTTCCCTCATTTGCCTACCTAGCTGGAACTAATGAGCTAGTATAGACATACCCTACATTAATACAGTAGAAATGTGCAGCCCGTGACAACTTATTCATGGGGTGTTGCCCTTGCAAAAATTATTGCCCACCCCAACCCAGCCTCCATGTTTCCATTCAGTCCCTAGTCAAATCCTTCTGCCCACTCAGCTCAGATTGCAGAATGCATGCAGCCTTGCATGTAGCCTATGTTTTGGATGGTGATACCTATTGTTTCAGCTATCTCTTCCACAAAGGAGCTTAACTGCTTCTTACATTTACCCTAAATGAAAACTGGCTGTCACACCCACTAGTAGCTTCAATCAGGTTTCACCCAATAGTCAGCACAACAATACCCACAACATTAGTAAATGGTGAATCAGGCCTCCAGATTGTCTGAAAACTCATTCTGTGTCTTGGAAGGAGGGGAAATGGTTTTACCCATTTAGGATGCCTTTGGGTCAACATTTTTTACCATTTCTGCCTTAAAGGTTAGATACTTAATTATCCTTGTACAATAAGAGCTAAGTATCTCACCTCACCATATCCATCCAGGATATATGAATAAGAAAAAGATCAAATGTTGTGAGGAAAATTCACAAGAGTTGGCAACTCTGACAGGACTTGTTTTAGTAAAAACTGGTGTTTAAATAACACTCAATACTGTATACATGTCTTCTTAAATCTTAATTACCAGGATATTTGTAAATCAAAATTACCCACAGTACTGTAAGTTTTCTGGTGATTTTTTCTGATCACCCAAATCTGAAATAACAGGCTGCATCCCAGGTCCTCCTCATTTTTTGGAGTGAGGGACACATTTAGGACAGAATCCTTGGGGTAGAAACCACTGCCCTTGCATTTTTCACCCTTCAATCACAGTAGCTTACTTTTTTCTCTGACCTTCCTTGTCCTTGCAGCAGATGGTCCTCCAGCAGTGCCTGAGCTTCTTGCTACTACTGAACAGGAAACAAAGCAGATCCAAAGCACTTATTAACCGATTGTCTGCCATTTTTACTAGACTTGGATACGTCTACACTGCATCCCTAGTTCGGACTAGGGATGCAAATGGAGATGACCGAAGTAGTTAATGAAGCGGGGATTTAAATATCCCGCACTTCATTAATATGATCTCGCCGGCACGCTAGTTCAAATCACAGCTGATTCGAACTAGGAAGTGCGTGCCAGCGAGATTATGTTACTCATTTAAGGGCTCTAGTCTGAACTAACGCATCCCGGTGCGCACTTCCTGGTTCGAATCAGCTGTGATTCGAACTAGCGTGCTGGAAAGATCCTGTTAATGAAGCACAGGATATTTAAATCCCTGCTTCGTTAACTACTTTGGTCGTCTCCATTTGCATCCCTAGTCCGAACTAGGGATGCAGCGTAGATGTACCGATTGGTATTAATAATAATTTTATTACTTTAAAATTCCTCAGGAATGACAACTATTTAATTAAGCATAATTAAAATATGCAAATGTTTGGACAGCCAGGGAGCAATGGTATTTTTAATATACATCAGTTGAAAGACATAAAGCATCTGTGCCAAGACTCAGTCTTTTTTCCTGTCCCTACAGGTTGAACCTCTATGCTCCAGGACACGCTGGTTTGACAATATGTTGTGGGACTAGAAAACCGCAGCAGCAGAGGTTGCCGGCAGCTTGGAGAGAAGCTGACTAGCAGGGTCAGCAGGGCAACAGAGCCAGCAGGACACCAAAGCCTGCAGCAAAGCAGGGCCACCTAGAGCTCCCACATGGTGGCAGGGCTGCTGCAAAGCCAGTGGGACCAGTAGGAGCTCCGATGGGACAGCAGGCTGCCGCGGGATTGGCAGAGCCACCAGGAGCGAGGCTGATTCCAAGGGTACCGGACCAGATGGGTCCAACCTGTATATTTAGTCAGGCATCATAGTCAAGAGAAAAGATTTTAACTGCTTGAACAGTCAGTTCACGCTTAGCCTTGGTCTACATTAGCGATTTAAGTCAGTATAATGATTTCACTCGGAGGCATAGAAAATCTGTGCATCCCTTGCAGGAAGGCAGCTATGGATCTCCATGCACTGTCCCTACCCCTCAGCACCATCCTCACAGTTCCCATTGGCCAGAACAATTGACCAATGAGAACTGCATGGACTATGCAACACGGTTATACAGACCTAATCCCTGGTGCAGACAGTGCTATGTCAACAGAAGAGCTTCTGAGTCCCATCTATACTGCTACTGCTATGCCAAAAGGAGAACCCACCCCATCAGTATAGGTAAGGTCTTCACTAAAGCGCTACAGCTGCAGGAGACTCTAAAGCAAGGGTGGGAAGCCTTCTTTGAGGCAGGAGCCACTGACCCACAGAAAAATCAGTCAGGGGCCACACACAAGTGAGAAGCAAAACAAAACAAAAACAAAAACAAAAAAACAAATCCTCACTCCTCACTGTGTACACTGATGTGGCTCTCCAAGAAGCAGAAAGACACTCCCCACATTCCCCTTGTACACCAGAGCCTAGGGGGGACCCAGCATGGGGCACAGGTGCAACTGGAGCAGCAGCATGGACTCCCCAATTATGTTGGGAGGGAGCCCTGAGCCTTGGGGACAGGATCCAGGCAAGCCAGGGGCTGCATCCGACCCCCAAGCCTGAGGTTCCCCACCCGTGCTCTAAAGTGTAGACCACCCCATACCAATGCGGCTGCTGAACACTTCTAGTTCATTGGTTCTCAACTAAAAATCATTAATGAGGGACTTTCAAGCATGTTTTAGCTAACTAGCATGGCAAGCAAACTCACTGGGGTCCAGTGCAGAAAGCCCCAATGCATCTGGATGAAGCCCAGGCCCAAACCTTGTCATCTAGGTTGAAGCTGAAGCTTAAGCAATTTAGCTTCCTGAGGGTCCCCTGTGATATGAGGCCCCAAGAAACAGACCTGCTTCCTATCCCAGAACACTGATCCTGGGTTTCAGAGGTAGAAAACCAGTTGTTGTGGCACTGGTGGCCTGTTGAGTTTTTCTAGTATGTTAAGGGGACCTCAGAAAAAAAAAAAGGCTTAGAACCTCTGCTCTAGTTCAGGCATGTTCAAAGGTTCACTGCCTATATTAGTTTAGTCAGTCTCACAGGGTGTGTCTAGCCTACAGGGATTTTTCGAAAAAAGTGGCCTTTTTTCGAAAAACTTCCCCTGCATCTAGACTGCTGCCGTGTTCTTTCAAAAGTAAATCGAAAGAACACGGCAGTTTTTTCAACCACGGAAAACCTCATTTTATGAGGAAGACGCCTTTTTTTGAAAGTGTTCTTCCGAAAAAAGGTGCTATGTAATGCAAACTTTGCTTTTTCAAAAGAGGGCATCTAGACTGCCTGGGTGCTCTCTTTCGAAAAAGTGGCTTGCTTTTTCAAAGGTACTGATTGTAGTCTAGATGCTTTTTTTCAAAAGAGGCTTTTTCAAAAGTATCTTTCGAAAAAGCCTCTTTCGAAAAAGGCGTGTAGTCTAGACGTAGCCATAGTGACAGTCTAGTTGACATGGTTACCACTGAACTTATAACATTACAGCTATTACAGAACTTGCCTCTCCTGAGGTTGCTCTCTTCAGGATAGACTGTGCACATAAATTATTGCAATTATTGAACACCACACATTTAAAAATCTCCAGATATTAAAATAACTTTCAATCGGTATCTATCAGCATAAATCCACTCACTTCACTGGAGCTGCACCAATTTACACCAGCTGGGGACCTGGTTTAGAATGATCACAGTATATTTACATGCACACTAAGAAGCTGAACCAACTTCTGAACTGTTCTGGATGTCGGTGTTCATTTTCTACAGAGTCACAGGGCTAGCGGCACCCAGTAGCCCATCCCTTAGGTACAAGGCCTTGTGCTTTTACCGTGCTAGGGTGGAATCCAGTGATTCTCCTACACTTAGACCAAGTCCTGTCCTATAGTATCTTGTGGATCCAACCTGCATACACCAACAGATCCAACTGGGCAGGGGCATTTCCTCTTCTTCAGAAAATTGTAGTCAAAGGTGAAATAAGTGACCTACAAAAGCCTCTCCAACAAAAGTACCTGAACAGAAGAAACCAACCATAACTTAAGAAAATAAGATTCTTAAAATAAAACAAGATCTACACACATGTTGACCTTACCTATCATTCTAAATAGGCCATTCATATCCTAGATCCACATCCTCTGGGGTCTGGGTCTCTGTCTGAACCATTTAATTTCTTGTTATGTTTTTCCCCTATCCTTCAAGAAATATCTCTCAATCCAGCCAAAGTCCTTGGTTCTCTTGTGCTTTCTGAGACAAGCTGGAGTAGACCTTTTCAGGCAGCTCAGAAGTACTGAGAGCTAAGAGTCAGGAGTCCTGGGTATTGTTAAGTGGCTGAGCTATTGTTCTTCCCTTTCTGCCTGAATACCCCTCCTAGTCCAGACAACTCTGCAACCTAATTAACTCCATATACCCACACAGCCAACTTTACAGTAACTCAGTGAAGATACAGTATTCCTACATTGACACGGGACAATCCAAATTCATCATACACCAAGCAATTTCTTCTAAACCTGAAACCAGTAATAAAGTGTTACTCATTCTGTAGAAAACTCATCTCTTGTGGCCCTTTCCCATTGCCTATTCCTTTGTTGCTATTAAAAGCAATTCAGATTTTCAGTGCTCTTTAACAAAGCTTGCTTTTAACCCCTGCAGCCTTTTATTTTGTTTAAACTGATTGATATTGTATTACAACTCTGGTTGCTACAGTTTCAAGCTCAACTGAGTGAAAACCACTAGAGCACAGGTGGTCAACCAGTTAGAGATGAAGAGTCAAAATAGCGGTGGATAAACTGCAAAGAGACACGTATTATGTATTTATTTTTATATATCTATATATAGAAAGATACATAGAGATAGTACACAAAATGCAGTGATAAAAATAACATTACAGGACATTTCAAACAAAAACCAATAAAAAAGTCTCTAGTCACTTAAAAAATTCATACCCAGTCCATAGATCTTCAGAGAACTTAACAAGGAACAAACAACAACAACAACAAAAAACCCTTTAAAAATACAGTAATATTCTCTCACTTAAAAAAAAAAAAAAGCATCCTCACCATGTGTTTTAAATTTAATACTGCCCTATTATGTCCTGTGAGTTTTTTAAAATTAAACTGAACTGAGAAGTAAATTAGCACAATTTGAAGTGCCTGTTTCACTCCAGCTTGTAGATCTCTGGTATAGTTTCCTCTTTTTTTCTTTACTTATGAAGATTATGGCTTTTTTATAGGTCTAAATATTCAGGTCTGTCCCAGACTGCAATTATGAGAGGTTAAAAAACAATAAGGGAGAGACTCATATCTCAAAATAATTACTTCAGCCTGGGAAACAACAGCCTTTGAATTTTCTTTAAAGGAACACAGCGTAAACTAGGTACATGCTGATTCCCCCCTCCCCTGGAATTTAAATATGACATCTGTGTTGGTTGCCTTATTCTGAACCCACGAAGACTTTGAGTTAAAGATGCTTCCACCCGACATCCCCTCCCTCTCCCCCTTCCCCCAACAGCTCCAACCCAATCCCCCTCCCTTCCCACAGAGTCAGACACCCTTCCCCTTTCCCCCGCACTCTAATGCCTGGGTCCTGGAACTGACACCACTGCCATGCGCTTCTCCCCCCAGGTGCTGGGGCGCATGCGCAGAGTGGCCAGCCATGAGCAGTCCGGGCACATGGCTCAGAAGCAGCAGGAGCTGCACTTCCTTAATCAAAGAGCCACATGTAAGTTGGCCACCCATGCACTAGAGGATATAAAACTGGAATCCACATCCGCATCTGAATCTACAAAAATGATCTGTGGATATCCACATCCATATATGCAAAGGTACCCATGGATATAAAGCAGATATCCACAAATTGGCAGGGTTCTAGATACAAAATTTGTATCCATAGCTACATCCTTATCCACAAAAATGAGCTGCAGATATCCTCATTCACATGTGTGAATGCAAAGAGAATATCCACAGATGCAAAGTGGATATAACTGTGGATTTGCAGGACTCTAAAAATCATCTTTGGTACTTGTCTCACAATTGGATTCTAGGAAAACATAAAGACCAAGGACAATCACCACAGTCACATCCACAAGTACAAAGTGTTATGTGATAGGGTCAGGCCACAGGATTATTGTAGAGTAGGAGAAAAGGAGCCCCAGAAGGCCAAAAGACCTGCTAAATACAAGCAGAGAGTGGCAGGACAATTAGAAGCAGCTGGGAGGGAGTTGGCTCAGGAAGATTGGGGCCAGCTGACTCCATTGCTGGCTTGCTAGAGGCCTTTAAAAGCCTCCCCAGTTGGAGGCTGGAGGGGAGAGTGAGAGGATGGAAGGTGAGACAGAGGCAACAGCTACACTGCAGGCTTTTTGTGCAAGAACATGCAGAGCATTTACACTGCACATGTGTTCTTGTGCAAGTAAATTTACAGTAAAGCATCAGAAAAGAGGGTTTCTTGTGTAAGTTATTTCTCTCCCCATGAGGAATAAGCCCTCTTGTGCAAAAGCTCTTACGCAAGAAGGCAGTGTGGATGGGCAACAAAGGTTTCTTGCACAAGAAACCCTGATGGCTAAAATGGCCATCAGAGTTTTCTTGTGCAAAAGAGTGTCCACACTGCCATGGATGCTCTTGTGAAAAAGCACATCTCTTGTGCAAAAGCACATGGTAGTGTGGACACACTCTTGCACAAGAATTTTTGTGCAGGAACTCTTGTGCAAAACAGTTCTTATGTAAGAAGCCTGCAGTGTAGGTGTATCCAGAGAGTAAATCAGCACAGCTTTAGAGCAGAAACAGTAGGGGGAGTCCTTGGAGGAGTCCACGGCTGGGCTCCCTACCCCAGAAACCAGCTGCAAGCCCCAACACCTGGGGAAGAGGGGGGGCAAGAGGCCAGCCTGAGCAGGGGCCCTCACACATGACACATGTGGCCTACGTCTACACTGGCATGATTTTCCGGAAATGCTTTTAACGGAAAAGTTTTCTGTTAAAAGCATTTTAGGAAAAGCACGTCTAGATTGCGGAAAAGCGTCCGTGGCCAATCTAGACGTGCTTTTCCGCAAAAAAGCCCCGATCACCAGTGTCCACTTCCATGCGTACCGGTTTGCCATCCAACAGTGGGGTTACCCAGTATTCATGGGAGCCCCCTTCCAAAGACAAAACATAGCATAGCATTTCTTCTTCAGACAAGGTGTCACTTTGATCATCAGGCATCTGCTCGAAGGTATGCAGATTTTCCTTTTTGTTCCACCAGACCACAGGCCTCTTTTTCTTTTGTTTGCAGGCACGCTCAATGTGTCCTTTTTTTCCACACTGTCGACACACTAGGTTCTTACACCATCATTCTGATGAATGGTGACCTGTCTTTCCACAGCGGTAACATTCCTGGCTCCCCACTGTTTTGTGAGTAGGTTCTTGGGACTACTAAAGTATTGTGCCTCCTGTGTGACCAGTTCCATGGAGACCGCAATATCAATGGCCTTCTGTAGGGTGAGCTGAGCTTCTGTTAACAGACGCCTCCGTATAGCTTCACTGTGCAGGCCACACACTAACCTGTCACGTATGGCATCATTTAACATCTCCTTAAATTCACAGTGTTCAGCAAGCTTTTTCAAATTGGCTACAAATTGTACAATTGTTTCACTTTCTTTTTGGTCTCTGCTATGGAACCTGTACCTTTCTGCAATTACCAGTGGTTTTGGAGCATAATGTGACCCAGGATTTCCACAATGTCACTGTAAGATTTGGTCTCTGGCTTAACAGGGAGCAGCAAACTGCGTAGCAGAGAATAGGTCTTAGCCCCTACAACACTTAAAAATATTGGCACCTTCTTCTCTTCTTTAATGTCATTTGCAATAACAAAAAGTTCAAAACGCTCAGTATATACCTGCCATTGCTCTAAAGTCTCCTCAAAAGGTCCCAGTGGCCCTGTAAGTGTAGCCATGGCTGCTGCACTCCCTCCCCCTCCCCCTTTTTTTTTCTTTTCCAGTCTCTGGGCTCCTTGATCTTAGTTTCAGTTTGCACAGTGTAGCAGTCAGTTCTTACCCCCACCTTCCAGAACAGCCAAAAAGAGTTTGCTTTCTTACATTGACTTCTACTTCTTTTGTTGCTGGAGGCAGCACAGGTATCCCACCCTGGTCGCCACTTGTTATGTCGTGGGGAGTTTCACAGCACAGGAATAAATCAGTGGAAAGACAGAGAGCTGGAGTAGGTGCAAGTGTCCATTTTATTGCATAGCACAGAACTCACTAGAACAAGCCCAGACTAGCTGGGCTGACCCGGGTGACCTACTCAGTTACCATGACAACAAGATCTATATCTACAACCCAATATACAACAATGGTGCTAGTGCAAACAGTGGAGAATAAGCTACTAGCCAGGTGACAGGGGCCATATGAAGTGATAGAAGCTGTTGGACCACAAGGTTCATCAGCCTGACTGGAGGAAGCTGGAGCAAGAATATCACATCAAACTGTTGAAACCCTGGTGAGACAGAGAAGTGCCATTGGTTGCTCTAGGGTCACTGCCCCAAGGGGAAAGCCCACAAAAGCAAGTGGAAATATCCCGAGTTGACCCCGGGCCAACAGGCAGAAGTAGCTAACATGATCGAGCAAAATCACAATGTGTTTTCTACTGCACCTAGTAAGACTACAGAGGTTTACTATAACAAAATTATGTTGTGATAGAGGGAGAATGCCTTGCAGTATAATGGGCCATGGAAAGCCTACGTTACTACCTTCTTGTGCGGAAGTTTACCCTTGTCACCTATCATGAACCCCTGCAATAGATGCACCAAAACAGCGTGGGTAACCAGGTGGTTCCTGTCCCTGCAGCCCTTCCACTTCTGTGTTCTGTCGCGAGAATCACAGGTCCGATAATGAATACCCAAGGGGGGAAGGACAGAACCAGGTGGACAGTTTTATCAAATAAAATGTATTTATTTATGACAGTGGTGAATTTATAGTATTTATTCTAAGATTTTTAATAGACCGTGTTAATAATGAATTTACAGTATTTATTATATTTATTCTATGGTTTCTAGTAAAACGTGTCAGAGATATAAGGATGGGAATGGCGAGGGGAATAGTCTCTAATCTTAAAATATCCAGCTACAGTAATAAAATAACAGTGATAACTATAAACTCTTATGTATTACCCACAAACAACTACAACACTAAGCTTATACAACAAGAAAAAATCAAATCATACATACCAACTTAAACAGCACACGGAACATTTCACAGATATTTGTTCTGTTGCGAAGGCCTTGGTTACGCCCGAGAGTTGGGGGAGGTGGCTGGTTGGTTGATCAGGCCGGCAGCGCTTGGAAGTATACGAGAAGGCACACGCACGGTGGTACGTGTGTTGCGAAGACCTCCTAGAGCAAACTGCCATGGGTATTTATCCCCAAATCTGCACATCGCTTTCCCGCGCTTGCATATTACCATATATGGCCCAATGGTCACCAAGTGGGGGGGTCTGTGTCCCAGGGGTTGGGCCGAAACTGTGCAGGTTTGATGCGACCAGGTAAGCCCCGCAGTTCTCACGCCAAAGTGATGGGTGGGAGAGTCAGGCTATTTTCCCCTTTTCACACCTTCCCCTTTTCTAAAGGCAATGGAATGTAGGAAGGGTGTGGCCGATTTCTCTCAAGGAGTCAAGAGCGGCCTGGCCAAACTTTTTTACTGGGGGGCAGTTTCTTTTCTCTAACATGTTCAACATAGATCGAGAGTCCAGAATGGGAACGCAGATGGTTTGTCAAAGGTGCACTGTTTTCCAAACCAAATAGCCGAACCCTGGGGGCTGTGTCTAGACTGGCAAGTTTTTCCGCAAAATCATCTGCTTTTGTGGAAAAACTTGCCAGCTGTTTACCCTGGCCGCTTGAATTTCCAGAAAAGCACTGACGATCTCATGTAAGATCGTCAGTGCTTTTCCAGAAATACTATGCTGCTCCCGTTCGGGCAAAAGTCTTTTTATGAAAGACTTTTGCGCAAAAGGGCCAGTGTAGACAGCACAGTACTGTTTTCCGCAAAAAACCCTGATCGCGAAAATGGCGATCGGGGCTTTTTTGCGGAAAACTGCGTCTAGATTGGCCATGGACGCTTTTCCGCAAAAAGTGCTTTTGCAGAAAAGCATCCTGCCAATCTAGACGTGCTTTTCCAAAAATTCTTTTAACGGAAAACTTTTCCGTTAAAAGCATTTTCGAAAAATCATGCCAGTGTAGACGTAGCCATGGTGTTTAGCAGGGGAGGGGGATGTGTGGCAGGATTAGGCCAGAGGGCTGCTGCAGAGTAGGAGAAAGGCAGCCCAAAAAGGACAAAAGACCTGCTAAATAGAAGCAGAGGGTGGCAGGACAATTAGAAGCAGATGGGAGGGAGTTGGCTCAGGCAGATTGGCTTGCTAAAGGCCTCTAAAACCTCCTCAGTTGGAGGCTGGAGGGGAGAGTGAGAGGATGGAAGGCGAGACAGAGAGTAAACCAGCACAGCTTTAGAGCAGAAACAGCAGGGGAGGAAGTCCTAGGAGGATTAGCAAAATCCAGAAAACATACAGATGAATAAAGAGTGAAAAGGGAAAATAAAACTTAAAAAAATAAATCCCACACCCCCAAACCCACCAAACCACCAATCCCTCCTCCCTAAGAAATAAACTCAGACAGGAAAAACAGATTTATGAAAGTTCAAACTAAAAACTGAGTCTGAAAATGCCATACAAAAAGACACAGAGAGATTAAAACATAGGTCAAATGATAAGGACATCAGAAATGAACACATGGGGGAATGAAAGGTTTTACAATAGTGTCACAAAGTATTCAGAATGAAATCTAGTAACTTTTTTAGGAGTGTGGAGATATCTAAAAGTGCTATCGGCCAAGTCTGGTTTTTTTCATTTTGTCTTTTTCCTTCACATTTTTTTATCTTTCTTTACTATTTTTCTTTCTTCAAAAAGAGAAGCTTATGATCAATTAAATGGAGAGGAAAGGATACTTTAAAAAGACAGTTTGCTTTCATGTATCTCCGAAAAAAGGTCTTTGCCGCGCCTTACATCGATGCATAACAAAAACACAGTCCTGCGAAAATAAAATTCCTGCTCTTAGCTATGGAATTCACAGACATAAAAAGGAAGCAAGTTGTGTCAATAAAACAAGCAAGTTGTGTCAATAATCTATTTGCACTTTTCTGATAGCAACACCCATATTTATACCTCTCAAGTACATTATTGATAGCCACATTTATCTTGGGTTAGCCCAGATAGCAATAATTATTCCCTTTTGTATGTGTTTGTGTAAAGATTACAAAGACCCACCTACAGAGACTGCAAGAAAGAAACTGTTAATGTCACCTATCAGGAACAGGAAATCTTAACTAATGTGTCCAGGAAGGCACTGGAACAGGGTTTTTATTAAGGACCCAGCACTTCTTGGGTCCTTAACTCAATTAATTATGTTTTTTTTTTTAATAAAATGAAAATGTACATGCTTTATTTTCAGTCATTGCTCTGGGGTGTGGCTAGGGATGAGGGCTTCATTATGCAGACTGCCCCAAGGAAAGAGGACTCCCCCAACTCTTTCTCAGGACAGCAGCTTGGGACCAGGTGAGAAATGCCTCTCCATGGCCACTGCCGTGGTCCCCCAGCTGGAGCAGGTCCAGGTTTGTCTGCCCCTTGTGCTCCCCAGCCAGGGGGACTTTCCCCTCATTCTCTGAGGAAGGGGAACAGTCAGCAGTATTCCTGTATGAATTGGGGGGGGGGGGGAAGCTTCACCTTTCCACCTCCCTTAAGGATGCCTGGGGGGTGGGGAGGCTCCAGGTTAGTGAAGTTCTGGACGGCAGGGCACCCCAGCCAGCCCCTTTCACCTGCCTGATGATTCTGTCTCTTTTCTGCATGGTTTTATGAGAAGCAGTCATAGGCACATCCCATTTTCCTGGCACATCCCATTTTATGAGAAGCAATCACCAGGCACATCCCATTTTCCTGGCACAACTAAACCTGTATCTTGATTCAAGTTACGATAAGAAGAATCTGTATACTTATAGTTTAGGAGAAGTTCTTGAACAAACAGACAGACACAGAGACAGACACACAAACCCACTCAAATATATAGTAAATAATATAATGTGCCCAAGATTATATGTTTGAGGAGTTCGTGGCTAGTCATACTAGCCATCATATTTAGTGTAGTGTAAGACAGGAGCCTTTCTAATGTGAAGTAGTTAAGGGAGACTTCATTTATATGCCAGGTTTGTGCTGGATTCTCTTTAGGGTTGCCAGATGGTGTCAACAAAAATGTAGCACACTTGACATTACATCACAATCTACATTACATCTTATTTAGAAAATACCGGACATTTATATTGTGGAAGAAAACATTGTCCTCACTCTGAGTTTGTAAGCAACAAGTAGCCAGAGGCAGTTTTATTACGAGCTGCAGCAAGGGAAAAACTGGTTCGGACAGGGGGGAAGCTCCCCCCCTCCCCCCCCCCGAGGCAGATCTTCGATTACAAGCAATTATGAAGCAGTTTATATACTGTCTATTAGATATAATAACAATAACAATTAGTCTCCTTCCCATTACAAACACCAATGGCTAACAGTTATTTAGTTCCACCCAGATGCTCCTTATCTCAAGGTCTCTGCCAGAGTCAGCATTCTATCCTTATCTCCGTATGGAGGCGAGAGGCAAAGGCAGCGTCTAATTACAGATCTCAGGTTGTCAGGCCACAGACTTAGCCTGACTCTTGCTCTCTTGTTAACAAGACCAAGATGGCTGCACACAAATTCCCTTATTCCCTTTTCCTGCCTCCACAATATTTTCTCATTTCTATTTTCTCAATTTGTTTCCCGAACAGAAAGCTCAAATACTGGACTGTCTGGTTCAAAACCGGACACCTGGTAACCCTAATTCTCTTACTCAGCACAGAGGAAATAAAGAGCTGACATGGAGCTCTTCTAAGAGCAACAGGGTGTTGTTCAACTACAAAGAGTGGATCAAATAGGAGAGTTTGAGTTCCCAGGGGAAATGGGAAAAGCTATGCCAGACCCAAGGTATTGTGGCAAGTATTTTTATGGTCACCTTTATACTAGTGGCAATCCTGTTTTAGGGGAAGTTCCCATATGTGTTATATTTCCATGATACTGATATCAGTAAATTGAGAAGTATTTATTTTTCAAGTCTATAATGTTTCATCTGTTATTTATTCTATGGAATGCATGGTGTGGCATCAGTGGTTTCAGAATCCTGGATCTGAATAAGGGGTGGATAGGCCACCAAAGAAAAGTTGCCTCTTAAATCCTTTAAAGTTCTGTTCCACGTCTAAATGAAATGAGGGTTTCTGTCATGGGTTAAAGTCACTCCTGGAACACAAGGATGCACTTAGATGAAACAACAGCTTTATTGGAAAACAAACCCATAAATCTCCCTTGGTATACTGTACTGGATCTATTATGGATGGGGACCAGAATAAACATAGAACCCTGCAGGCGTCAACTGTTAAAGTTAGGTCACTGCTACAGTCTTTCATGTAACATAACCAAGATTCCCCTTCTCCTTTACAGAAATAGCCATGAGATGTAACCTATGGAAAGGCTTTCCCACAAACTCATGGTTATTTTGTTGGTCTGGCTGAACCTGCATTCTCTGTTGTAGAAAAGTCTGGCTTGATCCTGCTTTCCACTCCCAAGGTAGTTATGATCTTCTGATCTAAACCAGCCCAGCTCCTCATCATACAGTCCTTGCTATAGTTGGGGCAAGATACTGTTGCAAACAATGTCTTAGATACAACCAATTGCACCATGCCTTGCTTCAAATACTTGATTTGTGTTTCTCCCTTGAAAAAACATCAACTTCTTGCCGTATTCCATATATGGGGGTGACATTGTGGGCCATATCCTAATATATGCCACCTAATCCAGGTCAGACCAAACAAATCTAATGAGCTTGCAATAGTTTTAATTAAAAACAAACCCAAAAAACACTTCACACAAATTCAGATATTCACCAAACGACAGCTGGAAAATGCCCAACAGTTCACTCTTCTTCTTTTCTAGGTCATGTACAGTGCAACACTCACAAAGGAGCCCTGTACCCTTACATAAAGCTGAAAAGGTACATTTGATTAGTCTATTCATAACAAATAAAGAGTTTGGTCTGTCTTGAGATAGGGAGTCTAAGGATGTGTCTACACTTAAAGCGCTCCTGAAGCACGTCTGGTGAAGTCACTATACCAGTGGTCACCAACCAGTGGATCGGGATCTACTGGTAGATCTTGGAGCCTCTGACAGGTGATCCTGACTGGTTTGGCCAAGAGACTGTTATCAAGTGCAAGCACTTCAGCTGGCCCTCCCACCACTGCTGCGCATCTCCTGACCTTTGCCTTGGAGCTGTCCCCTCAGGAGCCTCTTGCATGCTGTGCAGGGGAGGGAGAGGAGGGTGCTGATGGCAAGGTGCTCCCTCTCCCACTCTGTATCCTTTCTCCTCAGAGATGAGAGGGGGCACAACAGGACTTGGGTGGAGTTTGTTGGCTGCTTTTGGGAGTGGTGCAGGGCCACCTTAACCCCACTGCACCACCACACAGGAGTCACCTGAGATAAGCAGGGCCCAGCTGGAGCCCACATCCCAAATCCTACCCCAATCATGAACTTCCTCGTACACGCCAAGCTCTTGGCCCTGCCCCAAGCACCCCTGCATCCAAATACTCTCCCAGAGCCTGCACCTAGAACCCCCCTCAGACACCCCAACAGCCGGCCCCAAGCACAGCTCAGAGCCCCTCTCATGCTCCAAATCCCTTAATCCAAAACCAGAGCCTCACCCCAACCCTCTGCCCCAGTTTGGTGATAGTAGGGAGGCAGGGAGGGAGGATGCAACAAGGCCTCAGAGAAGGGGCACAAAGGAGGTGGGACAAGAACATTTGGGTGTGAGGTAGATCTTGGATTGCACGTAAATTCAAAAAGGGATCTCGTGCTTCAAAAGGTTAAAGACCACTGCATTATACTGATGCTCAGATATTACAATTTACCAGAAAATGTTAATTTTCTCTCATTTTATTCTGCAAAAGTGATTTTGTAACAGCTACTGGAACTTTGCATCATTTAATATGGGGCCTTGCTAAGTGACAATTTAACCAGAATTAGCTCTTAAGTTAGAAATCTGATTTGAACTTTTCTTTTAAATTTCTGATACATTAATAAAAATTCTCCTCCCTGAAGATAAATTGTGATAGTTGTCTTCTTTTCCTGTTGGACACTTAAATTATACATCATAGCATCAACCTACAAGTATCTGTGCTCAATGGTTTTTCTCTTAAAAGTAATCAGCCTGACAACACATAATTGGTTTGTTAACTTTAATCTTTTATTTTAACATGCTCATGGTACTGAAGCATTTGTGTTCAACAGTAAAGGAATAATCAGAACAGTTAAAGGAACAGACAGGGCACAGTCTAAATTAAAGAAACACGTTAGCACAAACAATAACCAGGCTTATCTGCTAAATCGAAATCCTAACTCCCAGAATGCAATCCAGACTGTTAAACAATAGTTAACATAGCAAGTTAGGGGAAACATAAAAACATTATAATTAATGCCTATATTTCTCCCCATCCCATTAGAAAACAGACTTGATTCCAGAAAATTAACTGTAGGAGAGATATGTTTAAATAATAAGCACCAACATAGGCAGCATGTACTTTACTTAAAAATTGTTCTCATTCAGACATTCTAATCAAGGGTTTCAGTATCAATATACACTATGCTGTCTTTGTGTTGATTTGGAAACTGTACCAGCCATCCAGAACATAGAGATATTGACTGCACATTTTCCTATTTACAGGCTGAGATTTTCAAAGACACATAGAGTCTGATCCAGGCAATGTTGAAGTCAACAGAGACTGATTTCAGTTGACTTAGGTCATTATCTATGGAATGTAGCTACCCAACTCCTATTGAAATACATGAGGGTTGTGTAGTGATAGCCCCCCAAATAGTTATGAAACTATCAACTATAGATTTCACCCCATGTATTCAGTCACTACGTCTTGTGATTCTTATGACTTGTAAGTTAAAGAGTGTATAAGAGTCTTAAGGAGTAACATATTGTAGTAATATTAACAGCAGATCATTGGCTACCTGACTATGACAAAATCCTTCGAACAACAGGACCACACGACCATGCTAATTTGCAGGAGTATACAGAGATATACTGGAATTACAAACAATAATGTGAGATTAAACATCACTACTGAAAGGGATGCAGATGTGACAAATGGCACCAGGTTCATCCTCAATAAATCATTTCATAACTATAAATGGTCTGTGTGCTGAATATTTGTGTTGTCTTTTCTAGAGGCTTGTTGACTTGGACCAATCTCATGTCTCAGCTGTCATTGTGCTCCTTTTGTAGTTTTCTTGTTTGAATACTGTTCTAAATAGTGTTTTGAAAAGCACAGTGGACTGTGTAAGTCAAATATGAAGCTTAATCAACTGGGGTATCAAGAGCTGAATTTATAGAAACGGATGCATCTTGTCATGTCTAGTATATCATCTGTGCAGTCTGATGGTGTCTGTTGTGTCCTATGGAAGATGAAAACAAAAACCTGCATAAATGTGGGAAGACGTTTTTGTTTTAAAAAAACCCCAAGTTCATCTAGAAATCGCAAAATTGTTTTTATTTAAATAAAAGGCATGAAGATGAATTCAACCTTCTAAATATACACAGTATTTTTTAATATATCAGGGCGGTAAATGCAGAAAATAGAGAATGAGGGGGCTAGTTTTTCCTTTCATTTAGAATCATTGAGTAGCATTTCTATTCTAAAGCACTTGAAACTTCATGTGTTATATTAAAACTACATTCAAACCTATGTCATGACCGGCTCAAGTAAATTTAGTTAAATGAATAGAACTGTTTGCGGTGGAGGAGGGGGGGGTGGTAGAAGTATATTACGTTCAAATTCTCTTCTGTCACTGAACATATTTTTAGTTAAAATTTTGCCATGATTTCTTTTTATGAAAACAATTTTTTCCAAACTATTTCAAGTAATTCTGATTTGTTTCAAAGAGAGGTTTTTTCTGCATTAAAAAAATAATGGGAGGGAAAGGTGAGCAAAACTGATTTTTCTATCAAAACAAAGTTTCTTAAACAAAAAAAAAAAGAATTTTATCATTGAAATATGAAAAAGTGTGACCAAAATGTGAGCAGGAGGGCGAGGTTCATTAAAATTTTCATCTTGATCTTAAAGGAATTTTCCTTTAAAAATAAGTCAGGACATAAAAATTTCTATCAGTTCTAATAATTTTTCTGAAGCACGTATTTGCAAATGGAGAAAAATAGAAAAAATGAGTAAGAAAAAGAAGCAGAAATAGTGAAAAACTGGGAAATGTAATTGGAAAACAGAAAATATAACAAACTGACACTAAGAAAAAGAAAGCTGTCATAGTAAGCCACTACCATTTGAATGTCACCTTATTTGAAGTATATATTATTTTAAAATGCACGGTTAGATAATTACGTCAATATTTTTATCAGGCTGCCCAGGGACAAATATGTTAGAGAACATTTTCCCCCATCTGATGAGGATAGAAAGTAGCATCATATGATCCTTCCAAATATATTCTGGTGTGTGTTAATAAGGTTGTTATCTTAGCTGATAAAACAAAGAATTTCAACGTTAACAGCCACTGATGACAATATATCCAGAACTGATGTGGCTCTTCTAAAGTTAAGTAATGTGACGTATGCAACATATCTGAAGCCTGACACAGCACAAATTGATCTTTGTGGATGTTGCATCTTAGAAGCATTATAAGTTTCCTAGTTTTAGCGCAGAAAAAAAAAACCAATGGTCCTGAAGCACCATTTTTAGCAGTGACTGAGCCAGCTTCTAGTCCTGAGTGGGTAATTCCTCTAACCAGTAGCTTAGAAGAGGCTCAAAGGCTCCTCTTTCACTGGGAACTTGGGCTCATGAGAGTGATATTAAGAAATAAAATTCCTGACATTAGGGATATTAAATATTGGTTAACTGAATAGTCGAGTAATGAATTCTTATTGGTTACTTGACTATTCTATAGTCCCCAGGGGTGGACTATTCTATAGTCCCCAGCCAGTGCGCTCCAGCTCCACTCTCAAGCAGGCCCCTGCCACTTTGCGCTGCTGCTTCTGTATCAGAGGCAGCAGCGTAGGATGCCAGGTGGAAGCTGATCCGTGAGGGAAGCCAGTTTAAAAACCAGCTCCCCTTCGCAGATCAGCTGCCTATTGCCCATGCTGCTGCCTCTGATACAGTTCCAGTGTAATCCAGAACTGAGCCAGGCTGCCTGCCTGCCTGGCTCCTAATACACTTTAATTCCTGAGCCTCAATGGGACTAGGTCCCGGCATGAGCAAGGACTGAGCCAGGCTGCTGGAGAGCCTACTAAAAGATTTACTAGCAAGGGGAGGGGGAAATGCATATAGTCTATAGCATTAACCCATAAGCTTTTGCTTATCAGTTAATCAGTTAATTGACTACACTATTACATCCCTGCCTGACACCTGCATGTGATGTTATTAGGGAGGAGAAATATTTGACCCTTTTTCCCCACAAAGGATGCTACAGATATTCACTGGGCCTATTAGGGTTCTTTTGTGGCTACACCTCTTCTCTGTGCAACTGAAGCCCAAAATCTTCCTTCTCAATAGGTCAAACATTAATCTGGTTTTCTTTCCCTACACCTACAACAGCCCTCTAGGTCCTGGTCACCTGCCAACTGTAATTCTCTGAGTCTTCCCTGATCTCCCTTCCAAATCATAACCATCAGAATTGTTAAGGTCAAAAGACTGGACCTATTAATCCATCTACACAATGTACCAGTTTTAAAATGCTGTTTTAAAACATAAACATAGATTGTAAATACCACTGTCTAGCCCTATCAGTATGATTTTCCCTAAAACTGGGGTATATCAATTGAGACTATTGTTTTGTGAGCCAATGTCACATGAATGGTATGAGTAAACTCCTATGTAGACCTTGCTGGAGATAGAATGGAAAAGAAACCTGACTTTTAGCCTTTCCAGAGAATTAAAGCTGATGCAGGGCTAGCCCATCATGTTCCAGCATTGAAGGGAGAAAGGTTGGGGCTATAATAGAGGACATGTGGTTAGAATACCTTAGACCAGGGGAATCCTGGTCCACAATTCATTTTCAAGCCCTTGAGGCCATTAGGAGCCTGAGTTACTTAGAGTAGAAACCAGATGATTCTAATGCAAGATGCTGTGGACGGAGTTTATAAAGCAGCATCATGATGAGGACAAGGCACAGGAAAGTGTTACATCACTTTTGCACACTTTTTTAATACTTCCTGTCCCCAACAAGCCTTTATTGGATAATTGTGAAAAAAATGTTTTCCAGACTATATGAACGACTTGAAGGATTTTGGGATAAAAGGCTGTTTGTGCACAAAACCTGTCATAGGGTTCTCAGTGAAATAAAATACAAGAATCTAAGAAGACACATTTCTGTGGAGAGATGCTAGAATGCTTCCTAAATTCCTTGTGGACAGTATTTCAGGAAACTTGTGGCTGTATATTTATATTCTCTTTGAACTGCTATCAGTTCATGACAGAATGTAAAGAAATATCTTCACTTCCGTTCAGGTTATAATGATTTTTTAAAAGTAAACATTAAAAAATAAAAATAATTGCAAGTAAACATGGGAAAATCACTATTTAAATGCGACTGTCTATAGCTGCATCAAAACAAACATTACCAAAATGCTAGTCTGTTCAGTTCACATAAGCTTTTAACAGTGACAGTCTATCTAGTATTTCATCTGCCTTTGGAAGTTCATCTGAAGGGTATGTAGTCTTCATAGTTAGGCATATATATATTTAGGGGGAAACATACCAGAATCAAAATACACCCTTTGCTTAAAAACAATTATTAGAGTATTCATAGTAGTTTTCAGAAGGGAGAATTGGAATTAAATGAAAAGTTAGCTAATAACTGGAAACAAAAGTATCAACTTCAATTATGACAGTAAGAAGGAAGAAGCCATGGCCCCAAAATAAGACAAACAAAACATGTATCTTTAATTATAATTCATTTCCTTTAATAATATAAAAGACAGAAAAATGATTCCATCCACTTTTCCACTTGAATTGGGGAGGAAAGGAGAGATGAACTTCTTGTTTATTGTGTTGTTTCACAGGATGAAAGACTCATCAGGTGTCACCTATGATCACTGTTCTCCGCATGCACCTGGACAGTACATGAAAATGGTATTCTGAAAACACAGTTTTGTTAGTGATAGTGTGAAAAACAAGGAGTTTTTAATCATCTGATTCCTGATCCTCTTCCTAGTTTGGTCAATAGTAGTTTTACCACTAACTTTGAGTAAAAATAGGCACATCAGGGGGCCTTTGTGTCAGGCACCTAAGGCAACACTTCAATTGTTCACTTTCAAAACTTTAAATTAAAAACCATGACAGGAATTAGAGCAGACACTATAGGGAGAGAGAATGGGCTCCAGATAACATCAGCATAACACTTATTCTGAAAGGACAGCAACTGATATGGAAAAGAAAAGATTCCTTATTTTGTTTCAGTTGCAGATGTTTCACATATAGGATATGAAAGAACTAAGTCTTCATGTAATCACTGCACTAGCTCCTCACTAATTCATAATCAGGCTTACATTGATGACATATGCTTCACTGAAGAGACATTTATTTCCTTTTTGTATCCCTGTGCTGCTCCTGTTCATTCACATCTACTGACTACTTTTATCTGCAGGGTGTGAAGCCATAACATCACTCCTCTTGCAGGAAGAATAGTGATAGAAATGTAGTCATGTTAGTCTGGAGTAGCTGAAACAAAAAACAGGACTATGTAGCACTTTAAAGACTAACAAGATGGTTTATTAGGTGATGAGCTTTCGTGGGCCAGACCCACTTCCTCAGATCAAATAGTGGAAGAAAATTGTCACAACCATATATACCAAAGGATACAATTTAAAAAAGTGAACACATATGAAAAGGACAAATCAAATTTCAGAACAGAAGGGGGATGGGGGAAGAAGATAAACGTCTGTGAGCTAATGATATTAGAGGTGATAATTGGGGAAGCTATCTTTGTAATGGGTAAAATAATTAATGTCTTTGTTTAAACTTAGGCATAAAGTGTTGAATTTAAGCACTGAACTGACATTCATGCTTAAATTCGACACTTAACGCCTAAGTTTAAACAAAGATATTAACTATCTTACCCATTACAAAGATAGCTTCCCCAATTATCACCTCTAATATCATTAGCTCACAGACATTAACCTTCCCCCCCCATCCCCCTTCTGTTCTGAAATTTGATTTGTCCTTTTCATATGTGTTCACTTTTTTAAATTGTATATATGGTTGTGACAATTTTCTTCCACTATTTGATCTGAGGAAGTGGGTCTGGCCCACGAAAGCTCATCATCTAATAAACCATCTTGTTAGTCTTTAAAGTGCTACATAGTCCTGTTTTTTGTTTCAATCACTCCCCTTGTCCTTTATCCTCTTCCCTCCAGGAGCCTGCTCTGGATAAAATCCTGCTTGCCTTATACATCGAAGCTGTCCTGTTGATTTCAATGTAAGTACTTGGGTTTGTAAGGACACCATGATTTGGTTCAATATGAGTACACTCAGACCATTTTGGTTGCTATTATTTTTAATTGCTTTATTCCATGTGATCCACACTGACAAAATTACTCAATCAACAATTGAGTTTTTTGCATTAAAAAGGTAACGATTCTCTACCTATATCACATTAGTAGGAGAAGCGGAGGATAAAAAACTTCCATATCCCACTAAATGTAAATTCTGCCATAGCATCTCATCCTATTTTTCTCCAGAATCTTGTGCATTCTTAATCACATCACCCTATAGAGCCAATTCATTTCTACTTTTTGCCCATGCAGTGTAACAGTTGCAGTAAATACATTAACAATTTCTTCCCTTCTGGTATTAGCTGTCTTCCGAAAGCTAAACTAAACCAAACACAATCACCCCTGAACGATCCTTTTTGCAACAAAGAGAATCAAATTTGAAAGTGGTTAACATCCTCTACAAGTGAGGGCAAAAGCCTTGCCCTTTTCTGCACCATATTAGCAAGCATTCTGAAGATGAAACCGTTCATGAACCTGGATCATACAATCATTACATTTAGTAAATGTCAGCATATTCATTAAACTGCAAAACCAAAAGTCCCTCAAAACAAGCTGTCAAAAATCACTTACAGTGTGTGCAAAGGGCAAATTTTATCCAGAAAATAAAAAGTGCAATAGAGAAAGAAAGCATTGCATTAATCACTGGAAAAGTGCAATACAGCTGTAAAAAAAATTATACATCCTCCTAGATTGAAGGATGTTACAAAGGACCGAGTACTATGGCTGCCTCTTCCCCAAGTCTTGTACAAAGGGATGAAAGTCGTTATCACCTCAAGGTATTTGTAATACAAATATGGAATAGTTCTAATGAAAGCAAAGGAATCACGCTATAGTCAAATTACAAATGCATAGCCTCACCACACTATGTAGATCATGATTCTAATTCTAATTTACATAATAAATGAAAATAAGGTTGGTGGTTTCAACCTAGTGACAATCTATTTTTTAATATTCTTAATCTGTGAAGCCAATTCAGGAAATTGGCTTTGGAACAAACCAAAGTCTATTGAAGTCAATGAGAATCTTTCAATTATTTCAATGAGCTTTAGATCAAGCCCTTCATGAGGTGGTAATCTTTGGATTCAGTAATAGCCAAAGACACTCAGATCTAAAATAATATCACATGCTAATCATTGAGACCCCACTTGTGTATTCATCAGTTTTCCAATTGCGATCTCAGAATGGATGTGTGATGTAACTTAGAGGAGGCACACTGACCACATAATTTTCTCATAATATCATGGAGCAGAACTGTATTGGAGCTGCCTGCCAGTGTTGATAGTTCTTAGTGTCTTTAATGTCCTCATGGATCATAGAATCAGAGAAAACTAGAACTGGAAGGGACCTTGAGAGATCATCAAACACCCCAGAACTCACAAAAGTACCATCTAGATCATCCCTGACAGATGTTCATCTAACCGGCTCTTAGATATCTCCAATTATGGAGATTCCAGAACCTCTCTAGGCAAATTATTACAGTGCTTAACCACTCTGACAGTTAGTACAACCCAAATCTCCCTCACTGCAGTTTAAGCCTATTGCTTCTTGTCCTATCATTAGACATTAAGGAGAAGATTTTTTTCTCCCTCTTCCTTGTAACACACTTGGTAGTACTTCAAAGCTGCTATCATGCCCCCTTTTCATTCTTCTCTTTTCCAAATTAAACAAACTCAGTTCTTTCAGTCTTCCCTCATAGGTCACGTTTTCTAGACTTTTAATAATCTTTGTTGCTCTTCTCTGGACCGTCTCCAATTTCTCTACATTTTTCCTGAAATGTGGTGTCCAGAACTGGAGACAATTTTCCAGATGAGGCCTAACCAGTGCAGAGTAGAGTGTCTTGCTTACAACGCTCCTGTAAATGCATCCCAGAATGTTTGTGGGTTTGGATTTTTTTGCAACAGTGTGAAAACTCATTATTCCTCCCTAAGTGTTATACTTTGCATTTGTCCTTTTTAAAGTTCATCCTATTTACCTCACATCATTTCCCCAGGTTGTCTAGCTCATTTTGAATTATAACCCTATCTTCCAAAGCACTTGCTACCCCTCCCAGCCTGCTATCATTCATAAACTTTATAAGCATGCTCCATGCCATCATCTAAATCGTTGATGAAGATATTGAATAGAACTGGTCTCAAAACAGATACCTGCAGAACCTTACTTGTTATGCCCTTCATTGTGAGCCATGATGATAGTTCTAGATAAATTCAGATCTAGATGTGCCCAGCTGTAAGAGCCAAACTCCATTCTTCTAGCTGGGCACACTCTGGGTACATCTACACTGCATCCCTAGTTCGGACTAGGGATGCAAATGGAGACGACCGAAGTAGTTAATGAAGTGGGGATTTAAATATCCCGCGCTTCATTAACATGATCTCGCCAGTGCGCTAGTTTGAATCACAGCTGATTTTTTGAGGAGTAACGTTAGTTCGAACTAAGGGTTTTAGTCCGAACTAACGCGTCCCAGCACGCACTTCCTGGTTCGAATCAGCTGCGATTCGAACTAGTGTGCCGGCGAGATCATAGTAATGAAGCGCGGGATATTTAAATCCCTGCTTCATTAACTACTTCGGTCGTCTCCATTTGCATCCCTAGTCTGAACTAGGGATGCAGTGTATATATACCCTCTGACTCTGTTATTTGAGTTGAGTTGATTGTGGAGGGATGGATTCATCATTCTCTCCTTCAGCTTTGATTCAATCATATCTATCCAGATGATCTGCAATAAGGGACATTATGGAAGCATGCCACCCCAAGGGGGCACTGGGAAGTATTATTCCTTCCAAGATCCCATAAGTCCTGTGAGTCAAGAAGGAAATGAATAATCTACTACACTCCTACAGAAGATGCAACATACTTCTTCTGTGTAACCAACAAGGTGTGCTGAATGAGACCTGGAGACAAGGCAGAGCTATGGCTTGGCTTACCCTGTGCCCATCTCCACCCATTAGTTGTCCCTAAGGATAAGCATCCAGGATGCAGCGTTTCACTGCAATACTGAGTACAGTGGCTGGCTTTCCCCCGAGTCTTATAGAGAGAAGTGGAAATTGTTATCACCTCAGGTGTCCCATTCAGCTGTGAGAGAGCATGGCACAATTTATGCTATGGTATTGTGGATTTGATTCTCAAACTCTTATTTACCATACTCACTATACATAAATTACCTTTGGAGCCAAAGGTGTCAGCACAGAGTATTGCACTCACAAAGATGCATACACATAAACAGAGATGACTTTCAGAAAAATCAGCCCTCAATGGTCACCTACCCTGCTGGAACATAGTGGCTACGTCTAGACTAATCCTTTTTTCGTAAAAGGGATGTAAATTAGATGTATCGCAATTGCTAATGAAGCGGGGATTTAAATCTCCCGCGCTTCATTAGCATAAAAAATGTCTGCTGCTTTTTTTCCGCACGGAGCTTTGACAGAAAAAAGCACCAGTCTAGACGCTGATCTTGCGGAAAATAAAGCCTTTTCCGAAAGATCCCTTATCCTTCTACGAAATAAGGGATCTTTCAGAAAAGGCTTTATTTTCCACAAGAACAGCGTCTAGACTGGTGCTTTTTTCCGACAAAGCTCCGTGCGGAAAAAAAGCAGAAGCCATTTTTATGCTAATGAAGCGGGGGAGATTTAAATCCCCGCTTCATTTGTAATTGCGATACATCTAATTTACAACCCTTTTACGAAAAAGGGATGCAGTCTAGACGTAGCCAGTGTGTTTTCAACAGGGCATGGAATGGGATTGCCCTTATAGGGCTTGAGAAGCCTTGTAAGTTCGAAATGAAGACAACTAAGCAAAAAGGGTAAAACACAAACCACGCAAAGAAGACTTAAGTTACTTTTCATGATTAATGTGTATTACAGTTACTGAAGTAAAGAGTTTAATAAAATGTAAAGCATACCATTTGTCCAAAATGTGTAGAGCTTAAGTTTAGGGGGGAAATCATGTTTCATGCAAAGCTAAATTTACTTTTATGTGGAGCATTTTTCATTTCTTGGTTTTAGGATGAAGTTTGAAATAATTACATGAATGAAAATGTACTGTACTTAAAATTGACAATCGTGAAAAATTAAAGCTTTTAGAAAAATTGTATCCATGATAAAGGTGTCCAGTATAATAGGGTAAACCAAATTTTCAATATAATTACCAAAAAAATTGTTTCATGTTCACTCTATACAATATGCTGTTTTAATAAAAGAGAATATACTTCTGCTTGCTAACTATAATTATTCCAAATGTTCTCTAATAGGATAAAGCATGAGCTACTAATGATGAATCAGAGTCCATTTTGATAACATTAATACAGTATGACCTGCAATACTCTTCCTTGACAGATTTTTTTTATTGTTACTTCTATATGCATTACATAAAAAAGAGATAATAGAGTGAGAGTCCAATGACCAGATTAGAACAAAATGAATTGCAGAGTAAGCACGCAGTGATCATGCCATGATCCACAGGTGATCACATGGGCTTCCAAAAGGAAATATCTTTGCTGTTCTTTGCTCATGCTCAGCTCACAGAAATTGGCTTCTAAATTAGATAAGTTTTCCTAGTTAAGGAGAGGAAGCTCTTTGAAAGCAATTGAATCATGTGAAGAGGCCATGAACCAAAACATTATAATAAATATATGGTGATAAAAGATTCATCTTTACTTCCTGGTGCCAGTTTCAAGAGTAAGGTCAGGGCCACTTGGCTTCAGAATCCACTGACCCTGTGGCTACTATTACACTGATAACTAGTCTTATTTGTCAGACACTCCACAAATAGTAATTGTATGTCCTTTCTTCATATTGTAAATAAATGTTGCTTGCGATGTCATGACATTTTTATTTGGATTTTGTAATTATAACTTTTAATTTAAAAAATGGTTATGCACAGATAACTTATTAAATGAATCTAGTAATCCAGTGCACATGACTTGTTGTTGACCTGAAAACCTGCATACTGAAATTCAACAGTTAGACAGAGAACAGATACAGTGGAAGCTTTCCCATCATTCCTCAGCCCTGACTCGACAGAATACTTTTAAAAATCAAATGGTAGTTCAGTCTTCCATGTTGATTTCATTTTTAGCCTGTGCTGAAGCTTCCAAACATGTACAAATTATAAGGTATACATGTACAATTATAATGGTGGATTTGTGATACGGACCCTGTATAGGATGAACAGCACAGAAAGAAACCAATAACTTTTTCCCACATAGGTTGTGAAACCATCTCCTAGAATACTAATTTTGTGTCAGGTTTGAACTTCAAAGTGTGTTACAAGCTATATTCCCTCTAATTTTTCCCATCCATGTGCAGAATAAATATTTCTATGTGCACCAAGGCATGTACAGATGTGTACCACCAATATAAACACATGCTTCTGGCTATGGGCATTTGTGCGTGCTCTGCTAATAAGCTGGGCAGCATTTGACTCTCTCCTGGGATGCCATCCAAGCACACAGCTTACAGGGAATATTACTTTCAAGCTCTAATTAATTTATCCAGTACAATGAAAACAAAACATTATATAATTACTATTTATTAAGGAAGGTGAGAAGTTATTTATCCAATCCCCTGAGTTACCAGACCACTAGTTTGTTTTTGGTCTTACAAGTAGGTTTTTTTAGTTTTAATCACATTTACAAAAACACTCTTTCTAAACGTAACTTTGCTAATTTCTTAGCATTTTCTGTCTTATTCCTATTTGAAAACAAAAGCTAAGTGTTGATATCATCTAAAAGAGGCATAGTCTTTGAGTGAATAAATAGGGGCTGCATTATTATGCATTAAACTGAACAAAATATGAGTATCTGGAGATGTCATCTCACTCATTATTCTTAATCATTCCATATATAATTAATGACTTTACCCTACATGTACCTTCATTTGAAGTTGGAGTGTAGGTATGTTGCAGAGGAGCAAAAGTGATTCCTGGCCTTCCTCACATTAAATGGTATCCATCAATCAACAGTAATCCTTTAGAGGGGTTGGGGGCCAGCCCAGCTGTTTGCCCCTGCCCTCACAATTAGCCCTTTCTAAGGTCAATTGTACTAAGGATTCTCCTCTCCAAGTGACAACTAGTAAAACTTGAGTTTTAACCAGACTTGCTGCTTTCAATCTCTGTATAGCAGGCATACTGCTTGCATCTATCTGCTGCTTGAAGCCACTGCCACCCTGACCCTCTCATTAATCCATGCTAAAGGATCAAAGCACTGGTGTTTTACTTCTCCCTCCTCCCATCCCCCATTGCTCCAGCAGCGTAAAATTGCTTCTTCTGTTCCTTCAACCTGCTTGAAAGGAACAAAACTATCACGTCATAGTCTTGTGGAAGTACCTGTACTTTCTAGTCACTTGACACTCCAGTACAAACAGCTCCCTGGAGCTTTACACTCCTTTCTGACACAAGTGACTCTCCAGTGGGATCTTTGAAAGGTTTCAGCCTTCTACATGTGCACTTGATTCATTCATTCCAGGTAGCAATAGTTATGTTTTTTACTAGTCTAATTAATAAGTTTTCGGCCAATGAACTTCGATCACATCAGTTTATAAGTGTGTACCAATGGTTTTCTTACCTCCAACCCCCTCTTCTTCACACACATAATAGTAGTGTGGCTAGTTGGTTTAACCAAAAATACTGAACCACTTCTCCCCCCAAAAAATCACCAGGGAAAATCTGTTGAGAAAAAAAAGGGGGAGACCAAAGTTGTTGAGAAAAAAAAAAGTGGTTAAGCAAAATATTAATAAAATAATAATAAATAATAACAATAATAATAATAACAACATTTAAAAAGTGGTCCCTTTAAGAAATGCTTTTGAGGCTTTTTGGCCCTAACAGGCTGCCGGCGGCTGTCCGTTATCTTGTCTCTCTGCTCCGGACAGCTTCCCTACTGAAGCTGGTAAGCACCCAAAATTTTTGCCTCCTGACCAGGAAAAAAAATCAGAAAATATCGGACATTTTGTTTTACCAGACAGGAGGCGAAAATACTAGATGGTCTGGGTCAATACCAGACACCTGGCAACCCTACACAATAAAAATATGAACCCTGACAGCTTTGAAGAAAGGACAAGACACATACTCCTTACCCATATCTACCCCTTGGTTCAGGTAGTAACTATAATTTACTATTTCTTTATAGGCCTTGTCAGTCTGAATACAAACACTACGGCTGTGTCTACATTGGCATCCCTTTCCGGAAAAGGGATGCTAATGAGACACTTTGGAATTGCAAATCCGCGGGGGATTTAAATATCCCCCGCGGCATTTGCATTTACATGGCTGCCGCTTTTTTCCGGCTTGGGGATAAGCCGGAGAAAAGCACCAGTCTAGACGCGATTCTCCGGAAAATAAGCCCTTTTCCGGAGGATTTCTTCTTCCTACTTTCAAGGAATTTGCAATTCTGAAGTGTCTAATCTGCATCCCTTTTCCGGAAAAGGGGTGTAGTGTAGACACAGCCTACATGTATTCTTCTAACCAGAGTCTGTATCCTTGGATTTAGCATTATCCACTGTGCTCAAAAGGATCCCTTATTGGCTTTTCCTATGACTTGAGATGGCAGCACATGGGTATAACCAGAGATGTTCATGAACACAACCTGAAAAGAACTGAACATTTGAGCAGATGTTGCTCTTACTCACTTTAAGGACAATGACCTAGTCATCTGATCCAGTGCACAATTTAAAATACATAAAACCAGATTGAAGCTATGTCTACACCACAGCAGCTACAGCAGCACCATTCCAGTTGTGATTCTGGCCAAGATGCTCTAAGTAATAAAAGAGAGTACTTTGTTTGGCTAAATAGCTCCTGCCTCCACAAGAGATGGTAGCTATGTTCTCCCGCCAACGCAGAAAAAGATCAAGCATCTGATTCCAGCTCACATTTCCACTTAGGTCAAAGATATTGCTGAGGCCACTGCAGTGGTCAGAACCAATAAGAAATCAACCATGAGGAGATTTAATTTACTCCATGAGGGGACTTATCATTAGCCACAGGTCTCTGATTTCCCTAAATTTGTTTAACTCGGATAATATGGGTATGTCTACACTAAAAAATTATTTCATAATAACTTATTTTAAAAAACCTCCCTAAATAATAATTTTGAAATAGCGTGTCCACATTATGGGGAAGCCTCAAAATTAGTCCGAAGTAGGCTACCTTACTGTGGATGTGCTACCTCTACGTAGAGCCCCAGGAAGCACTGCGGAATAATTACTTTGAATGACTCTGGGGAGTAGTTATTTCAAAATAACAGTAAGGGAGAATCCATACTACTACTATTTCAAAATAACTATTTTGAAATAAGCATTATTCCTCATGGAAAGCAGGAGTTATTATTTTGAAATAACCAGCCCATTATTTCAAAATAATGGGCTTGGTACTGTGGATGCTCCGCTTATGGACACTAAGGGGAGTTACTTCAAAATAACTCCCTAGTATAGGCCAGGTCTAGCTGACTCTCAAGGCATGAATCTACGTACAGTAACGTCCTGTGCAGACACTTCTAGAGGGCATTAAATTATAAAGTGTGCTATGATGTACAGCTGTTTAAAATGAAAATACATTAAAGTGCACTATGGAACTTTAGTGCACTGTGGCAATGTCTACACAACCATTACTGTGAGGCAAGCTACTATGCTGCAGATTCACACCCTGGCCTGCCAAGTGCTCATGTCCCATATAAACAAGCTCTCAGACATTTTTTAACTAGGATCTCTGGTTCTGAATAGATGGATGGTTGAAAATAAAGGGATAGAGAATGCCAAATAATCTGAAGACTGGCAGCATCTTGTGGAGGTAGGTGTTGGCAAAAGGGGATCAATATCTTATAGGTTTATCAGGTGTCCCAGGACTGCGGCGGTTGCAGACCGCTGCTAAAAGCAGACCTTGGGCTGTTTGAACATCAGAGAGCCAGGAGAGAGAGGAAAGGGTTTACGCACTGCTCCTACCCCCAGCACAATCCCATTGGCTGGTTTCCAGCCAATGGGAGCTACGTGTTGGCAACAGGCAGCTAAGAAAGCACCCTGTCCTCCTGCCCTCAGGCTCATAGCTATTCAGAAACAGCATGGCTCTGCTACCAGTGCGGGGTAGGGCAGGCAGGAAGTCTGCTTGGGATGCTGCTGCTGGGAATCAAGCAAGTAAGTTTTCCAGTCAGAGCCTGCCTTTGACATCCCAACCCTTTGCCGCCCTACCCCACATAACCCAAACCCTCTGCTGCCCTCCTGTCCCCATATCCCCTCCCAGATCCTGCACCCCAAACCCCTGCCCCAGATCACAGCCCCCTCCTATCCTAGGTCACAACCTAAACCCTCAGCCCCCTCTCTTTCAACCCTACACCACATAACTCAAACCCTCTGTCCCCCTTTTGCATTCATATCCCCTCGCAGATCCTTCACCCCGATACCCTGCCCCAGGTCACAGCCCAAATCCCTACACCCCAATACTGTGCCCCAAATCACAACCCCTTCCTACCCTAGGTCAAAGCCCAAATCCCTCCACCCCCTCTTATACCCTACCCCCCTTCCCCAGGTCAAATGCCCCTCTTGCCCAAGGTCACAACCCCAAACCCTGCATTTTAGTCTCCTATCCCAGATCACAACTGCCTCCTTTACCCAAACTCTCTCCCAGACCCCAGACCCTCTCCTGCATCCTAATCCCTTACTGCAAGCTCCTTTCTGCAACCAACCTTCATCCCAGACCCCGCACCTCCTCCATTAATAAGGAAGAGTACAGTCCTTGACCACTTTACAAATTCTTGGGGTGGTCCCATCAAAAATTATTGCCCACCCTTGGTTTAGAGTTAAGTGTGCTGATGCAACAAAAGTTGCTGCTTTGTTCAGCCATTTCTATAACCAATGAGTCAGTTTCACTGTTCAGGTGTGCCTTTCATGTACATAAAAAGCATATAGAGTGTAGTTAACAATGCTGTTGATGATGTATTTTTTAATTGTAACAGTGGCATGATACTTAACAGAAAGAGGGTCCTACCACAATAAATGGAAGGGGCAATACAGGTTTCACGTAGTTGTGTATATTATGTGGCCAATGAGAAAGTAATAACTAGTAGCTATAGCAAGAAAATGAACTCCTTGGTCTCTTTATCAACCTTCGTTTATTATGCATCTGTTTTTGCAAGTCACCCGGTTACAAACTGCAGTAAAAAACAATGAAATAGTTCTGATACAGCATTTAACCCACCTCCTAAGAGCTGTCTCCAGCCAAAATATTATGTTGTTCTTCCTCAGTAGCTGGCCAGCAGCTGTATTCCACCCTGGTCCTTTGGCCCACTGGGATATCAGACAGCAGTTCCTTCACAGAACGGTGAGCGTAGGTATGTACTTGTCTTGGTTCACTCACATACCTGACTCTTGCCCATTTTGTGGCACAAAGGAAATCCTGGTGCACATTTACATTGAGTGCACCAGGTTGCAGCCTCTTTTCCAGCTCCTCTAAAACCTTTTCTTCAAGTTCTGGCTGTACTTTTCCCTGCACTTCCTGATATTTGCACACCCCATCTGTGGCTCCACCAAGTCATGAGTCATCCACATCAACCTTCTTCTGGCACTAGCCACAGTGGTTATCCACCATACCAGGACCAAGATGCTGCATGGAGAGGTGCTCTCCAACTGTGGGGCTTATTTCCACTCCTCCCCCTTTGTATTTGGGCAGAGTTTTTCTAAGACACATCCATTGGCTTCCTGGATACTTTTGAGGAGCAGTGGGGTTAGTGTCTGGAGTCCGTGACCCCATCTGACTCCCTACTTATAACCCCTGTGATCCTAACTTCTCTCCGTATTTGTCATTAGTAGTCTCCCGTATTTACTTGAGATCTGGGCATGGTGGTTCCTTCCCTTAAGGTGTGAAGAGAGGCCTTCAGCTGAAGGTAGGTTTGTGTCTGCCCACCCCATGGGTTTTCAATTGTTGGCCAACTTCCAGGGGGGAATATGAAGATGTCATACAAAGCCAAAAAAAGCCTTTACACTGAAGCACTTGGGATGTGCTAGTATAGACAGATTCAAGTGCTTTTCTTAAGTATTCCCTCTCTCTCATGCACTGCAGCTTCTTTCCTCTCCAGACCTAGAACCCCAGGGAGCACTCAGGCATAGGATGCTCTTTTGTCCTTTTGTAACCTCCAAGAAGTCATTAATACAATTAACAAGAGAATTACCTGCCTGATCACTAGACCTGCCTCAATCCATGCATACTTTCATACATGCTGTAGAATCTTACTAAGGTTATGGTAAATGAAGCATTTAATATGAATGAAGTAAAACTTCCATTCAGTTTCAATTTTTGGAGAGTGCATGTGACCAAAATGCCAGCCAAAATGTTCACATTGTCACTGCTTCCATATTCAAACAGATAGTAGACTTTTTTCAGCTCAAAAATATGAACGTTTTAGAATGACACTTTAGCACTGAGGTTGTCACATGTTCTAGCTATAATAAAATAAAAAATAAAACAAAATAATAAAGTAAAATAATAATATTAATAATTTATTTGTGTCTGTTGGCAGAATGGGTGGGAAGAAAGTTGTCCCAACCTCTGCCTTATTCTTTAACTTATGACATAGTTACTAGGCATCTACACAATCTATGGTCACTAATGGTGTGTCTGTCTAGCCTGGGAAGATTGGGATTTGTAATTCAAGAGTACAGCTGCGGTAGTGATAGCAATAGTGAAAGCAGTAGTGTGGACTAGGCTAAATTATTTTTATCCTGGTGACGCTAATCATAATCACACGGAGTTACACTGTCAGAAAATTAAAGTGTACATTTTTTCAGAGCTTTAAGGGGCACATATTAGGAGTGGTTCTAGATAGCCTTTATCTGTGGTGAAGACCTTTGAACACGCAGGCAACATGCAAGACCACATTTTTAAATCTTTATGCTTAATCATTTGTGTACTGCTCATTCCTCATGCAAAGGGAAAGTTTATAAGTGGGAACTATGTTTTAGAACATTTCCCCCTGAAAACCCAATGCCTTGCAGCAAAAGAGTGGGAGAGGGGTTTAAGTTAAAATCACTGTAATACAATGTAAGACTGTGCTTTACCACAGAAAGTTCTAATTTCTATGTGTATGAATTAAGACAAGTGAGCAATAAGAATGACTGTGAGACTGGAGCTATGTTGACTATATTAAGGGATCAGTGTAAAAAGTGTCTCTAATGTAAGCTCCATCAAATTCTTGGTTTAGTATATTGTATGTGTGGGACTCGAGACAAAAGCAGGACTCTTGTGCTGGCTGCCCATGAATCACTCAAGGTGAGACAGAACTGTTTCCAATGCTTATTCAGTTTTAGCCACTGCTTCTCCAAAGACCACCAAGCAATACAAAATTATGATGGTATTTTGTGGTATGTGGACAGCTGTTTGAACACTTGAACACATACATTCACATACATCATGAAATAATTGTACAAAACAGTAATGACATTGCTCCAGATTTGAAGTCAACATACAAAGTGGTGAAGAGCTTTAGTCAGTTACTATGGACTGGGGTATTAAAAAGATAATACTTCATGTATGTACTAACTCTCCTAGGAAAGATGAGGGGCTTTTTTTATCCCAAATTATTCCTAATACAGATTGAACCTCTCTCGTTCACGATGCCCTCGTCTGGCAACATCCGGGGTCTGGCAGGACCAAGGATGTTGCTAAACCAGAAAGCCCCAGCCACAGAGGTTGAGAGGAGCTGGGGGCACAGCTGGTTTGGTGGGTGGTAGCCTTCAGGGACAGGGACCTCAGGGTAAAGAGTCCTGGGAGCATCTGCCACCGCTGCACACAGGATTGGGGCATCCCAGAAGCAGCTGCCATCACAGTGCGCAAGGCTGAGGAACTCTGGGAGCAGCTGCTGCGCCCCACATGGCAGGGGCAGGGAGCAGAGCCCCACGAGCAGGCTGCAGGCAGAAGACCCAGGCAGGTGAGCTCCAGGAGGTCAGGTGTCCAGATTCTCCCGGGGCAGTTGCCAGGAGGGGAGCCCCAGGAGAGCCCTAACACCTGACCTCCCCCGATCCAGCAAATTCACTTGTTCAGGACCACTCCAGTGTCCAGGGTGCTGAACAAGGGGGGCTCAACCTGTACTTGAGCCATTCAAGCAACAAGACAGACATTACATCCTTACAAACAAATGTTTGTGACCCAGAGCGAATTTCTCCTGGCTGTCTCTAAATTACTGCCAACAATACGGACAAAACTTGAATCAAAGCCTTCATAACAGTGTCCTTTCCCTCCTCTCCTCCCCCTCTCCACCCAAGCATCTCTGGAAGGGTGCAGTTTTCCAATGTTCATCCACTACTTGGAAGCAGAGTGGGAGGAGAAAAAAAAGAAATGAAAATGAAACCCCATTATACCTTCTTCCCTTGACAAGGAAGAGGTTACCAGGTAGCTCTCTTCTGAGGTGGCGAAGTGAAAGCGGTTCACATGCTGCCCTTCTTCCCAGAACTTGCCCTGGTTGGCTAAGTGAGAGGGGAGCTCAGCCCCACCATTACAAGGCTCCTAGTCCAAGGCCCTAAAAGGAAGCCTTGGACTAGGCTTCCTCCCTCCCCAACTGCTACTACATCACCACTTCATCACTCAGGGTATATCTACACTGCATAGCTATTTAGCTACGCCAGGACTATACAAGTCGCCCATTATTTCGAACTATTTTTTCAAAATAACAGGTGCACTATTTCAACATCCCGGTAAACCTCGTTGCACGAGGGATAAGGGATGGCTCAAAATAGCGTGTTATTTCAAAATAGATTTGACTTAAGATACGCAATTTCTGTTGCTCAAATTGCGTATCTTATTTCAAGTTTAGAGTGCTATGTAGACACACCCTCGGTCTCTGTTCAACTCCTGGTTCTCTGACTGCCTACATTCCTATTGACTAGGATAGGTAGCCCCTGAGATACCCTGTAACTTATTCATATTTATCCCTTATATAGAGTTTCACATCTCTTGACCTCCAAGTGATTTACAAGGGATGTATCATTGTCCACGTTACAGATGTAGAAACTGAGGCATAGAGAGATGAAGTCCAAGATTACCCAGAAAGCCATTGGCACAGCCAAGAACAGAACCCAGGTCTCCTGAATTTCAGTCCACTGCCCTATTGGGCCATACTATGTTTCCTCTTATAAAGAAATATCTGTAGTCCTACTTGCAGAATAAAATGAAAAGACGTATTGTTATTTAGAAGGAGTACAGATACTGAGACAGTAAATAAAAGATCTGTTATTATTCTACTCTGGCTACCCCCTCAGAAACCAAAGATGACATGTCTCTCATTACTCTGCATCATTTCCTCTATAATACATGAATCTTCACTAATTCAATGTATTTTGAGTTGTAAATAGTATCTACATTGGTATTTAATCAAATGCATATAAAGGACAGTTCACAATAGTATTGCTAAACTTCTAGTCTTTTATGGTCATATTTATAATAAGTGACAGTTACTGTAGCAGGAGACACTTCATATTAAACGAATTCAGGTTACATACACTTGTGTATATTGAGAATATTCCTGGTGATGCGTATTGACTATTGGTTAGATCAGGGGACTGGGAGTCAAGATTCCTGAATTCTTTTCAGTTATTCAGTCTTCACTTATTATGCATCTGTTCTACAAAAACACACTACCAGTTATACACTCTAAGAAACAGAAAATTATTCTAATATTCCTGTTAAACTAGATTTTAAGGAATCTATCCAGCCCAAATAATATGCAGCCTACCATACCATTTAGGTAAGTCACAAGTTCAAGCCAGCCAGTCTAGAAGAAAGGTTGACATGCTGTATAAAGCTGATAACTATGAACAGGACACTTCTGTGCGGGGCAGTTATAGTGCTGTATGGAATGCAGACGGGGGCTATGAGGAAGACGGGGAGTGTGATTGAAAGGTCTCTGGCTCTTGTGCAATGCAACTCCCTATCTGGGGCTATGTCCTCTTCCTGCTGCTGACAATTGATATGCCAGCTACTGTCCTAAAACACAACATGCCTGTCTTCAGCCCCTATGCAGTTCCAAGAACAAAGGAAAAACAGGGTCAACAACAAAAAAATGTTGTTCTGTGGGGTGGCTTTCGCTTCCAATCCTAGGGAAATAGGTGGAGGTGGCACTCCAAGACCCAGTCTTGACCCAGAGCACTCACTCAGCATTATATGGCCCCAATCTGATTGTCAGAAGGAGGAGGATCTTTCTAGCCCAATTGATGAGGTATTGAAACCAGTCATCCATTTGCATCACCTCTCTAACAATCTGTCTGTCTTCCTGAGATTCCCAATGGACACCTTCACCTCAGTGAGACTTCACCATTCTCTTCTCTCTGAAGGTATGTCTACATTACAGTGTTATTTCAAAATGTCTTATTTCAAAATAGTTAATATGAAATAGCTTATTTCAAAATAACACATCTACACACAAAATGCATTTTGAAATAGCGTTTTACTATTTCGAAATAGCGCGTCCACACTGAGTGGACACTGAATTGCATTGAAGGCCAGCCGGAACCCGGTCCAGGAGTTTATTTGTGTGGCTGCTGCCTGAGGCTATCTGAGGGTTGTGCTTAAAGGGACCCCCCACACCGGGCAGCCGGTTCTCAGCTTTCCCTGCTTGCTTGCCTACCTCAATGAGGGACAGCAAAGCATTTGTGTCTCTGTGTGCTCTGGTTGCCCTCACTCGGGACACCACAGTACTCTGCAATATGGAGCCAGAGATCCCCCTGGGCACTCTGGTGCATCTCGTGAATACATTGTTGCGAGCCTGGCTGCACTTTCTGAGGGAGGGATGGCTGCCAGTGGCTTGCTGGCTCATGTTTTGGGGCCACTGAGTCAGGGGCAGTGACTGCTGGCTCTGGACCGGCAGGCTTGGAGCTGGCACAGGCACTATGGCCAGAGTCAACCCCTTTAAGGGCTCTGGGGAGGGAGAAAAGTGTTCTTGTTTGAGGCTGGAGTGGCCACCAGGGCACCCTGGGAAGGCTGGAAGCCCCCTACTTTGAAATAAGTGTCTACACAACACTTATTTCGAATTGGCTATTTCAAATTTGGCATTTTTCCTCATAGAATGAGGTTTACTAAATTCGAAATAACTGCTCCACTATTTCAAATTTATTTCGAAATAGCGGTTTGGCTGTGTAGATGCTAGTAAAGTTCATTCGAAATAACAGCTGTTATTTCGAATTAACTTTGATGTGCAGACATACCCTGACAGATTTCCTTGTGGGTATGTCTACACTACCATCCTAGTTCGAACTAGGGTGGTTAATGTAGGCAACCGGAGTTGCAAATGAAGCCCGGGATTTGAATTTCCCGGGCTTCATTTGCATATTGCTGGGTGCCACCATTTTAAAATGTCCGCTAGTTCGGACTCCGTGCTTGCGGCTACACGCGGCTCGAACTAGGTAGTTCGGATTAGGCTTCCTATTCTGAACTACCGGTACACCTCGTTCCACGCTCTCCTTCTCCAAGGCCCTGCCCCACTCGCTCTGTGGAGATGGGGTACAGGAGTGGGAGGAGGGGGAGACCCTGACATTAGTAGCCCCCCTCTTCTGCCTCCCCACCCTGCAGAGCAAGCAGGAGACTCCTGGGGTCAGCTCCAATGCGACGGCAGGAGCAGCATGGCAGTGGGGGGTGGGGGGAGGAAGAGAGTGGCAGCTGAAGTGCTAGTACCTGATACCCTCCCAGCCAAAACAGTCAGGATCCCCTGTTAGAGGCTCCAAGATCTACCAGTAGATCCCAATGTATGGCAAAAGACTGCCTTGGCTTAAAAGGAGTCGTATAAAAAGTGGAAATTAGGACAAACTAGGATCTAGGGGTCATAATGGACCACAAGCTAAACATGCTCCAACAGTGTGACACTGCTGGAAAAAAAGCAAACATAATTCTGGGATGTATTAACAGGAGTGTAGTGAGCAAGACACGAGAAGTCATTCTTCTGCTCTACTCTGCACTGATTAGGCCTCAAGTGGAGTATTGTGTCCAGTTCTGGGCACCACATTTCAAGAAAGATGTGGAGAAATTGGAGAAGGTCCAGAGAAGAGCAACAAGAATGATAAAAGATCTAGAGAACATGACCTATGAAAGAAGACTGAAAGAATTAGGCTTGTTTAGTTTGAAAAGGAAAGGACTGAGAGGTGACATGATAGTTGTTTTCAGGTATCTAAAAGGGTATCGTAAGAAAGAGGGAGAAAAATTGTTCTCTTTGGCCTCTGAGGACAGGACAAGAAGCAATGGGCTTAAACTGCAGCAAGAGAGGTTTAGGTTGGAAAAACTTCCTAACTGTCAGAATGGTTAAACACTGGAATAAGTTGCCTATGGAGGTTGTGCAATCTCCATCTCTGGAGATATTTAAGAGCAGGTTAGACAGACATCTATCAGGGATGATTTAGACGATACTGGGTCCTGCCGACAGGGCAAGGGACTGGACTCGATGACCTCTCGAGATCCCTTCCAGTTCCAGTGTTCCATGATTCTAAGATCCACTGGTTGGGGACCACTGCTCTAGGGAATACGAGTTTGAAGAGTGACATAACGGAAGTGCCTTTTCTCAGTAGAATGTATCCTGCATAGCAGGGAGTCCCATGGGGCTTCTGAGGATCAGCGCCATAGATGCGATTTTTGTCTAGCTAAGATAATTAAAGGTTGCAAATGGTGCCAAATTCTTCACTAGATTATAGCCAGGTATATGAAAGTTCCTCTGGGGTGCTCAACTCCATTTATTCCTAGTGAAATCATTACTTTGAGGGATCAAGCCCTGTGAGTTGAATTTAATCCTCTTTCAGTGTCTAACAATGGGAACACTTAACACAAGAATGGCCATACTGGGTCAGACCAAAGGTCCATCTAGTCCAGTTTCTTGGCTGCTGACAGTGGCCAATCCCAGATGCCCCAGAGGAAGGGAACACAACAGGTCCTCACTTGATCCCTCTCCTGGTTTGAGGGGTTTGTTGTGAATATTTTGCACAGTGCTATATATATGACACATATATTCCACAACAGGATAGCTAATACACATTTCTACCACCATTTGAGGCAGTGAGATAAGCATTTTACAGACGGGTAAACTATAGAGGCAAGATTAATGGATCAACCAAATCAGTATCCGTTCTTATAGAAGAATTTGAGAGTGCCTGGGGTTCCCAGTCCCCTAGCTCACCCCACCAGTTCAGTAATGATTGCTGATTTATGCTTTCATACACAACTACTGCCTAATCTTTTCCCACTTTTTAAAATTTTGTCAGCCTTTGTATTCACTCTACAAAACCAAGGTCAACATCCCTTCCAAACACCTCAGCCTTGCTCCCCCTTCCCCTAGGGATCTCATTTGCTGAAAAAGCCAGAAAAATTTCCACAGGCTGCTTGCTTCTATATCTCATTGATAGTTGGAAGGTAACTTGACCCTCTAACCAAGATTTTCAAAAGTGGCAAGTGATTTGGGACCATGATTTTGGGATGCAAGATGCGCGGATGTAAAAGGTTAACCAGTTAACCATGCCAGGCAAAGGGCTGCTGCTCTCTGCAGGGCCCCTAGAGCAGCCCATTTCCATGGTGACCAGTCTGTCTCACTCTTCTCTTTCCCTCCGCTACGCTGCATGTTACATGCTGGCTCCCTGGAAACGGAGCCCAATAGGGGCTGCCGAGCAGTCAGCTCCCCGTCAGGGGCAGCCAATCCCACTCCTCAGGAGTAGGGATGCTGCTGGCCTCGCTCCCAGGGAGGCAGCTTTGCTGCCACATCAAAGCCTCCTCCCTGGGAATGGGACCAGTGGCAGCCTCTGCCAGCACCGCTCCCAGGGAAGCTTTATACTGCAGAGCCCATAGCACATGTAACCATGTAACTGCTATAAGTTTTTAGTGTTTCCACAGTTACATTTAAATGAATGTTTGTATCCCTACTATATACTCAGCACTCTGTCTCAAGATGGATATCCAAAACTTAGTCATTCTAGAATCATAGGGTTGGAAGGACTCAAGAGGTCATGGAGTCCTACCCCCTGCCCAAAGCAGGACCAATCCCAACTAAATCATCCCAGCCAGGGCTTTGTCAAGCCAAGACTTAAAAACTCTAGGGATGGAGATTCCACCATCTTCCTAGGTGGAGCACCAATCACTTTAGGCCAGCTAGGTCTCTGTCTTAATTTTTCTACCAGTGGCCAGGTCTACACTCATAGGCTACGTCTACACTGGCCCCTTTTCCGAAAGGGGCATGTTAATTTCACAGGTCGTAATAGGGAAATCCGCAGGGGATTTAAATATCCCCCGCGGCATTTAAATAAAAATGTCCGCCGCTTTTTTCCGGCTTTTAGAAAAGCCGGAAAAGAGTGTCTACACTGGCCCCGATCCTCCGGAAAAAAGCCCTTTTCCGGAGGATCTCTTATTCCTACTTTGTTGTGGAATTTTTATTTAAATGCCGCGGGGGATATTTAAATCCCCCACGGATTTCCCTATTACAACCTGTGAAATTAACATGCCCCTTTCGGAAAAGGGGCCAGTGTAGACGAGCCCATAGGGAACATCAAATCAAGATACACAACTCCAGCTACGTTATTTATATAGCTGGAGTTGACGTTTCTTATTTCCCCACCATCCCCACAGCATGAAGCCAACAGGAGCAAACACTCCCATCAGCTTCCCTTACTCCTTTCTTCTTTAAGTTCAATATTACACAAGATGAATAAATGTGAAATAATGAAGATCTTTTAAACACTACCTTCCCCTGGAGCAGTTCAGGCCCCTGACAAACACAAGTACTTTTTTTTTACCCTCTAATGACTCCAATCTATGTTTCATTAGGAAATACTTCCCATTATAACTATACTAACCCTTTTACATTTCTATTACACTGTTAGTGGTTTCCAGTCAAGTCTCTGTGTTCATTTAAGTGACCTTGACTGAGACATATAGCAGTTTTATTCTCTGGAATGTCTCCAACCTCCTTTTGTAATAACTCCACATTTTGCCAGTATCTCCCTAAACCTCTTCCAGGATCTAACAAATAATCAGGTACCAAAAATTGGGTTGTATTTCCATGTCTTATCTTCTGCCTATCCTTCCAAATCATACTCTTTTATAAGTGATTGTCATCTTCCAGCCAAGTTTATGTTCATAATGTCAAACTTTTCTTTAGGCCTCAGTCACTTTTGTTTTATTCACTAGATTTAGCATTTTTGCTCGGTATTTATATTTTAATCAACAACTGTACTAGAACCTGTAAACGCCTATATACATCTCGTATTTTGCTTTTTGGGAGGAATATCTAATCTTAAAAGATTCTATATCAGGCCCTGGGCATGCATATTTCCCTATCTGATTTATCAAAAACATTTCCACCTCACTGCTGCTACAGGTTGCAGCCCAATGTCAGAATTTTCATTTCAGGATAACTGGTGAATTTACACCTTGGTCAACTGCATTCTCCAGCAACAAGAGCTGTCACATACAAATATCTGTCTTTCCAGATGGACCATTTCAAAAATTTAACAAGAAGCTACCACTGTTGCTAAGATTTCTTAAATATTTTGCATCTTAATATACTCCTTCATACTCAGACATACAATTTTAATTTAGAAGTAACATACCATCCTTTTTTTTATTTGTTCCAGTCCTTTCAAAGGGAGAGACAGATTTACAGTAATCAACAAGAACCGGAATCAAAGCCCAGTGAAATCAAAGCAAGAGATCCCACTGACTTCAATGGACCTTGGATCTTACCCATAAAAGCAGAATAATTTGGCCAAACACATACCAATTTTATTCAGAAAAACTGAACAAATACATCTAGACTCCCATCTCCAAAGCTAAGAACGTAAAAGAGAATATTGGAAGACTCAAAACATGATAGAAATAAAAAATATCTTTATCCTTTATTAAAAAGCAAACACAAAGACATAACTTTTAAGCTAGACACAGAATAGCGACTTGTCTCCCAAACTTCAGTGCATCACTTTAGCAAACATATTTACAGCCTGACCCGAGGCCCACTGTAGTTAATAAAAATTTTCAATAGACTTAAATAAGTCAGTTCTACACTGAGCATTGCTTTTAGCACCCACCCATCAATCACTATGCCCACAACTCACAAGTTTGCTTTTTGATTTTCTCATACCTAAGGCTGCAACAAGTTTTAATGGATTTATAGTTACAATAAGAATTAAAGTAATTATTTCTATGAGAGATGAGAATAATGTAGATTTAATAACGATCAGGCAAGATGATACTTTAGGATAAAGTTGAGATAGTTTAGAAAAATAATGCAGAAAAAATACTTTATTTAAGGCTGTCTATTATAGTGGCTCTCAAACTTTCCAGACTATTGTAACCTTTCAGGAATCTAATTTGTCTTGCACACCTGTAACATTCACCTCACATAAAATCTACTTGCTTATAAAATCAGACACGAAAATACAAAAGTGTCACAGGACACTATTTCCTAAAAATTGCTTCCTTTCACATGTTACCATATAATATAGAACAAATACATTGGAATTAGGGATATTAAATTTAGATTAATTAACTAATCAAATAGTCGATGGGATTTGCATCAACTATTTGATTAGTCTATAAGGGCAGCTCTGCCTTTGAACTGTAGCAAGAGCCCAACTGTAGCAAGAGCCCAGTTCAAAAGCAGAAGCCCCACAAGGAGCACGGAGCTAGTGGGGGACTGGCCCCATGCTTCCTGCAACACCTAAGCCTTTGAAATGTACAAGAGTCCTGGCAGGGCTCCTTTACATTTCAAAAGGAAACCCTGCATGAAGCACGGAGACAGTGAGGGAGTCACCCACTGGCCCCACGCTCCCTGTGGGGCTTCTGCACTACAGGGCTCTTGTACATTTCAAAAGCAGAATCACAGCAGAAGCAGTGCAAGTGGAGACTGCTTCAGTCCCCATGCCATTTCCCGCTGTGCCTCTACCTCCCCTGTCTCCCATGGACACGCTGCTGGGGGAGAACTGGTTTTTGACCTGGTTTCCCCAGAACTGGCTCCTGCTCCCCCCTTTGCCACCACTCTCTGATAAAGGGGGTAAAGCGACTAGTCGCATCACTAGTCGACTAGTCACTTACATCCCTAATTGGAATATCAATATTATACTTACAATTCAGTGTGTAGTATATAAAGTGGTATAAATAAGTCATTATCTATATGAAATTTTAGTGTGTACTGATTTGCTCATGCTTTTTATGTAGCCTGTTGAAAAACTAGGCAAATATTTGGATGAGCTGATGTGCCCCTCAAAGACTTCTGTGTATCTATCCCCCAAGGTATGTGTACCCCCAGTTTAGAACCACTGTACTATTCCATTTCTTATCTTTGAATGAAAACATTCTGGTTTTGAATATTAAACATCCCATAGCCAAATTCATGCATTATTAATAAAATAAATAAATAATAAATCATAGAAAATAGAACTAATTATATCTCAAAAGCATAACATCATTTAAATAGTAGTATTTGCTGTGCTAACACATTAACTGAGATATTCAAAGTTAATCATCATAAGCATTCGTTTGGCTGGCAAGCATCTTTCTAAATTAAGAGGGACCAAAGCTGCAAAATACTAGATCTAGATTTTAAATGTGAGGGTGTTTTGGACCTGAAGGTTTGGTTCAGCAGCTCATTATAAAGATTTGAAAAATTAGGAAGTGGAAACAGGTCTGAGTTTAAACCCAAACCAGGGAGTGACTATCTGGGGCTGTCATTCAGACGACTCTCAATTCCAGTGGTTGTATGCTCCTTGTCTTTGTTATCTTCATTCATTGTATTGAGCTATAAGCTTGGGCAGCCACTTTAAAAGGTTAAAAACCAGACATTAAACATTTATTTTCCCCGGTTTATCATCTCTGGCTTCCTCTTCTACACTGGACCATGACTCCAGTACTTCCCTACAACTTGACTGAGTTATTAAAAGTGATAGGCAAGTGTAGAGAATACAACAAAAGTGTAGTAATGCGCTGAGTGACAGCCAATAAACCAAGGTATAAGGGTAATTCCACAAATTATCAGCTTAACATTTATCTCTGTTTAAAATTTTAGCTCTACAAAGTCCAAACATGATGCAGATTGCTGATTCATGATTACTGTGCCAATAAAAGAAAACTTGATAATCTCTTGAGGTCTTTCCAGTTCTAGTACAGGCAGTCCCCGGGTTACGTACAAGATAGGGACTGTAGGTTTGGTCTTAAGTTGAATTTGTATGTAAGTTGGAACTGGTACATATTGTAGGAGAAACTCTAGCCAAACATTTCTCCAGAGCTCAGTTTTATTCTCCCACACCTCACTTCCCTCAGTCCTTTATTCTCAAGCTGAGGTGTCTGCTGAGAAAAGCCGCTCTGCGTCTCCCTGGTCTCCTGGGGGGGGGGGGGGGGGAGGCACTAGCTTCGCGTCTCCCTGGTCTGCTGGGGGGAAGCAGCTAGTGCGGGGTTGCCTCACCCCGTTTGTAAGTAGGGATACGATGTAAGTCGGATCCATGTAACCCGGGGACTGCCTGTAGTCTATGATTCGGCGGGAGACCTAACACCCACTAAAGAACCCTACAGCTTGCTGGAGCTGGCCTACCTGGTTTATGTCAGAGTTATGGTCTGGATTTTCAAAGTTAATTGGGCAATTGTACATTTGCTATAACTAATTAGTGCATGGAAATACTGTGATTTTACATACAAATGGTTATTTGCATGTACATAAGGCCATGACAAATCTAACGTATCTATGTGCAAAATATCTGATTTGTATGCTGAATCATTTATATGCACAAATTAAGGGCCAAATACATCTCTGAAAATCTTGACTTATGTGGTTTTGCAAAGATTTTAATATTTTTATAGAAACACAGAAGTTAAAGGTGGAAAAAGACTTACTAAGTGATCTCCTTGCTGTTGCAGTACATCTCCTTGCTGTTGCAGTATAGATTCTCACCGTATAAAATAATAATATTTTAAAAGAACTTGCAAAACCATGAAACACTGAGGGTGTATGCAGAATGCTGAGTTTTTTCAAAAAAAGAGAGGCCTTTTTTCAAGAAATCTTCACCTGCATCTAAACTGCTGCCACGTTCTTTCAAAATTAAATCGAAAGAATGTGGTGGGTTTTTTTGAAATTGGTAAACCTACTTTTACCAGGAAGAACACCCTTTTTCAAAAGAGCTCTTTTGAAAAAATGAATTCTTGAATGCAAACAGGGCTTTTTTGAAAGAGAACATCCAGACTGCCTGAGTACTCTTGAAAAAGGGGATCCCTTTTTCGAAACCCTTGTGGCTGTCCAGATGATCTCTTTCTAAAGAGGCTTTTTGGAAAGAGCTCTTTTGAAAAAGCCTCTTTCGAAAGAGGCTGTAGTCTAGACATACCCTGATTCAAACTTCCTTTGGTCTGCTAGGACAGCTCAAGTCTGCAGTGGAATACCATACATGGTGAAAGCTGGTACATCAATATCTATGAAAACCTGCAATGTCTGGAAGATCTGGAGTTTGCATACGTAAGAGAAAGAGTCTGTGTTTAAGTTATTCATTTCCTCAATCGTTCCTCTGACATTCAGTAGACTAATAATGTGACTAGGCTTTTGGTTTTATAGTTTCTTAGCAACTGAAAAGGCTGTTTATAAACTAGTGTTGCTACCATTTTCCCACAGCTCTACTGGTCACATGCTTCAATTTTCTTAGGTGTACTATTATTTTTAATCGAGACAAGATGGAAAGTAAGAAAGATAATGAGTTCAAATTATTGTTTACTTTGGGATTAATCCAATGTAGTAAGGGACAAAGTCAATGAAGGTGCTGATAGCCATTAAATTGGAACATGCACACATAATCCACCCATTACTTATATCTACAGTCACTATCACTAAATGTTAGGTTTTTGCATCTCCATTCCCTTTTCCAACTTTGGATTTGACATGTGTCTTAAAGCACAAAAGGACTAACATTCTCTACCCCTCAGCGTGGTAATAGTTGATTTGTAGTGTTGATTATAGTCCTGCTCTAAAATTCTATGTGGGCCAGCAGAAACTTTTTGATGTTGTTTTGAAAGAAAATGACTTTTCAACTAAATGAAAAAAAGAGGTTGCTTCCGTTCCCTAGGCTTTTTCCCACTCAGTCTCAATATTATATTTCTTCGGTATATTTTAAAACAATACGAATACTTTGACATATTTTACATAGCCCAAAATGCATCTTTATACACACACAATTTTGCACTGTTAGGACTCATACAATATACAATTTGTGTAGAAGCTACATACTACTTGAAATCTCCTCTAAAGCAGGAAAATTGGCAAATTTTTTTCCACTTTTTCCACCTATAGAAATGGATGGTCCCATTACCACAAGTATCTGAGCTCCCCACAATTTTAATGCATTTATCCTCACAACACCCCTGTGAGGTAGGCAAATGTGGTTATTTGCATTTTACATATGGGGCACTGAGATACACAGAGTAAGTGATAGTAGTGGAGCAGGTACCTGGATCGTGGTCTCCTGAGCCACAGGAACATCTTTCTTCTCATTTTCTGAGAAATGTAACATACGACTTTTTATTTTTATTATACTGAGAGTCTCATATTTTACACTCAACATATATGTCATTTTTCTTTCATTAGTATAATATTTTTGTTATAATTGGTGCTATATTGGTGAATTAGTGCCTGAGAAACTGAATTATTAAATATTTTGTACCATAATGGCTTGTGATTATGGTTCTTCCAGGCCCTAACCGGGGCAAAAGAAAACAATAAGCACTGTGTTCAGATACACATGATAGCAACATTCATATACAGAATATCATTCAGTTCTGTGCTAGCCACAATACTCCTCTTATTTCCCAGAAGACTTCAGTCTTTTCTCATTAGCTACCTTTATAACCATTAAAACAGCAGACTTACAAGGTCAGCTCTTGTTCAAGAAGATATTTTTTAACAACAGAATCAATACTCAACCTGCTTAGTCATTACATGCTTTTAAAATATACAACAAAAATGTATCATTTAAAAACATTTTGCTTTTAAAATAATCATATGATTTCTAATCCCTGGAATTTTTCAGTGGCATGTTCCACTAGACTGTCTGTCATAGCCTCTATAGCAACTAATGTAAGGTTTGGCATACGTAATTTTGTAAAAGGAAAATACCAGAGAATTTGTGTTTCTTTTTTGTTTTCTTTTCTCTCAGAAGGGTATGAGCAGGGGTTGGCAAGATGCATCCCAGTGGCCGGATCCAGCCCGCATAACACTTTGATCCAGCCAGTGGTCTGCATCTGGCCACTTTCAATTTACATCCTGCTGCTTGTGCCAGTGAATTTCCAGGAGGGGCTAAGGCAGCAGGATCCTATTTAAATGGCTCACAGTCACGGTGCTACCTTGGCAGGGGCAGAGCTGTGAACTTTTTAAATAGCCACAGACACCCCGGGTGGCTGTCAGGCAATGCAGTAGTGGCGGGGCAGAGAGCCCTTTTCTGTGTTTTTAATTCTATGTCTCCAGCCCGACACCTCTGCGGGGAGGCTACTCCCTGGTCTCACCCCTTCTGCCCTAGGCCCCAGTCCTTCTGGGGGAGAAGAGGGAGGTGGAGCTGGCCTGTGACCATGTAGCAAAATTCATTCAGTGGCTCCCCTGTGAAAATGATTGTCCCCTCCCCTGGTTAAGAGTATCCACTCTTGCAAAAAATCTAACATAAACCTGGGGGGAGGATTATATAAACTATTCACATGCTGCTCAATAGCTAATTTCTATAATTCTATGTGCAACAAAGCAAAAAACACTTTATTTTCCTGCATTCTTATGAGTACAACCACCGCCAATGTAATTCAGGGGAGAATTGCTCACCACAGGGTCAGAATCTCAGCTGGTGTAAATCAAATCCATTAAGTTGCCAATTTACACCAGTGAGAATCTGGCCCACAATCTTTCATCATCTTCTTCCTTTTATAATTAATTGTTACAAAATAAAAACTCCTTAACAAAAAACACTAATGGCTGTATGTAAAATTCCCTACATGTAAATTCAAAAGGCTTATCATATGGTGAGAATGACAAACAAGCTCTTATTTACTCTAACAAGAGGGCCTGTCTACAATTCAGTGAAAGCCCAAAGTTCAAACGCAGGCTCCATCCTCAGGCTCCAACTCTACTTCTGTCTACACACAAAAGCTGTGTCTACATTGGCACCCTTTTCCGGAAAAGAGATGCTAATGAGACAAGTCGGAATTGCAAATGCCGCAGGGGATTTAAATATCCCCCGCAGCATTTGCATGAACATGGCTGCTGATTTTTCCGGCTCGGGGCTTTGCCGGAGAAAAGCGCCAGTCTAGACGGGATCTTTCGGAAAATAAAGCCTTTTCCGGAAGATCCCTTATTCCTCTTAAAATCAGGAATAAGGGATCTTTCGGAAAAGGCTTTATTTTCTGAAAGATCCCGTCTAGGCTGGCACTTTTCTCTGGCAAAGCCCCGAGCCGGAAAAAAGTGGCAGCCATGTTCATGCAAATGCCGCGGGGGATATTTAAATCCCCCGCGGCATTTGCAATTCCGACTTGTCTCATTAGCATCCCTTTTCCGGAAAAGGGTGCCAATGCAGACACAGCCAAATAGTGCTCACTGAAGGTGTGGACCCAAGATTGCACTGAAATGAAGAGTTCAAGCCTAAGTCAAGCCAGGACTTAGGATTTATGTCCTATTATTGCTCTGCAGCATAGATGCAGCCACACTGGACTCATGGTTTGGGAATCTGCCAAAATTACCCCACAGTCCCATGGGTTGACATTCTTTGTCCTATGGCCAGTCAAGTTTGAGGAAATTCAAGTTTTCTCACACTGCAACATGAACAAAGGGCTAACGTGGGCACCTTCTGGGAAGCCATTAGGATATGGGCAGCTGCACTTGGGTCCACACAATGCAGTGCAGATTGTGGAACCTCTGATAGGGACTTAGGGTTCAACAATTCAGGTTACAAATGAGTGTAAATACTGACGCCCTATATTAACAAACCCAATGTCTGCTAACTTGACTTCTACAAACCTTAGACTTACTCGGGACATACCCGTACCGATGTTAAATATATTTTGTCAGAACCTCACATAGTGTAAATTTGGATAGCTCCACTGAAGTCAATGGAGTTGCACTGATCTATGCTAGTGGTGGAACTGGTCCCACATGTCAAATGAATAGGGGTTACTTATTTGTTTATCTAGCTATAGAAATAACATGATCTTGTATGTTTGATCTTGAAAGAATACTGCATATTTTCTAAATCTTAATGAGAAAAGAAGACTCTTATATTCAAGGCAAACTGATCAGTTCAAAAACACACTTGTAAGTCAAAATCCACCGTGGCTTTATTTCACCTCCATATAGTAACCCTGCAAGAGTTAAGCATTATTTCAGCTTTCAAAACAGGGTATAAATATAACTTCAATGATTTTTAGGCTCTGTTTGTGAGCCCTCTGAAAAAGGGTGAATTTCACCCCATATCCACATTCCTTTGTATAGGCTTTGGGGTACAGATTTAACCATAAAGAACTATGAAGTTTTGCAAATTTCAGAATACAGTCAACAGGCTCATAAAACCTAAACTTCTTGTGAAAGTAATTATTCTCCTAAGGACATGGAAGTTTATGCACTGTTTTTTACCATAAAATAGACAAGCCCTCCATTTTACTAAATACTCTCAGTACTCTAGTTGTTCAGCAGAGCAGCACTCCTCTAACCATATGCTATAAAACTGATCCTTCCCCCTGAAAAAAATGACCTATTTGAAAATTATGTAACTTCACATAACCAACAGACACTGCACGTAGGAGTTAATGTGCTATTTTATGCATAATGTGATGATTAAACTATACTAGATTTTTTTGCTCCCCTTCTGCAGCCGTCCCCACTCAGATAGATATACACAAACATAGCAAATGACTCTCCTTGCCCAAAATACAAACTGTGAATTCAGCACATTTTCTTCATAAAAACATGACACTGATATGGAAATGACCTATTTTTACTTGAACAAGGCTGCTAAATATCTCACAAAGTTTCACTGTAATATTTATGCAAAAACAGATTGTGAAGTACTTTCCCATAAAATGCTTACTTCCCTCAAATTGACTAATAAGATAAAGCATAATCAAGAAACTTGAAAGAAACATTTCACCCATTACCACATATTTTAAAACCCCATGTAATTGTTTTCATCTCTGTGATTAATTTGTTTGTGGTTTTTCTGCACTGAAGGGAGTAAAAGACTGAAAATGAAATAATCCACTTCTCTCCCTTCTTCTCCTCCTAATAACTTTACACTTTGAAAATGATGATAGATTGGCAGCATGACAGATTCATGCTGCTCTAGTAGCCATGAAATAGAAGGTCTGTTCTATTTAAAGGCTGAGAAGCTCATTTTGTGCCAGTGACACTTACCCACAGACAGCTATGCAAGCCACAGTATGTGGTCAGATTGTGCCATGGACTTTAGGACACAGGAGCTGAACTTGCAATGACAAATCCATATTACTGTGACCTAGTTTTAATCCAACATAAAGCATGTGGCAATTTAGTGATCAGAAATCATTTAAAGTAGATGGCTTAGGGAGCTGCTTGAAGAGAACATTACTTTACAGCCTTGCCTTTGAACTGCAGCATATTATGAATGCATTAACCAAGTGTGCTATTATAGTACCTAATCCTGCTCCTGCTGAAATCAATGGCAAAACACCTATTGACTTAATTCAGTGGCATAGAATCAGGCCTCCAGACAGTATCCTGCATCTATAGTATCTGTTTAAAATTCTCATTGCTATAAATACACTGTAATCATTATTTAGGCTCTAAATTGACATCACACACATTATTATTAGCTCTATTTGTACAGCTAGGAAACTGTTTCACATTAGCATATCTTGCAAAACTCTGGGCCTGATGCAGCTCTCACTAAAATCAAGTGCAAAATTCCTATTGACCTGAATGGGATCAGATCAGCTTCTTCATGAATTGTGAATTTTCTCAAGTATATTGTGTGTATTTTGCTACAACAATGAAAATGAAATAGTTTTAAAGAGGACAGAATTTAAGGGTCAGATCTTTAGCTAGTATAAAGAGTCAATGAAGTTCCAATGACATACATTTTCTGAGATTCTGACCTACATGCTTCACTGTTCCTTTATTGCCACTCAATCTAAATAACAACACTTCAGATCATTTACTTTGAGGCAAGGACTTTGTCTTCCTCTGCTTTTGAAAGCATCTAGCACATTCAGGGCACTACAAAAATCTAAATAACCCTGGTATTAAGCACTTATCAAAACTTTTACAAAAGTTAAAGGGAGAGATTGTCAAACACATAAAGAATATTTAGGTTCCCAACTCATTGACAGTCAAGGAGAGTAGGACACCTAAGGTTTGTGCCTTTGAAAATCCTCCTCCTAATTAACTAGTTCGCCCTTCCCATTAGGAAAATATTTTATTCTCTCCATTTTACCCTGCATACAGTTTAACAAATGCTATACCTAAAATTGAAAGAAAATAAATAAACACATGCAATTAAAATACATATGTTTAAGTGCTACAAAGCCAGTTCAAAGGCTACCACATTTTGGGCTGAAGAACACTCTGAGCCCAGGGAAATGAAATCTCAAACAGTGGGGGCTATAAGATATTGCTGCTATCCCTCCTACATTTGCTATATGAGAATCCAAAATGCTAGTATGTCTCAGAGTTTTCCTATTATCTACATAGTTTACAAAACAAAACATTGCATTCTAACCCTAGAGATGAATCTTCAGCTTTAAATCCTAACTTCACACTCACAGCTCTATTTACCCTGGGCCAAAGCAAAGCCACAGATCTGACCATACTAAAACTATGCAAAAGTTAGGGTTGCCAGATGGCTTAACCAAAAATACCAAACACCCAACCACTCCCCCCCACCAAAAAAACACTGTTGAGAAAAAAAGGGGGAGACCAAAGTTGTTAAGCAAAAAACAAACAAAAAAACCCCTCAGCATGGCCCCTTTAAGACCTTTGGGGCTTTTTTTCCCGGCAGCCATCTTGTTTTCTTACTCTGCTGGAATAGAGCTCCCCTGCTGAACCAGGTAAGCCCAAGGTGGGAGGCTAGGAGTCCAGGTCGGGGGGAACCCAGGGGCTGGGCTGGTTGCTGACTGTGTATAGGGTTGCCAGGTGTCTGGTATTTTCACCTCCTGGCAGGGGAAAAAAAATCAGAAAATACTGAACATTTTAGGTGTTCGGTATTTTCTGATTTTTTTTTTTTTACCAGACAGGAGGCGAAAATACCAGACTGTCCGGGTCAATACCGGACACCTGGCAACCCTAGCCAAAAGTTCATCTCTACACTCAGGATTTGTCTATATGGCAGAGTAATGTGCCCTGTGGGAGTGTGATTCCTAAAACACACTAACACGTTGTACATTATCTGGTCTAGTGCATCCTGCAAGCACACACTAAATGTCTGCTAGCTGATTGGGACAAGAACAGTGTAGACTAGTGGTCAGAGAGGACAGCAGCCCTTCTTGTCAAGGTCTGAATCACAGTCAGTAGCAAAGAACAAAGCGAAGATCAACTGAAGGTTGCGTCAGAATCCACAACCAGGAGCTAGAACCCAGTGTCAAACCAAACTAGAGAGCAGGAACTGAAGCAAGCACAGTGCTGGCAAGGAGGAGTTCTAGGCAGGGGCAAGACAGAGGCCAGGTAAGAACAGCAGCAGATATCACTGGAGTCAGCACAGCAATGGAAGCTGTAGCTACTGCTAGCTTAAGAGTCAGCCTGCTTGCTTCCACAGCATAGTTAAGCATGCAGCTTGCTGCAGGCCTAATTCCAGACAATGTTTCCTTAGCATGCTTTACTATTGCACTACAATAAAAAAAACAACAACAGGTCCTATCAAATTCATAGTCCATTTTGGTCAATTTCATGGTCATAGGATTTTAAAAATAAAAAATGACATACGGTTTAAAGTGTATAAGTCCTGATCCAAAAAGGAGCTGGGAGCAGGGGGAGGGCAGAAGGTTTTTGTAAGAAGGACTGTGGGGGGTTGTGGCACTGCTACCCTGTGCTGTTGCAGGTGATGGTGCTGCCTTCGGAGTGGGGTAGCTGGAGAGTGGAGTCAACAGCTGCCACTCTCCAGCTGCCCACCTCTGAAGATAGCACAGAAGTGACAGTAGCAATACTGTGACTCCCTAAAATAACCTTGTGATCCCCCTGCAACTCCATTTTGGGTGAGGAACACCAATCTGAGAAATGCTGGTCTCCTGCATGAAATCTGTATAATATAATCCTGTTTTGTGGGTAAAGGCACAAAAAGACTAGATTTCACAGTCTGTGATACTATTTTTCATGACTGAGAATTTGGAAGGACCTTACCAACAGAGAACATTTAATGTGCACCAACATGGCCTATGCTGATCAATTAACATGCCCTTCAACGATCACACCCCATAATGCATATTACCCCAATCTTGTAGACAAACCCTCAGACTTCATAGTTAGGCCCATTTCTAGTTGTACAAATATCTGAACTGTAGGTAAAGATTTCATATGTTAGCACTTAGAATGGTCACCTGCTTTAGCTCCATCAGAGGTAACAACAAAGGAGGTACTTATTTCTGATCTGGATCTATCAGAACCAATTGTGAGTAGCTGCAAGTGAAGCATCTTTTCTTTGCTCTTGATACAAACCCTTTTATACATCCAGAATATCCCACATAGATCTTCAAATACTCTAATACATTGTGGGTGGGCTGCATTCGTGCTGGAAGCATACAAGGCATTTTAAAATGTGGACTTATAGCTCCTGCCTTATGCAGCCTGCTTACACACCAAATTTCATACATATGCACACCAGTCCAGTTAATACATCTTACAGCATTGATTCTGTAGATGTAACGCACCACTCTGCCAAAAATCTGACATACATGCTTAGATTTTCAATTGGCTTGTTTACGTCCATGCAAATATTAAAAAATGAATCCTGTTAGATGAGCAAATAAAGGTACTGGATGCACGGTTGCCCAACCTACACGTACAAATGTCCATCTGTGCATGCAAACGGGTAAATGAAAATGCCTTAAATACAAACTAACTGAAAGGTGGCTGAAAATGTGGCTTGAAAAACTGTATCTGTTTCTTTTTAGAGATTAGAGAATACAATCCATTAACTGCTTTAAGAAATGGATGTCTCTTTCCAAGACACAATTGATATCCTTCAGAAAATCAGCAACATTAACAACCTTCCTCAAAATACCATCTTCCCATCATGGCTGTCATCTCCCTTATACACTAGCATCCCTTACAACTATAGTATTGCTGACTGTCTCAAATAGATATTTGAATATAATGGAAACAGCCTTGGGTCCTAAAATGGATCCCAAATAGGCTAACTTCTTCCTGAGCAATGTTAAGGAGAATTTCTGGACAAATGTACCACAAATGCAATGATATATCTGAGATGATGAAAATATCATTAATGTCTCTAAACAGATGATGAAACTTGCTCATTGATTTCTACTACAACTTCACCAACCACCACTATTCCATCAAACTCTCTCTAGAACACTTCCACACCAGTATCAACTTCCTGGACACCAAAATCAGATTCAATGGAATCCCACGGATGACTATATACAAGAAACTCATAAAGCCAGTAACCACCCTAAATAAACAAATAAATAATATATATATATATATATATATATATATATATATATATATATATATATATATATCTGCTCTCTACAGCCAGTCACTCAGCCCTAGTCTACACTGGGGAGTTATTTTGAAATAACCGCCCTTATTTCAAAATGATAAGTAGAGCATCCACATTACCAAGCTCGTTATTTTGAAATAAGGGGTTGGTATTTTGAAATCTGTACTTCTGCTTTTCTTGGGGAATAACACTTATTTTGAAATAGTATTTCAAAATAGCATTAGTGTGGACACTCTGCTACTGCTACTTCAAAATAACTACTCCCAGAGTAATTTGAAGTAATTACTCCCTAGCACTTCCTGGGGTTCTAAGTCGAGGTAGCACATCCACAATAATGAAGCCTGCCATGGACTAATTTCGAGGCTCCCCAATAGTGAGGACTCGTTATTTTGATTTTGTTATTTCAGTAGTTATTATTTTGAATTTAGTTATTTCAAAATAATTTCCTAGTGTAAACATGCCTTCAGATACCACAGAATATGATGAAAGTCTGGGATATATACCTTAACATGTTTAAAACTGCTTTTACCAGCAAGGACACTGAACTAGAGAAGTAGATTCCACCACAGAGTGGCCCATAATATTTTGGGAGTACCATATACAATGAGAAAAAATGCTTCAATAAAGAAAAAACCAAACTCTCCAACTGCACACCCCTAGTTGTCACTTACCACCCCATCCTGAATCCATATGGGTATCATGAAACAATTACAACCCATGCTCAATGGGAACCACATCCAGAAAGAAATCTTTCCTGAACCCTCTCTTCTGACCCTTAAATAGCCCTCAGTCTTGCCAAACTCATCATCAGAAGCAAGCTCTCCAGAGACTAAGGCGCACCAATTCAAGGAAGCACCACACTCTGTCAAAATACGAGATGAAAAACCTGCAGCTGTATTTGCATTGCTATGATGATCAAGTCCCCCCACAAGACACCTTTCAAGATCCATACGTCCTACACAAGGCTATCAAAATATGTGAGGTATTCCATCCAGTGTACTAAGTGCCTCAATAACAACTATGTAGATGAAAGCAGACAATCACTCTGCTCTTGAATGAGCTCACACAGAAAAATTACAAAAGACAAAACCACTCTATCACCATTGCAAACATTACAAAAATGATCACTCTCTGACTTCCCAGTCCTAGGCCTCAAAGAAACACAAATTATGCCTTCAAAAGACAAACCTGAAAGCTTAAATTCATAACTTTTTTAAACATTAAAAACTAGGGACAAAAAAATCACATAAAAGTTCATCGGTTAAACTTTATGTTTAGCCAGTTAACCACTTACTGGGAATCCACAGAAAGGGGCCGAGTGCACTGAACAACATCACACCACAGGCAGGAACTTGCTCCACTCCAAACTATAAGTTTAACTGGGATTTTAAACTTATATTTACATGGGGTTTTACATCCGCACTATGTAGATGGAAAGCTTGTCTCATTCATCAACATAAGTCGATGCAATACAAGATATTACCTCACTCACCTTGTCTCTCATTAGAGACATTTACAGTTTTATAATTTCTTCGTTAGGCTGACATTTTGCATTTTCATACTGTCTTATTAGTCAGAGTTTGGTCCAGCTACCAATAAAGTTAATGACATAACTTTCATTGACCTCAATAGCATCAAGATCACGGTCCATTAGTGTTCAAATTGAGGTGGTTTTTTAAAGCGATTATACACACATTTCTCACCATTGCTAACTGAAAAAATAGGAGGGAAATTGAAATTAAATGGAAAGTTTAGTGGGTGCTATTGAGTGCATATTATAATTAGAGCCTTAAGTGTTTTCAGTGAAGGCTGCCTACCCAGCAAAGAATAGGCATCACTTGCCCTGTTTTGAGTCAGTCAGGGTATGTCTACACTACCCCGCTAGTTCGAACTAGCGGGGGTAATGTAGTCATCCGCAGTTGCAAATGAAGCCCGGGATTTGAATTTCCCGGGCTTCATTTGCACGAAGCCGGCCGGCGCCATTTTTAAATGCCGGCTAGTTCGAACCCCGTGCCGTGCGGCTACACGCGGCACGGAGTAGCTAGTTCGGATTAGGCTTCTAATCCGTGAACGAGGTGTACAGCTAATTCGGATTAGGAAGCCTAATCCGAACTAGCTACTCCGTGCCGCGTGTAGCCGCACGGCACGGGGTTCGAACTAGCCGGCATTTAAAAATGGCGTCGGCCGGCTTCGTGCAAATGAAGCCCGGGAAATTCAAATCCCGGGCTTCATTTGCAACTGCGGATGACTACATTACCCCCGCTAGTTCGAACTAGCGGGGTAGTGTAGACATACCCTCAGATACCACAGCATCTTTTCATGCTAGATTTCTTTTACTATTATACCCATTAAAGAGACAAAGTTAGTGACTTAATACTTTATTGGACCAACTGCTGTTGGTGAAAGAGACTAGAAGAAGAGCTCTGTATGGCTCAAAAGCCTGACTCTCTCTCCAACAGCAGATGGTCCAATAAAAAGATATTACCTCACTCACCTTATCTCTCTTGGGACTCACATGGCTACAACAACACAGTTCCTGGTTTCAGATATAACCAGGCTTATAGTGCAGACAAACAGAAAAAAAATCACATCAGAGAAAAATCCATGCTGTCTAATCTAAAAAAATGTGAGGGCTGTGTGTATTTTTCAGTCCTGCTGTCAGGAGGATTTTTAGGATGCCCCTGCACAGCAGTTCTAATAACACAAGAGAAACATAGTGACAGGTTTTCCAAAGAATTCAGGGACAAAATTTTAAGTGCTCTTCAACCACAGCTAGAGACAGTTTTTCAGCTCCCATCTAGGCACCAAAGTAAGGGTCAGATTTTTAGCAGCACTCAGTACCCAGCTGCCCCTACTATGACATGAGGCTGGGATTTTCAAGAGCTCAGCATGGTGAGTACATTTCTGTATTGGGGGGACAAATCTACTACTGCAGGGTTTTTACACATTCCTTGGAAGCATCAGATGGTATGTACAGTCAGAGACAGGATACTAGGTCAAGATGGGTCTCAAAACTGGTCCAGTGTGGCAATTCCTATTTTCCTATGCAAATCAGGTCCAAAGAAAAAGTGTAAGAACCCATCTGGGTTTAAAAAAAAACTTTAAAATAGTTTCATGGTGAGGATTTAGGAATATTAGACTAAAAAAGACCCTGGGTCATCAAATGTAGTACCCTACTACCAATCATATAATCCCATTCAGAAATTTGTCATGGTCCATTTTAAAAGTTTGATTTACGTGTTCTATTATAAAAGTTCAGGCACTCCTGTTTCTGGTAATTTGTTTCTTTTAAAAAGATCAAATAAATGAATATAGGTAAGTCCTGTATAGCTGAATCCCAATGATTAGAGCCCTGCATAGATACAAAATTTGTATCCACATCCACAAAAATTAGCCATGGATGCAGTTACCCATGGATATAAAGTGGCTATCCATAATTCTGCAGGATTCCAAATACAAAATTTGTATCTGCATCCACATCTGCAAAAATGAGCTATGGATATCCACCTGTATATCTGCAGATGTGGATAGTATATAAAGTGGATACATGTGAATCTTCAGGACTCTACAAATTATCCAAAATTCCTCATAACAAATAAGAACAGAGAACATAGTTGACAAAATTAAATCAAGATGCTTGCACAGTATACCAGATAAATAATCTCACCTCTAGTACAATTACTTCCATGGTAAATGTATTTAATTTTAAATTACTTATGTTCTAATAACTTTAACTGATCATATGGTTCCTCACCACGGCTATGTCTAGACTGCAGGCTTCTTTCGAAAGAGGCTCTTTCGAAAGCATCTTTCGAAAGAGCCTCTTTCAAAAGATCGCGTCTAGACTGCAGGCGGATCTTTCGAAAGAGCAATCCGCTTTTTCGAAAGAGAGCACCCAGCGAGTCTGGATGCTCTCTTTCGAGGAAGCCCTATTTACATTGAAGAACGCCTTCTTTCGAAAGAGGAACTTTCGAAAGAAGGCGTTCTTCCTCGTGAAACGAGGTTTACCGCCATCGAAAGAAAAGCCGCGTTCTTTCGAAATTATTTCGAAAGAACGCGGCTTGAGTCTGGACGCAGGGGAAGTTTTTTCGGGAAAAGGCTACTTTTCCCGAAAAAAACCCTGAGTCTGGACACAGCCTAGATAAAATACCCACTGACTTCAGTGAAGCTACAAAATTCTCATCCAGGTGAAACTCGGGAAAAACTAAAAGGATAACCCTGTTCATAAATAAATTTATATTATTTACTCCATATCCAAACACAGATCAGGAACCTCTGGCAGACTGATTGATATTCTAGCTTAACTCAAATCCTACAAAACAGATTCACTAGAGTGGATCTCTCTTTTGAAAAGTGTGCTACACTGTATGTTTTACATATAGGCAACGTCTAGACTGGCATGATTTTGAGGAAATACTTTTAACTGAAAAGTTTTTCCATTAAAAGTATTTCCACAAAAGAGAGTCTAGATTGGCAAGGATGCTTTTGTGTAAAAAGTGCTTTTGAGCAAATGCATCCATGCCAATCTAGACGTGCTTTTGCGCAAGAAAGCTCCGATGGCCATTTTAGCCATCAGGCTCTCTTGTGCAAAAAATTAAGGTGCCTGTCTATACTGGCCCTCTAGCACAAGTATTCTTGCGCAAGAGGGCTTATCTCTGAGCAGGAGCGTGAAAGTATTTATGCAAGAAGCACTGATTTTGTACATTACAAAGACAGTGCTCTTGCGCAAATTCAAGTGGCCAGTGTAGACAGCTGGCAAGTGTTTGTGCAAAAGCAGCTGCTTTTGGCAAAATCTTGCCAGTCTAGATGCACCCATATAGTTAGGCGAGCAGGGTTTTCCTATGGAATTGGTGGAAGGATAGGAGAGGATCTGTCCCTTAGTTACATCAAAATGTTACTTTAGAACTAACAGAATATGTGTGAAATGCACTAAGAATATTTAAAGAATAACTTTACTACTAGGAAAATAAGGGAATTTTAAAAAGTGAGGTGACATTATCTTCAAAATGCAATGCATGATTCTGAGCTGTCCATATGTTGTATGTATCGTTGTGCTCTGCTATTTTACAAATAATGTATGTATTATTAATTATTATTTAGGGAAAACAACATCCTAATTCTGTATATGGCTTCTTTGCAGTGTCTATGCATAATTTCATAGTTTAAATTGAGACTAACATTCTCAGATATAGACCTGATCGACTGAAGCCTGGGGGAGCTTACCCAATAGAACTTTTTGATGGAAACTCTTTGTTTTGACAGCCACCAAAAATAACCACCAATTTGATAAAACACCGTTTGATGTCCTACAACTCTCACCACACCAAAAGATGAATAATCAACAAAATTCCATTCCTACAACTGTCCTTCTGATGCAATCCATGAACAGACATAAGATTAAACAGAAGAGCTGCTGAATCTTACAGGGAGATAAATACCCCCCATACATACACACACCAGCTTTAATTAAATGAAAATAGAAAATATGTAAGGGTATGTCTACACTACCACCCTAGTTCGAACTAGGGTGGTAATGTAGGAAACTGGAGTTGCAAATGAAGCCCGGAATTTGAATTTCCCGGGCTTCATTTGCATCTCGCCGGGCGCCGCCATTTTTAAATGTCCGCTAGTGCAGACTCCGTGCCGCACGGCTACACGCAGCACGGACTAGGTAGTTCGGACTAGACTTTCACTAGGTAGTTCAGACTAGGTTTCACGAGGAGTAACAGTAGTTCAGAATAGGAAGCCTAGTCCAAACTACCTAGTCCGTGCAGCGTGTAGCCGCGCGGCACGGAGTCCACACTAGCCGACATTTAAAAATGGCGGCGCCCGGGGAGATGCAAATGAAGCCCGGGAAATTCAAATCCCGGGCTTCATTTGCAACTCTGGTTGCCTACATTACCACCCTAGTTCGAACTAGGGTGGTAGTGTAGACATACCCTAAGAGACAATGAAAATGTGGAGCTCCTTAAACACAGGAGATAACCAATAAAAAACTATATACAAACTAATTAACAGTATCGCTTTAATTTCAAAACTTCTGTAAAAATAAGGTAGTAACAATACTAATACAGTATTTTCAAATATTTAAATAATAGACATTATATGATGAACTTGGCTAACTCATAAGCATCCTATCATTTGGCCTCAACCCCCTAAAAGCCGGCTGAATTGTCCCAGTTTTCACTTTCCTAAGACCAGTTTGGTTATTTCTTTACAAGTCTGTGTGCAAACACTTGTATGTTGGAATAAATCTGGTTTAAAGTCAATTTGATTAATGGTGGTCTGCTGGTAAAATAACAACTTTACCTAAATAGTTTTCTTCACACAGGGAGCATCTACACAGCACTCTCAGCTCAAAATAAGATACACCATTTGTGCTACGTAAATTGCGTATATTATTTCGATTTAATTTTGAAATAGCGTGCTATTTTGAAATTTGGCACGGTGTAGACATGCCAAATTTTGAAATAAGCTATCTCGACATATCCCTTATCCCTCATGGAACAAGAGTTACAGGGATGCCAAAATAGCACGCCCATTATTTTGAAAATTATTTCAAAATAACGGGTGCGTTTAAAAGACACACGGAAGCTACCACAGAGACTTATAGCAAAATAACTACATTAGTTTGAGGTAAGCAATTTAATTCAAGTGGTGCAAGCTTGTACGCAAACCTACCATGACTCCTTATACAGACAAAACTCCAGCTGGTTTGAGCTCGGCACACTGACCCCAAAACTGCGTCACCGAAGTCAATGACTTCAGTGGGAACCGGATGATGTCTACTGTAGTTAGTCAATTTGAGGGTCTGTTCCAAAGCACACTGACGAATTAGGGTTACTTCCACTGACTTCAATAGGCTTTGAATCAGGCCCTCCTTGTATAAGCCAGGGTGGAATAGCAGGGCTGTGTGAAGAAGTTCTCACCACCTGAATAATCCTACTTTCAGGGAAAATAAAATCATTTCCAGGCTTGCCTCAAATGTACCTGAAACCAGAAGACAGAAAAGTGTCATTTTACTTCAAAGAGCTGATTTTTTTACTGTGGAAAAGTTTGTGAATGTGTATATTCAGTAAAGGCACTGTAAATCATATTTTTCCATGGGAAAAATCTGGTCATTTTCACTACAAAAAGCTCAAAGCTATAGGGAAATGTCACTCAGGAACAATTTGGGGAATACCCAAAAGAGGGTTATTTTTGTCATTTGAACACTCGCAGAATGAAAATATGAAAATTTACCAAACTTTGGTTATTCCAAAAATGTACGTGCATCCATGTTAGAAAAGCAGATGACAATTTTAGATGAACTGCAATTCTTCAACATAGTCACACTTCTCAGGTGCTTGAAGGAAGCTGGATGTTGGCCATAAGCCTCACAACAGCTAAGGAATGTAGACACCTACACATACAAGGCCACATTTTGTATACCTTATTCATGCCAACAGTCCCACTTACCAATGTGGCTACTTGCTTAAGCAAACTCTGATTTACATATCACTCATGTGTTACCGCTTACATGCAGTAGAGCTTGAAAAGCATATGGCAAAGCATGAGAGCATTTTGTAATGAGTTTTGTGTGCCACTGACTTCAATGTTTATTGGTCAGAACTGACCATTATTGTATATTTCTAGCTCAAAAATTAAATAAGCTGCAATCAGAAAAAAAACCAAACAAATAAAGCAATAATAAAACCACACAAAGTTCATTCAAAGTGCTCAGACATAGTCGTGAACTGAAAGTGCTGTTTTCTGGCAACCAACTCCATTAGAATCCTTCAAAAACAACTCCTTTGAAATATTCATCTAACTATGATACACATTTATTGGCTTACAAGGGCAGATTTCTAGAGAAGAAATACTATGATGAACTCATTTTGCATTAGGGCAAGTATTCACACCACTAGGGAAAATAAACTGTTCTGTTGATGCAGTAGGAGACCTGTATTTCCCAGTCCCAAACACTTCCTTTTAAGTGGGACATTTTAAAATAAGAATTGTGTTTAAAAAGTAATAGAAAATGGGGAAGAACCCTGATATTTGATTATCTTTCAGTTCTAGCTATACCTTTATTGTAAGATATGACTGTGACTTATCCTCTGGCCTTTTTTCCCCATTATACCTGTAGGAAGAATTTCAACGCAGCAAATCAGTGAATAAAAATAATCATATGATCAATGTTGTACCACAAAATTCTTAACATTTGCACATAAAACTGGTACTCAGTTGATGTTAACTACTTGTCAATACAATACTGAACTAAGCTAAAAAAGTATCTTTATTTAAAATAGTGCTTCATTAAACATCTTTAATGTGAATGTGGATAATTTTATTTTATGTTTAATAGTATCACTTTTATTAATAAGAATGCTAATAATACTAAATAATTCCTATTAATTAGGTTCACTCTGTTTGATGGATATGAATAGTCTCCCTTCATAGATCAGCTGTGACAGGTGCACTTTTGTTTTCTGATGTGGACGATAATTTTACCATCCACCCAACCACAGCTTATCACAATAAAATAAAATAAAAATTAGCATATTACACATTAAATATTACAGTTAAATATTCTGAACACTTCCACAGAGAAACTCCCCCAACTGATTTCAAAGAGTTTACAATGCACAAGAAAATAAGCTTCCTACACAAGGAAAAAAATAACTCAATTTAAGCCAAAAAATTATCTTCTTTAATACAAAATTCCATTCTCATAGAATAAATGTATTTCCACTGAATAAATAGATTCCCTCACCATTTGCAGGTGAAAATGCTACTACTATTTAAGTCAAGATGCTCTTGCCTTTTTTAGTTCAAATAAAATATAAACATTATTTATAATGATTGGCTTATACTTTAATATGATTTATAAACACTCAGATTTTGCTTTTTTCCCCTAAATGTATACAGCACCAGTCACACCAGGGATTTTACTTTAACCTAACATGTCATACTCCATCTTCTGCATGCTGCAGCATTATCAATGCAATTATAATGATTATCGTCAGAAGGACCTGGCCTTGTATTTTGATGTTTATTTTTTGTAAATACCTGCATGCTTTTCTAATATCCATTATAAAACAGATTAGTGCTGAATGCAGTAATAATGAAACAACATCAATACGATAGAGGGATCTGGCAATTTGAAGTTCATAACATTAACCAATAATACTATCATGGAAATGATGCAAAGATTTACAGAATTTTGACATTGTCCCCTTCTCTCTCCACCATTTCAAAAGTACACAGAGAGCTACTATTGATTCCCAGAAATTGCTTTCTACTTCCTCCACATGGCTGTCAGAGACAGAGAGCCTATACTATGCATATCTGGCAAAGATGTAATTAGGGGCATTTGGGGAGAACATCTACCTTTTAATTCCATTAGAATGCAACCTGCTGGGTGGAATAATTTTGTTAACACAACACAAAGGGAAACAGCCTTTTCTGACAAGGACACAGCTATGGATGTGGCACATCAGTCCATGCAAATATAGGACTATGTAGCACTTTAAAGACTAACTCTTTCTCATCCAATCCAGAAAGTTGACACTTATGGACATGTAATCCCATAACAAATGTCCCAGGGGAGGAGAACATTGGATACAGGTGTTTTAATACGATGGAAACATTTTCCATCTATCTTGATAAACAGCCATAATTCTTGTTTTTATTAACACAAAATATATTTCTATTAAAACTCATTGAGATCTTTAGAACAGGGCCTCAACGGAGTTAACTGCACAGCTAAGGAGCTGACATTCACATTCCCTTTTAATTTGTTCCCTAGTTCGATGTAAGGCATTAGTGACGTCTGGTGAATTACATTCAACGTAAGGATTTCATGCTATTAAGGGAAGACTCAGGAGTCCAAGCAGAAAGTACTATACTGGATGGGAGGCACAACTCAGCTTGCCGCTTTTGCTGCGATTGCTGGAGTTACGGCGCCACCTACTGGCCACATTGGGTAACTCCCCCCAAAAAGCTTTTCCCTGTCCCTCCCCCCCACCCCCATGTCTATCCAGTTCAACCAGGAACAAGGTACCAGTTAATACATTAAAAGAAAAAAAATCAGTTTGTTCTTTGGTTTTGCTCAGATCTAAGTGGGTTGTAAATTGAGTGACGCACAACGTCTATATTGCAGCATCATTTTAATGACGCACGTTTTGTAACATCAGCCTAACCTCCCTAGTTCTAACTTCAGCAGGGCAAAGGAGAAGCCCGGGAAATGCCAGCAATTGGGCCTCGGTTTCCCAGGCTGTTCCGGGTTTGTTTTTTCTAAAAGAGGGAAAAGAATTATCCAAGTGTAATTGAATCAAGTATTCAAATGCACATCTAAGCTTTTCTCCAAGATCTACTCATTTTCTTATATATGTCAACGGTGAAAAGTTATAATACGAATGCCTTTTCTTCTAAATCGTAGCAGAGCGTCGATTCTACTAGCAATATTAGTAGAAGACACTGGGTTAATTCTTCTGCTTATTTTAAATAGAAGAAACTCTGATAGTTACAGTGCAATGTGGAAGAAAAGCAGGTTTCAAATTGCATGTTTTAAGTCACAAGGGTATTGTGGCAGAAGTTGTGCATATTTTTTCCCTGTTAACATCACAGTGCACTGAACAGTTACTACTAAAATAGCTTTTAGGATTAAGGTGGGAGAAGTAATCAATCGATAGGGAGAGGGTATAGCTGAAATTTTAGGTTCAAGCTTTGTATCCTCTATATATCTATATATATTTTTTCAAAACTTTTTATTAGGAAAGCTATACCAGACGCATCACTGTACAATGAATGAGTAAACATTACCTTTACAATTTATATTCACTTGAAATTACAGAATAAATATATGCACATTGTTGTATCTTTGTGTGTGTGTGTGAGAGAGAGAGAAAGAGAAAACATTTAAAAGTGCTTCCTACAAAGCCGTTAGTGATAGGTACCCAGTGACTTTTTTGTATATTTGTATGGGTTTGTTTTAATTAGAAAGTGCGGACGTCCTCCAAAAACTCATGGCGTCATGAAGTTCATTGATCATCCCTAGGTGTGTGTGCGCCACGTGGTTACATCCAATGGGCTTCTTCGTTTCGGATGACTTCACACGTGAAATGGAAACCCCCTCCATTCCGCCCCCCCCCCAAGAGAAGAGGCGGGGAAAGGGTTAGAGGAAGGGGGTGGGGCAGATCGGAGTGGTCATTGGTTGAGGGTTGGACTGGCGGCTGGGGCAAGAAGCTGTGTGGACGCGTCTACGGTTGTGTGTGCGTGTGAAAGAGAGACAAGAGTGAGAGCACATTCGAACAAAACCCCCTCCCCCTCTTGCAGTTTCCAGGCATGCAGGTGCAGCAAACTGCATTTGATTGTTTTAAATAAATGTACAGGATCTGTGCCATGATGGGCAAGAAGAAAGCCAAAATGCCATCTCCCGCCCCCACCCCCAGGAAAAAAACATAAAGTAAGTTTACTGCAACGGAAAAAAAGAGACATAGAATTTACTTAGTTAGGATCAATACAAAGATCCCCATAATAATAATTAATAATAATATACCTTAGACATGGCACAGTCAAAGTCTCAGTTTCAGTATAAAAAATAATGATTAACATCTGCTGGCAAGTCTGCGAAGGCACTTCATTGATTAATGATCTGAGAACGGCCCTGTCTCCAAACACACACTTCTGGTGGGGGAGAGCACACAGCTGGATTCTCTATTCTCATCATGCGGCTGCAGTAGGGCTGGAGAGGGGCCGGGCCGGGGGCGCTACTGGCGGGGGAAGGGAGGGGAGAAAAGCTATCTGGTCAGAACCTATAGGTTGACTTCTCCAGGACTTCGAGGTAATCCGGCTTGGTTTGGAGTTTGGCCCTTAACTCGAGGTATTCGCTTGGGGGGGTTTGGTCTGGGAAGCCCTTGCCGGCCGAGAAGAGCAGCGTTTCTTTCAGCCTGGCGTCCTGCTGGAGGTCCGGGTACTGCATGCCAGGCGGGTGGACGTGCAGTTCCTTTAACTTGGGCACCGTGCCGTAGAGGCAGTCCACAAAGCCCACGGCGCAGGGCGGCGGCCGCTCTCGGTCCAGCCCGGCGCCGGCCGGCGGGAAGAGCAGCACCCCGCCGTTCTTCTCGTGCGGCTCCAGCGCCAGCGCGCCGCCACCGGTCGCGGGGTGGTGATTGGCGGCCACGATGGTGTTGAGCTGCGAGCTGGACACGGCCAGGCTCCACTCCTTCTCCTTTTCCAGCAAGGTCCGGTAGTGGGTGCTGTTCTCCGGCTGGCCGGGCTCGGCGAACGGCTCCCCCGCCCCACCTCCCCCCAGGCGCTCGCCGCCCGCCTCCCCCTCCGCCTCCCCCTCGCGGGGCTTGTAGATGGGGTTGTTGCACATGTGGGTCACCGGGTGGGGGATGTAGTCGTAGACGTGCCCCACCGGGGGCGCCTTCTCCGGCGAGGCTGCGGCCCGGCCGCCCTCCTCGAAGAAGCGGTGGCACTGCAGGTGGATGCCGCCCAGGTCCCCCGCCTCCGGCCGCTTGCTGCGGAAGGGCAGTTTCTTGCGCCGCCGGCGCAGCACGAAGGCGAAGAGCCCCGCGGCGATGAAGACGGCCGAGAAGAAGAGGACAAGCAGGCTGAGGATGAGCACGGAGAGCGGCACGGCGGCGGCGCCGGCCGGGGAGAGCTCGTAGGCCGAGGGGCTGGTGGGGCTGGGCTTGCCCCCCGGCGGGGCGGGCGAGGCGGCCGCGGCGCGCAGCAGCTCCGGGCACAGCGCCTCCAGCTCCACCGAGCGCAAGTCCCGGCGAGTGAGGTTCTCCGGGCTGGCGCACAGCACGTCCCCCACCACGATCACCGAGCTGATGGTCTCGATCCACTGCTTGAGCGGCACCAGGTCGCAGGTGCAGTCCCAGGGGTTGAGCTTCAGGTCGATCTGCACGATGGCGTGGAGGTGCTCCAGCACCCCGGCCACGGGCAGGTAGAGGAAGTGGTTGTTCCGCAGGTTGAGCCTGGCCAGGGAGGTGCCCGCAAAGGCGTCGGTGGGCAGGGTACGCAGCAGGTTGTCGTTGAGGAAGAGTAGCTTCAGGTTGGGCATGAGGCTGAAGGCTGCCGGCTGGATCTCCCGGATTAGGTTGTACTCGAAGTACAGGTAATGCAGGCTCTGCAAGCCCCTGAACATGCCTGGAGTCAGCCTTTCTATGTCATTGCCGTTCAGGTACAGGCTCTTCAGATTAGGCAGGTTAATAAAAGCCCCGTCCTGCACATAGGAGATGCGATTGTTCCCAAGGTGTAAGAGATCTAAGGAAGAAAAATTCCAGAAATCCGAGCGGTAGATTTTCTGGATCAAATTGCCGCTCAGGTACAACTTCTTGGCATTCAGGGGCCTGGGCAGGAGCTCGGAGATGTTGTGAAAGCCTCTCTCCTTGCAATTGACTGTCAGGCCCAAGTCGTTGATGTGCAAGCTACAAGAGCACCCAGTAGGGCATATGATGGGGATGGGCGGCCTTGTCTGATAGGCAGCTATTGGAGGCTGGTTTGGCCCAGGATACAGGCCTCGGGATGTAGGGGGAGGTTTGGGCACTCTGGGTTGCTTGGTGGGTTTGGGCTGCTTATTGGATGTTTTGTATTCGACAGAGGAAGCAGTGAAATGGAAGGAGGATAGCATGGAGGAAGGCTTAGTAGGCCATGCGTTCTCCTTGCTTGATGACAACTGAGGAATCCCCAGACTCGCCTCGACCTCAGAGTCAGACAGCATGGGGCAGAGTTTACTCCTTTTGATTTCCCTCAGGTCCTTACCATGGAAATGGAAGGGGGTCTCACAGGTTATGTCTCCCACAAGGGCAGTGTAAGGTATCCGTTCCAGCCAACTTTTCAGCTGCACAATCTCACAGGTACAGTTCCAAGGGTTCTCCTCCAGCTGAATTTCCATCAGGCTCCTCCCAATATGGTCCAGCATCCCTCGGTAGGAAAGGACTTTTAATCTGTTTCCCCGCAAGTCCAAATGGGTTAAGGACACAGACTTAAAAAGGTTGGTGGGAAGCATGGGGATAAGGTTGTCATTTAAGATCAAGACTCTCAGTTTACTCAGATTTCGAAATGCCCCACTTTCAATCCGTTTAATGACATTGTAATCTGCCTGCAGATATTCCAAACTTTCCAAACCCAGGAAAGTATCGTTTCTGAAAATGTCTAATTTATTCTCGTGCAGGTACAATCTCTTCAGCACTTTGAGCCCATTGAAGGCCCCTGTCTGAATGTCCTGGAGTGCATTGTTCCCAAGGTTAATAGACACAGCATTGTTCAAATGAAGAAAACTGTTAGTGTATAATTTCCTCATGGAATTCCTCTGCAGATAAAGTTTAAAAGGTCTTGACCATGACTCCGTTATCTGACTAATATTTATAAATCCTTTATTGTCACAATGTATATGGAAAAGGCTCTCTTTTACTTCACAGTAACATGGATCAAAGCAGGGCTCGTCAATTTCCTCTGAGTCCTCTATCAAGGGAATTGGTGTAGTCCATGCTAGAGCAATTGTGCTTAGAAGAATTACCCACAACATCCTTCCTTTGTGGAGAGTCTCTGTGGTGGAAGGTTTCATCATTTGTGGATGATTACAAAACTGTAACAAACAAAAATGCAGAATTTTAGTATTTATCCACACCACTCTTAAAAATAAACTCCATTCCTGCTAGACTTTTATTAAGCTCCAGGAAAGTTCAGCACTTGTGGGGTAGACATTCAAAACAAACTCTGCCACTATGTGATGGTCAAAGCTGGTTTCAGATTTAAGAGCTATAGAAATCTTTAACAATAAAATAACATCTTCCCCCTCTGCATATGATATTAAGCAAATGCTATATATAATGAAAACAGTATACATATGCCATATAGCAAATGAACATGTAGCCTGAGTGTATTGCACATTTTCACCATATGGCTTTTGTTTAGAAAAAAAATACTTTCAGGCTTACCTCTCTATGCATCATAACCTGCATTGATTACAGGAGCAAATACACCAGCATCCTACTACATCCTTTAGACTTACACACACAAACTCCCAAAGTTATTAGATTGCAATGGTCCAATATCCAATGCACTGGCTCAGTATATTCCATGCGTAAGTTTGCAGGAATGTGCAAGGTTAGTAAATGTCCCTGATATAACAGTTTCCTTTAGTAATTTCCACAGTGTTTTTAATAATGCTTAACAACCGCGATTTAAAAGAAAACCTCCCCCACTCCAGACGCACTGATGGATTAATGGTACTGGTATATTATCAGATAAATACCTACTACATATTAGTCATTTTAGCTGATTAAAGCATTTAGAGATGATTAATCTTTCTAAAGCACATGCCCATGCGATCAGCAGATCTAAGGTGAAGTGACAGCTAAAGAAGCACTTTGGATTGAAATGCTCAGCCTGGTATGGATTATGATATTTTGCACCCCCAGAATCAACCAAAAGACCCGGGTAAAAAGCTGAAAGTGGAAGAAAAATACCTTGACACCTTCTGATGAATTATCTACCCTACGGTCTATGTTTTACAAAGAAGACACCATTCTTCTCCAATCAAAGGAAACAAATACTGTACTAATGAGATGCAGCTCCCGGAGACACAGTTTCTCCCTTTCATTCTCCAGATATTTTAAATATGTGGGGATAAATTAACGCTAATGATGATGATAATGATTGTGATGCAGCTCTTCTTGAGTCAGTGAAATATCCATTACAATTGTTCGGAGGGATCGTTGTTCCTAGTCCTAATAGATCAATAAAAATGACCTTTTCTTTTGCCTTTCCCATGTACACCTCTCCTCCTCCCCCCTTTCCCCACACAAACTTAACATCAGAAAGACGCATTTAGGGAGAGAAATGGGAAAGGGATACAAATCCTTAAGATCAACTTGCCAATGAAACCTTTAGCTGTAGGAAAGGGGAAATGGAAGAAAAGAGAAATACCATCTGCAATTAAAGCCATGATCTAATTGGGAAGAAGGGGGAGAGAAAGAAAAAAAAAGAGAGCTACATTGCAGTATCCCTCAGTCCTCCCTCTGTCTTTTGCAAATAGCTACATAAGTTCTTTCTGTTCTGCAAGGGCTGTAATAAAAATGATGGTGGCGAGGTGGGGGGAGGAGGAGAAACAGAGTGTGTGTGTGTGGGGGGGGGGGTGTCTTTGAAGCTAGGCAGAAAGAAGAGGATCCAGAAGGCTTGTACTTACCGGTTTGCAGGAGAGATTTTAGTGCATCTAAAAATAAATAAATAAATAAAAATTTAAAAGCTCCAGTTTAAGGATTGCTGGTTTCACTCTGTCTCTTTCTGTCTCTCTCTCTCTCTCTACTCCTGCTGAGGCTGAGGCAAAAGGGATAAAAAAAAAAAAAAAAAAAAGCAAGCAAGCCTGAAACGTGCTGGGAATGCAATGAGCTCCTCAATGAGCTTCTTTAGGATGCAGAGCTGCTGTTTGGCACACTCAATGGAGGAGAAGGGGGCTGCTGCAGGCTCCCTGCTCTGGTGCTGCTTCCTTTGGGCACCAGCAGCCCATCGTTGGGAGGAAGAGGGAGGGAGGCTCAATCACAGCGGAGAATCTCGGGCTTCTCTCTCTTTTTCTCCTGGTGTGTGTGTTGTTGTTGCCCTGGATCAGGCTTTTCCACGTCATGAAAATGAGCTTCAAGAAGGGGAACAAATGAAGGGGGCGCGCTTGGCACCCGGTCGGGGGCGCGCATTTGGGAAGCCCTGACTGTACAGTTTTTTTCCAAGGGGGGATGGTAAGTTGGGGTGGGGAGGAGTGGGAAAGAATCAGACTGGGGCAAGCCAAGAAGAATGAGGGAGCAAGGAAAGAACAGCCGCCAGGAAAGAGCCACAGTTCCCCCTCACCCCAACTCTCGAGGCAAAAAGATCCCCCCCGGTTGCCAGCTGCGAATTCCGGCCAGGCGCTCGGGCTGCGGGTGGCTCCTTGGGAGAAGCGAATGAATCTCTGGCCAGCTGCCCCCGGCCAGGTTCCTCTCCGCGCGCAGGCGGCCCCGAAGCTAAGAGATCAGTTTCTGCAGAGCCGCAAGGAGCCGCGCTCCATCGCACCTGGAGGTCCCAACGTGAAAGCTCGGGAAGCCCCGGCAGCCTGCGTGACTTGAACAAGGTGGTTCCTCTCGCCTCGCATCTCCTCGCTCTCTTTGATCCCTTTGCACCACGAGCTCCCCCACCCCACCCCACCCCCCGTTTTTTTTTTTTATTGTGGTGCTGCAGCTCCAGCCTTCAATCTTCCCCCGGATCCAACAGCCTCCTGTTCGCTTCCAGCTGCAAAAGGAGGCAAAGCAAATCGCAGGGAAGAGACCCGGAATCGCTTGGGTAGCAGCGACACATTTTGCATTCTGTCACCGAGCAAGGCATCAAAAAGAGAGAAGAGGAGGGTTTAACTCCTGAGCTGCCGCGAGACGTTGCCGTCTGGCTTTGTGTGAACGCGCGGACTCGGCGCTGCCCGAGAAGAGAACCCTGCACCACGCTGGCTGGATGCGGGAAGACAACGCGACTCCGCTGACATCTTTCCGCGGCAGAGGCAGCACCAAGGTAACACCGAGAAACAGGGACTAAGGAAATTGGCGATGGAGGGCGGGCGGGCGGGAGTAGATTATCGGTTAGTTAAGAGCTGCCAGCCGGCAGCAGATCACTGGCGGGAGCCCCTTCAGCTGAGACCGAAGTCTGTCCAAAATTATCCTTGGCTGAAACTTAGCTGGCAAGATCGGTTGTCAGGGGCGAAGTGCTTTTTAAGCAGCAGCGAGACTGTGGGGTCAGGAATGCACAGCTCAGTCCCTCCTTGGCTGGGCATTTCAAAGAGCAAATACAAGGGTTTTTTCCAGCGCAGGAGGACAGGGAGATGCGATATACAGCGTCCACTTCCCGGATTTGTCCCACTCCGACAGTTCGCTGACACTTGGCCATGCATGCACATGGGAGACACCCGGAAAAGGGGGGCGCTCGCTCAGGCATCCTACTCTCCCACCTCTGCTGGGAGCTACACGCGAGCTTCCAAGCAGGCGGCTCATCTACCATCCCTTCTGCAAGCCATAGCGCCCAGGTCCAGAGAGTCGTAGCCTTCGGTCTGGTCTTTAACCGAGTCTTTAACGTTGTTATTCTACCGTTTCCCTTTCTCCGCTCCGCATGCCGGAGAGCGGCTTGGCTGGAATCCTTGAAAAGGCAGCAGGTTGGTATCAAAAAGTTAGGCGAAAAGCCCAGCTGTCAGGAGCACACATGCGCCCGCTCTGTTAAGACCAGGCGATCCCCCCATTGCTTTACCCCCTCCTCTCTCCTTCCCCCCTTCCCGTCTCCTCGGATCAATTACAGCCCCAGATTCTTTTAAACATCCGAAGCGCTCAATATGGAAGCAGCACTGCTTGCTAATTAAAACGCTGCATCATTCACTTTCTGCAGCTCTCAGGAGCAAAATGTGGTGCTGTCAGGCGACAGGCACTTGCTACTTCTCAAAAGGTTGCGGGGAGGAGGAGGGATAGAATAAGGAAGTGGGAACAGTTTTATTAGGTCTCTAAAGAAATCAGAGGGAGGATATACCGAAGCCGATTGTATGTGAATGCCTGTGATTCTTGCCACGGGTCTTTCTTTCTCAGCTGCCTTAGCAACGCCCTCGGGTTAGAAATACATTTCCCAGGGGCTGTGATTTGGCCCACCCCACAGCGCCCATTTCAATACATCTGTTCGCAAGGCCGCTTGCGAGTGCTGACCACTGCAATCAGGCTCAGTTTTCCTGGGCTAACGATTTTCATTGGGAAAGTAGCAAACGAGCGCGGTTACTACCGATCCGGGCTGAGAGCTTTGCTCTCAAAGGCTGGGCGACAGTCGAACTCTTTTGTTCTGCATCCCTAATGCCCTAACCTTGACTTCCCCCTCTCCTCCAGTCCAGCAACTCTGAGCAATGGCACCACATAAGGCTTGTCAGTCTCTTCAAGTTCTGCAGCCGAATCGGGAAGGGTGAGGCCGAGGGGACGGGGGAGGATGCGGGGACGACGGTGGATTTGAATGCAAATAGAGAAGGGTTGCATGGCCCCTCAGTATCACAGTACAGAGCACTGGGAGTCAAAGTCTGTCGGCCGAAGCTCCCAAGGACACTCCGCCCCCCCTTTCATTGTAAACCGGAGTCCACTCGGATGCAGCAGGAAAGGATTTGGTCCCCAGAAGTACCGCGGTGGGCTGCTCCTCCTGCTGTCTCCCTCCCCTCCCCTCTGACAGGATGTTACACGATGCAACCTCTGCCTGGATCCTCCCTGAGTCCGCGGGAGGTGGGGTATTTCCCTTCAGCCCCCCGCCCTTTACCCGGCCGCGGTGAGTGCGGGGAAAGGAGGGCAGACCTAGCTGCTGTATCTCAGTCTGAGGCAGGCGGCGAAAGAGCCCGGGGCGGGGGAGGGGGCGAGGAGAATCCCTGGGGTTCTAGATGCTAAGTCTGCAGTTTGGAGGTAGGGTACTGCAGTCAGATCACCGGGCGAAGGAATGCAACCAGCCAGCGTGTCAGGTAACACTAGGGGGATCTTCGAGGAGGGAGGGGAGATTCCTTAGATGGGAGACAGAGGCGTCTTCCAAGGCAGAGCTGCTTCCAAAGTGCTACTCAAGGGCCAGGAGTTAACCGGGATTTACCAGCAGCTGGGAGCTGCCTGTGCGAGCGAGGTTGTTATGAAAGGAGGAACTGCTTGCCTGAGCCGGAATCGGACTTACCACCTGCGTGTTTAGCTCTTGTTCCCACCTATCTGATGAACTAGTACCAAAGGAGATCCCCAATCCCCTGCCTCCCCCACACACCAAGAATTTCCACCTTTCCTCCTCCCGCAAGGAATATGGAAATCATTTCAGAAACATCTCTGCTCAAGCAAAGAAAGGCAGAAAAGCCTGTATGCTTCTGCTTGTTGGGTCGACGTACAACCTGCTCAGGCCAAGAGCCATGTTACACGATTAGCAGGGGCATATGTCACAGCGATATAGCTTAGAATGGGACTGCAGCCCTTTTCCTATTTTGATTTTAACTGGTAAATTTTGCTTCCTTGCAAAATCGAACCCAGTCCTAGGGCTACAGCCTCAGTTAAAGAGCGTCTGCGTGCAGGCTGACTGAAGCCCTTCATCTATTTGCAATGCACTCTTCCGCCTTTGCTGTAGCAGTTAAAAAGTCTCCCTGTAACAACACTAACAGTAAAAGAGCCGTGGACAACTTTTGTGAGAAATCAGACCAGGGCACTTGAACAATCTTTGCACTTTTTTGAAAAGTACTCGTGCCACATTCCATTTCCACTGGAGGCAACCATTTCCCACACTGCAGTCATTCCAATGCAGACCTTTAATGCTTTCATTCAATCTGCAGTGTAAACTAACTCGTTTCCTTTTTAATAGACCCCCATCCATAAGTGGCAAGGGTTGGGAGAAAGAGGGAGATTTCTACCCAGCTTTCTCCACCTGACTAGAAAAACATTCCGAGGTTTAATAGCCTCATCTACCTCCAGCAATCTGTAGCCAGGGTGAAGGTAACAAATAGTGCCAGGACAAGGGAAACTCATGGTTGCTGTAACTATTTTATACAAAAGCTGCTTTCTTGCTTTCTCTAAATTTTGGAAAACCACCAGCGTGCAGTTTAGGCTTTGCAAGAGTGTTCTTGATCTTTATTCACAACTGTATTTTAGGAACCATCATAAGCCCGTACAGTGTTTCAGGGTCTTCCTGGATTTCTGTGTAACCACCCTTGTAGTATGCAGGGAACACAGGCACAGGTTGCAGAGAAGGGACACAATGGGAGCAGCACTGAGAAGAGAGTCATCAGCCCAGGTGAACATGTGATATCCCAAGTAGGAGGATGTTAAAGAAAGACACAAGTAGGCTGTGAAGCTGATTAATTTGTGAAACAAAATCTACATGTAAAAGTGCTCAGGAAAGATATCAGCTGGGCATCCTTGGAGATTGGAATTCTCTGTTTATTTACAGATCAGGTACCATGGGGATAATTCACACTCCTCTAAGCCATCCAGTGTGCTTCACTCTGCACCTAGAGGGACCTACATTTGGGAGCACACTTCACCCTCTGTGCCCACTCAGGTTTTGGTCTCTCTCTTGAGAATGCTATCAAAGATGTAATGGAATGCCAACTGCCATGGCGATTTTGTGCTGAGGACATCTTTCCATTAGGAGCTCAGGGCCAAATACCTCTCCCGTTGCAATATAATGGATGCTCTTAATGACTTCAGATACAGGAGAAATTGCTAGATGGAGACCACCTGGGCTTTTCCCAGGCCATAAGATAGCAGCCACATGATAATGTCATTAGTGATGACCTGGGCTAAAATCAAACCTGAGAGGAAGATGAAAAAGGCTTCAGATCCTATTACTAATCCATTACTGAGCCACTTATTTGCTATACTGCTTTGTCTGTTCTGTTAAGATAAATGTAGTTAAAATTGTTTTTTTTCCTAAGGGGGGAAAACTGACTCTAGGCTTATGTATGTATAGATAGTTTAGACTGAGAAATTCTAGTGAAAATGTTCAAAAAGAAGAACTACTATATAGTATTTTGGCACAATATGTTAATTTGTTACTTTGTGTGATATAAATCTGCCTTTTCAACATTTTTTGGGGTCATTTATCACGTGGAACAACATTTAGCCAATTTTCCACCCTACTGTGGGCAAGAACATTTATCCTAGAAGCTGAGTGAAACTGGTCTTATCCTATTTTAGAAACCAAGATCTCCTTGCTACTATACCACTATATTAAATCAATTTCAAGTGGAAATGAACTATGTTATTGGTGTTGGGACATATATGGTAAGATACAAAGGATTGATTCTTCCAATCCTGAACCCACTGAAGTCAGAGTAAATATTCCCATTGACTACAAGGTGAAAAGAATGGGACTTTATGGACACAATCCAATTTCCACTGAAATTAAAGGGAGTGGCTTTCCATCAATTTCAACAGGAGTTAGATAAGGCCCTAAATTAAGATGATTTACATAGGACCATAAAGAAAGTTCATACTGGGTCAGACCAAAGGTCCATCTAACCCAGTATCATGTCTTCCAACAACGGCCAATGCTAGCTGCCCCCAGAGGGAATGAACAGAACAGGTAATTATCAAGGGTACATCTACACAGCAGCGTTATTTTGGAATGACTGATATTATTTCAAACTAACATAGTGTGCATCTACACAGCAATTCATTATTTCAAAATAATGTCGAGATGGTGGATTTCTCACACACTCCAAAACTTCAGCTACGTAATTGACATACACAAATTCAGCTATCTTAATTCGACTTTTGCCCTGCAGTGTAGACGTGTCCCAAGTGATCCCTTCCCTGCCATCCATTTCCAGCTTCTGACAAACAGAGGCCAGAGACACTATCTCTACTCATCCTGGCCAATAGCGTTTCAGCCTTGTTCAAATGAAGGCTAAACATCCTTTGCACCATACAATACATATATCTAGGCTGATATTTCATTTATAAATCTAAACACAGATTAGCTTCATTATGTAAGTATTTGTGAACACATATCAGATTGATGATACATAAAACTGAGATTTCCATGAGGGAATTAGGTATCCACATGCATTGAAATTCTTTCAGATTAGGGCACTAAGTTCCCTAAGGGCCATTCGAAAACCCAAGCCATATTTTTATAATGATTTAGATATTAGCAAATAATTACATTTTACCTTACAGAGTACTAATCTATATTTTCTATGGTAGATCCATTGTAACTGATACAGCAGAATGACATGCAATGTATTTCTGTTATATGAGATCAAAGTTACAGAAATGTAAGTTATCCTTCATTACCTACTATTTGAAAGGTCCTAAAATTTATGTTGAATCTATGAACAATTTTCATGTAGTTTACACAGAAAACTCCTTACACACAGGGACCTTGAGACAAATTACATGAAATCTATTTACAGACATAGGAATTGTTTGCTGCAAAATATTTTAAGGTCTGTGTGAATATTAAAATTAAAATATTGAAATTAGTGAGGATTCAGACTGAGCAGCAAACACTATCAAATGTAATGAAATACTTTTAAGAAAGAGAAATAGGCCATATGGCAATCTTTTACACATCCTCTATACATGTCAAAAGATGCATGTGTTCTGGAACACCAAATTTAGCGCCCTCTGAAAAAATTTAAGTGTCAGTAGCTTTCCTTCTTCAAGCTTGATATTTTAGGGTGCTGGAGGACTTGGTATTACCCATTAACATAAAGAAATGGATTGCAGTAACTATTTAATAGCCAAAGGAGTTATTCTGAGAAAATGGAAATCTGCAATTCCTCCCTCATACACAGACTGGCTTAGTGAGCAATCTGTTACAGCATTAATGGAAATAAATGACTCTGTCTAATAGAAATGCTTGGAAAAAATATGAGCATGTCTGGTCATGCATAAAACTACTGCACACTTTTGAACTATAGTATATATTAGCCCCCAACACTTATAGGTTATGTTCTCAATTATTTATCTATTTAGTCACTATAATAACTAATACCCTGCATGACCTCTATGGGTTGGTTTGCTTGTTTTTTCTTGTGTTTATTCCAGGTTTTGCAAATATTGAATGCTGAATGTTGTTATTCATATGCTACTTCTATCTTGTGCATATATTTATACATGTTTATACATATTTTATATATGTTTTCCACATGTTTTAAGTATTTATATTTTATATAAAATAAGGTAAACAAAAGAAAGAAAAAGGTACACAAAATTAGCTAACACAGTAAACAGATGCATGGTACTTCATGTATAAAATCCATGCCAACTAAATATTTCAGGAGCAATTTTTAACTAATGGTACAATTGTCTTGAACATTTGCTCTGCTATATTAGGCATAGATAAATCATCCTTTCTACTTTAGCATACAACCCACTCTTTTTTAAATGTCTAAGCATATATTTTGGCTATTGTCAGGAAACACCCCTCCACTTCATGGGTGAATTTCTCATTGACCTTTATTAGGATAATATACAGCCATGATTATATATGTGCAATTCCCTGTGACATCCATGAGAGTTTCATGCATGGATCAAGGCAGAATAAACCTCTTAGGGTGTTTCCAGAAATAATGAACTATCTCTGTTATAGTACAGAAATGTGGCTTCTTCTGACGCTTTCATGCTCCAAATAGAGATTGCTGCAGCGTGTAACCACAACAACATTGGCAATCAAGCTACTGCATCTTTTTTTGGTGAAACTGCTTTTAGGACAGTCCTGATATTTGAGGTTATGTCTTATTGCCCCCCATCTTCTGTCCCCCAGTTACTTGCTATCTAGTAACTCTAGATATGAAGGAAGGACGTAGATTTGTAAATTCTTTCCACAGCAAGCTAATAACCAAGTGGCAAGAAGGAAGAGGATTTAAAATGAGAGCTCCTGCCCTGGGGATGTGCTAAGATTCTTCGGCAATGAGTAATGTTATCTTCAGTTCCCTCCAAGTAGAAGATTTCATCCAACATCCCAGTGTACTCACTCTAAAAGTAGCTAGTTTATGTGTAGTAATTTCCATTTTGCAACCACTAGTGCTGAATGTGTTTTTCACAAGTGTATTTGTCTTTTGTGCAAGCCACGTTTTTTACATCATTCATGTATGTGAAGATATAGATTGCCCAAGTACGCACTGGAATCAAGAGTACAGTTTTGCAAGGCATCATTTTATGGTTAGAATTGCCATAATTAGAAACATCAGCATGGACACATCATGTCATGGCAATTCATCAGTATTATACTATAATGCAAATCATTTTACAAAGTGTATTGATAGACGCTGCTTCTGTGTTGCTGAATACAGTGTGAAGAAAGACACTGCTGCTTATATGAAAGCTCACATTTGGAAAAGAAAAGGAGGAAAGAATGTGATGTAGGACAATTTAACAATCCTGATCTGCCCCTTCCTTTGGGAAATGTCTGCCCCCAGTGTCTCATTGTCTGTTGATGCTAGATAGGTCTCATTAGTCATGGGCCGGCCTGCCAACCATAACTTGCTATCATTCTATTGGAAGATGATTATTCTCAAATTCCAAGGGACTGCCAACACATGGAATTGCTACTTTGATCAATACTGATCCTATTTTCCATGAAGTTTATGGCAAATTTCCTGTTGGTTTCAGGGGTACAATATCAGACCCATAAGAAGTTGATCAAATAACCACTTGGACAGCAGCCAAACTGACATTTTTTTCTAGTATCCATTGAAGTAAATGTCATGAAACAGCCAAATATGCTGTATATTGCATGGGAGGATTGTTAGAATAAACACTTATTTGTTCAACAATCCAATCTATGGCTACGTCTACACTGGCATGATTTTCCGAAAATGCTTTTAACGGAAAACTTTTCCGTTAAAAGCATTTTCGGAAAAGCACATCTAGATTGGCAGGATGCTTTTCCGTAAAAGCACTTTTTGCGGAAAAGCGTCAGTGGCCAATCTAGATGCGGTTTTCCGCAAAAAAGCCCCAATCGCCATTTTCGCGATCAGGGCTTTTTTGCGGAAAACACTACTGTGCTGTTACACTGGCCCTTTTGTGCAAAAGTCTTTCAGAAAAAGACTTTTGCCCAAACAGGAGCAGCATAGTATTTCCGGAAAATCACTGACGATCTTACATGAGATCGTCAGTGCTTTTCCGGAAATTCAAGCGGTCATTTGATTTTGCGGAAAAACTTGCCAGTCTAGACACAGCCCTCGTGTTTATATCATGTTAATTGCCATGGTGTCTGAACTATTTAGAAAAACTATCGAAAGTCAGCAACTAGACCAAATAACTAAATTAAACACACTCGTTTTCATTCTCTCCTCCTTTCTTCCTGCACATAGTTGAAATCCTAGCCTCACTGAAGTCAATGGGAGATTCATTATTGACATTAGAAAGCCCAGGATTTCACTCTGTTACCTTCTTTTCTTCTTCTTCCATTTCTCCTTCTTTTTTCTCTTAGAATCTTCTATTAGGTTTAGTTATTCTTTTCAGTTATTAAAATTTAGGATGTAGATGTGGGCTTTATCTTTCATTCCAGAATCAGCCAGATGTATAGTCATTGTAATCTCTCATAGAAGGTCATGCGCCAGATGTTCACATCACCTGTTCCTGCAAGCTTTACCCTCCTCTATTGTTCTTGATGACACAGCTGTTTTACTATAGACTGATATTGAATACAAGGGCAGTAATTTCTGATCCAACATCAGTTCAACTCAGCTAAGATTTTGAAAATCAAGAGAGGTTTACTGATTTGACCTAAGTTGTGTTGAACTAATTGAAGTCAAAGGAGTTATGATGGTATACAACTGGTGTAAAATAGTGAAGAATCAGAGAGTTCATAGGACCTTGAATATCATTTAATATATTACATTAGTCACTACAGTATTCAGATTTCTAGCAATCAATGGCTAAATACATAATAATGCTTTTGAGACAATATTTTTAAACTGAAGTCAATCCTTTCCTGCTTTTTTTGTTACAAAAAAAGTGTTTTCAGCTAATACAAGTTGGAGCATTCTGGAGAATAAAAAATAATCAAATAATTCATTTATTTGATTACTACTTTACTTAATGTATAGTGAAAGGTATATAAGATCGTCAGTGACTTTCCGGAAATATTATGCTGCTCCCGTTTGGGCAAAAGTCTTTTTCTGAAAGACTTTTGCGCAAAAGGGCCAGTGTAAATAGCACAGTAGTGTTTTCCGCAAAAAAGCCCTGATCGTGAAAATGGCGATCGGGGCTTTTTTGCGGAAAAGCACGTCTAGATTGGCCACGGACGCTTTTCCACAAAAAGTGCTTTTCTGGAAAAGCATCCTGCCAATCTAGATGCACTTTTCCGAAAATGTTTTTAACGGAAAACTTTTCCGTTAAAAGTATTTCTGAAAAATCATGCCAGTGTAGACGTAGCCACAGAGTTTACAATTTAACTACATATCTACATGAATGCATATATGGCCATCCTTTTTTTTGTGCTAAAAACTACTACCACTGTATTCATATGCAAGACAATCTGGAGCCTGATTCTGGTCTCTCACCAGTTTTTTAAACCCCAGAGCTCATTAGTTTCAAGAGCAGTTTTGTTATTAATTTTCAGTGTGACGTACAGGAGATCTAAGTTTAGTTTCAACTCTAGTAACAATTATAATGTAAAATGCATTCACTTATGAAGATGTCCAAGGTCAGACAACCATTTGTTGGGTCCCTCCCAGCAGTTTCACTTGACTGTCACTTAACTGAGGCTACAGCTAGACTGCAGGCTTCTTTCGGAAGAAGCTTTTCCAAAAGAGATCTTCTGAAAAAACTTCTTCCAAAAGAGCGTGTCCTCACTACCAAAACACATCGAAAAAGCGATCTGGTTTTTCAAAAGATAGAGTCCACATTGAATGGACGCTATGTCACATTTAAGCTATGATTGCTATGGATGGAATGGTTTTTCATCTTTCCTCTTCCAAAAGAACTCTCTCTTTTCAGTGCACACATGCCTTTTTCCGAAAGAGCTCTTTCAGAAAAAGGCTTCTTCCTCATAGAAGGAGGATTACCAATGCTGGTAAAAAACCCACTGTTCTTTCAATTTTCTTTATAAAGAATTTGATTGCAGTGTGGACGTAATTGATTTTTTTTTTCGAAAAAATGGCCATTTTCCCGAAAAAACTCTGTAGTGTAGGCATACCCTGATTTAAGTAGAGTTACTCCTGATGTACAGCGGTATGAGGTAAGAATCAGATCCCCTGTCCCCATACTCACATACATGACTTGCTCAGTAATTTCCAGTTAAAAACAACCAAATTAGGCAAACTACTGAAGAAATGCAGACAGTCTATGGCCACACATACATTCTTATTTCTCCCCTGGTTTGCAAATCTTCAAAGTAGGTGAACACTATTCAGTTAGAATGGCAACATTTTACTCATAGTATTTCCACAGTATGTGTCAATAATTATACAAGACAGTGGGGAATGAGGTGCACCCAAGACTGATTAAAGAGAAAGGAAAAGGATATAGGGATTTGCATTCTGGTATTCATTTTTACATATAGTGTCAACTCTCAAATGTCTTTATACATTTTTAACGTATCTGAATTCTAAATAGAATATAATAAAATTTTTAAAAATACATCACACTAGCTTACACAAAACAATGCAATTCTATTTTTATAGAAATAATTAATGTTTTATCTTATGCAGTTTTACGAATTATCCATATAAAGCATGCTTTAGGGAAAGCTGCTTAGAGAGATTTCAGGGGTCACTAATCCACAGGACTTTCATTGAAATACTAAATACAAAGTCAGATGAAAACCTTATCATGGCAAACCTAATTGAAACATATTTGCAATAATATAGTCCCAAACTACAAAAATCTCAAACACACCATGTACGTCTAGAATTATGGATTTGCTATTTATATTTGTTGGAAGAGCTTTAAAATGGCATCATTTTTTGTTTGTTTGTACAGAGGAATAAATTAGTCATTAACACATGCGCACAAACACACACACACAATTTATATATAGAAACCCTAATGATCTTTGTATTTCCCCCCTCTTTTTGCTCTTGTAGAAAAATAATTAACAATATTGACAATATTAAACAGTCACAGTTTACACTTCATGCTTTGTGGGTGGCCAGCTATTTATGCTGCAGGACCTTAAGCAGAGAACTGTGAGAAAAGAGCACACACATACACCCAAAACATCAGCGTACTGTTTTGTGCAGGCTCATTTTAATTTAAAGTGAGAACATGGTTTTTCCACCCTCTAAAATCACTGGTGAATATCAAACTGCATTATAATTATCATGCAAGGTCCAGTTTATTTCAAAAGCCAACAGGCTCCCCTAGAGGGTGCTCTCATGTCCTGTTCTCCCAGTGCTGAGGTTGGTCAGTTACTCACAAAAGGGTAGAGCTAGCAGAGGGTTTAGGAATTCAGAGTCTGATCCAAAGCAACGGCAGCTTTTTGGAATTAGCCAGACACTAATTCCAGCACTGGGAGGAAGAGAAAGCAACATCTACCATCTCAGCTAGGTTTGCAGTATTAGCAGACAATTGCTCCATTTCCAGTCCAATCCGTCAGAAAACACTGAATTAAATAAAGCAGCTATCTTCAAAATGTGCTTCTTTCTTTGTAAATGACTCTGTTTGCTTATGTCGGTATGTGCTTCAGACAGTTGTATGAGGGTGCCTATAGTGCATTCATCAGAATAAACAATTTCACGAGGCCTGGATCATGAATGCAAACTTAGTTTTTCTAGCAAAGAGCCTCTTCCTCCTGGCTTTAGGTTTTCAGCAACTGCAAGGGTATGTAAAACTGAGATACATCCCATTCATAATTTCAGAGAGAGAGAGAAGCAATATAAATGGAATACAAGAGAGTGTTTGTAATAAATAATTTTTATTTCTTCATTCCCTTAATAGCTGACTTGTATCTCCAGTTCATTCATCCTTTTAAAGTTATTTGATTTTTGTTAATTATTTAAACTAACTTTATTTACTCCTGTGAGCTATTATTCACACTAATATTCTTTTGTGCAATATGCTGTGTGAGGACTGAGACAGATATAGGTTGGATCATCTCTTCCTTTAGCTCTGCATGTGTGGAGGAATTCTCCATGTGCACTCCTCCCTGCTTCTTTTTCCTTTGATCCACAGACCCTAAAGATGGCTTCCCAGAAGCTGTAGAGTTATTTTGGGGGGTAGGGGAAGTCAGGCAGGGGAATGGAACAGCAAGTGCTTTAGCAGTGGGGTCCAGGGTGACACACATCATCCTCCCCTCCAACGCATGTAGGTTATCCAGGCTATATAGATTTTTTCTCCTTAGGAGTCATGTGACTTGACAGGCTAGGGTCTGTCTGTAAGTATTGTGTGGGAGCACCTAGGGAAGCAAATATAGTCTATAGACTCTTGGTTTATATGCTGCAAAAGAGTAAAGGAACACAACAGAACATTAGGGGCTTAAGGAAGGCTAGCTGCTATTGGAAATGACAGTCCTGATTTCAAGTGGCTTGCATGACCATTAAAATTTACCAAATATTATTTCAAACTATTGCTACATCATAGGCCTTGTCTACACTTAACCCTTCCATCGATCTACCCTACACAATGGCAGCTACCCAAATAGCGGCATCTTTTATGCAGTAAACACAGTGGGGGCTGTTCTTCCATCGACTCTGGTTACTCTTCTCATCCTGGTGAATTACTGGGGTTGACAGGAGAGCACTCAGAACTTGATTCATCACATCTAAGCAGACACAATAAATCAACGACAGGTGGATTGATTGCTGCAGCATCCTGATCCACCACATAGTAGAGACAAGCTCACATAATCTCACTATGGTGTATCACAGTTTTGTGAAAAGTTCAGTTTGCATCTTGCACATGCTAAAAGGAGCAGTCCTTAATAAGAGGAAGGAGTTAGCAATGTGCATTTTCTCCTCTCTCCTCACCGGCTACCGCAGTTTCTGAAGCTAATATGAGATGTAAAGGATTAGAAAGGAAAGAAGAAGATTCCCCTGATCCTCAAACTCCTGCTGCATAACATGTAATCCAAACGGCAACTCAGCAATGGGCAATTTAAAAGCTGCTTTAGCAGGAGGCTCTCACCAAATTCATATGTTAGAAGTTTTATTTGTTATCTTAGTAGCTTCATTTTAACTGAAGATACCCACTGGAAAATTTGCAAATGCAGGATCGATTTGCAAATGCAGGGGTATTTATTCCCAATTATCTTGAGTACAAATAGGGAGTAACTCACTGAGTCAGTGAACTTTTTCTCAGATTGTACCAAAATAAGGGAGCAAATGCTTTGGCTTGAACAGAACACATAAAAATAAAACAAGCAGTAGGCAAAGCCAATTATGTTCCACATTGCCTAAGGATGGTCAACCTAATTTACGGCTGACAATAATTTGATGGACTGAATCATATTTTCTGACCTAGCATTTGGAGTAATTTTTATTATAAACCAATCATTACAATATAAGACTTTCAGTACCATCAGTGTCACCATGACAAATTCCCATGCCAGTCTGAGCCTTGCTGCTAGGGTTTTTCCTCCAATTTTTCATTGCTTAGGATGTTCTAGAAGGTAGCTAGATGTTTTGTTCCCTGACTCTATCCTCAACACAAGCCCCAGGCATGGCAACTAATGGGTTGTGTAAGGCTGCTATGCCAAACACTACCCTTTTGTCTGTGGGGAGATGTTACCTGTCTCTTTGCTTGTAATTTTTTTTCTGTGGCATTGAATTTAGCTTGTTTGTTCTGTGTGTAACTGAAGAACACCAGTCTGGGAGGTTGGTAACATTCTTTCTTTTCTTCCTCAGCTTGGATCCTCTCTAGCTTTTCTTCTGCATGTGTTTTTATTCTTTTAATGGATTATATTGATGATGTTATGTTTCTCCTAAATATTTTGGACTAGATTATGTCTCACAGAGCATTCTTTACTGCCTGAGCATCCAAGGAAGGAACAGCAGATCACTGAATTTCTTCCTTGCTTTTCGTTGCATCAGGGGAGTAATCATTTGATGGTGGGCTGTGCCAACCACAAATAATTACCCTCCCTCTCTGTACTGGCCCAGGTCTGTAGGCTGGCATAATGGAGTGCTGAGGCAAGGCATTATCCACTTCCTTCCACCTGCTGGAAGAAGCAGATGTAACACAACCTCTGTGTGCATTTATCCAAGATCCAGGTAGTTAGTATACAGGCTTTAAATGTGGTCTGACTCCTCAGACTATTTCTGTGTCTGGCTTTACGTATTCTGACCTTCTGTCTAACTGTTTAAGAACATAACACATTTGTAACAAATAACTGGTATTCTTACTGTTTCTTCAAGAAGCCCAATCCTTGTTTTTTCTAAGCTGTAGGGGCTAGCTATTCTGCAGAGGACAAATCTTATGCTGGGTGGTAAGTCACAATTTATGATACAGAAATAAAGGGAAGCTTGGTGAAGGCTATAGTAAGCTTGGTGAAGGGTAAGATGGGGTTGAATCATGCTGCCCTTGAATATGGGAGATTTTTCACAATCCACTTGCTCCAGTAGGAGGCTAGTAGTTAGTATGTACTGCATACGCAGATGACTTTGCCTAATTATTTTGATTTTATTTTTGTTTTAGCTGTTAAACCTAGGACTTCTTTTTTTCCTGTCCTATACCAGGTAAAAGATTGCTTATCAAATAATAGATAGGTACCCTGCTGCATAAAACAGGAAGAATAAAGGACCATAATTATGCAAAACCCTCTGGTATAGTAACAATTGGGACATATTGGCAAGATTTGCTATAATGTATTGCATACATATATCAATGCCTATAATCTGTCCAAAAAGCTAAGCAAAAAGAAGATTATTAAGGACTGTAAAGTAAAGCACTCAGCAGCTAGAATCTATACATGTCAGAATTGAGGCAACGTCCTCTTAATTGTGTTCTTTATGTGTTTGAATTTTAATAAGTAGTCTAATTACATGAGCACAATTTTTCACTCAGGACAAACAAACTAACAAGCAAACAACAATAAGAAACAACAACAAAAACCCCAGGACGTAGGTGGGCTTATGTACTTGAGGTAAATCCTGAGACCCTTAATCAGACAAACTTTCATTCCTTGTATACAACCTGTCATTAAAGTTTGGTTTAAGATGATCCCAGTTTGGTACAGCAGCATCTCTTAATGAACTGGCAGTCACAAATGAGTGAAGAAAGCTTCAATAAGTCCCTAGGCTCTGGTACCCCTAAGTGAAATAAGTGGGCTATGAAGAAGGGAAGCTCTACCAATGTGTTCCGTGAAAGGGGGCTCTGTACTAGTCTGAAATGCATTTGTACAAATGGGAAGGTTGGGTTTGGGGTGGGCAATAAAATGGCAATGTTCACCAGGGTTTGCCCATGGCGGGCCACCAGCATTATATTTACTTGTACCTTTGGGTTCCAGCAATCACAGCTCCTGTTGGCGGCTGATTGCTGCTGCCGGCCAACAGGAGTGATAGGAAGTGGTGTCCTGGTCTTTGCCATTACCACTGGGCAGGAATGGTGATCCACAGCAAACAGGAGCTATGATCGCTGGTACCTGCAGAGGTGCAGATAACTATAGTGGCAGTGGTGGCCCACCAGGTGCTAACTTTGGCAAAACACCACTGTTTTATTGTTCCTCCCCCATGCTAGCTGATGATTTTCAGCCAAATTTTTAGGAGATCTGGCTGTGAGGGGGATGGATCGCAGAATACAAGCAGATTAGCTGTTTGGGATTGCAACATTCAATAACCTGTTTTGATCTGTGTGTGGATCTAAGATCACGATTTTGCTCAGTAAGACCCTTAAATGCCTACAATTCCAATGGCAAATGATAATGAACAATCCTTGCAGACTTCTTGCAAGAGCAAACATGTTAAAGAGATGGATTGCCTCAGGCAGGGCATTTAGAAGGTCTTTCACTTCTTGCTTGGTAAGTGCATGTTCGTGTTCCCAAATAAATATTCCTTCTCTGAAATAAGCACGCTGTTCAGGAAATGTTCAACTGAAATGAATTACATTAACTTATGAGATGCCTGTTTGGAACATGCCTCTTCAAGAGGAAATTCATAATAATGAACAGTGCTCCTCTAAGAGATGTCAGATAATGAGCTGACTGAAAAGCAAAGAGAGGACTCAGCAGCAATGTATTTAAACCTGTGCTCCAGATACGTGTACTGATGTCCAGTTTATGCACATTCTGGGCTGGGTATTTCTCCCATGGACATCAAGGGTTTTTAAATTGATGTCAGTGGGAGCAGAAGCAGATGCTTTATACTTATAGCCTTGATGACATTCATATTTAAATTGCAGAAGCAGTTATAGATGCCCATAAATCGGCACTAAGCCCCAAAAGACATACACCGAACAACTATTAGCCTGGTTTGACTGGGCAACGTGTGTGTACAACAGTGCTGTCTGCACTTCTTAGCCTGAAGGCGAAATGTATTATTTAAAAAAGGCCAAGGGCCCACAGTCAATAACCTGGAACAAATTGCCTTCCCTGTATTTTTGGCTCTAAGATGGCACTACGAGCACAGGAACCACCCACAGATATCCTGAGAGGATCTTACCAGTGGACCAATTCCTGGTGTGGCTGGGTCGTAAACTTCCTTCCTCACATTGTGGCTCAGTGAGAGTAGAGAGGGGTTTAAGTTGGGGAAGAGGAGTAGCTAGAGCTTGCATTCCTGGAGTTGGCTAGGAGAGAGAATCAGGAAGCCATACTGGAATGTTATTTCTCAGCTTGTCTTCAGCTCTCCCTGTCCTTGGCTCCCTGCCTGGAGTGACTGTTGGGGAAGACAGCTGTCTTTTGCTAAGTGCCCTCATGGACTCAGTTCAGCTCCTATCCTGCTTTCCCTGCAGCTTTCACAACCTGGCAGTTAGGCAGAAATGGAATCAGCCAAAGCTATCCTCTTCTCCCTCCCCTGCAGTGCAATAGGAAACCAGCAGAGGACCCTCTGAGGATCTGCAGTAAGTAATGAACAACATCATTGTTGCTTGTGGGTCTGCAGGGACTGTTTTGTGAGGCAATTGAGGAGGTGCTGCCAGAAGCGATGGGGTTGATTCACATACTTCTATTTAGAGATTGCAGAGCCTGACACAAGGAACATCTCCAATTGATAGTCAAATCCAAAATACCTGAGATGTAGAGATGATCAGGGCCCTACTGATGTTTCTTTATTATTACTTGGAGCACTTAATGAAAAAAGATCTGTTGTCCCAACAATGACTATTTTTCTTTTTACAAATAATATCCTATTTCTGAATACCATTTTTCATTAGAAATGGTCCCAAGTTAGAATTTCCATCCTCTGCACACATCTGTCCTCAATGTTGAGTTTGGCCAAGATTTTAAATTAGGTTCCTAAATTCATGCTTGAGGACCTAACTAAATGACTGATTTTTAGAGCATCTACATCTGCCATCAACTAAATAACTCTACATGTCCCGTTGACTCAAATCAGACCACAACAATCTACCTACCTAGAAGTCTAATTTACTAATTTGTGAAGATTTTGCCCCGCATTTTATTATAAGAAGAAAGGAATTTGCTCAGCAAAAAGTGGCTTCTCACATATTTTTCTTATTAGCTCTAGAAATATGGGGTCGTGCTAATACATCAATACATTTTTATGGCCAGAATGATTCATTCTGACCTGCTGCATAACACAGAGCATAGAACCTAAGTTAGTAATTTCTGCATCATGCCCATAATTTCTGTATGAGCTAAATCATATAATTTAAAAAGACATCCAGACCTGTTGATCTTATGGAAGTTTTGCTGTGGTTTCCTACTCAATATAGCATTGGAAAAACACCAGTTACACATCACTGATTACTCTACAACAGAGCTTCTGTGACAGGCAACTAAGATATGTCAGTAATTTCCTCAAAATAATAACCCATTCTAATTAAGTACATTGCAGCAGCATCCACTAACATGTTGATTCTTTTAAGTACCAGTAACTAATTTTATGAGGCTATTGCTTGATAGTAAGTCTAGAGAGCTTGGTCTTATTTTGATTGATGCAGTAATTGGTAGCAATTATTATTACATGACTACCTTTACCCAAGAGCTATCTTCTGGCTAAAATTTAATAGACCCATATACTGTAACATTTTTTTTGAAAGGGTGAAAAATACTTTTAAACTCATTTTGGAGTTTATAACAGCAGAAATTTTCTTGAATACAGCTGATAGTTCAAAGCTTCACTTTAAGATGGTTAACAAACCCACCATTAACTGTATTTAATGAAAATTAATATTTTTATCTGAGTAATACTGAGTGACAAAACATTATAATCATGCCCATGGTTATTCATATGTCAGTAACATGAACAACGGAGGTTCAAAGTTCATATATGCATAAATACACAGTACTGTATGTGGATATAGACTATATCTTGCCAGTTGTTATCATTTATTTCTTCACTATATCTTGACATTTATTCCCGAAATTTTCAGAACAGTGCCTCATCACCTCCTGAACTATTGTATGAGGAAATGGAGCATGATGAGTGACTGTGAACGTAATTTATGAAAATTTATTAATACATATTAACACTTAATATCATCAGGAAGTATTGCTATGTAGAGTAGACTTATTTATACCAAATTTGAAGGTAACAATTAAAAAAATTAAAAAAAGGCAAAACCATTATAACGGACAATAGGATATGATGCATCACAAAATTGTTTGTTTGGATTTTAATCTTTTATATCCTATTGATAAAAAGCACCTACTAGAACTTACGAAATTGCTCTGGTTTAATTTTACCTAAAACAACAGACACATATAAGATTACAAGGATGATCATTTATTGATTTTGTCCTAGAAACTGTGATAAAAAGAACTGTCAAGGGGGAAATTTTCTGTCTGAGGGGAAAGAATGAAGCATTCACTGTCTTCTATAAAAAAAATTCTATATGTGTATCTCCTTTTTCTGATAAAAGAAATAACCTGATAGGATTTTTCTGCTTCAAAACAGAAGAAAAAATTATAGAACCTTACTTCAGGTTCTTAGCATGTGAGAACAATTCAATTGACTGAGGATTGCATTTAGAAGGCATCACTACTGATCCTCTTGTGATGGAGGTGGTACCTTCTAAATAGCAGTTGAAGAACGATGGGTTTCTGGATGTTAGATAGGGCAATTTTGCCACGGGTGTACAATGGAAGAGAGAACTTATGCTACACACTCTTCTCTGTAAATTGAGAGCACTTGATCTGAACAATATATTTCTGAGGTTCTGAGCATGACAAATCCAGGGAATAGCTGCTCTCTGTGGCAAGGTCTCCAAGCAAATCAAGACCATCATGTTCAAAAGCTCATTGAAGCATTCATTCTGATACAGATCTTCTCCCTACCTTTGAGGGAAATATTATACAGCTTTAGTGAGGGCTCATTGGCAATACTGCAACTGCCAATGAGCCAGCCTGGCTGCCAGCTACGAAGGAAACTCTGGATAGCTCACGAAGGAGTTCGTTCAGATGACTTGAGAGCAACAATAATGAGGGCAGGATTTGCTGTGGATCCTCAAACGCTGTGCAGATGAGACATCACACTCTTTTCCCTTCTGCCAGCCACTAGTCTTTCCATGGTTAACATAAACTGAGTAAAAATGTAGAAAGTTTTTACTCATTTTTCCCTCATTTGAATGCTTTTGTGTGGGAGAAAAGACAACTTACATGCTTATTTAAAGCAATTCTTCCTACTTTTGTCCTAGAATATGGGATGTAATCAGCTCCATCTTTACGGTAAGTGTCAATAAGAACCAGATGAACAGTTAAAAACACATTTTGGAATGTTTACATGAATAAAAGAGACAGAGTTCAGGCCCTATGAATCATAGTGCGATATTATATGCTATTAATGAGTATTCAGGTATAGGGCAGGTATCCACAAAACATTTGCTAAAATCATGGTGTCAAGAAGTGTAGTATGACTGATTATTCAGCCAAAATTTGCTTGAATCAATTTTCTATTCAGTTATTTAATCAAGGAACAGAAAAAATGCCATGTCACTTAGACACAAAAAGAATTAACCATTGAAAACACTAACTATTCTAAGACAGCATTTCACAAAACAGGATATACATTATTTGGTTAATCCTACAAATATTCCTCTGCAATAAAAACTGGTTTGTGAATAGTACCGTCACCTGCAAAGTGGATACATAATACTGAATTTTAATAGTTCAAACAGTTATCAATTCAAGGTTGACAATACCACAGTACCTAGCGATCCTAACCATGGTTTGTGTTGTACAAAACATAGTGAGAATTTACAGAGTAAACAGACTAGAAGGGAAACTGAGGCCAAGTGATGTATCCAGGCCACACAGCAGTCCAATGGCTGACCCTGGGAACAGAACTCAGGCTTCCTGGTCATGAGTTAGTGGCCTACCCATTAGTCTCTGCTGCTTCATATTGGATACTTGGGATGATGGAATTTATGAAGCCTTTTTTATGGAAGATAAGGGAGAAATTTCTTGAAGGTGACTTTTGTACTACATGTGACATATTCACTTTCCTTTTTCTCCTCCTGACATTATTCATTGTTCTGTCACTGTTGCCCAAGCTTCAGCTATTCCTCTTTTAAGTTCAGGGAAATTGACTTCTATTTATCTTTTTTCCTTTTTTTTTTTCTCCTTCCACAAGACCGCAGTATGCTTTCTCAGGTTTAGTACATATTCTCTTAGGGTATTTCTACACTTGCTCCCTAGTTCGAACTAGGGATGCAAATGTAGGTGACCAAAATTGCTAACGAAGGGGGGATTAAAATATCCCACGCTTCATTAGTGTGATCTTGCCAGCACGTTACTCTGCTCAACAGCTGTTTTGAAAATGAAAGTGTGCGCCTGGACGTGTTAGTTGATACCAAACCCTTTGGTTCGAAGTAACGTTACTCCTCAAAAAATGAGTACTTTCACTTTAGAAACAGCTGTTGAGTGGAGTAATGTGCCGGCAAGATCATACTAATGAAGCACAAGATATTTAAATCCCCGCTTCATTAGCAATTTCGGTCGTCTATATTTGCATCCCTAGTTCGAACTAGGGAGCAAGTGTAGATGTACCCTCAGAGCTTAAGTCATTCCTTATCTTCCACTCTCCACCTCACCAGTTTATTCCTTTGTTCCTTTTCTACATCATGTTGCAGTAATTGCAATATCTTAAGTTGCAGTGAAATGCATAAATGTATCTTTATGTTCAGTTTAGAGCAAACATGTAACTTCTTGACATGTTTGCAGTTTGGATTTATAAAACACCACTTACTCTTGTTGTGCCATGCATTTTAGAATTAGATGAGGTGCAGAAAAGAGGTAAGAAAGGTTGTTTTTATTATAGCATGGTTCTAACATGATTGTTCCAAAGATGGCTACGAGAATCAACAAACAGTTTGCATTTCCTGAAGAGGACTGTGGAAAGAGACATTGGGTTAGTTAAACAGATCACAGCACAATGCAGGACCAGCTGCAAGTTCTCCTTCATTGGATACGGTTATGGCTAGAATAGAGAAAAAACACATTTAGAGCTTGATTCTAATCTTTCTTATTCCAGGGTAAATCATGAGTGACACATGTGATGCTAGTAGTTGTATAGCATTGTGAAAATGTGTGTATCAGAATTAAGCCTATATAATTCAGAGCACATCAGTATCCTCTTTTGACTTTTTTTGGCTTTGCCTTTCAGTTAATTCTCTTCTGAAAGGTGATGCTGAAAAATAAATATTAAAACAAACCAGCAGACGTGAGAGTTGTAGACATGATCAAGGCCCTACTGATGTTTCCTCGGTATTACTTGGAGCAATGAAGAAAGTTCTGTTGTCTCAACAATTTCTATTTTATAAATAATATCCTGTTTCTGAATACTAATTTTTTAATTAGAAATGGTGCCAATCTGCATAGTTCAGTCCTAGATCCAAATTTTCCCCAAGTCCGGAAGCATTCATATCCAAGGATTTGTTTTGAAGCCTTCTGTTCTTTAAATTTAAAAGTCCTAGATTGTATATTAATTATATTGTTTGCCATGAATGTGGCATATTAGAAAGAACTGTTTTGATACAAGTGTTGTGTACTTTCCCTTTGTTTTGGAACTTAGCTGTGACAAAGCTGACTTCCTGAACTGATTCTGTAGCTACCCCACTCTGTCCAAATCTCATACTTTTCATCCTGGCCCCCAACAGCTGGTATATAGCTATTTTTCCACTACATGTAGCTTTCTTTATGACTGGCTGGCTCATTTGCAGCTGTGCTGTCTGCCAGCTGGCCTACAAACTTTTTGTGTCCAGTGAGAATGACTAATTTTTAGGTTTTCCAACCAAAATAAAAAAAATTGAGAAAAGTAGATACTTTCTGATGTGATTTTAATTTAGTTGAAAATCCACTTTTCAGTTAAAAATAGTTTCAGTAGAAAATTTTTCGCCACACTTAATTACGACCTAGACCCAAAACATGCTTAATTCTGATCTACATATATTTACCATAATTCATATGCTGGGGTAACAAATGGGCTACCTTCATTCCTGGTCTATAGTGTCATATCAAACATTCACATCTCACTTAATAGATTATATGAAGTAATGTTTATCATTCAACAAATGGTTTATCAAATATTACTAAATATGATGTTTTATTTTCTACAGTGGAGAATGTTGTATCAGAACATAATACAAAAGTCACATCTTGCATGTCAAATGTGCAATCATAATACTTTGATATTTTAACTCATAAGCTTCAGAGGGGGTAGCTGAGTTTGTCTGTAACTGGAAAAATTTAAAAGTCACCGTATTGTTTCAGGCCAATTCCACAAGCCAAATACACAGGGAAGGGCTGGAACTTAACTTCATTTACAAGTTTGATTCCTATCAGAGAATAATGAATAAAGATATTTTGGCTGGCTTGAACACTACCTTCCACATGCTAATGACTTAATCAACCAACCCACCAATGGGTTCTCATAGAGGTGCAAATTGTTCTTATCAGCCTCTTGTTACTTGAACAATCTAATTCACGATTTTCTCTCTTTTTTTTTCTCCTTCCTTTTCCCGTCTTCCCTAATTTATTCTTGGATCTGAACTTTTAATACTCCAGTCATCTGAAGAAGTGGGTTGTACCCATGAAAGCTCATGATACCATCTACATGTTTTGTTAGTCTTTAAGGTACTATTAAACGCATGATGTGCTTTCGGACTCACAATGACAACCAAAGGCTTAGAAGGTATAATTGTACTATGTACTGTTTCATCTTCAGATACACTGGGACTGGCTGCAAAACTGGTTTTGTGGCACTGGAAATGTTTATGCCTGCATTGTAAACACAGCTCAGTATACGTGACAAACCACAAAATTCAACAGCACAAAGGTAAAAGACTGGGAATGTTCAAAGAAAAGAACTTTAATCCAGATAAAATACATGTGTGTGCTGCCTCCTCTACCCCACCCCATAGATAACTTTCTTGCAGAATGGTAAAAATGGCACCTTCTCTGGGGGTGAGCTTTGGAACAGACTGGGCTTTTCAGGAAATCCACTGACGCACAGAGGGAATGGTTCCTGCATGCATCCATGAACAAAAACTGAAATTGTCCCTTGCTGTGGCTTGGGAATGGGAGAAAGTAATTTTTTGACTACATACTTCACCTTCCTCTAAGGGCTTGGGACAATCCATCCTGAAGAAAGCCCCTGATACCAAACTTAAATACAAAAATCCATTTGTGGAATAGCTGGAATAGTTATTTTCTTTCTTACTGACTAGTGATTTGATGTGTCATTATTCATGATTATTTTCAGTAGGAGACAGATGTATGAACTCTCATTTTCTATGGAAAATAACGTATGGAGCCAGCATCACCAAGCCATGATGAGATAAACGGGCACTACAGGAAATTCAAGATGGAAAAGAGCCAAAGCCAGGTCACTGCAGAGCTGAAACTCGTCAATCTAAATTTCTGTTTAAGAGGCCCTCCTTTAAGACAGATTCTTCCATTCAGAAGAATTCTTTTAAAAACACCAATCTTAAAAGAGGTTTAATTAATAATCTTTGATTTGACAATAACCAGTGGCAGAACTTGAATGCATACTTAATAGGACTGCAGCTGCACTCTGTCAGCCATTTTTATTGGAAGCTATAGATAAATGTATGATTTCTTCCTTTTTGTTGTATTTGTTATCAAAGGTTATGGGCCTTTTAAGGAGTTGGGTGGGAAGTGGTCAGTTTTTATAGTCTGCAATGTACAAGAGGACAGACTAGATGTTCATCATGGTTTTGGAGCCAGCACTGCTAGGAATATATTAAGAAACACCACGAGAAACTCAGGGTGGGTCTATAATAGGGGGTAAGTTCAAATTAAGAGACGCAATTCCAGCTATGTGAAATGCATAGCTGGACTTGATGTACCTTAATTCAAACCACATCACTGTCCCCACAGTGTTAGGTCAATGGGAGAAATACTCCTGTTGACTTCCCTTTCTCCTAGCGAGGAATAGAAGCACTGGTGTCAACAGGGGTGCTCTCAGCATTCAATTTAGTGGATCCTTATTAAACCAACTACATTGAATGCCCGAAGATTGTCCTCCAGAGCATCAATCCATGGTAAGTATAGGAGTGGCCTCAGGGTAGACAAGGACCAGTGCACCAGTTCACAGCAGAGTTGAAGGTCTGTCCGATTCCATTTACATAGCTAATTTAAAAAAATGAAATCAGGTATATAATACAAATAATATCCTGAGACTAAAAAAGAGATGGTATGTCAACACATAGCAGTTGGCTAATTGCTAGGCCATCAATGAAATCCTTTCTTGTGGAGTGTGCTGGGACGTGTGTTAGCACTTGTCTGGGAAGGAACGAGGGGAAACTATCCTCAGAGCAACCATACAAATGAAAAGTTTAGAAGATGAAAAGTAGAACATAGGAATGAAAAAAGCGGGAGAGATGATTGTAAAGAAGAAATAACATGCAAAGAGAATAGAACAATAGCACAGATATATCATTTTATCAAAATAAAATGCCAGTAAACCTTGCACTCAACTAAAAAGATCTTTCATTACATAAGATGTTCACATTACAGGCTCACATAAGCCCCAGTTCTGCTACTGTTTCTATGAAAATCCCCCTGTTGGAGTCAATTGTGTCTGCCCAAGCAGGAGAAGTTGCTGGATCAATATTATAAATATGCTGTGAAAATAAATATGGATTTTATGGGCTTGAGTCTTCAAAGTGCTGGATACTTTACACACCTATTGATTTCCAGGTCAGCATCTAATGTACAAGTAAGAATTGAGGAATCAATGGAGTTGCAATACATGGATCAATGGAAAGTGATGCATTAGGAGCAGTTAAGAGAACTCACCGTCTCAGAGGATCAGGTCATATGTATTCATTTTTATTAATTTAACACTATTGAACATATATTATTCAACACACATAACAAACTAGTGAAGGGCATGAATCTGAATGCTGAAATTGCCAAATATTTCTGATACAGTTTTACGAACATTATTAGAACTTTGCTTTTCTATATCCCAAATGTGGTGTGGTGCCACATTCCAAAAACCCCTGAATCATTCATTATGGATTAACTACACCAAGCCTATGTCTACATTGGCAAGATTTTGCACAAATACTTTTAACGCAAGAGTTTTTGCGTTAAAGTATTTGCGCAAGAGAACGTCTACACTGGCATGTGTTTTTGCGCAAGAGATGTGCTTTTGCGCAAAAGCATCCATGCCAGTGTAGATTCTTTCATGCGCAAGAAAGCTCCAATGGCCATTTTAACCATTGGGCTTTCTTGCACAAGAAATTCATGTTGCCTGTCTACACTGGCCGTCTTGCGCAAGAGGGCTTATTCCTGAGCGGGAGCGTCATAGTTCTTGCACAAGAAGCACTGATTTCTTACATTAGAACATCAGTGTTCTTGCGCAAGAACTTGCGGCCAGTGTAGACAGTCTTGCCAATGTAGACAAAGCCCAATAGTGTGTATGCAATCATTATTGCATATGGGAAGTAGGCATTTTGAAGCAACATTATCAAAAATGGTTGTTACGTTAATCTGCTTACTTCCCATGAAAGGAACTGAACATTCACCTTATAGAAACCCAGGACTGGAATGTCAGCAACAATGATATGATATAAAATAATTAGCTTGTTTTGAGTGCTTAAAAAGTCATTAATTTGTTGTGAAGTCTCTAATTAAGCTAATCCAAGTTTATACTGCATTAGCAGCAGCACTTTGTGTAGGCTGCTTCTTACAAGATTAAAAAGACTTCTTCAAAATGTAAAACTGCTCAAAATCAGAAGTAGAATATTGGAGGTGGGGATATGTACAGTGTAAATGAAAGACCTGAATTCATGAAGGATGGTAATGGATTTGTTCCTTAGTTCCTGCAGGTAATTTCTCTAAGTGAGGTTTTCAGCACTCTGTTGGCCCATGTGAATGTCTGAAGGTTCTGGTGACCCATCTTTCCTTGTCTGCTTTGAAAAGCTATGACAATCTGTCACCATCATCTACTTAGGAGATCCTGTTATAGCATTATCCAATTATTTACTAAACCGTGTAAAGGTCTACTGACTCATACAACAATAGATGAAAAAAATAAGATTTTCAGTTTGATATTGGACTTTAGTGGAAGAAAAGGAACTGATGATAGCATAAAGCTGACATAGAACGAAGTATAAAGCCTGAAATCTAGAATACAATTAGTCTTAACCCTCTGTCCACCATGAAGAAAGTAATGAAAAGATATTTTGGCTTTAAAAAAGGGAAGAAGAAAAGCAGCACAGTGTGTGTGTTCCAGACATGAAGAAAGCAATAGAAAAGTAAAGAAAAAGAAACATAGAAGCTTATTTCTAACACATTCCTTTTTTCACTAAGTGGAAAAATATTATTATTGACAACTTTGTGTCTTGTTTGCAGACCTAACCAGTGGGAATGAGATGTGAATAATCTTTAGTTGCAAAGCTTGCCAGACGTTAAGGAATAATTTCATGATATTGCAATATTAATTAAATACAGGCAGTCCCCGGGTTACGTACAAGATAGGGACTGTAGGTTTGTTCTTAAGTTGAATCTGTATGTAAGTCGGAACTGGTATCCAGATTCAGCCGCTGAATCTGGACACCAGTTCTGACTTACATAGAGATTCAACTTAAGAACCCCAGGCGTCCCCAAGTCACTGCTGCTGAAACTTAGCAGCAGCTGATTCCAGGAAGCCTGGAGCAGAGCAACTCTGCCTCGGGCTTCCTGTAGTGAGCTGCTGGTCAATTTCAGCAGCGGCTAACTTGGGGACGCCTGGGGTAGAGCAGCTCGGGTGCTGCTGGGTTGGTCCAGTAGCGCGGCCGCTCCTCGGCGCTACTGGACCAACCCAGCAGCACCCCAGCTGCTCTGCCCCAGGCGTCCTGATTCAGCCACTGCTGAAACTGATCAGCAGTGGCTGAATCAGGACTCCTGGGGCTGAGCAGCTGGGGTGCTGCTGGGTTGGTCCAGTAGCACCAAGGAGCGGTGCTGCGGGACCAACCGGCAGCGCCCCACCTGCTCTACCACAGGCCCCGGGCTTTGCTCCACATCTCCCTGGTCTGCTGGGGGGGGGGCACTAGCTGCACCCCCCCCCCAGCAGACCAGGGAGACGCGGAGCAAAGCGGCGGAGGACCCGGGCCAGACCGCGGCGCTTCCAGATCAGCGCCGCGGTCCGGCCCGGGTCCTCCGCGGCTTTGCTCAGCGTCTCCCTGGTCTGCAGACCAGGGAGACGCTGAGCAAAGCGGCGCAGGACCCGGCCCGACCTCCGGTGCTTCCAGCTGATCTGGAAGCGGCCGCGGGTCCGGCCCCGGGTCCTGCGCCGCTTTGCTCCCCGTCTCCCTGGTCTGCTGGCTCCCGCAGCAGACCAGGGAGTCGGGGAGCAGCTTTTCTCGCCCCGGAGGAGGCGGGCGGCGGGACCAGGCATCCCGCCGCTCGAGTCCTCCAGGGCGAGAAAATCCCCGTTCGTAACTGCGGATCCAACATAAGTCGGATCCGCGTAACTCGGGGACTACCTGTAAGCCTAAGTGGAAAACTATATGGTGATGTGGAAAATAAAATATTCCCTCTCCCAATTGAAATGAACAACTGATCAAAACAAATACTGAAAATTCAGTCAACAGAGGCTGTGAAGAGAGATTAAAATGAACTGGGAAAGGTCTGGGTCATGATGCCTGGCACCCTTTGATTTATAAAAGATAAGGGTTTGCAAATTTTGTAGACACAGGAAACGGAACCTGTTTTTTAAATACTTTGCAGAAGCTTCAGCGTCCAACTATTTCAAACTCAAAATCAAAAATAGGAAAACATGGAAAACAAGGTCTGTAAAAACAATGAGTGTACTGTGGCACTTTATGGTACATCTGTGCTACAGAGGAAGATCGAAGCTGCCGCTTTTGATCTTCCAGGGTTCGAATTAGCAGTTTACTTAAGACAGCTAATTCAAAGTGAGAGGGGCACTCCAGTTGATGCTGATAACCCTGCTTTCACAAGAGTAAGGGACGTTGAAGGAAGAGTGTGTTTCCTTCAACTTCCTGCAGTGTAGACAGCACCAAAAGCCCAGTTAAGCTACTTCAACTTCAGCTATGCAATTAACGTAGCTGAAGTTGAATATCTTAACTCAACTTTGTCCCGTAGTGTAGACATACCCTTAGAGACTAACAAATATATCTATATATATAATAACGTGAGCTTTTGTGGGCAAAATCCACTTCTTCTTAAGTTCATCTGAGGAAGTGGGTTTTTAGGGGGGAAGTAAAATTACCTCAGGTCAACATACATGTGCTGAGAGGAATGAGCTGCAAGATTTACAACAGAACTTTTTATAGACATAACCAGATAAAATGTGTGGCTGCTATAATAACTGCCACATCATGTAGCATTCTTTGTGGTCCACACAACAGCTCCTTCATGGGTAAAACAGGTATCTATATTCCATGGACGCTTCTCACATACACTATTTAATTTGTTATGAAGAGTAAAATATACCTAGTATGTAATAAAAAAACCCTTTACCCTGCAAATCTCATTTAAAAATCAATGAAACTTGGAGATGGGGAAAATGAGAGATGTGAGAACAGCTGTCATATATGCACCATGACAATTCTGTTTCAAGATATTTTTTTTCCTGGGTGGTAATATCATGACTTTTATAAATCTTTTATTTGAAAAAAATTGAATGAATCCTAGTTTTTAGTCTATAGAAAATTAAGAAAAAAATACTTCATATAACATATACTACTTGCTAGCTCAACAAGTGGATTTTGTTATCCACTTACTGATAGTCAAACCTTCTGATATACTAATGGGTTTTGTTGGTGTGAACTCATATTAGCATTGTAGAGCCTACACTGCTAAAAGGAGAGATTTAACTCCCATTGAATCCAATGGAAAGACTCACATTGACTTTAGTAGAGGATGGATCAGCCTCTGAGAGAGAGAGAATTCACTGCATCAACAACAGAACTGTGAACTAAGTTCCCAAATCTTTATTGCTAATGATACAGGAAACAGAAAGAGCACAGGCTGGCTTTCAGATCTGATGCTGAATTCACAGTTAGGAGTCCACCACCAGCATTTTATTTGTAAACTGAGCAGATTTAATTTGGATGTGCCAGGGTAGATGTATACATGGAACTCTGCAATGCAATTTGTACAGTCACTTTTCACAACAGAATCAGGCTTTAACAGACATTTTTATAGCACTGCTGTAATTATGACCGTAATACCTGTGATAGGATGTATTTGCACGTACACAAAACCTCACATGCCCATAAAAATAGCTGTGTTCAAATGAGGCATTTGTTTCCCTGTCAACAATTGCCCAGTTGTTTTACTCACATTGGGAAAATTATGTGTTTCTGTCAACATCTGGCGTGTGTCATCTAAAAATAGCTCAGCAAAACTGCCAGGTAAAGGTATGCTCAGCTTCAGACTATTTATACTGGGAACAGAAGATTAAAATTATACCGCAGCTTACTGGGGCAGACCTTGAGGAGACTTCTTTGGCCCTAGGGATCTGCCTTAAACATAAAAACCAGGTTATTTTATCTTAATGAGGCATCTCCGTATCCATCTATAAATCACCCTAATATGCCTGCATATTGTTGTTTATGTAGTAAAATAACCAGCAGTTCTGGGAGAATAATAAGGGAGAATAATGCTGCTGTAAGCACTTGAGTAAAAATATCCTGGCACATACTAGTTTCCATCAACTCTCTTGGAAGCAGAGAACCTTTTAATAGGTGCTCAAAATCCTGGCTCAGTTGCTGATTGGGGAATGCACTTTACTCTCAGTTTTTTCAACTGTTGTCATCATTCATAGACAGAGGCAAAAAGGGGCAGAAATTGGGCAGTATGTCCACTAATGGGCCTGCTTGTGTTGGAGAATCCTCATGAGGCACAGAGCCAGCATAATTAATTCCTATACTATATGCCCGTATAAGTCCTATCATATGGGACATGGCACAGGCAGGATGGGACATGTGAGAAAGAAGTTGGAAAAGAAATTTTCCAGAGGCATCTCTACACCCCAGCAATCCCTGGATTCCTCAGGATCATTAGCAGTTAATGTAGTTCAGAGCAACCCTGAGGTTGGACCAGACTGCCATCTGAAAGTTCCTGGCATGTTTGGGGGAGGAGGTGGCATAAAAATGGTGTACAGGTATCTTTCACTCTCCAGTTTGGTCAGACAGAGACTGTAACCCCTATTATTTATGCATTTCACATACCGACCACTGAGTTCAAAGACTCATGTTAAATTGCAATATTTTATTAAATACAGTATGTGTTTATATTGAGGGAGTATACTGAACTACTTTTTGTCATCAAATGGGATAGATCCATCTTCTTCATATGTTTTCCAGGTGTCAACTTCTACAGGAACTTGCAGCTCATAGTGATCAAGATTCAGTTATGTAATTGAGGTGTTTTATTTAAATTGGAAAGAGATACTTTTTAGTTGCAGTAGGACAATCGGGGAATAGGAGGAAGGGATATTGCTTAGTAGCTATCGCCCCACAGGATTAGAGGTATGAGATATAATATATACAAGGACTCAAGGGTGTGATTATCTCAGAATAATACACCCTTTAGGATTTTAAATTGCATCCACAGCAATCAAACCTGTTACCATAGCATTTATTTTAATGCATAGATAAATTTGTAGTTCTTGTTTATATAGCTCATCCTCTGGAGGCACTAATATGATTTCCTTTAAAACTCAAGTTAATGAGAAAATAATGGAGAATTGTAGATATAAGCAATTTTTTTCATTGTCACTGTCATCATCTCTTATACAGCCAGAGGGTTCTCTGAAAATATAAGTTGGATTTATTTTATGTGCTGCAAAACCTTTAACAATCTTCCTTTACACCAAGCTTTCTGATTTCAGCCTAAAGCTAAAAAAAACTTACTGTCTAAAAAGATTTCTACATCAGTATATATCATCCATAAGCCTTACCTTATCCTTAATAGGAAACTTAAAATTGTAATTCTTAAAACTTCACCTTGGCAAAATACATTCTCATTGTATTGGCTTTTCCAGGCTGAAGTCACTGATGAGATACTGTATGTGACCAGGAAATAGGGAATGCATATCAGTTGCTGAGTGTAGTGAACTGTGTAATGAAGCCATGTTTGTTTACTTTTCTTTGTATATAGCCTTGCAGTGAATCTCCAGACATTTTCAGCTATTTGATGATTGTTTTTTACTTTGCCATTTATTCTAAAGCCTTTGGAACAATAGGTGAACTTAATTCTCATGGAACTTCACTTGGCTTCCTTTTAATGTAAATGCGAGTTGCTGACATGAGTGGGTCTGATGGGAATTGGCATCAAATGACAGTGATACATGTCATGTGGGAAATAGCTTAGTTTTTAAAATTATATACATTAAACAAACAAGCAAAGATAGGGATTTGGGCTCCTGATATTCCAAGCTCCATTAACATTTTACTTCTCAAGCTCTACATAATTGGCCTGAGCAAACACAGTAACAAGAATTTTCATTGCATTCCCACTGTAGGGTGGTAGCATTGAAATATCTGCCACCCCGAGGCAAGACTAAGCCTTTTAGGAATAGCCTGCTTTGTGGGAGTGGGTTTGAGGGGAGGAGGATGACGGAATTGCACTATCCTAGAGCATTTGTTTCCCACAGCAATTTGTTTGACACGGTTGTGCACAAACTGCAATATTTCTTTAAGAAATGTAGACTACTCTTCTCCCAGGTGGTTGGATAGGTCTGTTATCTTAGGGGATGGCTAAGGAACCTGGAGCCTAAAGTGGGTGCCCTTGCTGGACCACACAGGGGAATACATATGCAGTGCCCTGAAATGTGTTATATATGGCTCAGTATGGGACACATAAGCATTGAAAGCAAATACCCTAAAAGGGGGCGTAGGATGGGAAGGTAGAGTCACTGAGCTGCCTTAACTCTGTCCTTCCCTGACCTGTTTGACAAGTAAGGAATGAAGTGGTATCTCTTTGTCCACACCCTATATAAGAAGTTCAAAGCTTCTTGTCCCTGCTGCCTTTCTGATACTTAACTAAGGACCAGACAAAATATCTAGCCTCCTTTGTCTTCCTACTGATTCTACAGTAACATTATGAGCTAGGTGAAACCTTGTTATGTGACTTCAAACTCCATTGAGATTGATAGATGTGATCTCACACTTCAGTTAATACAACTGTATGCTTAAGCTCTAGCCTAAGACAAAAGGAGTCTGTTAACAGACTGAGGAGCTGTGTGTGTGTGTGTGTGTGTGTGTGTGTGTGTGTGTGTGTGTAAAAGCAGAACTGGGGAGAGAGAGGGGAAAAAAGAGGGAGAGAGAGAGAGAAAGAGAGAGAGTTGAAGGAGCAACAAAAATCGTATTTGGAAAAAATCTCAGAGGATCAGATTATTGAGTTTTAACCATAATGCTGGACTCCTAGAAAAAAGCAGTACTTGAGCTACTTTATACAAATACAGGACAAATATATACTAGGTTTTTGTTTAATTCTGCTCGGTGTGGAAGAATTTTCAAAACCTGTCAATAAGATGGAACTTGAACTCAATCTTCATATTTTATCGAATCTGTCTACCAATCCCATCTAATATATGTATCTCTGTGAAACCATCACTGTAGTAATTGGTCGTATGTGAAAATGGAAAGGGTGTGGAAAATAAATAGCCCCTAAAAGTAAGCACATAAAATTATAAAAGTTAGAAATTAAATAAAGGTTATCCAATCCAGCTATCTGCAGCTGCATGAATGTTTCCCACAATATGTTTTTTAATTCTTTGCCGATGCGTTTAACTTAAGGAATGCCTCCATTTCAATGAAAAAGACGTGCTTCATGGCCAGGGCTGTACAAAGTCAGCCAACTCAGGATTGCGGAGCTCAACCTGAGGGGCTAAAAATTGCAGTGTAGAGATTCAGGCATGGGCTGGAGCTGGGGCTCTGAAATTGTGGGTCTCAGAGTCTGGGCTGCAGCCAAGTATCTACCCTGCCATTTTTAACCTTGCAGTCTATGCCCCTTGAGTCAGCTGATCAAGGCTCTGAGCTTGGTGTTGCAGGTTTTTTTATTGTGCCATATCCAAAGTTATCAACTGATACAGCTTCTAATGGCTACTTCAGTCTAATTGTGCCCATCCGGAAACATTTTTTTTTTAAATATTCAACTTCATTTCCCCTTTAATACCACTATTGCTAACATGGGGTATGTCTACACTACCCTCCTAATTCGAATTATGAGGGTAATGTAGGCATACCGCAATTGCAAATGAAGCCCGGGATTTGAATTTCATGGGCTTCATTTGCATAAGCGGGGCGCCGCCATTTTTAAATCCCCACATGTTCAAACTCCTCGTGGAATGAGGAGTAACGGTAGTTCGAACTAGCAAGCCTAGTTCGAACTACCTAGTTCGTGCCCCGTGTAGCCGTGCTGCACGGGGTTCGAACGAGCGGGGATTTAAAAATGGCGGCGCCCCGCTTATGCAAATGAAGCCCGGGAAATTCAAATCCCGGGCTTCATTTGCAATTGCGGTATGCCTACATTACCCTCCTAGTTCGAACTAGCGGGGTAGTGTAGACATACCCCTGGTGTGTAGCACCCAGATACTTCTTCGCCTGCATGGTGCTGTCCCTTCAGATATTTCTAGACCAGTATTACATCCTTTCTTAATTGTAGTTTTGCCAAGCTACACAATTTTACACAGTTCATTCTTTTGATCACACAGAATAAAGGAATACTTTAAACCTATGGGCCATTGCTCCTGAGCTTCCATCAATCTGATAGATTGTGCTTATATGTTACTTTTTGATTTTATGTTACCCAGAAGTGAACATAGTATTCTAGATATGGGCTCATCAGAAAAAAATACTGTAAAGCTAGGATTGTCAGAACTTGTTTCTTTGGATAATTGAGATGGATAATATCCATGTTTATTAAAAAGAATGAGGAGTTCTGTGGCGCCTTAAAGACTAACCAGTTTATATAGGACTATGCTTTCATGGGTTGCAACCCACTTTGTCAGATGCAAGTGGGTTCCAGCCCGCAAAAGCTTATGCCTGGCCATCTGAAGAAGTGGGCAGTGTCAACGAAAGCTCATGATACATGTTTTGTTAGTCTATAAAGTGCTACCAGACTATTTGTTGTTTTTTAAGTTTATCCTGTACAGACCAATTTGGCTACCCCCTGAAGCTTCCAAATAAATGTGTTAGTCTTTACGGTGCTACAGGACTCCTTGATTTTGCCAAAACAGACTAACACAGTTACCCCTCTGAAGCTTGTTTATTTTTCAGTTTTTCATCAATTTGAATTTTCACCATTGTACAAATTGATGGGTTTTAAGCTTTTTAAAAAAATGCATTTTAGTCACTTACATTGTCACAGTAAATTATGGGAAATTATGAGCTGAGGTATCAGACAATTGGGAAGATGGGGGGAAGTGTTATTCAGTAATTATGTAATGACTGTAGATGTTAAGATTCAAAAACACAAAAAGGCAATATTTTATGTCAAATCAGAAAAAGTAAATGTCTTTAAATCACACTATTATTTGTTTCTCAAGCAGTATACAGTATGTCTTACTTTGTCTAGCTGTACATTTCAATTATCAGTGAAAATATCTTTGCATCAGTTTATGGCTACAGTGAAATCTACAGTGATTAACATTTAAGAAAAAATCTAATCTATCCAAGAACGGGTCTATTTCTAGAGTTGAATGAAAACACACTTGCTTTCCCCCAAATATTTTTTCTTTTCAAGTTTACATGAGGCTTACAGCTGCTGAATTTTGCTTCATGTTTTGGTGTCCAAGGGCCCGGATCAAAGACCTCTGCAGTCAATGCAGACATTCCATTGAGTTTATTGAGTTTGGGGCTAGGTTCTTAAACCCCAGTTCTGCAGTTTATTCTGGATGGACAGGCCCTGGCATGCATGGGAAGCCCCATAGATTTCAATGGGAATTCTCTTCAATTAAGTAAATTAGCAAAACTGAGGCCTTAATGATTAAGTTGAAATCAGTGGACTTAAGCTTATACTTAAATTATTTGCTGAATTAAAGGCCTAAAACAAGTTATTCTGTGGCTCAACATCAGAACATGGAAGCTGTTTTTTAAAACTACTTTGAGAGTTTATATGGAAGATATTTGAACAAGAACAGTATTTTATGGAAGCAAACTGTTTTAAGGCAGGAAGGTCAGCACGACTAACAGACTGGTCTCAGAGTAATGGATATTTCATCTGCAAGTTTATAGAAAGACTAAGTAAATGTTTCCCAATCTTTTAAGACTGGTGATTCTGTTTACAAAGTAAAATGTATTCATGATTACTTACATTTTATATTCTTACCTTTATAATAAAAGTATCAGTAATAACAATAATAAGCCTATTTAATTTATTTGTGTGAATATTTTGAGAGGCTGACAGAGAATATTTGACCCCAAAGGGGAAAGTTGTGTGGGGAGCAAGGCAGCTGCATATTTTATGCTTCAAATTGTAATATAATTTTCAGTGCCTTGTAATCCCTCTGACTGTTGTTGGTGATCACAATCTTGTGGTGGAGAAATACTGTGCTAAATAAATCAAATTTGATTTTGTTGTATGAAGAATTTGCTTCAAGAGACTGACCTTTTTCATCTTCCATTTTGGAAATGCACAATTATTAGAGCAAAACAATACGCGATTAATGTTGGAAGAAACCCAGGGTGAAACCTTTCATGTTTGTGATTAAGAGGAGATTTTATATTGATTACAGTGTGGTCAGGAATTTGCCCCTTTTTTGATTGTTTGCATATGTGTGTTAGTATAATATTACATAAAAGTGGTGGTATCATTTATATGGTAACCATGTGATAAGTTGCATTTACAGGTGGAACCTCTCTAGTCTAGCACCCGTGGAACCTGTCCAATCCGAACCAGAGAGTTTACCGAACCATAGGAGGTCAATATTGTCTAGCAGCATTATCAACACTTCCACTGCTTACTGGGTTCTTAAAAGACATTTAGGATAAATTAGAACTAAATAACAGCACAGAACACTGAGAGCCAGGACTGTAAACAAACTTAATGGGACCTCAGGAAACTTGGCCACCCAGAATAAATGGACATCCAGCTAACTAAAATCATGCCGGACCATGGATGTAGCTGGACCAAAAAGTGCCAGCCTAGACAGGTTCAGCCTGTATAATGAATGACTCATCTCTACTCTGTCAATTCATATCTTTCCAATGAAACTATTTCTGACTTCCAGATCTTTGAACCATTTTCAAAAGGTTTCCATATATAAACTACTCACCACCAAAATGTTTCCTGCTTTCCTATCAACTATGACATTGATTCTCAAAATTATACTGGTCTGGTACAGGTTTAGGTCATATTTAATTCTGGGCCAGCAATTTATGTAAACTCCAATAGCTTTGAAACCATCATGGCTAGAAATGGGTGCTTTATACCACTGGAAAACTGATAATGATCCCACTTTTTCTGTGGTACAGGGCTATAATTCTTTTTTTAGGTCATAAAATAGCAGACCCTAAATTCACAGTCTCCTGATACATAAGGTGACTCTTTCAGATAATCTTTAGAAGTTTCTAAATTTTATTCATTATATATTTTTATTCATTATATATTTTTTCTCTTGACCCACTTCATTAGTCATAGGCAGACTGTCTTTACAAGGGGAGGGATACAAAATTAGTTTAGATTTTTTAAAACTCTCAAATATATCTACAAGTGTAACACATTTGACATAAATCAAATATCCCATAGTGTGAAATATAGGTTCAACTAGATTCGGTGCGAGTTGATGACAATAACACAGTTATAGCTTTCCCAGAGTAACAGGAACATTTTCCAATTATACAGTTAAAATATTCATACCATGCCATCATGTATTCCATACACATGCACACATGTCCACACATGTGTGCAAATCCATATACACAGTGTTTTTTGGATGATGGCACAAAGAGCAAAAGTTCAAATGGAGGAGATGCAAATAATGAGGCAGTGGATACAGAAAATTTTGGATTATGTCAATACATGGCAAATAAATGCTGATTGCTATTGCATGCAGATAAATGTAGCCTATCAAACCTTGGAGAAGGGAAAATGTCTGCTAAGTGGAAGGGTGGTGCAGAATACTAACCAGGAAAGAGATTTCAGCATTATTGTAGGGAAATCCCCAAAGCCTTTTCTTTGCTGCTTCAATATGCAGCTGTAGTGTGCACAGTGCAAACAGGATGCTATGTGGAAAAATAAATATCATTCAAAGGAGAAGGCAACACAGCCTAATAGGTCTTATAGCCAAATTCAGCCCTCTGTAACTTCAGTGATACAACTGGAGTTGCACCAGGAATAAATCTGATGCATGACAGGAAATATTATCTTTAAAGCTGGCTGAATAGTATTCATCTAATACAAAATTCAGTGAATTTGATTTTTTGTTTAGCTATTTTTTAAAAAAAACTTGTCTTGGGTTTTCTACATATATTTTGTATTTGAGACTATATCATGAGTATACATTTAATAGTCTATAGAATAGCTGTGAGGTATCCAGAAATGTCGTTAAACATTTCATACTCAAGCACAGAACATAGTCATTCAAGGTATATAGTTCTATTTCTAGTCTGATGAGTAAAACTTTTAAGCAAGAAAATATCAAAGGACAAACCATGCACTTCGTGTAGAAATTTCTAACTTGAACAAATATTTCATGAATACATGATGCATCCAAATATTTACAAATACTGAATGTTATAATCCCACAAAGAGGAACCAATAACATTTGATCTGTTTATTTTTAAATATATTTTGATGCTGATTTTTACATTGTTTGGAAAGATCTAGGTATTGTGTTTGAAGAAAAATAATTTTGTGAGGATTCTTCAGATGTGTGAAAAAAATGAGAATATTAGGTCCTAATGTTTCCTTCAGAAAGGAAGCCCTAAATTTCAAAATGTACTAGACCTGGTTAAGTATCAGATGGGTAGCCATGTTAGTCAGGATCTGCAAAAGCGAAAGCTTATGCTCCAATACATCTGTTAGTCTATAAGGTGCTACAGGACTCCTTGTCGCTTTTGTAGACCTGGTTGACAAGATCATGAATCTTTTCCTGTGAAATGTTTTTTGTTTTCTCATTAGCTGTGACTTAGATGGGCCTTGATTTTTTAAATTATTTTAAAAGGGACTGATGAAACTGAAATTCTGTGTAGTACTAAAGAACACCTTATTCACTGGAAAAGTGGTGGGGAACCTTTTTTTGGGTCGGGGCCACTGACTCACAGAAAAATCAGTCTGGGGTTGCACACTAGTGAGAAGCAAAGTAAGAAGCCCATGACTAAGAAGGAGAAAGACACTCTCCACATTCCTCTTGCATGTCAGAGCCTAGGGGGACCCAAGCTAGGAAGGTTTTGTGTGCTCCAGCTCTGTGGGTGGGTGGCAGGGGGCTGGAGTGCCAGTGTGTGCTACCTAATGCTGAGCTTCGGGGGCGGGATCCAAGCAAGTCAGGGGCTGCCTCCAGTCGCTGGGCCTGAGGTTCCCTGCCCTGATCTAGGATTTTGGAGTCCTAAGTTCAGTCCTTTCTTTACCACAAACTTCCTACACGAGCCTTAGTCACCCCCTGCCTCAGTTTTCCATCTGTAAAATGGGGTAATAGCATAGACTCACCTTACTTGGTATTATGAGGTAAATACATTTAAGACCCCAAAGTGCTCAGATGCTATAGAATTGTGTGCCATGTAAGTAGATTTAGTTATAAAATATGGATTACAAGGTAGTGGATGCTTAAACAGATTTGTTTTATTAACACCCTTTTTCCATTTTACACAAAAAATACTACATTAAAACTAAAATCTTATTGAAAACTTGGCAAATAAGCACTCTTTAAAGTTAAAAAAAAGGCAAACCCTCACATGTCAGGTTCTCCGGGTAGAGAATAAGTCTAAGAATTACACTTGTGCTGTTTGCAGACTGGTTTGAACAGAATGTCAGTGTGGGAGCACATGTGCTGTAATGGGAATGATATAGGAAAGGATGATACTCTTTTCCTGAACCTATGATCTTTTGTCTACATCTGCTTTTTTCTTCCTTGCTAAATAACATATTTAATCACCAATTTAAAGATACATGGACTCAATATTAAAACAAATAAGTGTCCAAACTAAACCACCAAACGAATACAGCACCATAACTCTGTGGGGGTTGAAATCTGGCTCTAAAACTGGATTAATATTTTTCAACTGGGTCTGTCTCTGTCAAACATTGTTCTCTTTTTTTTGTTTACTCTGCCTGCAACAAAATGGGACCCTGATTTTCACAGGTATGCTTATTTATAGTAACACATAAAGGCACTGACAAATCTCAAATTGCCTGTTATTGCCTTATGATTTTTTAAAGCTTATTATCCATCCGATTCAAATGACAAACCTGTGACACAAGCACACAGGGCCTGAACAGGATGCTCTCAACATCAAAAACCTACATAGACCTACGTAGCTCTGTTGAAAGGGTCCTTATTTCAATTAATTTTTGTTTTTTTCAATAATAAAATTAAAATCTACATGCTTAATTTATATCATTGCTCTGGGGTGGGGCTGGGGATGAGGGGTTCAGTATGCAGGCTGCCCCAGGGATAGAGGACTACCCCAGCTCTCTGGATACATCTACACAGCAGGACTAAAGCTGAAATAAGGTATGCAACTTCAGCTACATCAATTGCGTAGCTTAAGTCGAAATAGCTTAATTCGGCTTTTGGTGCTGTCTACACAGCAGGAAGTTGAGGGAAGATCACTGTTCCTTCGACTTCCCTTACTCCTTGTGAAATGAGGGTTACAGAAGTTGGAGTAAGAAGTCTTCCACCTTGACATTATTTTGGGGATGTTAGCGAGTAGTCGACTATAGTATCAACTACTCACTTCAGGTATGTCTACACTTGTCCCCTAGTTCGAATTAGGGAGGCAAATGAAGCATACCAAAGTTGCTAACGAAGCGCAGAATTTAAATATCATGCGCTTGATTAGCATATTTGCGGCTGGTCACCATTTTAAAAAGCCAGTAACCCGAATTAACTCGCCGTGTGTAGACGCGGTAGTCTAATCCAAAACCCTTTCCTTGAATTAACTGTTACTCCTCATGCAATGAGTAGTAACAGTTAATTCGAAGGAAGGGTTTTGAATTGGACTACTGCGTCTACACGTGGCGAGTTAATTCGGGCTACCAGCTTTTTAATAGAGTGATAGTATTATATTCTTGACACTTGCAGATGATGTTGCTATTTAAAGTAGTGCTTACCAGGGTATGAATAAAAATCTTGGGATTTTAGATTGTTTTTGTAAGAACACAAGTTTTCAGATTAATTTTAAGAAGACTAAAGAGTATCACACATTACTTAAACACAAGACTTATGTGATCAAACCCTGGGAGAATTGGTGATCAGTTAGCAAGAGCATTAACTATGTACCAGGTAAATTTGAAAAGTACCTGTAGACAAGAATCGGCCCCTGGATTTGGGTAGGAGATGTGCCTGTTAGGGATTAACTGACTGAGTAGTGTGATAATTTGTGCAGAGCACCCCATAAGACAGCCCCCAAATTAGTGATTTTGCAGAAATATATTTTACCTAGGTTATTTTATAATTTGCTTTTACTCTAGCTTCCATTTATATTTTAAATGAATTGGATGTTTTAGTTAGGAAAGTTGTTTAGAAGATTATACAACTTCCACAGAATACTACAGATGAGTTATTTTATGTCAGGGAAAAAGTTGGAGGATTAGCACTAACTACATTTAGGGTACGTCTAGATTACATGCCTCTGGCGACAGAGGCATGTAGATTAGACTACCCGGCATAGGAAAATGAAGCGGCGATTTAAATAATCGCCGCTTCATTTAAATTTACATGGCTGCCGCGCTGAGCCGATCAGCTGTTTGTCGGCTCAGCGCGGTAGTCTAGACACTCCGCGGTCGACATCAAAGGCATTTGTCGACCTCCCAGATATGCCTCATCCCAGGAGGAGGCATACAGTTTCTAGGGATAATTGGATTGATTTAGCCCAGTGGTTCCCAAACTTTTCAGCATCACGCCCCCTTTTTGATTTTTGAGAAACCCTCATGTCCCACCCCCAAATATCAGCAAAATGCGTTGAGCAAAAAAACTGATCAGGGCCGAAAAACAAAAATATCAGCAAACCTTGGAGGGGTGTTGATTGGGGGGTGGGGAAGGCTGGGTCACCTAGCGCTTCCCCTGGAATTTCTTCACACACCCGTAGGGGGGCACACCCCCCCAAGTTTGGGAACCCATGATAGCCTTTATTTATGCTGGAGAAAATTTAGTATGTAAGATCATGATTTATAGTGCAGCTACTCCAAACCTGAAGAAATGGAGAGATGAGGAATTCTTCAGAGGGTGTAGTTTGAGGTGTTAGAGAATAGGGATTAAGTATTTTTAAAATGATAGTATAAACAACTGGTTCTTGAAGAGATCTTATATGGTTAAATCTTCCTCCTTAACTGCTGCATTACAGATGAGAGCTAATGTTTATCCACCTAGGGACATCAGCAAGAGGGAGAGAAGAAGTTAGTGTTATGTGTACATGGGGTGGAAAGGTGAGGGAGAGAGTTCCACATATATTTGGGCAATATTATAAAATGAAAGATGTGTGGATTAAAAGACATAATAGGGTAACTCTGCTGTAACTGATAAAGTTAGTAACCTGGGGTGGAAGACATTTTAGGAACAGTGAGCGGAATTTGCAGGAGCCAGATATGGTTTTCTGCAATGGGTGATACTGCAGTAGTTTCTGATCTCACTGTTCAGTGGCAGGATAATTCTGACAGTTTGCAAAGGGCCCACAGGGAGATGGTTGCTTATTACTCCGAGTTGCAGGAAGATATCAAAAGGCTATCTGGGAGTATAAATGTCCACTTCTTTGGTCTCATTATCAGGGCTTTTAGCAAATGGAGTAAAGGTAAAACTCCTGGGAACAGAGGGAGGTAAAGATTTTAAAGAAAATCTTTTCAGGCTCATGCTATGTGCCACCACTGACATGTAGGTTGTGTTCAGTGATGAACAGTGATCCCTCTGTTCCATTCTTTGCATCCTATCTATTTTTTCAATTAATTTTAATCACAGTGGATTATTGGTTACTAGTTCCTTTGTATCCGCTGGCTACTAATTCACCTGCCCCTTTTATGCAGTTGTAATTAATCAATGAATATTTATTAATTATGATTAAATCCTATTTTAAGTTCTTTTGGTTTTACTGCACATAGATGCAGACTGGTCATGTATACTAACCAGGAAAAGGCAGATAGACTTGGCTGTATAAATAATAGGAGAACATATGTATTTGAAATGATTATAGGTTTCTGAACCCAGTGAACAGAACAGGCATTTATTTGCCAGTGAATAGGCAAACAAATGCAGAGTAGTGATATGACATGTGGAATTGCAACTATTCTTAAGCAGGAGAGGTTTATTAAACAAACAACCACCACCACCACAACAACAACAACCAAAAACTACCACTACAGCCACAAACTAGCATACTTCCACATTGCTTGAATTCCAGCTTTCCCTTTTTTATGTGCCAGGAACCGCACCATGCCTCGAATTCTAAGTGGCACACAGAGACATCTGGTGGCTAGATGCTATATTACAAGTAAACATATATCATAGCTGACCAAATTCTTCTCCCCAAAATGCACAGCTCATGTTGACAATTAATTCTAAATTGTATACAAAAGGTGTCCAGCCATTATTCCAAAGGGAAGAACTGAAATGTTTTGGGGGCATTTACAAGAAGCTAGCAGCTTAATAGAGTTTATTCTTTAAGCACCTTTATTCCCTGTGATGATAGCTAAGATGTTAGTATGTCACCAAATGCTTTCCATCTTTACACTTTGGAGAACTGTGTCTGCTGCAAGTTGTCAGAAACATTAAGTTAATGTGTTTGAGAGAGAAGGAAAGGGCAAACGTTTGACTCTACAACTGTGACCCATGTGAAAAATCCCTGCTGGTTTCAGTATTCTTCAGTGGGAATTCTCACACATAAGAATTACTCAAATGTGAATAAGGGGTGCACATGGGCCCAGAGAGTGATAGAAAGATTCCAGCTTCTGCCACTTATGTCTCACAGATCGTTCTGTTGCCCTTTTGAGTGCATAAAAACACCAAGTATGCACAGGAACAGACCCCTGGCTCACTCAAAGGCTGCTGCTCTTGCTCCCACTGAATCCCACATATGATGTGTCATAGTCAGTGCTTCATTTTTAATGAAAGAGGAGCTGAGGCTCAAGCAATGTTTTTACTTTAATAACTGATGCCGCAAGCCCAGAGGTTCTGGGGCTCAGCCCAAGGAAGTTGCGGCACAAATTAAGCTCTGGTCATCACCGTGAAGGGATGTGGAAGAAATGCATCCAGCACATTCCAATGCAGGACCAAGGGGGCCCAGGAGAGAGATATTTAAGCACAAAAGGGGAAACTGCAGATTCCAGAAATGCAGCAGAGGAATATTCTAATTATCAGACCCTCATGAGGCAGAAGCCATGTGTAAGAAGAGAGCAGCAATGAGCGATCTGTTCATGTTATGCATTCCCTCCTACCGGCAAGCATTGTGCCTCATGGCTGCACAATCTAGGAGAAAATTATGACAATAGGACAGTAGATCCATTGGCAGTAGGGTGCAGTCAGATGACTAACAGAGACAATGTACACTGCAATACCCGGGTGTATGAGCATATTGTGAGGAGTATTGAGGAAGCCATTGCTGAACCAGATGGCGAAGTTAGAGCCACTACAGAATAACTCACTGGACAGACACACCATTCATAGCTAGTGCTGGGATCACAGTATCATGATCTTGTGCATCAATCCTGAAACATAAATTCAGCAATATTGCTAGATAATAGAAACATACAGAAGGCCACAAGTTTTCCACAACACCATCCTGAAAAGACAGTGAGCTGAGGTCCTGCAAAACCAGCAAAGTTAGATGTCTAACTTTACAGAAGGCTGGACCAGGTCCGCTCTTTACAGTAGACTGTACACATGGTCAGAAAGAGAATTTAAAGCACAATCCATTTGTCCTCAATATCCCTTTATTGTCTTGAATCGTGCTCACATGATACCATACTTTGCATACCACCTGCTCTTTTCCAATGTAGTGTCACACAATGATGGAGTCCTATATGGTGTAGTCAAATAGACTAAACATAGGCCTAAAATCCAGAATATTTCAAATTCTAATCCTGGATTTAGCAGTGACTTTCTCCATTACCTTAGGTGAGTCACTTAACATCTGTGCCTCAGTCTCCCCATCTGTAAAATGGGAATAATAATACTTACCATTAAAATTAAAATTAAAATTTGCAGATTACTTAGAAGATTTAAAAGTTTGCTATTCGTACTAAGTGTTGTCATTATCTGTCTCTTCTTGACTTCCTCATTGCTCATGTGCTTTAAGACTGTATTGTCCAATTCTGTCAAGGAACCCCATAAAAGTTCCCCAAAAAGGATAGTTTGTGAAAATAAATTATAAAGATCCAAAGAGCCATAAATATTAAAGGTATTGAATAACAAATCCCAGCACTTTAATCACAGTACAACAATTGATACTTTAAAAAAAATCAGACCTTTTAAATCTCTTTTTAAAATCCTCATCCTTAATAAGGGATAATACTGGATTGAAGTGGGCCAAAGAGATTTATTGATACAAATGCAGACACATCAGTGCAAATCAGGACAGTGCAGAAGTATGCCACTGCTGGCTTATGTTCTCTTCCTGCAAAAGGACAGGGATAAATGAACGAGTGTCTGAATGAATGACTGAATAGATAAATGAAAGAATGAATGCAGAATCAAATACCACATTAAAATACATTGCCTGAGTGTTGGACTGGCATAGCAAAGGAACTAACTCTTCAGAACCTTGTTATAAAAAATAGTCAACAATGTTCCCATTTTTAATATAAAATTAAAATCTGCTTTTCCCAATGCCTCTGGGGCTGTGTCTAGACTGGCAAGTTTTTCCAGAAAATCAGCAGCTTTTCCGGAAAAACTTGCCAGCTGTCTACACTGGCCGCTTGAATTTCCGGAAAAGCACTGACGATCTCATGTAAAATCATCAATGCTTTTCCGGAAATACTATGCTGCTCCCATTTGGGCAAAAGTCTTTTTCCGAAAGACTTTTGTGCAAAAGGGCCAGTGTAGACAGCATAGTACTGTTTTCCGCAAAAAAGCCCCGATCGCGAAAATGGCGATTGGGGCTTTTTTGCGGAAAAGCGTGTCTAGATTGGCAATGGACGCTTTTCTGCAAAAAGTGCTTTTGTGGAAAAGCATCCTGCCAATCTAGACACGCTTTTCCGAAAATGCTTTTAATGGAAAACTTTTCTGTTAAAAGCATTTTCGGAAAATCATGCCAGTGTAGACGTAGCCTGAGGCTGTGTCTACACTGGCATGAATTTCCGGAAATGCTTAAAATGGAATACTATTCCGTTTTCAGTTTTTCCGGAAAAGGAGCGTATACATTGGCAGGCTGCTTTTCTGGAAAAGCCCTTTTTCCGGAGAAGCGTCTGTGACCAATGTAGACGCGCTTTTCCGGAAAAGACTTCTGGGCTGTCTACACTGGCCCTTTTCCAGAACAGTGTTCTGGAATAAGGACTTATGCCCGAGCGGGAGCAGAATAGTTTTTCCGGAATAGCGGCTGATTTTGTACAGTAGAGCATCATTGCTTTTCTGGAAATTCAAGGGCCAGTGTAAACAGCGGCTGATTTCCCGGAATAAGTGGCCCAGTGTAGACACAGCCAGCGTATTTAACTTCAACTGAAGGTTGAAAGAAGGCTTGCATTTGGAAAGAGGGCAGGATCTGTCCTGAAGCAATATCAAATTTATGCTATTTTATAGGTTAGTTATTAAAAACAAACAACAAACTATCCAAAACAAAACCAAAGCCCCAACCCCCAGATTATCAGAATGATACATTTATGACCCACAGTGCTATGTGCATTAATATTCATTCTGCCTGTGTTACCTTCAGGGCTGGTTTAGACAGGCTGACAGCCTGCAAGTATGAGGGGCCCTGGCTTGGTGTGAGTACATGTTTGGGGGTGTGCGTGTGCACATCAGGGTGGGGACGGAGTGGTGTCCTCCCAGGGACAGCTTGCAATGTTAATGTGATGTTTACTGTGTACGTCTCACTGCTACATGGTGTGGAGTTCCAGCTGCTGTGAGCTGACAGAGCTCTGTGGTAAAAATAGCTTAAGCCATTTGGGAAATCAGGATGTCTTCTCATTTATCAGCCCTGGCTAGCCTGGGGCACACTGAAGGTTTCCCTTCCTCCTTTCTCACTGGCTTCTCTGGCCCCACCTGAAATACATACACAAGCTTTGAATATATTTCTTGGGTTGTCCTTCCAGCCCTCTGTCCCATCAGGTCTGAATATCCCCCTCCATGTGCCACACATGTCAGAGCAGTTGGCCACAAATGGAACAGGGGTACAAACAGCAAAACTTTTGCCTTGCAGCTGCAGGAGCACACAGGAGTGGCTTTGCAAGGCGGCCCAGAAGTGCTTGAACTAGGTCTGTATATTTTATATTTTACTTATTTAGTACAATATAGTTAGACTATGAAGTCTTTCACTGGAAGATGGCAACCCACTTTACAAACGGATTTATTACATTACATTACACAACAAGCCTGCAAGAAAGGCACCATCATACCTACTGTATAGAGGGAGAAATAGATGCACCCAAAGATGATCAGTGGCAAAGTTGGGAACAGAAGTCAGGAGTTCTGACTGTCTACTAGCACAATATGGGACTAATTCTCCTCTCACTTGTGTTACTACTCCAGGAACTCAACTGAAGCAGGTAAGAGAAGAATCTGACCCTATAGGCCAAATTCTCTGTTGGTATAAATGAATGCGACATTTAATTTTCATTCCTTTGAAAAGGACTGTTCTCATATTACCATATGTTAGCCTCAACACTGTATGGACAAACAACTGCACTTCCATGGATCTGATTGAAGGATGAGGTGCATATTAGTAAATAACAATTTTCAGTTTTTAATTAGTACAGCACATAATGCACAAATATGATGTTCTCATTCCTGGGAAGTAGTGGGAGATATTGTGGATAGAAATCTTGTTAGAGAGAGTTGTAGTTTGTTCTTCGAATGATTTAAGATATTTAAAGAGCAAACCAAATGCCCTCTGTTTGCTTCTATCTACAGATACTGCATTTCTGCCTCCGCAAAAACAATTTCATTGCATTCAAAGAGAGCATGGTGAGCTAAGCTTGTGTTTTTCTGAAAACCATCTCTTTTTGACTGTCCTGATCTGATGAGCCAAAGGTCACTAGCAAACCCATTTTGTTCACCATCACTTCAGTGCATAACAACACTGGTAAAACCTGACAAAGAATCACAGCAAAGAAAATTCATCCTGAAGATGTCTAGGATTATCAGATATTGCTAGTATCAACAAATGAGCGCATCCAAGGTCAGTGACAATCTTGGGGCTTTTTTTTTTTGGTGTAATGTATGTTCTTTTGCTATATAAGAGCTAGGTTTTCTTATTATTTCTTAATGTGACATGAGTCTGGTGATCACATCCAGTCCTCTATGGACAGGCATTCACATCACAGACAACTATCACATGGTGTTGGCAATTTCATCATATAAATCAGTGACATCAATGGGTATGGTAACCAATCTAGACTTCCGTCCATAGATATGGGCACTGTACATCAAAAGTGGGGCAATGCTGTTTCTAGGACTCCTTCAACACGGTAATATGCTGTATATTTCTGGGACTGGGAGAGGACATTAAAGATGCTTACTTCATTCAGTGCAAATAAGATCCTGTTGAATTTTTGGGGGTACATCTAAACTGCGTGGCTATTTTGGGATACAAGAGGTATCCTAAAATAGTTACCCCATGTCTTAACAAGCCACCCATTACAGTATATTGAAAAATATTTCAAAATAACAGGCATGCTATTTCAGCATCCCTGTAACCCTTGTTCCATGAGGGCTAAGTGATGTCTCGAAATAGTACATTATTTTGAAATATGGTGCTGTGTAGATGCTCCAAATTTCAAAATAGAATCAAACTAAGATACACAATTTGCATAGTGCCAATTGCATATCTTATTTTGAGTTTAGGGTGCTGTGTAGCTACACCTTAATGATTAACATGTCAGATTAGTTATTGGTGTTGATACTTCTTTTTTCAGAATAAACTGATGCCAAGTCATTGGTTGGATATTTGGACCAAAAGTTCCCAAATGCTAACTTAATCCTTTAAATCTATTGATCTAAATGGCTAAGCTAGTAAAAATATATATTTGTACATACAAAATATACAGTTACATATCTCATATAGCTCTGTATGCAACTATTCTTTCCCTTGCAGAAACATGTTTTGCTACCCAGTTTTCAATGATAAAATTTCAATGCCTATTTCAGAGGTTCCTGCCTTGCTTTGTTTGTATATTACTATTAGTGGGTAGCTGTATTATTTACTGTCTGCACGGCTCATATTTTCATTCTGACAGACTAATATTTCCCCTATGTGTCTCCATTTGTATTCTCGAGTAGATTTTTTTTATACACAGACTATTTCCTCTGGAGGAAAATAAAGAGGAGAGACATTCCATGATGTAAAAGAGAAAAAATAATGAGTGTGTTATTAAATATATCTGAGATGTGGATGTAGCTAACCACAATATACTCTCTTGGTACGCAAGCTATGCATTTTATGTAACTGCTTTTAGCAGGCTCAGTTACAGCTAAAAGCAGGTGTTTATTCTGAAAAAGGCAGCAATGCTTTTCTGTCATGTTGCATTAAGTCACCTATGACGCATAGTGTTATACTGCACCACGTCATATTGGTGAAAATGGTGAAGAAGCCGAAGCAGAGTAACGTGATGTGACAGACAACATTTAGTAAAAATATTTACTTATTTGACTCAGATACTTGCTATCAGATTGAATCAGAGCATATTGTCCAAAATGAAGCTGGCAGATTGAGGTGAATAGTTAAGTGTCTGTGGTTCACAAGCAACTGTACCTGATGTAAATTTTGAAGTTTCTTGGCATGTACCTGGTATTTATCTTATTATCAGTTACTGTACATCCTCATGTTCTTTCTCTCTTGGTTTAACCCCTTCTGAACTTTTTCTTCCTCTTATTGCTCCAAGAAGGTGAATTGCTTATTCTTCACTACCTTTAGTTAGTTTGACATAACACATAAGTTCCTCACAAGGGATCAAGATCACATTTTGAGTCTGTTTATAAAGACAATTATAGAGCACTATGAAAGGCCTGACTGGCTAATCCTCAAAATCCAGATGTAAGATTTTAACAGTACCCTAGAAGCAATTCTCCATTACAAGTCTACCAAATTCCAAGTTTAAATAAGCACTCTTTATTTTGATGGAATTGCCTTAGGTGCTATTTTACATAAGAGTGAAGCTATTGTGAACTACACAAAAACAAATGCCTGGCAGCTATTTATGTAGACAGAAGGACTATTTTAGGAAATAACAAGTTTATCCTTCAAGGAACCTATATTTTATAATGTAAGAAAGTGTTTTCATGGACTAAAAAAGAAATATTGAAAACTTTTTATTGCTATTGGCATTTTTGGAGCTGTTTCATGCAAATTCTTTTTTGAAAAAATGGAGAGCTCTCAAAAACAAGGGACTAAGAGCACTTGCTGGAATCAGGTTTCCCCAAAGCAAGTGCTGTGTAGGCCTCACTGTATAGTTTTGAAAATATACTTAATTTCTGACCTACCAGGCTATTGCTAATCCAGGGAGGGGTATCTCTTTAGCATCAATGGCAGCCTGGGGATAAGGTGTGTGAGTGTGGTAGGGGGCAACTCTGCATCCTCTGGATGGGGTGGGGTGTCAGGAGGAAGAGGCAGAGCAGGGCAGCCAGCCCTCAGCACCATCTGGACTGCAGTGTGCCCCACCTAGCACTCAGAGACCCCCGAGTGCCTGACGTGGTGCTCTGGGACTTCTGCAGTGATTCAAAGGGACCCAGGAGTCTAGCTGATGCCGCTACTACAGTAGCAGTGGTGATGGCCAGGAGCCCTGAGACCCTTTGAATCACCAGAACCTAGGGCAAGTGTCCCCCTTATCCCCCCTTCCCTCAGCAGGCCTGATAAATGAACACAAGTATTAAACTATGTGCTAGTATTAGAATGTGTACTAGTGAAATTTAGGATGAGAGGACATTACTGTATTGTCATCACCTGTGACTTAAGTAAGAGTTTTAACTCAGGTTTTCAGAAGTAAATAGCTTGTGCACTAATACATGGTGCCACCTCACCCACCAAGTTAATCATACAAATAGGAGCAGGGGAAAGTCAAAAGTCACCAGAGAAGTAGATACCACGAGTAAGGGCACTTCATGTTTAATTAAAGAAACAGAGAAGTGTGCTATCCTTACTGTTCTTTGGTAATTGTAAGGCTCATGTTTAAGACTGTTCCATCCAACTACTAGGGTAGACAGGGAGGATAGCATGGTCCTTTACTCTGCAATCTAAGGTTCTGAGCAATGTAACCCTTAAACTTTTTCATTCACGTTCAGATTTTTTCCATCCATATGTGGAATACATTTTTATATGCACAGAGATATGTGCAAATGTGCACCACCAGTAGCAACAAAATCCTAGCCATGAGCACTCTGCTATTCAGCTGGGCAGCGTCTGAATCTCTCCTGAATGGCCACACAAGTGCACAGCTTACAGGGAACAATGGCTCTGACTCAAACTCACAGGATCAGAATGTCGAGTGGCAAACTGTCACTCAGTAAATGGGAAGGAGAAAAGAGAGAGACTAGAAGGTGGAGGGTCGGGTGGAGGGTCGGGGGGAGGGGAGAGGAGGCTAGAAAACACACTACCAAACATTTGAAGACCATGCTGTCTGTAAAAGCTGATGGAGTCCAACAAGGTAGGCCAAACTGTCATGATGTAATGTAATATTTACTAATAATTTCCTTATTTATATTTCATAGTCTTTTGATTTGGCTAATAATGCTTTGTAGATAAATATAATTCTAATGAAAGGAACAAGAACAAATCTTATTTGTTCTTAAGTGAGAGTAGCTTTTGGAAATTTTCACAATTATTTGTATTATGGTCACACCTGGGAGCCCAATTGTGGATCAGAACTCCACTGTGCTAGGCACTGTACAGACAGGGTCCCTGCCTCCAAAAAACTTACAATTAAAGGAAAGTGACTAATGATTTGGGGTACCCAGATTGATAAACCAAAAAAGAAACTGATTTTCAAAGTGTTCAGTACATGGTGAAAACTGGGGGTATCTCAAATTGGGCAAAATTAGAGTCACTCAGGGTACGTCTACACTACAGCGCTAGTTCGAACTAACTTAGTTCGAATTAGTTAATTCGAACTAAGCTAGTTCGAACTAACGCATCTAGAACTAAAAACTAGTTCGAACTAGCGTTTTGCTAGTTCGAACTAGTAAGTCCACATTGAGTGGACTCTGAACAGGGCTTAAGGATGGCCGGAAGCAGTGCCGGCAGGGCATAAAAGGAGGACTTAGAGCATGGAGATACTGTCTCAGGCTAGCCGAGGGCTGCGCTTAAAGGGTCCCGACCCCCACCCCGGACACACAGTTCTAAGGGGTGCCCCGCTTGCAAAGAAGTTCTGGCTTGGAGTGCCCTGAGTGCCCACACTGGGCACATCACACCACTCGGCCATCAGCCCGGCTGCACTTGCCGCAGGCTGCCATCTGGGGAGAGGGAGTAATTGGGGGGCTGCAGGAGAGCTTCCACCCCCAGAAGCCCGCAGAGCCAGCCCAGTCCTCCCCATCGGGGGCTCGTACCCCATTCCTCCCTCACCTCCTTCCACTTACCCTTCCCTAGCCCCCCTTCTTATTGATGTACAAAATAAAGATAACGTTTCTTCCAACATTGACTCTGTCTTTATTGAAAAAAAACTGGGGGAGACTGGGAAAAGGAGGTGGGAGAGGGGAAGAGAAAGGCTGGGAGAGGGGAGGGCAACTAACATGATCAGGGGTTGGGAACAGGTCCCAGATGAAGAGAGGCTACAGAGACTGGGACTGTTCAACTTAGAAAAGAGGAGACGGAGGGGGACAGGATAGAGGTCTCTAAAAGCAGGGGTTGGGTGGAGAGGGTGCATTCAGAAAAGTTCTTCCTGAGTTCCCATAAAGAAGGACTAGAGGACACCAAAGGAAAGGAATGGGTAGCAGGCTTCAAACTAGTAAGAGAAAGTTGTTCTTCTTGACAAAGCAAAGAGTCAACCTGTGGAACTCCTTGCTGCAGGAGGCTGTGAAGGCTAGAACTAGAACAGAGTTTAAAGGGAAGTGAGATAAAGTGATGGAGGTTGGGTCCATGGAGTCCTATTAGCCAGAGGGTAGGAGTGGTGTCCCTGCCCAAAGTTTGTGGAAGGCTGGAGAGGGATGGCACGAGACAAATGGCTTGGTCATTGTCTTCGGTCCATCCCCTCCAGGGTCCCTAGGGTTGGCCGCTGTTGGCAGACAGGCTACTGGGCTAGATGGACCTTTGGTCTGACCCAGGACGGCCATTGTAAGCTCAGGGCTCAGTGTCGGGGGTCTCAGTGGACCCCCTTGATTTTCATGCACACCTGCCCCTGTGTGGCCAGGCTGGCAGCTCTCCTGCCCTAGACGGCCACTTTCCTGTGCCTAGTGCGGAGATCGTGGACGAGGTCCACGATGTCCGCACTAGCCCAGGAAGGTGCCCGCCTCTTGCGGTCCAGGGCAAACTCCCGGGAGCCGCCAGCCTGGTCCCGGGAAGAGGGGGTGGGCTGGGGGGCATCGGGTGGGTGGCTCTGTGCCGTGCCAGGTGCAGGGTCTGCTAGCTGGGTGCTGGCAGGCTTGCACCTGGCACGGGCACCGTAGCCAGCCCGTGCCCCTTTAAGGGGTCCGGGGCCGGGAGGGGGGCATAGAGTTTCCCTGGTGTTGGCCAGAGTGGCCACCAGGGAAACCTGGGGAGGGCTAGCCTCCCACTAGTTCGAACTAAAGGGCTACACAGCCCTTAGTTCGAACTAGCTAGTTCGAACTAGGCTTAGTCCTCGTAAAATGAGGTTTACCTAGTTCGAACTAAGCGCTCCGCTAGTTCGATTCAAATTCGAACTAGCGGAGCGCTAGTGTAGCACCTATTAAAGTTAGTTCGAACTAACGTCCGTTAGTTCGAACTAACTTTGTAGTGTAGACATACCCTCAGATCTTTTAGCACTGTAAAAGACAACTGTATGTTCTCTGGGAAGGATATTAACAACTGAGGAATTAGCCCATTTTGTTTGTTAATAGACAGGAAGGGACTGCTGTTGAGAGCCTTCTCTTACTAGAAACTGTGAATCCTGTACTCACATGGATGTTAGATTTCCATCATACCTGTGATATTTTTAAGGTAGACATATAAGGTTAAATAGAAGTATTGGGCCATTCCCTATGAAAGTTGCTGCAAACTTTTTTGATAGTTTGAAATGTTTGAAACTTTTGGATGTTTATTTCTACCTGAGATGAATGTACTTGAGGCTCTTTGGCCAATACATCAAACTGGAAATCTTACAAAGCTTTTTCTCCTGAGAGATCCAGTATTTTCAGTCAGGTCAGAAATATTGAGAAGAAAGGCTCTTCCTGTGGTATTACCCTATTCCTCCTCCTGATTCTAGCTGAAACCAATAAATGTAGAGGCAGCATGAGAAACTGACACAAATAAATGGGAGTTTACTGAAATGGTTTGGAACTTATAATACTTTTAGGTGCAAATCCAGTTTTGAATGATTGGTTTGGGTCAAATAGGAACTAGCTCTAAATAGTTTGCACATCTATACAGAAGATATACACGGAACTTCTCATTAAGAAGATCTATTTTTGACTGTGGTAGGCTCACACTCATAAAAACATCCTACTGTCTCTAATTCACTTGCATTTATTTTTCAAATAAAGGACATTCTTCATGGTTCCTATGCAACAGCTTCCAGTTGCAATGTAAGTGAAACTGATGAATAATTTATGGTCTGTAAAATAAGGATGTTCTTATTTATTCTCATAGGGTGAATATGGCATAAGCACCCTTGTCTTCAGCAGATTGGACATGGTGCGGTGAAGAGGACAAGGAGGAAAAGCATCTCTATTACAGATGAGAGGAGGACTTAAGTACGGAAAAGGGGGGAAGAGAATTGCCTTTTGGATCAATAGTGTTAATATCCCTTTCCCTTTCCTGTCTGACTCCATTCATTCATTAAGCATTTCTTATCTGCACAGATTGGGTTTTTTCACTTCATCTCCAAGAGTGGGACTTGTGAAGGTTGTTCTGGTCTACACTATGGGGAAAACTCAACGTAACCCTCGCAATTTGAGTTACACTACTAGTGTAACTCAAGTTGATATAGTTTGATCTGATTATTGCAGGGTCCACACCATACTACGTGATAAGATGGACTCCCCTTTCTTGTTTCATTCCAGTGGAGTACTAGAGTCTATGGGAGAGTGCTTGGTGGTCAAGTTAGTGGGTCTTCACTAGGCTCTTGAAACAAACCCATATCCAACTCATTTTGTATGAAATCAGTCATTAGAATAATAGAATACTAGGACTGGAAAGGACCTTGAGAGGTCATTGAGTCCAGTCCCCTGCTTTCATGGCAGGACCCAGGACTGTCTAGACCATCCCTGAAAGACATTTATCTAACCTATTCTTAAATATCTCCAGAGATGGAGATTCCACAACCTCCCTAGGCAATTTTTTCCAGTGTTTAACCACCTTGACAGTTAGGAACTTTTTCCTAAATGTCCGTTGCTGCAGTTTAAGCCATTGCTTCTTGTTCTATCCTCAGAGGCCAGGAAGAACAAGTTTTCTCCCTCCTCCTTGTGACACCCTTTTAGATACCTGAAAACCACTATCATGTTCCCCCTCAATCTTCTCTTTTCCAAACTAAATAAGCCCAATTCTTTCAGTCTTCCTTCATAGGTCATGTTCTCTAGACCGTTAATTATTCTTGTTGCTCTTCTCTGAATCTTCCCCAATTTCTTCACATCTTTCTTGAAATGTGGTGCCCAGAACTGGATACAATACTCCAACTGAGGCCTAATCAGCGCAGAGTACAGTGGAAGAATGACTTCTCGTGTCTTGCTTGCAACACTCCTGTTAATGCATCCTAGAATCAGGATTGCTTTTTTTGAAACAGCATCAGACTGTTGACTCATATTTAGCTTGTGGTCCACTGTAACCCCTAGATCTCTTTCTGCTGTACTTCTTCCTAGACAGTTGCTTCCCATTCTGTATGTGTGAAACTAATAGTTCCTTCCTAAGTGGAGCACTTTGCATTTGTCCTTATTAAACTTCATCCTGTTTACCTCAGACCATTTCTCCAATTTGTCCAGATCATTTTGAATTATGACCCTATCCTTCAAAGCAGTTGCAACCCCTTCTCGCTTGGTATAATCTGCAAACTTAATAAGAGTATTCTCTATGCTGATATCTAAATTGTTGATGAAGATATTGAACAGATCCAGTCCCAAAACAGACCCCTGCAGAACCCCACTTATTATACCTTTCCAGCAGGATTGTGAACTACTCGTTAATGACTACCGTTAATGACTACTCTGAGAATGGTTATCCAGCCAGTTATGCACCCACCTTACAGTAGCCCCATCTAAGTTGTATTTGCCTCATTTATTGATAAGAATATCATGAGACCGTATCAAATGCCTTACTAATGTCTGGGTATAGCACATCCACCACTTCTTCCTTATCCACAAGACTAGTTATCCTATCAAAAATGGTATCCTATTACCACTTTTCCCTTCCTGTATCATTCCCTCTTCCAACAGAACTCTGACACCTTCGTTACTTTGTTATCTCCAGAAGGTACTGTGATGGCCAGGTGGTGTGCATCATAGCCCCAAGAGGTCTCCCTGGGGCCTATTAGGGGCGGGGGGGAGCAGATCAGTGCAAATAGTAGAGTTCTGCTTCAACTTGATTCAGTTGATGCTTTACATGACAGCTAAGGCCTCACCCCTGCTCCAAAGAGCATAGAGAAAACTTTTTTGAGAGCACTTCAGTGTCTTAAGGAGCTTATGTTTCATGTCTCATAAGTGTCTAAGTCACTTCCGAAAATGACTTTGGTGCTTTACAAAATGTTACCTTACAGCCTAAACTGACAAGTTTCAGGGGGCAGCCACGTTTGTCTGCATATACAAGAACAGTGACACCTTCAAGACTAACAGATTTATTTGGGTATAAGCAAAACCCAAAAAAGGTAAAAACACTTTTTTCAGATGAATGCACTTGAAATACAACATAAGAAAACATTGGAGAAGACAATAAAAACAGAAAGGGGGACAGATTAAAGGAATCCCCAGAATAAAGTTATTGGCTTTTTTGGGGTGGTACACAACACAAAATTAATTCCCAGAAATTTGTCTTAACTACTTAAAAGGTCTGATCCTTATGCCTGGGTAAGAATGTGCTTTCTATAGAAACCCCCTTCTACCCTCACTACCTTCTTATTCACCTAGACAAAACTAGCCACAATTTGCTCCTTAACTGAGTGCTTAGGGAGGTGTCAAAATGCACTTGGAAATAAAACAACAACCCCAGTAATCTTCAGGTACACCAGTCACTTCAATTGCCTTTGTGAAAAATATTTCTGCTTATCTGTGTGTGCCGTTATTATTGTGCACCTTGCAGCTCGCTTTGAAAACTTAGCTCCACATGTGCCAAATGAAAATTGGAGTGAAAAGATTCCCATTCTCTTCTCATTTACTCGATGAAAAATAATGAAAAGAAATTAAATAATTAACCTTGACTGTTGTTGAGCAATTGCTAAGCAGTATATTTAATCATTTTTGGTTGCTTTTTCTGCTATTTTAGGAACAAAGCGGGGACAATTGAAGCATATTCGTCTCAAGCAACATAGCACTTCTGTGGAGAGACCTAAAGGAAATGCATTGTTTTGATTAGAATGTGTTTTCATTAACAGGATGTTCAAAATAAACAAAAATACTTGATTCGCAGGGCCTGTGGCTGTCTCAGGTTAACGCTGGCATGCTTCCACGCTTGAGCTCATCTTCACTAATCAATCAGAAACATGTTTGCTGGCAAGAAAGGTCACATCTTTAATCACACAACAGCAACTTTTTTACAACAAACAGGGTATCTGCATACAGCTAAATTTGGCCTAACAGTTACAGAGGTTTAATGCTCAGCATTCGATAGATAGATCTGCAGTGTCTCCCATAATTCTGCCCATTTATACCACGTACTGTAAGCCTGAGCAGAATTTGTCTCATTCAGTTAATTTATAGCTTCAGAGGTGTAGCTGAGTTAGTCAGTAAAGGATAAATTTAAACAACAAATAGTCTGGTAGCTCTTTAGAGACAAACAAAACATGTACATGGTATCATGAGATTTCGTGGGCACATCCCTCTTCTTCAGATGACCGGAGTGTTGGATGTCCAGAAATTATAGATCTTGTCATTATGCCATCCATAAACACTTACATCTTGGATTAAAATCAAGATAATTAAATAAAGACAAAGTTCAATGTATAGGTGGACACTGGCCTGGTCTTTTTGGTTTGGGACAAAATGGTTATTGTCCATATTGAAGCAACACCTCCAAATAGCATCATGCTACTGGAGGAGTTATCCTTCCAAGAATATATAAAAAATATTTCTCAATTTCTTTGGTCACCGGGGATTCTATGACAAAAGCAGTTAGCTCCAGTCTCCTAAGTTACATCTCAGGACATTGTCGTTACTATTTTCATTAAGAGATTCCAAGGTCAAAGGGGACCACTATGATCATCTGGTCAGACTTCTGTATAATGAAGACCCCCAAAGTAATTTAAAAAATAGCTAATCTTTATTTAAAAGTTGCTAGTAATGGAAAATCCACCACAATCATTGGTAAATTACTACAATGGTTATTTATCTTCTCTCAAAAATGTATGCTTTGTTTCCAGTCTGAATTTGTCTAGTTTCAGTTTCCAGTCACTCCACTCCAGCTGGATTGAAAAGCCCATTATCAAATTTAAAAGTTCATTGTAGTTGTTATCTCTGTATTCTTAAAAAAATCCTCTGAAGGCCATTTCTGCACATAATGGTTGTGTATTTTGTCAGTGGGTGAAGAATAGTTCAAGTTTTCCAGGCTGAACTCCATGATCCATTCATAGTCTCTCTCTTTAATTTTTTCTGGCTCTAATCTTTACTGCAAATAAGGAAGTGAGGTGCAAGCAAGTAATGGGCTATAGAACTGATTCTGAAGGTATGCTATGGGAGGGTATAACAGGGTCCACTTCTGTGGCCAAGGGGTATCCAGTAAATTCTTTGCCTGGCTGTCTGGTACTTCCTTGCTCCCTGGGTCACTTCCACCAGATGTTGCCTTGTCTGGTCATCTTCAAGGTTCTGATGCTAAGATCTTACTAGCCCTGACCACGGTACTATCAGTTCTTGTATTCAGCTTGTGGTCAGCCTTGGGTCACTGGACTTGGGCCTCACCTAGGTCTAAAGTTCAGCATGCGCTTGGAGCTGTCCATAGTGCTGATAGTCTGTCAGTCAGTATATAGAACTGCCTAGGTTGAGCTCATGTGAGGAACCGCCAGGCTCTAGCCCCACAGTTTCTTTTATACCAGTCTGCTGGACCCTGATTGGCTACCGCAGAGATAACCACTCTATCCTGCCTGGAGGACCTCTCTTCTGCTCCTCTCACTGGCATAGGGTTTGTCAAGGCCTTCTGATTCTTGTAGGGCATTGGGGCTTAGTCCACTCCATCACAGAAAGGAAAACATCTGTGTTTCCTGAAGTGGGCACTATCACAGTGTAAGGCCTGCTGAAAGAGGGGGCAAAGGGAGCACCTGCTCCGGGGTCTGAAATTCTAAAGGGCCCAGCGCTCTTCTCTGCCACTGATGCTACTGTGACAGTGGCAATGCACAGAGCCCTGGGCCCTTTAAATCACCACTAGAGTGCCATGCAATGTGCTCTGGTTGACTTTAAGGGCTGGGGCGTGGGTGGGGGGAGCAGTGTGGTGCACTCTGGGTGGCATACAGGGCTAGTTGCCTTCTACCCTTCCCGAGGCCTTGCCTATTTTGGGAGCATGGAGCCAATCCTTGCCCTTTTCCCAGGTGTGTTGTGTAGCTGTCAGCTCCCCTAAGTCTGTGTCAGAAGCAGGGAATGGGTGTGGCCACAGTGCACTGCAGCTGTCCTCAGCTAGTGGATATTTCCTTTGGCATGGTAGCCACCTGTTGCAGGTAAAAGGTTAGGCTCTTTGAATGCCATGTTGGAGCTGGGGTGGAATCAGGCAGAGGATCAGGAAGCCATGACTGGCTTTTGATAGCTCTCCTCTGTCAGCAGAGCAGATCTTAGTCACCCTGAAGAATTAGGCCCCCCCTTTTTTTTTTACCATGGGTGAAATCCTGATCCCATTCGGATATGTCTGCATTGCACACTAACCCCAGGTTCTGACTCATATTTGAACCCACACCCAAATCAGTCTTGGGTTAGTACACACCGACAACCTACGACCCTGCTTCGGAGGCAGGTCAGAGCCTGAGTCTTGCTGTGACCTGGGTGTAAGCCCTACCATTTTGCAGTGCAGATGCAGGTCAAGACGCAGACCTGAGTCAAAAAGCCTGCAGGATAGAAACATGAACTTGGTTGTGAGATGTAGGTCCAGCAATGGTAAACTCAGGTTTTCAATGCAGTGTGGATGCTGAAGCATGGGCTTGGAAACACCAAGTCCACAAGCTCCTATCTCACAGCTGGAGCTGTGGGTACAATGCCGGTGGTAAAACTCATATTCACTTCAGTAGGATTCATGCCTTCACCTCAGATTTCTGGGGTATGTGTACACTGCATTATGAACCTGGGGCTATGAGAACTGAGCTTGTGGACTCAGTGTTTCTAAGACATTTTTGGTACTTAGAGAAGCAAACACTATCTTTATTTATGACAGGCCCATGGATGGGGAAGGGGGGGAGTTACAAATCTCATGCTTCATTTGCATAATCGCGTCTGATCACTTTTTCGAAAAAGTTTTTTTGGAAAAAGACGCAGTCTTGATGCGATTATTTCGGAAAAAAACACCTTTCAAAAAAACCCTTATTCCTGAAAAAATGAGGTTTACAGGGTTCTTTTAAAAAAGTGGTTTTTTTTTAAAGAAGCGCATCTAGACTGCTTTTTTTCCCCAAAAAGCGATAAGATGCAATTATGCAAATGAAGCACAAGATTTGTAAATGTGCGCTTCATTTGCATTTTCAAGTGCCTTCATTTACATTCCTCTTTCGAAAGAGGAATGTAGTCTAGACACATGCACAGTGTTTTATAAAGAGCTAAGAAGATAGCACTTAAAGCCGTACAAAATTTGCTTTTTCATTTCTATTCATGTTTTTACATGCTCTTGATTTCTATATGCTTGTCAACCCATTGAACTGATCCAAGCCTCACATTTTAAGATAATCTACGTTCCCTTCAAAGTACTGCTGAAAGTATACTAACAACTGTATTTAGCTCTGGTTATTTGCCATACTTCGATGATAAAACTGGGGTGAACCACAGTGATATAACCATAGCATGGACAGAGCCTTACACTATATCTTCTTTCTACATTTAAAATATAAAATTGAAAGAATTTTTCCTCCAGCTTAGATTTAAAGATTGAAAGAAAGTTCCTCTGGCTGAAGCCACAATGCAGGGAGACCCACGTTCAGTTCTGTCTTTCTCTCTCTCCCTCTCTCACATGCTGGCAGCAGAGGCCAGTAGTGCTATGTGGATGCTTTGCTCCACTGAACTGAGAGGGGAAGGAGAGCATCATATTACACTGCAACTTTCCCTGCAGGCTGTTTGGAGAACAAACAGTGAATTAGCAGACCAAAGGAGTCCTTTAACCTTCTGACCCTGGTACAGCTAATAGTTAGATAATAGGTTTTTTATGCATACTGGTCAATGCTAAATCCCAGCTTGAAATTTGGATATTGCTATAACCAAGAGCTTTATCCTTCAATTCATAGTCATGTGAGTAATCCCATATGCATGAATAGTCTCACTGACACTCACATGAGTAATTCCTATGCATGTCTAAGAGTCGAGAGTCTTAATAGAATCTCTGTATCTGGAACAAGTATTTATTTGTGCTCTGGGGAGTTAGGTATAGGCAACAAGGGGAGATTAGATTCCCTTAATTTGATGAAGTGCAGACGATCTGATTATCATGTTGGATTTAATGATATGTTGCTATGGGTAGACTATACTATAATAATCAGATTATTCAATGGATTCAATTTTTGTAGGAACAGATCATAATTTTGATATATTTGTTCTTGGTTCCAAGATTGATTACTGCTTTTTCATATAAACACATTTTAGCCTGACAGCTATTTCTGAACTATTTGCTATGACTGCTTCTTTGAGAATTCAGAATCCCAAATTAGAAAATTTGCTATGGTAGATGTCTCAGCTATAGAATTTCATGGAATTGAATCAAAACTGTATTACTCCAGTTTTATGGAATAGCAAGTTCACTGAATGGAGTTATATTGTAAAACCGGAGTAACATAGTGGTGGATCAGACAGAGTGTCCATTGCTCTGGTGAATGTCCTTCCCACACACAATATATTGCATCTACTATGCACAGTCATTCAATTTGCAAGTCTCCATTTCCTGAAAGAAACAGTTAAATGAACCCTTATATTCAGTCAGTTTGAGCTAATTATTTGCTGCCTGTTAGAATATCTACCTGTCGGAAAAGTAATCTGATAGAATATTACATGATAAGAATAAGAAAACAGCTCCAATTCTGACTCAAAGATCAGGGGACAAGTGGATAGTAACCACCGATTTGGAAAAGCATGAAATCTTTATATTATTACTATAAAAGTGGGCCCTAGATTTAAAAGAACAAATCCTTCTGCCAAAGAGATAGAGTTAAAGCAAGCAAGATTAAACAACTGGAAACATAACTGTCATGGAGATTGTGGTGGCTTAATATATTTGACAGAGCCATTACCCAAATTCAAGACACGTGTGTCACATGAAGGGAGTTGCCATATCCTCACCAATGTGCACTTATTTCAGAGTTGGTCCATGTAGGACTTTGGTCTTGCCATCATTGTTCTTCCCAGCTCTAGGAAGAGCCATTTAAAGCTTAGATCACACAAGCAGGACACCACTGCTGCATCTGACATTACATCTTTCATATAGCTATATAAGAACAACCCACCAGTTGCTCCAAACAATATTGAGAGACTGCTGGCCATCAATAGAACAAACAAATAAAATGGCTGTCTTACACTTCTTTTGCAAATATAATTTTGTGAGTCTTCCTGCTTCTACATACATTCTTGAAAACAAATATTTGCTCATACAAATGTTCACAGAAAAAGAGGAAAGAGTTAGTGAATGCTGCTGCAGAAAATTCTAATTAGAATTCACAAAATATTGATGAATAATTTCCCTTCCTATTTGTCTAGCTCCAGTACTGAGCACACTTTGTCTTATGCCATTACTGACTCGAGGAAATATACAATATGAAAATGAAAACAATTTGACAATTATTTACACTCCCTCCTTTGAATTAGGTCCTCCATTTCTTTGGTATTCTGTAACATTTAACTGATAATTATGCTTAATTAATTCATTTTTGTTTATTTAACACTACAATAAGACCAGAGCAGAAAGCCAGAATGCAAACTGGCTAGCTGTAGTTCCATGCTGTAAATGTGTTTTTGAGCTTTTGTAATAAAATATTATATTTTATACCATTCTATTTAAAAAGTCAAGCTCCAATACTAACTCACTGTAAACAGGAAATTCCTTGGAGGACAAGTAATCATACCTAAAAGACCATTCAAATTCTATTAAAAAAACATAGCAAAATTAAACATAGAAAAATAGTTTTCTTCTCTGAAGTTTTTGGCCAGACGGTGGAAATCATAGGTCTGAGTGAGAAAGGGTAATGTTTCCATGACCCTTTCTTGAGATGATGTCAGCATGCCTGATGTTAACCTGTGGCTATACAAAACAGCTCCTCAGATCTTTGTGAAGTCTAATGTTTGAACTCAAGATAATTTCCATTCTAGTGTTCCTAGTGAAGCTTGTTCTGAATCTGATGCTGGAAATTCCCTGGAATGTTTCATTAGCTATGTAAATCAAATTTATAAATAAATGAGAAAAAATAAGCATGTCAGCAGAAGTTGTGATAATTTATGAGACTGCTACTGAGATATTCTCGGATCCCATATAAAAGAAGAGCTGTATCATTAAATTAGCAAACAATAATTTTATTGTGACACAGGCATGGAATTGATGTTTTATCAAAGAAGATACTCTGATGCATCAGTGACTTGAAGATGTGTGGTTAAATATTTAAAAGAAAGAGGATCTAATGGCTTTTTTAGAAGACAGAGCTGATGTATCTAAAGAACAGAAAAAAAAAGAATGTGCTAATTGCTACACAGTGTGTGAATTTGTATCTCTTAGTAGTACACTATTCACATTCTTGTTTCATGGATTCTACAAAGTTGGCTTCCATAATATGCCATGAACTGTATTTGTGAATTCCTGGTGGAAAATGTTGCTGAAATTAGCCTGATTTTGTAAAATAATAATAATAATTTTAAAACAATTAGAATACATTGAGGGTAAATGTTCTACAGTGCAAGGTAGACATTATGGATGGGATTTTAAAAAGCTGCCAGTTTGGCTTAACTCTGTTCTTTTTGAAGTCAATGGAAATTACAGTGAGAGCAGGTTTAAGCAACACTGAGTTGTTTTGAAAATTCAACCCTATTTCTTCAAGCTGTCTGACCTTAACATTTATTACTCTAAAGCCCATATCATTCCTTAAGTGGGCTATTGTACATGTGGCTCAGTGTGCTCATGGCTTCTTTCCACCAAGATTGGGTTTTCTTATCATCAAAGTAATAGATCTTTTCCCTGATAACCACATCAGGATCTTGAAAGATCTATGGGAATCATAAGATTATAAACTTAGAAACCCTCATGAGCCCTGCAATGCCTCCCAATTTCTACCCACCCCATCCCCGGCAACATCACTTCTTTAGGAAGCCAAAGACTCACTCATTGGCTGCTATCCTGGGAGACACTCAAGACAGTCTCACATTGTTAAAAGAAACAGGAAATTAAATTCTTATGGTTGTGGGGAAAGCTAAGCTATGGAAAATGAGGTTATAGGCTGGGGTACACTTTGACAGATGTGGAAATTTTCTACAGAATCCTTGCAAAATCTTATTCAATTAAGTTTAAGTATCTTTGGAGTCCATTGTATTAATTGAAAAGGCTTTTATATTACTGTATTATATTGAATAATGTGGGAGATAAGGTGAACCGTTTGGAACAATATTGGTGAAATGGTATGCCTGGAAATATCTACGGAGCGGGGAAAGCAAATTCCTCTCTCCCGATTATGTCAAACCAGCTTTGTAATGTTACATCCTGAATAAGGGGCCATTGCTCACTGATCACCTGTTCCAGGAATCTAAAGTTCAAAGGCCCAAGGTGTATAAAGGAAAGACTAACCTATGCATTGGCATTCTTGTTTGCGCTGAACCTGTTATGAACTTGTAGTCACAGATTCATTTGAAAACTAACTCTTACCAGAGTCCATGCTAGAGTTGACATGAGTGAGAAACTGCCAGTAAAATTATTATTACATTTTTTAATGTTTTCTATGTAATTTCTTAAGAATAAACCTTAAATAAATGTGCTTACTTAGAAAGAGTTGTGCATTAACTTATAACTGTGGACAGTTACATTATTTATAGCCTCTGATGTGAGAAACTGAAATGTGGGTGATGGTCAGTTTAGTCAGTCTAGCTTTTTGGAGATAACACAGAGTAGGCAGGGGACCAAACAGCTTGGAAAAACCCTGGTCAGGAGCGAGAGAGGCATGGTTCTCCACCTTTCTTGGAGGAGAAAAAAGGTGATGGCTTTTTTTATGCTTTTGAGCCAAAAGCATAAAAATGGGTGCTTTTACTCAGGCCCACTGATGGGGAAAGTAGAGGCAAAGAGGACAACTGCCCCAGGGCCCAGTGTGCCATGGTCTGGGTGGAGCTGAAGGCTGTCTGCGCTGGCTCCACCCCTTCTAACTGAGGCCTACTGTGAGTGGGGCCTGGTGTGACTGTTGGCTCCTCTGCCCTTGCTTGATCACAGAGGAGAAATACAGATACAGTTTAACTATGACACACAGATGGAAATGATGGTTCCTCAGCAAAACTTCCAAACAACCCTGGATTGGATCTGTTGGTTTTCAGAGGACCAAGGGGCTAATATGAACCTACAAATCTAGAATCCAAGCAGAAACACATTCTATTATAACTAATTAACTAGCAAAGATAGATCATTTACTGCATATTTTCAGTCATTCTAGGTCAACATTTACACACTGCAAAACGAAACAGCCTCTGGGGTTCCTTCTTCAGTACATAATACAACCTTTATGATGATGTATATGCAGTAAATAATCATAATGACTCTAAGTCACTTCATAGAGCCTGTCTTGTGCATAACATTTCATTGCAGTATTTAACTTTTCTACATATAATTAGTTATTTACAATTACACAATTCTCATCTACTTTCCATATATTCAGACTAAGAGGAGGCTGGAGGGATGGATTCTGGGAACTGGGAATAGCATAACAAAACCTTTGACCTTTAGATTACCTGTTCAACTCCAGATGTTGTAATTAGTGACCAAAATCTTGTCTCTGATTGCTGATTATAACCTATCTAAAACAAATTGGTGATCTCAGCCCAATTATTTGCAGATAGATATCTATATTACATACCCCAATACTACAGGTGGCAGTAATGATCACCATGGATGTAATTATCAGAGATTTCAATTAGCATAGAACATTAACTATCCTCCAGCTCCTAAGTTTAGTCCATTTTCATCAGAGATAAAGCAAGTTGGTGGGGTTGGGTAATGAAACTTACTCTGGTTCTTGGTGTTATATATCACTGTAACTCAGGAGATCTAGGTACTTGCTCCATCACAAATTTCCTGTCTGACTTTGGACAAGTCACTTCTTTTCTCTGTGCGTAAGTTCCTCATCTATAAAACGGGATAACAGCACTTCTCTACCTCACATTAAAGATTGTAAGGCACTCAGATACTATAGTAATCTACCTAAGATAGATAGATCTGTTCCATAGATAAATAGAGAATCATCCCTAAAGCTAAAAATTTCATGACTTTTCAGAGCAATAAACTAAATTAAAAACTAATCAAACAACACAGGTGGTTGGTACTAGCCAGTGTGAAAGCTTCAACTTGAAGTGTCATTGTTCATGATTTATAATCTTTAAAGAAATAGACACTGAGAAACCCCGAGGTATACATTTTTTCTGACTCTTCAGATAAAGACTTCATGACAATACTTGCTTTGATACAACATGTTGTTGTGAGCACTGTAAAGCCTATTCAAGTTTTTATGAATCTATGAAGTATTATAGACCACACAAACATCATAAGATTGTTTGATACATTACGGTGTGTGAGACAAAAAACCATCTCTAATAATTAATATAAATTATTTTTCTTGGGAGGGAGAGGAAAATTAGAAATAGTGTAATCTTTATCTCATTAGCAGACATATTGTAATCAAATTTTCTTCCAGCCCCATAAGACATTAGGTAAAGAGAAAAATATAGAGTTCAGCATGCATCTGCCAGCAGAGGTTGCTGTAAGGTTAGCGATTAAACTAGGAGTTTAAATGCAGTTAAACATATGAAAAAATAAAACAAAAATATTTTAATGATTAAATTACCTAGAAATTGGAATAACATAGGATAAAAGGAGCCCTAAAATTCCATGTGTGTGGTAGTCTATGTGGGTTAAATTCTACCATCCTTACTCTTCGAGAGAAGTACATTAATCTGCAAGCATTCCCCTTGATTTCGTTGCTAATACTCAAGTCCGGTCTTTAAGTTACCAAAAACAATGTTCACCAGTTATTAATTCCTAGAATGTAAGGTGGCATCCCTAAAATGAAAGCAAGAGCAAATCCTGGCAAATTTAAGAAAACCAGAACTGACGCTTTTAAAATACATTACATCATATTTATAGAACCATTATCATTGCAAACATAAACTCTCCTCAATGCACATTCTTTAGCTCACCACCAGAAAGTGAAATTTTGCTCCTCTTGCCACCCTAAAATGTTTCATCAGCTACTTGCAATTAGGTCATCTTGTGATTTCAAGCCTTCCCTTTTCCCAAGGAAACAAAAAACAGATGCTGTTTTATTTTAGTACAGAAAATGAACTATTGGGCTTATTATTAATAACAGTAGCAAAAAATAGTTTTCTTCTCTGAAGTTTTTGGCCAGACGGTGGAAATCATAGGTCTGAGTGAGAAAGGGTAATGTTTCCATGACCCTTTCTTGAGATGATGTCAGCATGCCTGATGTTAACCTGTGGCTATACAAAACAGCTCCTCAGATCTTTGTGAAGTCTAATGTTTGAACTCAAGATAATTTCCATTCTAGTGTTCCTAGTGAAGCTTGTTCTGAATCTGATGCTGGAAATTCCCTGGAATGTTTCATTAGCTATGTAAATCAAATTTATAAATAAATGAGAAAAAATAAGCATGTCAGCAGAAGTTGTGATAATTTATGAGACTGCTACTGAGATATTCTCGGATCCCATATAAAAGAAGAGCTGTATCATTAAATTAGCAAACAATAATTTTATTGTGACACAGGCATGGAATTGATGTTTTATCAAAGAAGATACTCTGATGCATCAGTGACTTGAAGATGTGTGGTTAAATATTTAAAAGAAAGAGGATCTAATGGCTTTTTTAGAAGACAGAGCTGATGTATCTAAAGAACAGAAAAAAAAAGAATGTGCTAATTGCTACACAGTGTGTGAATTTGTATCTCTTAGTAGTACACTATTCACATTCTTGTTTCATGGATTCTACAAAGTTGGCTTCCATAATATGCCATGAACTGTATTTGTGAATTCCTGGTGGAAAATGTTGCTGAAATTAGCCTGATTTTGTAAAATAATAATAATAATTTTAAAACAATTAGAATACATTGAGGGTAAATGTTCTACAGTGCAAGGTAGACATTATGGATGGGATTTTAAAAAGCTGCCAGTTTGGCTTAACTCTGTTCTTTTTGAAGTCAATGGAAATTACAGTGAGAGCAGGTTTAAGCAACACTGAGTTGTTTTGAAAATTCAACCCTATTTCTTCAAGCTGTCTGACCTTAACATTTATTACTCTAAAGCCCATATCATTCCTTAAGTGGGCTATTGTACATGTGGCTCAGTGTGCTCATGGCTTCTTTCCACCAAGATTGGGTTTTCTTATCATCAAAGTAATAGATCTTTTCCCTGATAACCACATCAGGATCTTGAAAGATCTATGGGAATCATAAGATTATAAACTTAGAAACCCTCATGAGCCCTGCAATGCCTCCCAATTTCTACCCACCCCATCCCCGGCAACATCACTTCTTTAGGAAGCCAAAGACTCACTCATTGGCTGCTATCCTGGGAGACACTCAAGACAGTCTCACATTGTTAAAAGAAACAGGAAATTAAATTCTTATGGTTGTGGGGAAAGCTAAGCTATGGAAAATGAGGTTATAGGCTGGGGTACACTTTGACAGATGTGGAAATTTTCTACAGAATCCTTGCAAAATCTTATTCAATTAAGTTTAAGTATCTTTGGAGTCCATTGTATTAATTGAAAAGGCTTTTATATTACTGTATTATATTGAATAATGTGGGAGATAAGGTGAACCGTTTGGAACAATATTGGTGAAATGGTATGCCTGGAAATATCTACGGAGCGGGGAAAGCAAATTCCTCTCTCCCGATTATGTCAAACCAGCTTTGTAATGTTACATCCTGAATAAGGGGCCATTGCTCACTGATCACCTGTTCCAGGAATCTAAAGTTCAAAGGCCCAAGGTGTATAAAGGAAAGACTAACCTATGCATTGGCATTCTTGTTTGCGCTGAACCTGTTATGAACTTGTAGTCACAGATTCATTTGAAAACTAACTCTTACCAGAGTCCATGCTAGAGTTGACATGAGTGAGAAACTGCCAGTAAAATTATTATTACATTTTTTAATGTTTTCTATGTAATTTCTTAAGAATAAACCTTAAATAAATGTGCTTACTTAGAAAGAGTTGTGCATTAACTTATAACTGTGGACAGTTACATTATTTATAGCCTCTGATGTGAGAAACTGAAATGTGGGTGATGGTCAGTTTAGTCAGTCTAGCTTTTTGGAGATAACACAGAGTAGGCAGGGGACCAAACAGCTTGGAAAAACCCTGGTCAGGAGCGAGAGAGGCATGGTTCTCCACCTTTCTTGGAGGAGAAAAAAGGTGATGGCTTTTTTTATGCTTTTGAGCCAAAAGCATAAAAATGGGTGCTTTTACTCAGGCCCACTGATGGGGAAAGTAGAGGCAAAGAGGACAACTGCCCCAGGGCCCAGTGTGCCATGGTCTGGGTGGAGCTGAAGGCTGTCTGCGCTGGCTCCACCCCTTCTAACTGAGGCCTACTGTGAGTGGGGCCTGGTGTGACTGTTGGCTCCTCTGCCCTTGCTTGATCACAGAGGAGAAATACAGATACAGTTTAACTATGACACACAGATGGAAATGATGGTTCCTCAGCAAAACTTCCAAACAACCCTGGATTGGATCTGTTGGTTTTCAGAGGACCAAGGGGCTAATATGAACCTACAAATCTAGAATCCAAGCAGAAACACATTCTATTATAACTAATTAACTAGCAAAGATAGATCATTTACTGCATATTTTCAGTCATTCTAGGTCAACATTTACACACTGCAAAACGAAACAGCCTCTGGGGTTCCTTCTTCAGTACATAATACAACCTTTATGATGATGTATATGCAGTAAATAATCATAATGACTCTAAGTCACTTCATAGAGCCTGTCTTGTGCATAACATTTCATTGCAGTATTTAACTTTTCTACATATAATTAGTTATTTACAATTACACAATTCTCATCTACTTTCCATATATTCAGACTAAGAGGAGGCTGGAGGGATGGATTCTGGGAACTGGGAATAGCATAACAAAACCTTTGACCTTTAGATTACCTGTTCAACTCCAGATGTTGTAATTAGTGACCAAAATCTTGTCTCTGATTGCTGATTATAACCTATCTAAAACAAATTGGTGATCTCAGCCCAATTATTTGCAGATAGATATCTATATTACATACCCCAATACTACAGGTGGCAGTAATGATCACCATGGATGTAATTATCAGAGATTTCAATTAGCATAGAACATTAACTATCCTCCAGCTCCTAAGTTTAGTCCATTTTCATCAGAGATAAAGCAAGTTGGTGGGGTTGGGTAATGAAACTTACTCTGGTTCTTGGTGTTATATATCACTGTAACTCAGGAGATCTAGGTACTTGCTCCATCACAAATTTCCTGTCTGACTTTGGACAAGTCACTTCTTTTCTCTGTGCGTAAGTTCCTCATCTATAAAACGGGATAACAGCACTTCTCTACCTCACATTAAAGATTGTAAGGCACTCAGATACTATAGTAATCTACCTAAGATAGATAGATCTGTTCCATAGATAAATAGAGAATCATCCCTAAAGCTAAAAATTTCATGACTTTTCAGAGCAATAAACTAAATTAAAAACTAATCAAACAACACAGGTGGTTGGTACTAGCCAGTGTGAAAGCTTCAACTTGAAGTGTCATTGTTCATGATTTATAATCTTTAAAGAAATAGACACTGAGAAACCCCGAGGTATACATTTTTTCTGACTCTTCAGATAAAGACTTCATGACAATACTTGCTTTGATACAACATGTTGTTGTGAGCACTGTAAAGCCTATTCAAGTTTTTATGAATCTATGAAGTATTATAGACCACACAAACATCATAAGATTGTTTGATACATTACGGTGTGTGAGACAAAAAACCATCTCTAATAATTAATATAAATTATTTTTCTTGGGAGGGAGAGGAAAATTAGAAATAGTGTAATCTTTATCTCATTAGCAGACATATTGTAATCAAATTTTCTTCCAGCCCCATAAGACATTAGGTAAAGAGAAAAATATAGAGTTCAGCATGCATCTGCCAGCAGAGGTTGCTGTAAGGTTAGCGATTAAACTAGGAGTTTAAATGCAGTTAAACATATGAAAAAATAAAACAAAAATATTTTAATGATTAAATTACCTAGAAATTGGAATAACATAGGATAAAAGGAGCCCTAAAATTCCATGTGTGTGGTAGTCTATGTGGGTTAAATTCTACCATCCTTACTCTTCGAGAGAAGTACATTAATCTGCAAGCATTCCCCTTGATTTCGTTGCTAATACTCAAGTCCGGTCTTTAAGTTACCAAAAACAATGTTCACCAGTTATTAATTCCTAGAATGTAAGGTGGCATCCCTAAAATGAAAGCAAGAGCAAATCCTGGCAAATTTAAGAAAACCAGAACTGACGCTTTTAAAATACATTACATCATATTTATAGAACCATTATCATTGCAAACATAAACTCTCCTCAATGCACATTCTTTAGCTCACCACCAGAAAGTGAAATTTTGCTCCTCTTGCCACCCTAAAATGTTTCATCAGCTACTTGCAATTAGGTCATCTTGTGATTTCAAGCCTTCCCTTTTCCCAAGGAAACAAAAAACAGATGCTGTTTTATTTTAGTACAGAAAATGAACTATTGGGCTTATTATTAATAACAGTAGCAAAAAAAAGTGCAATGACCTGGACAATGGAACATTTAAATCTTTGCACACGATAAGCTGCTTGTGCTAGACTGATTTCACAAACAACAGCTGGTAGTTTGTTAACATATGAATCCCCTTGAGGTGATTTGGAGAAACTAAATGTGCTAAACTAAACACCTCATTAAAACAGTACTTAAAAAAAATCTATTCTCACATTCCAGTTTAGATTTTAGATATTAGTATGAGAATATTTCATGATGTAAAGTGAATTTTTTGGAAACTACTACTCTTTTTCTTTTGTAAACCTTAGCATTATGTTTTAATTGCTAAAATGCATATCTGCCAGAACTGCCTTTAAGTGTATTCTTTGGCAAAAAAAATTAAGACAACAATGCTCTGGCACCACCAAACTACTGGTTGAACTTCCCAAATCTGCGATTCTCTGGTCTGGCAACATCCGTAGTCCATCAGGGCCATGGATGTTGCTGGACCAAGGAGCTCCAGAGGAGGCAGGAGCAATGCAGGGACCGGGGAGTCCTGGCTGAGCCAGGTGGCATCTGATGAGCCCCCACCCTGGCTGGGGAATCCCTGGTGTTATTGGGGCCAGGTGGCAGTCAGGGATCTCCCACCCCAGCCAAGGAACTCCTGGCATTAGCAGGGCCAGGTGACCAGGGAGTCCCAGTTCCAGCTGGGGAACCTCTGGGTTGCAGTGGGGCTGCAGGCGGCCAGGTGTCCCCTGCCAGGAATCTCAGCAAACCCCCAGTGGCAGCGCAGCTGGGGTGACTGGGAAGCCTCTGCCTCAGTCCAATAAAGCCTCCATCTCTTCCCTCTGGTTGATAAGTCTCAGCAAAGCTGTCAGTAGGGTTATCATTTTTTGCTGGTTATATTCCAGGAGATTTCATCACATGGCATAACCACTAATGAAATAATATTCTCTGATTCTTGAAGACTTCACGCCATTCCTGGAGGGTTGGCAACCCTAGTAGTCAGGCAGAGATGGCGCACTTCAAGCCATGCATGCTGCCTTTAAAGTTCCTCACACAGTTTTCCTGCTCATTAGCTAAATTGCTGAGGATGAACTTGTTTTTCCTGCTGGAAAACCCTGCATGATTTGTTACCCATTGCCTTTCCCCACTTCCCCATGGCTGTCTATGGCAAATGAGTTGGCGAGAAGGCAGAGTCACGGTGGCCTGATTCTTCTACATAGAGTTTTGACATCAGTGTAACTTCATTGTCTATGGTTCAATGACTCCTGATTCACTCTGTGAGAGAGAAGAGGTAAGCCTGTGGGAATGAAAAAATGTTTGGGGAATCCATATAAACTTTATGATGCTGCCTCAGAATGTATTTTTACTGCTGAGGATTTCAATGTACTTTTTCAATAGCCTGGCAGGTTACCTAAGTGGATAGGCATAGAGAAGAAGTGTTTAGCTCAAGTAATTACCACAAGTATGTAGAACAAACAAAAACATGTGGGTTTGCTTTTGGACTGCTTCCTCTCAAAGCATCTTATTTAATCCTAAATACATTGGATTACCACACCCTAAAGCAGGTGCTAGATTACAGAAACAGCAGAAAATATTTTTCTGTGGGTTACATGGTCTTCTACAAGTGCCTACAGTATTAAAGGCCCAACTTCTTGTTCTTTACCTGAATAGTTCTTTACCTGAATAGTCACTTGAGTTATGTATGCTATTGCTGCCTGTAGTCAGTATTGCTGAGGCAAAAGATACAACCTCTACTTTTAGGGTCGGATTTTACTCCCAGATGCACCCAGTCAGGCTATAAAACTTGGAAAAGCTATGCATTTGAAGAGCTTATATCAGCCCTTCACTTAAAACATGATTTTCCCCTTCTGGTTTGGACAGCAGAACGAGGCACATTGCAAGCACACAAGTGATTACATACAGACCAATATGTGGAGAAAGACATAAGTTAGTCGTTGATTGTAAGCACAACCATGGAAACGTCTTGTCATAGCCATGACATTCAAATTCAAAGGGGAGAATGAAATATAAATTCTAATGCCCAACAGAGTCGCAAAGCTATACAGACATTTTTCTTTTATACTTTTCTTCAAGGGGTCAGAATTTCATCCTTAGCAAAGACCAATTCTCCTGTATTATTAGAACCAAGCAATGCATATTACAACATAATTCAGGTGCCTTAAATAGAAAATAATTCAATGACTCATTACAAAGCAAATACATATGGTAACCTTTTATTTTCCCATGTAAATTTTAATTTTAGAAAAGGATTCAGTTAAATACAAATAACCTCTCCCACAAAATCCTTAGTTTTCTTTCTTTCAACAGAACAACCTAATAGCTTTGATTGTCATATGTCTGTTATCTGTTAAATTTAAAAAAGTTAAAGGTGAAAAATAACCAGATTCACTCCATAATATAAGAGGAACATAGACACAGATACAATAAAGCCATAAATAAATGAATAAAGAATAAATGCTTGCAAGTTGTTCAGTGCTGAATTAAATTAATGGACCAAATGCTAGATTTGACTTCCGTTCCTTTACAAGATTTACACTGCTAATTAAGCAATATTCAAATCCCTAATAGAAAAAAGCATTTGCCTTAAAGGGAGCAATAATTTAAGTCTGCTATCAAAATGAATGCTTTTCCATTAGGCAAAATAGTTATGAAATATATTCTAAAGGTATCTTTAGACTTAAATCTCTTTGGTGAAGAAAAACTGTCAGAAAGAAAGCTCTACTTTCTGATGAGGTGAAATTCAAATAAAAAAAATGTTATTTTGACAGTAACTAAAAGTCAGTCATGAAAATTAGCATCTAAATGAAAGGTAAGATGTCATTGTGTAGTTCTGGTTGATTTTGAGGAACACAAATGAAATATTTACATATTTTAAGAAAGAGCCAGTAATTGTGAACAAATTAGAATTCTCCCCAAACATACAAATAAGTACTAAATCAAACACATATTTTGCATTTTGTAGGGATTATAACTGTAAACAAAATAAATCTTTATGGCCTAGGATTGTTTACTTGTTTATTTTAAAAATTCTGCAGCTATGAATGAGACACTTTATGCTATGCATACTAATCCATTTCCAAACTACCATTATTTCCTGTATTTTTAACAAATCACTAAAGTGTAATCAAATAGAAATAGATGAGTGGCTTTGCTTACCACACAGTTGTCACTGAAATAATATAGGCATGGTTGAAATGTCACAATTTGCCTCATGTAACAGAAAGAAATATACAGTTAACAAAGTTATCCCTTGAAACTAAATTGACTTACACAGTAGGGTACTGAGGGTCAAAACACTCCTTCTTGTGTGTTCCTTCATGGGTGTAAGGGGATTTGTCTCCCTACAGAAGAGGCTGCTGGGCCTGCCAAACAATCCTGTGGAATGCTAGAGGATCTGCTCCAATCCTGGAATACAGGTGGAGACCATTCTCTTAGAAGGCTCAAGGGCCATTCTCTTAGAAGGCTCAAGCCTATAATATATCTCTGCCCCCCAGAACCCATAGTCACATTGTGAGAGAGAACTGTGGCTGAGCTACCTCAGAGTTTTCAATTAGGAATACGCTGGTGTGCTTATCACATGGAGAATTGATTCCACTTAGCTTGGACATCTAGACTCACTCTACCTCTCTTGTAAAATATCTCATGGGGTTTTTCATAAATGTAAACTTTTGGTTTTATATATCTCCAGAAAGATGTCATGTACAGCAGCTTAGTGACCCTTAACACTGCTTGGGTACCCATTAGGTATATTTGGAATGAAATATGTTGACGGTACACATAAGATGGTGTCAGAGACAAAATTTCTGTTATGTGGAAGGGTTGATACAAAAGCTCAAAAAAGAAATAAAACACATGATTATTAAATTTGAAAATAATTATATTCATTTAGGTAATGGGTCACTGTCCCTGGAATTCTTACAGGAATAGTCATTCTTTCACTCTACTCTGTGCTGATTAGGCCTAAGTTGGAGTATTGTGTCCAGTTCTGGGTACCACATTTCAGGAAAGATGTGGAGAAATTGGAGAAGGTTCAGAGAAGAGCAACAAGAATGATTAAAGGTCTAGAAAACATGACCTATGAAGGAAGACTGAAAGAACTGGGCTTGTTTAGTTTGGAAAAGAGAAGATTGAGAGGGGACATGATAGTAGTTCTCAGGTATCTAAAAGGGTGTCACAAGGAGGAGGGAGAAAACTTGTTTTTCCTGGCCTCTGAAGATAGAACAAGAAGCAATGTGTTTAAACTGCAGCAAGGGAGGTTTAGGGTGGACATTAGGAAAAAGTTCCTAACTGTCAGGGTTTTTAAACACTGGAATAAATTGCCTAGGGTGGTTGTGGAATCTCCATCTCTGGAGATATTTAAGAATAGACATTTATCTAATCTATCAGGGATGGTTTAGCACTGGGTCCTGCCATGAGGGCAGGGGACTGGATTTGAGGACCTCTCAAAGTTCCTTCCAGTCCTAGTATTCTGTTCTAGAACATATGATAAACACATTGCCCCAAATTGCTCATTTATTGCCGACAACAAATAATTCATTCTCAAAAGTCACTGTAATCACAATCGTTTTATAACTTCCTATGATGTTTTATTCACAAAGGAAAATGGAAAATATTAACTTTTCTTTGCTCTAACCTCTACCTTGTTAATTTCATTGCATCTCTTTTGATACCTAATTTATAAACTCTCTGGCAATAGGGATTATCTACTTGGTTACATGTTTATATAGTGCCTAGAAATATTGAGGTCCTGGATTGTTAAATGGGGTTGCCAGGTGCTACTGTAATGGACATTCTCATTATAACATGCATTTTAAGAAAAACGATAAATACTAACATTGAACTTTCTCCGTGACAAATCAACCAACCCTATAAAATTGTATTGTCTTCTGTTCAGCTAAATAATATCTGGACTGTAAATGATGCGGTAAAACATGGGTCCATTAAACCTAGGTCTCTAATGAAATTCAGCTTTTAATGGGTATCTGGATTAAATATTTGAAGACAAATAAATTAGAGGCAAGATTATTTCATGAGGTTACCTATGGCATGGCCAGGTTGGAGTCATCTCTCCACTTTTTCTTGGCTATTTCTAAGGCCATGTCTACACTAAAGATAAGATCGAAGCAGCCACAGTCCATCTTCTGGGATTTGAATTAGTGTCTCTAGCGAAGATACCCTAATTTGAACTAAGAGGGTACTCCTGTCAATGTCAGAAGTTCTGCTTCTATGAAGAGTAAGGGAGAGTATGCTTCCTTTGACTTCCTGTAGTGTGGATGGCTCCAAAATTCAAGTACTTCGACTTAAGGTATTCAGTTAACCTAGCTGAAGTTGTGTATCTTAATTTGAAGTTATTCCCCAATGTAGGTCAGGGATAAGTGAGAACAAGAATAGGGAGGAAATATGGGATGGAGAGGTAGACAATAATGATTTAATTACAGTAGATATTAAAATTAACACATTTAAACCTTTGTAACGATTAAGACAAACTGACAATATCCCATGTCAAAATATACAAAGAAAATATCCTTACATCAAACTCTGAGATGTTATCGCTTTGCCTATCTTTCCCTTTTTATTATTGTCAATGGAATTTGTATAGATTTGTGTTTTGTGGGTGAAATTGATGCTTACTGATATTTATCAAGAAAAGGCAAATGCTTCCAGGGCTACACATAGGTATGTTGCAGTACGTGTCCAGATATAACACAGGAGCTATTAGTTTTACTTTTCAACAGCTAATTCAGCTTTCCACAAATATCATTGGTTTCTAGTTATTTGTTATTTAAATGATTACAACCATTAGATACTTAAGATAGCATAGGTGTTGGAAGTAGGAGTTCAGGAGGTGCTTCAGCTCCCATTGGTTTGCAGTGTTTTCCATTATATGCAGAGTTTCCAATTTAGTTCAATAGCTCTCAGCACCCCTGCTATACAAAGTTGTTCTACAACCCCTGTAAGATAGTCCATGCACTTCTACGTATAGAGAAAGAAAACTTAGTTGGGACCTTTGATCATTAAGGGGAATTCTGGTGAAGAGGACCTGATGCAACTCCCTACTGAGCATAAGAGTTTGTCAGGATTGTTTTACTGATACAAGGCACTTCCTCCCTTCTGAGCAATACTGTATTGAAAGATAGCATCCATTCAGTGTGGACTCTATCTCGCATTTAAGCAGTGATTAATTAATATGACGGAGTGGCCACCAGGGCATCTGTGCTTTTTCCTTTTTCCTCTTCTTTTGAAAGAACTCCCTCCTCCCTGTCCACACATGTGTTTTTCCAAAAGAGCTCTTTCAGAAGAAGGCTTCTTCCTCATAGCAAGAGGTTTATGAATGTCAGAAAATCCCCTCTGTTCTTTTGATTTCTTTCAAAAGAACGGTATTGCAGTGTGGACATAAATGAAGGGTTTTTTTGAAAAACAGCCATTTTTCCAAAAAACTCTGCAGTGTAGACATACCCACAGAAACATCTCCCCATGACCAGTCTCATTATCTAAAGGTGGAGACATGAGTCTAGTTATCCAGAAGAGTATGAATACAGCTGAAATAAACAAGATGGCAACTCTCCTCCCACCACCAACAAAACTACTTCAAAAGCCCGCCAGGAAACAAAAAAATCCAAGTGTGCTAAGGCAGGGAGGAGACTTATCCAAACAACTTAACCAGTCAAGCAAGGTAAAAATAAACAAATCACTGTTACTGACAAATATTCTCTTCTTCAGGTACAGTATTTATCAAAAACCTTATGTAGAAGGCAAGAGGAGCTAACAGGCCACAGTTGTTTTCCAAATATCTCCTGTGCAAACATTACTTATGGAATGTGAGTTCAGTCATTATTACTATGTTATACTTATTTTATTTCAAATAATGAAATATTATCAAGTTTCCACCCAGAAGTTTTCTGGTAGGGGGATAAAAAAATCTGCTATGTTGATCACAAATATCAAGACCTCAGGGCAGATGACCTCAAGGGTCCTGGAGAGAATCGGCTCCAGGCTTCCCAGAAGGGATGGTGCCTTGATTAGATCAAGCATGTCTGGGGCCTACCCTGCCCTTCGGCACCCCAGAGGGCAAAGGGCATGTGCTGCCAGGGGTTCTGGAGCTCAAGTTGCAGCAGCTGCCAATGTAATAGTGATCAGGAGCCCCAGGACCTTTCAAATGGCAAGGCCCTGGGGCAGCTGCCTCCTTTGCCCCCATGCTCCATACAGCAGCCGTGCAAGACCTATGTGATTAGATGTGTTCATCAATCTAGGGTGCTTCCATTTCTCAGAAGACATTTTTTCAAATCGTCAGGTAGGGCCTGACCACCTCTGACTCCCATTGGAATCAGTCCAAGCCATGTGTGCTCAACATCCCCAGGTAACTAAAACTGAGTGCATTTTTGAAAATTTAAGATTTAAATGACTATTCATTTCCCCGCAAACTAAGTGTGTACATAAAGCCTATAATTACAAAGGAATGGCATTTAGGATGCAATGGAAATTTGAATGAGAGATGTCACTTTCTGGGGCTTAGGTACTTTTTCATATCTTTTTTTCCAGCAATATTGGATTGGAATTAGGGGCATCTGTTGACTCAGAAATGACTGGGCTTTTTGATAGCCTGCTTTGTATATGAATCCTTTTTATTAGTTGCTGCCATGCTTAGCCACATTGACAAGTGTCACAATCAATACGCACACTGGCTATGTCTAGACTGGCATGATTTTCCGCAGATGCTTTTAACGGAAAAGTTTTTCCGTTAAAAGCATTTGCGGAAAAGAGCGTCTAGATTGGCACGGATGCTTTTGCACAAAAGCACATTTTGAGGAAAAGCGTCCGTGCCAATCTAGACGTGGTTTTGTGCAAGAAAGCCCCGATCGCCATTTTCGCCATCGGGGCTTTTTTGCGCAAAACAGTCCTGAGCTGTCTACACTGGCCCTCTTGCGCAAATATATTTGCACAAGAGGGCTTCTTCCTGAACGGGAGCATCATAGTATTTGCGGAAGAACACTGAGAATCTTACATCAGATCGTCAGTGTTCTTGCACCAATTCAAGCGGCCAGTGTAGACAGTTGGCAAGTTTTTCCACAAAAGCGGCCACTTTTGCGGAAAAACTTGCCAGTCTAGACATAGCCACTATGTGTCCAATTCCCTCTTTAAAAAATGTTCTTTGACCCTGGAAGTCTGTGATGATGGTCCAGTGCATTTCTAGATACACAGTTCAGAGTATTAATGGTGGATAGGTGTCCTGTGTTAGGAAATTACTTTTCCCTATTTGCTAGGGCAATTCTTTTTTAATTTGTTTTGATCCCCTGAACTGATCTCCCTCTGAAGCAATATTTTGTTGGACATTATTAAGTCTCTTGCTTTCAGGAAGACTCATATCCGGTGCTGGATTTATGCACAAGCTAAGTAAGCTGCAGTTTAGAGCCTAAGATTATGAGGGGCCTATAAATAAAAAAATATATATATTAGTTTTTAGTTGTATTCTTGACTATGTACCAGTATATATAGAAATACAAAACTGTATTATTTCTATTTTAATTGTTCTTTTTGTTAGAATAAACTTCTTTTGGTAATGCTATGGGGTGTTTTAAACTTGCCATAGTTTAGGGCTTCAGCATGTCTTAATTCAGTTCTGCTCAAATTAAGAACTTTGCATTGATTCAAGAAGTAAAATGGTCACATTTAAGGTAACATCTCTACTGGGAGATCTCATACCAAAATTGGTAAAATAATCATTTTACTTATAAATCAGTTTCTCCCAAACACATGATGAATTGCCACTCACTAAAGAATTAGAAATAGGAAGAATAACATATTAAGCCAGAGCTGTATCATTGAGAAAAGTTTGCTTCATTATACAACACTTTAATGCATAGATAAATCTTGTACTGTTAAGAGAATGGACTTTAAATACATTGGAGAGCTTTCTATTTTTATGATTTTTACAAGAGCAAAAAAATCAGAGAAACTTCCACTTATTGGGCAACTAAAATGGGCAACTAAAATAAAACTAAAACTAGATTTATATACAAAGAGCTATAAAGAGTTCCACTCTTGAAGCTATCATTTACAAGGTCACACTAGCCATACTGTCATTTTTGCCTGTTACATATCTCTTCTCTCATTATTCACTATTATAACAGCAAATACTGCCACACAGTCTCAGGACAGGGCAGATAGCCACCTATTTCTTTCACTTTCAATTCCCCCCAAAAGTCATCTGTACCAGCAGGGGAAAGTTCCTACCAAAATTCTCCTCCTAGCTGACACAACAACTTTCAAATACTTGCTCATCTCCAGAAGCTTGCCTTTTATCCTGCATGCCTCCTCATCAAAAAGCTGATTTCCAATTTACAACACATTTTCTAAATCCCAATCACCTGAACCTCCTACACTAAATCCTCTGTGCAAACTTAACCCAATAATTACAAATCAAGAAGCACAACCTGTTCTCCTGTTAAAAATATCAAGCATGTTTTTCAGCAAATAAATGTGTAGCACTAGCTCACACAGGAAATACACTACAAAAAAGTCTTTCTACACAGGGTTGAAAGTCTTAATGGAAATGTATGACTTTTCAGTATTTAGTGGCTTTCAGATGCTCTAATTATTGCAATAATCCACTGAAGGTTCAGACCTGATTTTAAAGTTAACAGAGGAAGCTGAGACAAATAAAAAGGAGTTCAAAGCAAAAATCACAGAGGAACCTAATAGAATACACAGCAGTGCTGAACACTTGAACTTAATCTGGCATAAATATGACTTAAAATAATCAGCACACTGTTCTCATGATGTTGTAGAAAGCATGTTAAAAACAAGATTCCTAGGACTGCATTTAAAGGGATACTGTCAACTTAACGTAAAATCATATGGTGTAAACTTAATATTTTCTTTTGTACTATAAACACCTTCAATTATTAGAAGTCAAACATTTTAAAAATCCAATTTGCCACTACTTTGGCTTTTTGCTATTTTCCCTGCCTGCACAATGAGAAACAGTGCAGTTAGTTTCATTTTTCTTCAGTTTGATCCTGATTCTAAATGGGCTGCGTCTACACTGGAATGATTTTGTGCAAATACTTTTAACATAAAAGTTTTTCAGTTAAAAGTATTTGCGCAAGAGAGCATCTATACTGGCATGTGCTTTTGCGCAAAAGATTTACTTTTGCACAAAAGCATCCATGCCAGTGTAGATGCTCTCTTGCACAAGAAATTGATGTTACCTGTCTACACAGGCCTCTTGCACAAGAACACTTGCACAAGAGGACTTATCCCTGAGCGGGAGTGTCAGAGTATTTGCACAAAAAGCACTGATTTCATACAGTAGAACATCAATGTTCTTGCGCAAATATTTGTGGCCAGCATAGACAGATGGCAAGATTTTGCACAAAAGTAGTTGCTTTTGCACAAAATCTTGCCAATGTAGACATAGCCAATCGTGTTTAGGCACCTACATAGCTTTGAGGATTGGACCTTTCACTTCCAGATTATTAGTCCTGTAACCCGTAGGTTGTAAAGGAATGTTTACTTTTTAAAAACAAATTTCACTGGAAGCTTTATTTTTTTTAATGAACCATTTTTATTGATATTAGGTTTTACAATAGCTTGTTTTTTGTTGTTTTATTTTACAAAAATTAAATTGGGGCTAAATTTAAATATCCTTTAAATACAGTTGACCAGATTCTGATGTAACTTACATTGGAGTAAATTAAGAGCAACTCCATTGAAGTTAACCTGGTGTTAGTAAGAAGAGAATCAGGCCTAGTGAAGACTAGATTAAACATGGACATAAGACTGTGGTTAAGCTTCCATCTCTTGGAGTCATGTGCTAACTGCAGAATTGCAGCTTTATTGTTTCAGCTCTTTTGGTTACAAAAACCTTAAAAATGAGACTTGAGTGTAACTGATATAGTGACAACTTCCTGGGTCTTCATATAGTCTGAAGCAATAGAGCTGAAGTTGGGAACTGGCTCGTACATTAATTTCAAGACTAACCCCAACAGAAAAGGATCAGGCCTGCTCCATATCTGCAACTGTATAACAGTTATTGATGTGAAGGATAGGCTTATTCCTGGCTGCCATTCTTACCACTCTGCGGAGAATTGGAGACTCCTGTTACCTCCCTGGCATCTCCAAGAAGGAGAATAATTAATGCCACTGTCCTTTACTCACTTGGGGTATGTCTACACTACCCTGCTAGTTCGAACTAGCGGGGTAATGTAGGCATACCGCACTTGCAAATGAAGCCCGGGATTTGAATTTCCTGGGCTTCATTTGCATAAACTGGGTGCCGCCATTTTTAAATCCCTGCTCGTTCGAACCCCGTGCCGCACGGCTACACGCGTCACGAACTAGGTAGCCTTACTAATCTGTTAGAGTTCTTTGAAGGGGTTAACAAACATGCGGACAAGGGGGATCCAGTAGATATAGTATACTTGGATTTTCAGAAAGCCTTTGACAAGGTCCCTCACCAAAGGCTCTTGTGTAAATTACATGGCCATGGTATAAGAGGGAAGGTCCTTTCTTGGATTGAGAACTGGTTAAAAGACAGGAAACAAAGGGTAGGAATAAATGATAAATTTTCAGATTGGAGAGGGATAACTAGTGGTGTACCCCAAGGGTCAGTCCTGGGACCAATCCTTTTCAACTTATTCATAAATGATCTGGAGAAAGGGGTAAGCAGTGAGGTAGTAAAGTTTGCAGATGATACCAAACTGTTTAGGATAGTCAAGACAGAAGCAGACTGTAAGGGACTCCAAGAAGATCTCACCAAACTGAGTGATTGGGCAACAAAATGGCAAATGAAATTTAATGTGGATAAGTGTAAAGTAATGCACATCAAGAAAAATAACCCCAACTATACGTACAGTATGATGGGGGCTAATTTGGCTACAACAAATCAGGAAAGAGATCTTGGAGTTATCGTGGACAGTTCTCTGAAAACTTCCACACAAAGTGCAGCGGCGGTCAAAAAGGCAAATAGGATGCTAGGAATTATTAGGAAAGGGATAGAAAATAAGACCCAGAATATCTTACTGCCCCTGTATAAAACTATGGTACGCCCACATCTTGAATACTGTGTACAGATGTGGTCTCCTCACCTCAAAAAAGATATTTTGGCCTTGGAAAGGGTTCAGAAAAGGGCAACTAAAATGATTAGGGGTTTGGAACGGGTCCCATATGAGGAGAGGTTAAAGCGACTGGGACTTTTCAGTTTAGAAAAGAGGAGACTGAAGGGGGATATGATAGAGGTCTATAAAATCATGAGTGGTGTGGAGAGGGCTGATAAAGAAAAGTTATTTATTAGTTCCCATAATATAAGGACTAGAGGACACCAAATGAAATTAATGGGTAGCAGGTTTAAAACTAATAAAAGAAAGTTCTTCTTCACACAGCGTGTTGTCAACCTGTGGAACTCCTTGCCAGAGGAGGCTGTGAAGGCTAGGACTATAATAGAGTTTAAAGAGAAGCTGGATAAATTCATGGAGGTTAGGTCCATAAAAGGCTATTAGCCAGGGGATAAAATGGTGTCCTTGGCCTCTGTTTGTCAGAGGCTGGAGAGGGATGGCAGGAGACAAATTGCTTGATCATTGTCTTCGGTCCACCCTCTCTGGGGCACCTGGTGCTGGCAACTGTCGGTAGACAGGATACTGGGCTAGATGGACCTTTGGTCTGACCCAGTACGGCCATTCTTATGTTCTTATGTAGTTTGGACTAGGCTTCCTAGTCCGAACTACCGTTACTCCTCATTCCACGAGGAGTAACGGTAGTTCGGACTAGGAAGCCTAGTCTGAACTACCTAGTTCGTGCCGCGTGTAGCCGCGCAGCACGGGGTTCGAACGAGCAGGGATTTAAAAATGGCGGCGCCCAGTTTATGCAAATGAAGCCCGGGAAATTCAAATCCCGGGCTTCATTTGCAAGTGCGGTATGCCTACATTACCCCGCTAGTTCGAACTAGGAGGGTAGTGTAGACATACCCTTGGAGAAGAAATTCCCTAACAGACAGGGCTGGCAGAGCTGTATGTGTCTGGAAACCATCTTCCCTTATTCTGACCCTTCTTCCAGTGAGTTCATTTTCACCACTGTGCCTGTGAGACTAGCCACATTCCGACATACATTTTAATTTAAAATAGTTAGGTTGTCACTCTGTTATTTCCCAATCTTCTTTTAAGAAAAAACTGGTACAACTCTCTATGGAGCTATGTACTATATGGCAACATTAAAAAAGTTTTGCAATTTAAAAGTGGCAACTATAGAATTTCATGGAATAGTAACCTGGTAAAATATAGATCGTTAGGCTCAAGCTTAGTCATTTTTATTTCATTTATTTACAGTAGCATAGTCATGCTATATATCACCTCATATGATAGAATCTGGAAATGCCACTGCCCTTCTAGCTATGACAAAAAGCTTTGGGAACTCCACAAGATATGGAGCATAAATAGGAAATAAAAACAGTTGACATACCTACAGAATAGAGACTTTTGATAATCTGGGCCATTGACTGCACCAAAGGCAGCCAATGTAAAACAATATTCTCTGACATCATGAGGCCAACCATGGAGAAAAGTGACCTTTATTTGTCTGTGACAGAAGTACTAACACTTTTTTGGGCAAAGGACTGAGGAGCAAAGCAGTATTAGAGCCACGTGGTGAGAGAATGAGTACATGGCTATCCCATTGAAATGAATGTGACTACTCACAAGTCCTTGACTTTTGTGCTGGTTGTAAGCTCCTTTTGTCTCCTGCAAAAATTGTCCCATGCCCTGGCTACGTCTAGACTGGCCCCTATTCCGAAATAGCCATGCTAATTATAAACTTGGGAATAGGGAAATCCGTGGGGGATTTAAATATCCCCGCGGGATTTAAATAAACATGGCCGCCGCTTTTTTTCCGGCTTGGGGAAAGTAGGAATAAGAGATCCTCCGGAAAAGGGCTTTATTCCGGAGGATCGGGCCAGTCTAGATGCTTTTTTCCAGCTTTTCCCCAAGCCGGAAAAAAAGCGGTGGCCATGTTTATTTAAATCCCGCGGGGGATATTTAAATCCCCCCGCGGATTTCCCTATTCCCAAGTTTAAAATTAGCATGGCTGTTTCGGAATAGGGGCCAGTCTAGACATAGCCCCTGTGTCTTGGTATGCTAACCATTTGGTGAGTTGACAGCATTAATCTTATCTTTACAAGTTCAATACACTAGAGTTCTATAGTCTATCAGTCCATGTCTCACAGCAGTGCAGTATCGGATCATATCCTAAATAGTTAAAAATAGAAATAACTGTTTTTGTCAGATTGTAGAATCATAGAAGTGTAAGACTGGGAGGGACCTCAATAGGTCATCTAGCACAATCCCCTGCACTCAAGGCAGGACTACATAATAACTAGATCATTCCTGACAGTTATTTGTCTAACCTGTTCTTAGAAACTTCCAGTGACAAAGATTTGACAACCTCTTTAGGCAATTTGTTACAGAGCTGACAGTTTCAGTGCTAACAGGAAATTTTTTCCGAATGTCCATCCTAAACCTCCCTTGCTGTAATTTTATCTTATTGGTTCTTGTCCAATTCACAAAGGTTAAGGAGAACAATTTTTCACTCTCCACCTTGTAACAACCTTTATGGACTTAAGATCTATTTTATGTTCCACCTTAGTCTACTCTTCAGACTAAAATAATCAATTTTTTAAAATCTTCCCTCAAAGGTCATGTATTCCAGACCTTTCATCATCTCCTCTGGACTTTCTCCAGTTTGTCCATATCTTCTCTGAAACATGGAACCCGGAACTGGATATACTACTGCAGCTGAAGCCTTATTAGAGCAAAGTGGAAGAAATAAGCTAATGCAACTCATAATTATGGGTTTTTTTCATGGTTAACTGTCAAAGTCCAAAGATGGGTCACGTATTTTTATCCATATCTGCATTCACTCTTTGGCTACTTCATAATATATTTTCACTTCTGTGAGCCTATTGCATGGTTCTTAGCATTGCAGTAAGCTAGGATCATCTATGATTCTTTGCCAGTGAATTGTGGGAGCACTTATCTGTCCTTTGGTGAACATGAGAGATATCCTGGGAAGTCCTTGAGGGACTAACACACAAGTGATGTTTAACCTATGTTTTCACTACAAAGTGAGCAAGCAGTCAAAATATAAGAAGCACATGAACTTTAGTCTATACCCCAGATCAGGCAATTTAGTTCTGGTCCAAGCCCCAGCATATGGGCCACAGGGTTTTGTGTACTAGTATAGGTCTGCTCAAAATTAAAGGCCTATTGTCTCATGTAACTGCGGGGAATCACCTGACCCAGGCCAAGAGTAAATATGTGGCACAACAAAGAAGAAAATAGGAATGAGAGTGAGGTCAGAGTTTAGAAATCATGAAACCAGGAGGTGAGAGCTGAGAGATGCAGATGGCACCCACTGTTCCTCAAAAGCATTTAAGAACACTGTCTAGGGCAGGAGTGGGCAATAATTTTTGACAGGGGGCCACTCAAAGAATTTGTTAAGTGGTCGCAGGCTGCACTTTTCTATGATGTAAATGAAGGAGGTGTGAAGTCTGGAATGGAGACTGGGCACAGAAGAAAGTTAGGGCAAGGGATTGGAGTGTTGAAGAGGATTGTGGGATCTGGGAGGGAGTTTGGGTGAAAGGATTTGTGTTGTGACCTGGGTCAGAAAATTAGGGTGCATAAGGGGGTGCCAAGTCTGCGGGGCATTATGAGCTGGGGAGAGTTGCAGAAGGAGGTGCAAGGTCTGGGAGGGGAATGTGACCTGGGGCAGGGGTTCAGGAGTGGGGTAGAGGTTTGGGTTATATGACATAGGGGAGGAGAAGGTTGCAACACGGGGCAGAGGATGGGGGTGAAGGATCCAGCAGGAGGTATGGATACAGTAGCAGGGGTGAAGAGGATTTGGTTTGGGACCTGAAGCAGAAAGTTGGAATGCAAAGGTTTGAGGGGAGGGGATAGGGTGCCAGGTGTAGATTCCAGCCAGAAGACACATACCTTAGGTGGCTCCCAGTCAGAAGCACAACAGGACCCTCAGGCAGGCTCCCTGCATGTCCTGCATTCCACTCAAAGTAGCCAGCTGCAGAGGCCATGTGCATCTCTGAATACCTCTTAAGGGAGGAGCCATCTTCATGCTGCCTGCACTACAAGAACAGCCCTGGCAGTTCCCATTGACTTGTTTCTGGCAAATGGGAGCTGCAAGATTGTGCTGGGAGTAGGGATAGCATGCAAAGCCCCCTTCAGGGCCACGCAGCTTGCAGAGATGCAAATGGCCCCTGTATTCAAACATTTTGAGCAGCATGTGGGGTCACAGTGGGCAGAGAGTCTGACTGATACTCCCACTAGGCTGCAGGATGGTGGTGGGCCAGATTCAGCCCCTGGGCCATATTTTGCCCAGAGGCCTGGTCTAAAGGAACTCTGCCCAGAGATGTGATTGAATGAAGGATCATCAGTAGGTTGCAATGGCCAAAGAATACCTTCACACTATCCTGCTTCCTTTTCCCAGATTGATAGATGGTTATCTTGGCCAGTGCTAGGAGAAGATTGAAGAGGTGGTCCCATGACTTTGCAGGCCATAAATGGGGGCAATGGGTCCTATCACTTGGTGTCAGGATGAGACACGAAGACAAGCAAGTAGACAGTATGAAGCACAAGTATATATACATGTCCTCTAGCTGTGGTTCAGAAGCAGAGCAGCTGGGTATTAGGGCCTGGGAAAGAAAGGGAGGCTCACAAGGCAGGATACGATGACAAGTTCCAGGAGGCCAGTAGTGAGAGATGGGCAAGGAGGATCATCCTATAGAACCAGCACGAGGAAAGTGAGAGAAGCAGGAGGCAAGTTTACCCTCACCTCCTGGAGCACACAACAGGAGATACACAGAGTGAGCAGTTACATGTGCTAGTCAAATGTTGAGGGGGTTTTCAGTCCCTGAGATTGAAGTCCAGGAGGTCTCTAATTCTGGTGGAACCAACTAGGAGCATCCTCCAGTGTGCACACAAGTGCGGGTTGTGCAGCAGGAGTTCTGTATAAAGGCCCTCTTCCTCAGCAGCTATTACAGACGTGATAACTGAATTTACCTTTCATGTCCTGAGGAGATCATGATAAAAGACCAGCAGCTCAGAGGGGTATCTGAGAGATCTCTGACTAGAGATAAAATAACTGTCAGAGAATTTTGTGTATGAATGAATTTTGTCCACATTACAGACAACAACAAAATAAGAGCCCAAGTTAACTTAGTAATGAAGACAAGATGAGAAGTTAGGGGCTGATCATTCTAAAGCACATTAAAGTCAGTGAAGAGGTTTGTTCTAACTTCAGTGTGAATTTTATCTTTAAAACACTTAATGTTGTTGAAAATGCATGTTACATGTATGGAAAAAAGATGCTCTTAAATATCAAACTAATGTTTTATAGTAATTTAGTTTTCTCCAATAGTAATTGTTCATTGATTCTTTGAATGCTTCTCTTCTGAAATGCAGAATGACAGATTCAAATGACAGTTTGTTTCTCTTTTCTCCAATTACAACTACTTTGCAGATATTTTACAGAGAAAATATTGAGCCTCGGTTAGCCTAGTTATACTATATCAATTCTGTTTGTCTCCATTTTTAACATTTGTACTGTTGATTCTATTTTACTGAACTGTCAGTCATTTCCTGGGAATGTTTTCTCTATATGACATTTTGATGGAACTGTCTGATTTTCAAACATTTCCTGTGTATGCTACTAGGTCCTGGGGCTGAGATAAACCATCTGGAGGCTGGACTCATGGACACTTCTACTGTTCAAAACAAGCCTTGTAGTTCTGGGTCTCATCATTACCATCATTTTCAGTGCCTCTCTAGCTTTTAGCCATATAGCATCTGTTCTTAGGCTTTGAGGGAGTTCACCGCTAATGAAGAAATCTTCCCATTCTCCATTTGACCTATTATGGTTTTTTTGCTAGCTGCTAGAGAAGTTGGTGGTTGAATTGCTACAGGCTAACCTCAGTTAAATTCATTTATTTAAGGAATTTAAGTGTCAGCATGGAAGCCGCAATGATGAAGGTATCATCTGGTTTTCCTTTGGCTACAGACAATGACTCTACCTTGTTTTTCATTGCGTTGCACTTGGCAAATGTCTCCTATACTGTTGATCATTGGCTCCTGTCTCTTTGGGTCTTAGGGTGCAGGCACATTAGTAGCAATTATAACAGCACAAATGATTTCCCCTAAATACTATTCAGAGTTCATATTTCCTTTTTAATTTTTTTTTTTATAACCCTCAAAATGCAATATTTGGCAGATTGTGGAGAAGTCAGTGGCTTAGCTGGCAGAGAAACCTGAGGCACCTGCTTACATAAAAAAGGAGATTATGGGTCAATTTGCTAATATCCAAGAATTTTGTTTATTTTAAAATGTATGTTATACTGAGACATCTGATATCACTTTTGCTGCAACTCAGGCAGTGGGGGGAGGGGGACCAAAGGTCAACTGCCTCGGGGCATGGCAATCGAAAGGTCAGCAGTGGGAGCCAGAGCCCTAGGCCCTTTAAATTACTGTTAGAGACTCATGTGGCATGCTGCAAAACCCTGGACAGTGCAGAGGGAAGACTGACCTCGCCACGGCTCTTCTGCCTGAGGCCCTGCCCCTTCCAGAAGCATGGAGACGGCCTGGGGGCCTAGTGAGTCTGTTGGCTTGATTGGTTTTACCAGTAAAAAAAGGATCAAGACCTTAGCTTGCCTGAGGACATTTGTAAGCCCTGGTAGTCCTTATTCTTCCAAATAATGACTTCCCTCTCTCTGTCTCTCAGGACTGTGGGAGTTTACCAACCCCACACTGGTGAGATGATGTTTAAAAAGCTGCTCGGGACCCAAAGGCCATTCCTCACCTTTGCTGGGTGTGTTCTGAGCAGAGGGAATATTTAAAAGGAAGTGACTCAGCTCAGGTTGGGTGACAGAGGACAGAAGTCAGCTGCAGCAGTCTCTTGCCAGGAAGCCACCAAGGCTCTACTCTGCCAGGAGGAAACCTTATAGCCAAGCTGCTGGAAGACTGTCAACAAGTCACTGTAACCAGCAAAAGAGACTCTAGAGATAGATGAAGAGGTAGATCCAAGGGCCCCAAGTCCAACCCGTACTGACGGAAGTGACACAGGGAAATGCACTTAGGGGCGTTAGGCCATGAGCCCTTTGCAAGGGCAACTATTTTGAAGGGCCTTGGGTTGGAATCTGGTAGAATAGAGCGTGTTAGGTTTCCCCTATCACTGCCCCTTGTCAGTGGGCAACACTTCTCTGAACTATAATCTCTAGGAAAAAGTAAGCTTTGGACTTTTACCAATGGATGACATCTCAAACTATAGTCATTTGACAAAGTGGCCTTTGGATTCTTGCCAGAGGATGACATTTCCCTAAACTATAGCTGCCAGGCAAAATGGCCTGTGGACTATTGCTAGTTGGACACATTGCCCTGTTCTATAATTGCCAGGAAAATAACCCCTTGGATTCTCACCAGTAGGCATTATGCCCAGGAGTGTCATCATTAGGTGGTACTGCCAGCTCAATACATATAACCAACCCTTGACTAGCTCCTCTCAAACACCATACAGACCCCACTTCAAAATCCACAATAAGTGAATGATGAGCACAGTAGATGGTGAAAGCCCCTCAACCCTAGTAGATGCTGCTACAGCTATTAGTTGTTAGAAGGCAATAACTTCTGGTGGAGGCAATTACATCTGGCCTAGAAGCTAAGGGAGAGAGATGTTACCATGGATAGACCTCAGGTATGTCTGGCCAGGCATCCATAAGGATGTGCATAGCTTCATGCCCTGAGTGCCAGTTGACTGGACCCAAAGAGATACCTAAGGCTCCCTGGTGCCATTTCTCCTAGTGGGGATACCATTTGAACAGACAGTAATAGACCTGGTGGGACCTCCAGGAGAAAAATGTGTCTAGGTTTTGGTATGTAATGGTGAATGTAGACTATGCCACCAGGTACCCTGGGGATATCCATAGTGGGCAAGCTTGTAGTCAAGAGGAGATAAAGTGCTCATATTCGGTTGGTTAACTTTTTGCTTTGTCAGTCAAAATGAGCCATTTTGAAATCTCATCTGAACAGAATGGACAGGGTGAAGGGCTGTGATGTGCTTGGGTTGTTCTACACCCCTTGGCTTTGGTGCAGATTGATTATGCTTTTATATATTGATTTGAAACCTGGACACTTTGGGGATAACCTGGTGTATTAACCATATCTTTAGTGAACTTGTTGATGCTGCTGCTGTAGTGACCTATATTTGCTGTTGGCTTAAGATATGTTTTGTTACATTTTATATCTTGTGTATATATATTGTAATTTTATAACTTCTGTAATAACCTTTAATGATTTTTAGTGATTTTAGGTGAATAAAGGTGTTTTTCATGTTGTGTTTCTGGATAGGTCTTGCTCAGAGACATTTATGCATTAACTTATGTAATTATTCATTTAGTTTTGCAAAATAACCCAAAAAATCCCATTAGTAAATCCTTGGCATTATGCCATTACATAAAAATCAGAGACATTATATAGTAAGCCTAAACACCTAAAGCAACATCCAGACATATTCAAATCATGCATAGCAAACCACTCAGACTGGGGAACACTGTAAAGACATTGGGCATGCAGGAAAAACGTTCACATTTCTTTAGACACTTGTGAATATCATTGGCAAATACTCTTCTGCTGTTGTGTGTGTCACACTGAGAGCACATCTACACAGCAGAGCTAAAACCAAGTTGCATAGCTTATTTCGAACTACATCAATTGGTAATGTCAAAATTGAACTACATCAATAAGCTTTTGTCAAAATAGCTTATTTTGGCTTTTAGCGCTGTCTACACAGCAGGAAGTCTGAGTTAGGGAAGTTGGAGGAAGAGTGCTCTTACTCAGAAAATAAGGGTTACAGGAGTTGGAGTAAGAAGTCCTCCAGCTCAACATTATTTCAACATTATGTTGAAATAGCTGCTTGTAATATAGACATGGACTATCTGCTACTGTGTAGACGTAGCCTGACTGATTTATAATACTTAGGTGTAGAAACTCCTTGTAATTTGTACTGAAGGGTATGTCTACACTACAAAGTTAATTCGAACTAACGGACGTTAGTTCGAATTAAGTTTGATAGGCGCTACACAAGCACTCCGCTAGATCGAACTTAATTCGAATTAGTGGAGCGCTTAGTTCGAACTAGGTAAACCTCATTCTACGAGGACTAAGCCTAGTTCAAACTTACTAGTTCGAATTAAGGGGTGTGTAGCCCCTTAATTCGAACTAGTGGGAGGCTAGCCCTTCCCAGCTTTCCCTGGTGGCCACTCTGGCCAACACCAGGGAAACTCTCCTGCCCCCCTCCCGGCACCGGACCCCTTAAAGGGGCACGGGCTGGCTACGGTGCCCATGCCAGGTGCAAGCCTGCCAGCACCCAGCCAGCAGACCCTGCACCTGGCACGGCTCGAGCCAGCCACCCGATGCCCCCCAGCCCTCCCCCTCTTCCCGGGACCAGGCTGGCAGCTCCCGGGAGCTTGCCCGGGACCGCAAGAGGTGGTCACCCACCTGGTCTAGTGCGGACATCGTGGACCTTGTCCCCGACCTCCACACTAGGCACAGGAAAGTGCCTGTGTAGGGCAGGAGAACTGCCAGCCTGGCCACCCAGGAGCAGGTGTGCATGAAAATCAAGGTGGTCCACTGAGACCCCCGACCCTGAGCCCTAAGCTTACAATGGCCATACTGGGTCAGACCAAAGGTCCATCTAGCCCAGTAGCCTGTCTGCCGACAGCGGCCAACCCTAGGGTCCCTGGAGGGGATGGACCGAAGACAGTGACCAAGCCATTTGTCTCGTGCCATCCCTCTCCAGTCTTCCACAAACTTTGGGCAGGGACACCACTCCTACCCCCTGGATAATACCACTCCATGGACCCAACCTCCATGACTTTATCTCACTTCTCTTTAAACTCTGTTCTAGTCCTAGCCTTCACAGCCTCCTGCAGCAAGGAGTTCCACAGGTTGACTCTTTGCTTTGTGAAGAACAACTTTCTGTTACTAGTTTGAAGCCTGCTACCCATTCCTTTCCTTTGGTATCCTCTAGTCCTTCTATTATGGGAACTAATGGAGAACTTTTCTGTATGACCCTCTCCACCCCACTCATGCTTTTATAGACCTCTATCATATCTCCCCTCCATCTCCTCTTTTCTAAGCTGAAAAGTCCCAGTCTCTTTAGGCTCTCTTCATATGGGACCTGTTCCAAACCCCTCATCATTGTAGTTGCCCTCCCCTCTCCCACCCTCTCTCTTCCCCTCTCCCACCTACTTTTCCCAGTCCCCCGAGTTTTGTTCAATAAAGACAGATTCTATTTTTGAACACAATTGTCCTTTATTTTGTACATCAGGAAGGGGGGCTAGGGAGGGGTAAGTGGAAACTGGTGAGGGAGGAATGGGGCACGAGCTCCCGATGGGGAGGACTGGGCTGGCTCTGCGGGCGTCTGGGGGTGGAACCTCTCCTGCAGCCCCCCGATTGCCCCCTCTCCCCAGATGGCAGCCTGTGGCAAGTGCAGCCGGTCTGATGGCCGAGTGATGTGATGTGCCCAGTGTGGGTACTCTGGGCAATCCAAGCCAGGACTGCTTTGCAAGTGGGGCACCCCTGAGAACTGTCTGTCCGGGGTGGGGGTCGGGTCCCTTTAAGCACAGCCTTCGGCTAGCCTGAGACAGCAGCTCCACGCTCTAAGTCCTCCTCTGATGCCCTGCCGGCACTGCTTCCGGCTATCCTTAACCCCGGTTCAGGGTTCACTCTGTGTGGACAAGCTAGTTCGGATTAGCAAAATGCTAATTCGAACTGTTTTTTTAGTTTGGATGCGTTAGTTCGAATTAGCGCTGTAGTGTAGACATACCCTATACAAGTAAACAAAACACAACATGATGCCAAAACATTACAATGCATTACTGCTTGCACTATTAAATATATAGGAATAAAACACAACACAATTCTCTTCGGCTACTGAACTTGCCCTTCTTTGTGTCTGACAACAAATGATTTGCATGTGTCTGTTATTGTCCAAAGGAAAATGAAAAGTTCAGCAAATGTTGGTGCATTTAAGAAAATGGGTAACATTGAAATGATTTTAAAGCAGAAAAAGTCCATTCAGTTTTACTGTGATAATTAAATGTAGTGAGCACCAAACGTGTATCTCTCTGTGAGAGGGTAGGCCCTGGCCCCAGAGCAGATTCAGCTTGGCTCAGGGAACACACAACCCTTTTGGCCTGTCCCCCAAAGTTCAATTCCCCTCACTCAGGGGAACTATGGCCCTTCGGCCTGGTCCATAAAGTTCAGTGCCCCTCACTCAGGGGAAATACCGCCCTCCAGCCTAGTCCATAAAGCCCAGACCTTTTTCCAGTCCTGGAGGCTGGATTATGGGGGAGTTTTGGGGAGATAGGGGGACTCGGGCCCTCCCACTCCACCAGGTCCCAGCCCAGGGCCCTATTGACAGTGAAAGTATCTATTCCCTGGTCAGCAGGGATGTCTGCCAGAACACACTTAACCACCCAGACGTCCTTCCTCCATCCTGGGATGCTTCCTACCTCTTCCCTGACTGAGGCTAATTCCCAGGGCCAGTGGTTAGTGTTGCAACTCCTAGGCGGCTGGGTCTGCAGGTATACAGGTATAGCTCCTAAGGCAGCGTTGCTGGCAGGCCTGGCTTCAGTGACAGCTGGGGCAGCCCAGGATCTCTTCCCTGCGCGCCTGCCCCTTCAGCTACCTCCCCTGACTGCCTGCTTCCTCTGGCTTTTATCTCCAACCTCACTCTTGAGCATGCCCAGCAGGGCTGTGGGGGCGCGGTCCGCTCCATCCCTGGGGCTAGGTGAACTCCATTAGCTTCAGTGCGGGGCAGTGCCGCCCTGTCATACTCTCTCAAAAGGCTTAGTTAAACAAAAGCTACTGCCTTAACTCCTGATCTATGGGCCTTCCTTGCTGCAGGGATAATCACAATTATTCAAGGCATTCAGAAGGGAGTTCCTAATTTCCTCCACCTTGCTCAGGGAGTGCAATTCAACATCTGAATATAAGGATGGGTTATTCCCTGGTTGGCTTCAGAATTATATGTCAATCATTCTTGAAAAGATACCCAGAGGTTTGGAAAGTGGTCTGGAAGTCAGCCAAGAAAATCAGTGAACACTAATGTTAATATCTATGGGTATGTCTACACTACCATCCTAGTTCGAACTAGGGTGGCTAATGTAGTCATTTGAAGTTGCAAATGAAGCCCGGGATTTAAATATCCCGGGCTTCATTTTCATCTTGCCGGGCGCAGCCATTTTTAAAACCCTGGTAGTTCGGACTCCGTGCCCGCGGCTACACGCGGCACGGAGTAGGTAGTTCGAATTAGAAAGCCTAGTAACAGCAGTTCGAATTAGAAAGCCTAATTCAAACTACCTACTCCATGCCGCGTGTCGCCGCGGGCACGGAGTCCGAACTACCGTGGATTTAAAAATGGCGGCGCCCGGAAAGATGCAAATGAAGCCCGGGATATTTAAATCCCGGGCTTCATTTGCAACTTCAAATGACTACATTAACCACCCTAGTTCGAACTAGGGTGGTAGTGTAAACATACCCTCAATGTTCCTTTATTTGCACCTCTTCCTCTTGTTTTCTACCTGCCATTTCTCTTGCTAGACAAGGAAAGTGATTTGTTTTCTTTGCTTTTTAGGCCAGATATTTTTTCTTCTACTTCCATGTAAATAATACAAGAAGTGTTGGCATATACTGTTTTTCTTGGCTTGTGAACACATCCAAATGCCAGCCTGAGGCACTTTAAAGAACTTTTGTAGCTTACTGATATCCACCATACACTTTCTCAGCTAGGGAAAACCCTACCCTGCCAATAACATCAGTTTAGGGCTTCTTTCTTACCCAAAGGTTCAAGGTAAATTTTTCTATTAAAAGAAAGAAAATGACAGAGCTATTTAGTGATGGGTCACCTGCATCCTACTTGTTTGCCCCTTCACTGTCATGCTGGCAAATTACTCCAGCCTATGGCAGGAATAATGCTCATTAGCAGCATGGCATGGAAAGAGGTGGTGATGTCAAGACACTTTATGCACTCTCCATCTCTTAGTCAGCTCAGCAACTTTTCAGTGCTTGAAAAATACCCTGAAAATGATATCTGTATAATTCCCATGACAAACAGGCCTGGGCAGAAAAACATTTACAAAAGCAGATAATATTAATCGCTTCTGGGAGCGTCAAGAGACTGCTCCACCTGAAAATGCTTGAGATTTTTGATGAAAACTTAGACAGTGTGGTGTACAGATGGAAGAACAAATATTTCCCTTGTTTCCTTACTACATTCCAAAATTAGGCACAAGAGGAAAAAAAAAGGAATCATGTATTTCAAAAGAAACTGAATATCTGTACACAAAAGCCAATTTTTTAAAAAATCCCTAAGTAGCATTCTGTTTACTGCATTGGCTTCCACAGCCACCTTTTTAACGAGTTAAGTTGGGGCAGTGTCTCTTGGATCTAGGTTCTATGTTTTCCCTACCTAGTCTGCTAGATTATTTGAGAATAGCTTTGGCTAGATGCTGTAATGTAATGTCTTGTGTATCATTATCAAAACTATTAGCATTTCTGTGGCACTTTGAACTTTCAGGGCATTTTACACATAACTGTATCTAACAATAATTCTGAAGCCTTACTAACAGCCTCACATAGAAAGGAAGGTGAGAGAGTATAACGGGAAAGAATATTCTGCAAAGTTCCCCATGTGGGTTCTCTTCCAAATTATGCCACGGGGGATGAAATTCATGCTCTCCCCCCCATGAAAAAATAATTTAGATTTCTTATGCTATTTATTTATTGAGTCCCAAAAGTCTGCATAAGGATTGGAGCCTCAGAAAAGATACAATGCCTCCCCTGAAGAGCTTCCAACCTAAGTACATAGGATATGTAATGGAGAGGCTATAAACAAGCAAATGAATCCAGTAAAGATTTAATCTAACTTTATTAGTTACATGGATTGTAATTGGAGGGAGAGAGAGGGAAGGGAACAGAAAAAGAAGGGGGAAAGCAATCATTTTATGATTATTATGGATTCTTTAGGTGACTAGCAAGGAGGATTTTGAAAGATCTATCCTTCCAAGAGCCTTGTGACTCTGCACCCTCCTCCCCCCCCCCCCCCGCCTTTCCTTATGGAACTGTGCAGCCCCTGGGACCCTGCTCAGGAGTTAATATAGGCTGAGCCTATATTTAATGATAAATGGATTATCCATGGGATGAGAAATGTTCTTTGTGCAAACCCAAAGTGAGAGAAACATTCAGGTTTCATTTCCTTCTCTACATGTACTGTGTTTTCTCATCAACCACTTACTGAATGTTTAGTTCTCGACATTCCTATATACAATTACTCTAGAGCATCATTTATTGGGGAACAATCATAGTGAGGGGGATTCTGAAGGAACTCTCAATTCTAGCACTGTGATCTGCCCACATATAAGTACAGACCCATGGAGCTCTCTTCACTGGTTCAGGAATAGAGTTAGTGGGGATTTGCACAATGACATGGAGATAGTTGACCTTCTTCCTATTGTGGGGGCTTGGTAGAATCCATGAGTGAAGGGACCTCTCCATGTATAAACCTCAGAGGGATCACTAGCTACACATTTTATACTTCATCATACCTTACACAGTCAAATTTCCTGTTGGTTTCAGCAGGAATTTTATAGAGTCAGGGGTGAACGAAAGTTGAGTAAAGGCTTTGGGAGTTTAACATTTGGGCGCAAAATTTGTATCGATGAGCAGAAAGAAAATCACTTGATTTTTCACACGTTAGGTTTGACCAGGCTTCCATTAAAATAAATGGAAGAATTTCCAGTAAAATGAAAGGAAACAAAATCTATGTTTGGTCCTAATGTCATTTTTCACAGTCACTTTTCATTTTCTGGACAGGCCATCTATTTTATCAATCTGTGAATCAAAGGCCACAAAAGCAAATGCTACTCCTATTGCTGAACTTTAACGCAGATTTAACTAGAGAAATGCTTGAGGGCCACTGTTATCAGTGTTGCAGAAAGAAATCCATTTGAAATATAAGGCTTCACAAATTTATACAAGATATGAACTCAAAGTATCTATTTCATTATACGTTAGACAGGATTTTTCATTGAGGTTCCAGAAGTAAAACGGAGATAAGGAGATAGAGCATTCATATAACATAAAACAGAAGTTCAGAATAACAATTAAGGATCTTTGACCTTTACAAGGTGTAATGAATGCTTCAGGTAGAAAGGAGACAAGGGAATATGATTACAGGAGGAGACGGTAAAGAAATAAATGTGTATTTACGTGCAGAGAATTCTCATCTCTAAACACACTTCTGTTGGTGCTAGACTCTAATCTCTGCCTAATGCACAAGCCTAATACCCATTAAATTAACTGGAAAATATGCGTGTCTGTCCTGGAACTGGGTTTCTTATCCTGTGACGATCAGGGCTACACAACTGCCTTGATAGAATCCTGAAAGCTGCTACAGTCCTCCCATCATGTTCAGTTCCTAGATGTATGATGTAGATGTAACACATGGAAGTGAGTAAGAAAAAAAGTGGTCTTCATTTCCTGGTCCTAATTACATAACAGGGAGCAGGATTACACAGAGCTTCTCTCTTGTCATATGATCATGGTAAAAGGCTCATATATCCTGAGATCAATGGCTTCTGTTACAACTATCCCATGAGAAAAGACAAGAATAAAGTGAGTTTAACAACATGTGGCATCCATTGACGTAGCTGAAGTTGCATAGCTTAATTTGACTGTAGCCCTGTTATGTAGACATGCCCTTAGAGACTGGTCTACACTACATGGGAAGGTTCAAGTTAGATACACAACTTCAGCTACGTATATTACATATCTTAAATCCTTGTCCATACCTCCCTTACTTCTTGCAAGGAGTAGGAGTACTGGCATCAACAGGGGTGCCCTTTGAGTTCAATCTAGCAGGTCTATATTACACCTGCTAAATCAAATCCTGGAAGATCAACTGCAGCAGTATTGATCTTCCATGTAGTGTAGACATGCTCTAACAGATTTATTAGGGCATAAAAGCTTTTGTGAGTAAAATCCACTCCATCAGATGAATTATAGTGGAATTTATAGAGGCATGGATAGATATAAGGACAACAAAAGAAAGTGGGTACTTGTGTAAATGAGGCTAATCAAGTCAGGGTGGAAGTTCATTCACTGCAGTTATTTTATGCAGATACAGACTGACAGGGTGTGTGAGTATGTGTGGTAGGTCCCTCTCTCTGCCAATCTACAGAGGCATGAGTTGTTACAGACTCCAGTGACAGAAGTTTGGCTTTTTAGCTCAAGCTGTAGAAGTTCATTCTTTTAGCCCTGGAGCACCTCCATTCAATCCCTGGCGCGAACGCCAACAAAGTGACCATCATATATACATTAACAACAAAGTCCAAGACCATGTCCAGCTGTTTCAAAGAACAATTATTCTCATATAGATGCCAGATTCTGATTTTGGATGACAGATATTAGAGGGACGCTTGTGGAATCACTTACAACATATGCATGCATTAGCAGAGTAGCTGAATATGCTGTAACATGTGCTGTGCATCCAAGATCAAAATTATATCACAAATTTCCCTCTTTGCTGCTTCTATTTCTTCACTTTGTTATCTCAGCAAAAGTAAATAACTTAGTTACAGATAATACAATAAAACTTCCAATTATGTAGCAATAAGGTCATTGGTTTTTTTTATATTTTGGTAATGAAGGAGGGTGGCTAAGACAGACAATACAGGCTTAGCACGTCCATAATACAAAGCAAAGTCACATTCAGTAGTTTATGAAGGGCTAATCTATTCAAATATAAAGACATGCAGACATTTTAATCATTCCCCCTTAAAAAAGACACCTTTTCTTCTGAATTTTCTTGAATTAATAATGATAGAGTGGGCTACATTTCCTAAGAAAGTACAAAATGATTTGAAAATAATGTATTTTCCATATTTGATTTACAATGATACTTTCCTTCTCCTAGGTTTTCAGTGCAATTATATATTCATTACTTTAGAAGAGTCAGAAAACAAGCAAGCTGCAGCTTCTAATGGTGCTTTCATAGCAGTGAGAAAAAACTATGAAAAAGCATTTAAAGCAGCTCATCTCCTCCTCTATTCAGTCTCTCTTTCATTTCCAGAGACTGCTGTGATGAGAAATTGGACGTGATCCAGTTTGGATTTATATGGAAAGCAGTAAAGGAGATAATGGCGGAAGTATGTGCTTTCTCCCAGTATAAATTCAGATCATCTGTAAAATTGGGCCACTTATTTATTTATTTTGAAGGATAGGAGACCAAGAAATACTAGGCATTTTCAGTCATATTTTATAATATCCACTGAAGTACTGCTGAGTCCCTTATATACAGTTTAACTGCTTCGATTTTCCTTTTATTATTTGGTAAGACATAGAAGAAGGCCATTTCCTTGTTCTGCTAACTGACTACAAAACCCTGACTCAGAGCATCTTAATGTCATTCTTATTATGCAAGAGCAGAAATACACCTTATCCTTTTTACTGTCAATTTGACACCCTAACAAGCTCAAGATATGTATGTGAGAAGAGAAGACATTTCAGGCTCAAAGGACTAGTCAGTTAACGATTTATTACTGAGCCCTACCTTCTTGATCATCAACAAAAGCTAAATATGACCCGGTTGGACATATTTTTACCAGGTACCAATATACACCACATTTTCTCCTCCCTCTCACCACATTGATCTAACCTATGTAACTTCAGCTATGCAAATAGCATAGCTGAAGTTGACCATACTTACTGCAGCGTCTTCCATGCGGTAAGATTGGTGAGGGTTGCTCACCTGTCAACTCCACATACTCTTCTTATCCTGGCGGGGGACCAAAGTCAGTGGGAGAGTGCTAAGTTGATTACTGGTGGATTGATCACCGTAGTGCCCCTCGGTAAAATGAGTTTCCCTTCCACTTTATGACACCATCTTTACTGATGCTATTATTCTCAATTCCTTAATTAGAGAAAAATGTCTTGACATGCTTTTTTTAAATTTTGAAATTCAGAGGTCCATGCTTGTACCTGCACACATATACACACACACACACATACACACACTGAGTTGCCTTTGAGCAGGTGCGCTGAAGCCCCCACATAAATTTTCTTCCTTAGTCTCTGATAAACTCTGTGTTCTTTGCCTTTAAATAGAAGAGGGTTAAGATCTCAATAATCTAGCCATTTTTTCCCCGTTTCAACAAAGCTGCTCTTTTCTTACCCAAAGCAAGGAAGCACACAAGACAGCTTGGCAAACAAACTTTTATCAAGCTTCACTTTTTGATAATATTTATACTTTTTTCACAGGGCAAATCCTGATGTAGGTGAATTTTTCAAACTAGAGTGTCTGAGTTATGTCCATGTTTAGGTACCTAGCTAAATTACCTTGCTTATGGAGGTGTTGAGGTCAAATGGAATTATGGGTAATTCAGCATCTCCAATAATCTGGCCACTTTTATGTAGTTCCCTTGAAATTGATTAGGGGAAAAAAGCTTTGAAAATGTTTACTTGCTGGTGGAGTTTTTAAAAAAGGGCTCCTGGTGTGCCTAAGAGCACTCTACAGCAGAACCTTCAAACTACACTTGAATGTCCTGCTTTTCTCATACTTAAAAATGTTTCTTATTGTGTGAATACCTGCAGCAATTCTGACCATGATTACAATATGTGATGAAGTCTGCATGTAACATAGATGCATGCTGCAAAATTATCCAAGTCGATGCAGAGCATAGCGAGACATAATCTGTTCAAGATTGGTGTGGCTGTGTATTGTTCTTTACTTAAGGCTGTATTTTAAAGGCACAATCCAGCCCTAAATGTCAATTGCCTGGAAACGAATCCTGTGGTTTTTAACTTCAAGTCTGTATATTTCACAGCTCTGACATCAATGAAGAGATTTTATGGATCTCTCATAAAATGCAATTCTCCAATTACAAAATGGCTGTAAAATATACAGTAGGGTGTTATTGTTGTTGTGGTTTTCTGTACTTGCATGCAGTGAGTTTTGGTCATATCAATTAAACCTTGTTCAACCCCCCACCCCAAAAAAACATCCTGAACAGGAAGACTGTTTAGTGTTATAAAGGTCTACAACCCGAGAAGGATTTCAGACTGTTTTATATTGTCCATCTCAATTCATATATCCTCCATTTTAGAGACCTGAAATTGGATTAGCTATGTGGAGAACAGAGGAAAGCAGTACTACTGACTTAGGAGGAGTACAGGATCTTTCAAAAAAGTTTTTTTTTTTAAAGAACAGCATCTAGACAGCAGTTTCACTTTAGAAATCCCCGTTTTTGAAAGAACGCATGGCCGCCATTATGCAAATGAAGCATGGGAATTCAAATCCTGGCTTCATTTGCAGTTTCGATCTGTCTAATATACACCCCTCTTTTGAAGGAGGGTTGTAGTTTAGACATGCCCACAGATACACATTTCCTAATATAGCACATGAAAAACTTCTGTCCTGAGAATGCATGTTACTATCCAACAATGGGATTAATTATTGATTGAACATGGATTATGTGCAAGAAACCCAAACCCTCCTTCAAGTTCCACAATGACAGAGCAATATTTTAAATACTATGAATTACAACATTGTCCCTGATGTGCAGACAATGAGATGATTAACCTGCATATTTTCCTGATCATTGTTACTGGGCAATTTACCTTCCCATACTTTTAGCATACTGTCCAGCATTCTCATGTATAGGTAAAGCTGAACAGATTGACTTTAGGCCTCCTCTTGCTAAACTCAGCAAATAATATGCTTACAACTCCAGCAAAGGTAGATATTTGCTCTAATACTCTTGGAATAATTGAACTGTGAAGGTTGGGCTGGAAATGAAAGTATTTATGTATAAGTTCCTGAAAGAAGAGGTATACAACTACTGTTAAAAATGTAATTAGTTCAGTAGTGTAACAAAATGTGAGACAGTCTTTAGCTGCAGCAGTGGTATTGGTTCCTTTGCAGAACACCACAATGGCTAAAATGTCACTGTCATCATAAATATAAGCTGAATACAGGTTGAATCTCTTTAGTCCTGTACTCTTTGTTCCAGCAACATCCATAGACTGGTATGATTTTGGTTAGCTGGATGTCCACTTCTCATAGGTGTGGCCATGTTTCCTATAATCTTATAAAATTTATAGCCACCATGTTGGAGTAAGAGTTGTATATCTTTTTATATTTACATTTTAGGTTTAATAATGTAGTAATATAAGGTAACACAGTTAACATTTTATTAATTAAGCCCTTTAGTTAAATATACATTTCTTTGTTTTAAAGTTTAGTGGGTTTAGTAAGTAAAGAGACAGAGTTTTGGTATTGTGTCTATGTTAATGAGATTCGAGGAATGTTGAAGGCTGGAGTCTAATTGTTTGATTTACAATGTCTTTTGCTTTGCCAAATACGAGACACTGTTGTTTATGCTTTTCTTTGAAGGTCCTTGTAAAGATAGTTTATGTGTGAAAGTGTTATGTATGTGTCCAGATAGAGGTGCAAAGGTTATCTTCAGAGTCTGATGGCCAAGAGAAGAGGGGTGAGGCACGGATGAAGACAGACTTGTCAGCGTCAGAGGAACTATTAGTGAATACCCATGATCAAGGATTGATCATATTGGCAGATTGATGAATCTAAAGTGGAGCGAGCACCCCCAAAAGACAATTGATTACAGGATGAGCTTTTTGGAGATGTTTTGGGAATGATTAACATAAAAAAGATAACCCACTGAACACAGAGGGTATGTCTACACTAGCCCCCTAGTTCGAACTAGAGAGGCTAATGTAGGCATTCGAACTTGCAAATGAAGCCCGGGATTTAAATATCCCGGGCTTTATTTGCATGTTCCCATCCGGTTGCCATTTTTAAATGCCACTAGTCCGGACTAACTGCCGAACTAAGTGCTTAGTTTGAATTGCCTGTTACTCCTCCTTGGAATGAGGTGTAATAGGTAATTCAAACTAAGGATTTAGTTCGAATTACCATTTAACTGCCATGTGTAGCCGCAGGCAGTTAGTCCGGACTAGTGGCATTTAAAAATGGTGACTGGGTGGGAACATGCAAATAAAGCCCAGGATATTTAAATCTCGGGCTTCATTTGCAAGTTCGAATGCCTACATTAGCCTCCGTAGTTTGAACTAGGGGGCTAGTGTAGACATACCCAGACTGGCACAGCAAAATCCATAAACTTCAACAGAGAAAAGGATTATAAAAGCAGGGTGCTTTGCTATGGACCTTTGGGTTCGTCTTGCCACCAAATCCAGGAGAGCATCGGATTGCGACCAACAACGCCCAGTTCCCCCTCTGTGATCGATCTGGCTGGCCACTAGATTGATCCAGACTCTGGACTGGTAACTATAACATCGTCTGGTGGGACTGTGTGTATGATGTTTGTATGTATAAGTGACTGAAAAGCATATGCTACTGTTGTATTCTCAATAAATGAGGCGTACTGCCTCTTCCCCTATAAGGCTATGTCTAGACTGCAGGCTTCTTTCGAAAGAGGCTCTTTCGAAAGCATCTTTCGAAAGAGCCTCTTTCGAAAGATCGCGTCTAGACTGCAGGCGGATCTTTCGAAAGAGAAATCCGCTTTTTCGAAAGAGAGCACCCAGCGAGTCTGGATGCTCTCTTTCGAAGACGGCCTCTTTACATTGAAGAACGCCTTCTTTCGAAAGAGGAACTTTCGAAAGAAGGCGTTCTTCCTCGTAAATTGAGGTTTACCGCCATCGAAAGAAAAGCCGCGTTCTTTCGAAATAATTTCGAAAGAACGCGGCTTGAGTCTGGACGCAGGGGAAGTTCTTTCGAAAAAAGGCTACTTTTTTCGAAAGAACCCCTGAGTCTGGACACGGCCTAAAAGATCTTGTGTGCTTTGTTTAAGCATAACCAGTTCTAGCTCTCAGTGTTCTGTTCTCTTATTTCGCTCTAATTTACCTCTAATTGTCTTCTAAGAGCCCAGTAATCAGTGAAAGTGTTAGTAATGCTGCTAGTTTTGACCTAATATTGCTAATGCTGTAATAATGCTAATCCTAACATTGTAATAATGCTAATATTGACTTCCTGTGGTTTGGCAAATTCTCTGGTTCACCACCAGTCAGGTCCTTAGAGTGCCAGATTAGAGAGGTTCAACCAGATTAGAGAGGTACAGGGATAATATAGAAACTCTATTCTGAAACCTCTTTAGATGTCTTCGTCTTTGAAGTTCTACCACCATAACTTTACTTCAGGGTTGGCTGCAATAATGAAACAGTCCAGTTTTTCAATTTCCATTTGCCTACGGCCAAGATCTCATGAGAACAATAGTGAAAATCATGATGCACGGAAAAATGGTGGAAATCTTGAGAAAACATTTTATCAAGTAAGGTTTCAATCATATGGAGCTTAAACCCTTTGAAAACAGATTTTGGACCTAAACCCACTCACAAAACCTTAATCAAAGCTAATCCACTTCTTAACATTATGAGCCAAATTCTCTGTTCTCAAAATTCTATTAAAGTCTGAATGAGCTAGTCCTTTAGAAAAAATACCCAAAATTGCAAGAGTAGCAAAAAGATCACTAATTAGGCATTACCTATTGTTATTACTTGTAACAATGGCTAATGAAGTCATTGGATACCTATAAAAATGGAATCTGAGCATTTGATATCATCCTACCAGACCTCATTGTGCAGTACAATGTAGAACAAAAAGATGGTCTCAAGGAGCTTAGAATCTTCTCTTTCATCTTACTTGAAGTAGATGTTTTTGCCCCAAATGCCCAGTGTTGTCACCACAATTTTAATCTTATTGGTGACAACAACATTCGGTCACCAATGTGGACAAATCATTGGCTAGTATTTTCACCATTGAAATGAAGCAGATCGTGTGGATCTGCTTTGAGCAGGTGTAGACAACATGATGTTTAAGATGTTGGTGATTTCCAAGAACCTTCACTACACTCACACTTCTTTCATTACTACCACTTGAGGAATGGGTGGAAGCAGCTCTGGAAATATTTTTGGGGAAAAAGTTGAGTGTAGCGTGATCCAATATTCCAAGTCAGATTTGGCAAGAGAAAAGCTTTCTCTTAAGGCTGTGTCCAGACTCAGGGTTTTTTTCGGGGAAAGTAGCCTTTTTCCGAAAAAACTTCCCCTGCGTCCAGACTCAAGCCGCGTTCTTTCGAAATTAAATCGAAAGAACGCGGCTTTTCTTTTGATGGCGGTAAACCTCATTTCACGAGGATGAACACCTTCTTTCGAAAGTTCCTCTTTCGAAAGAAGGCGTCCTTCAATGTAAATAGGGCTTCTTCGAAAGAGAGCATCCAGACTCACTGGATGCTTTCTTTTGAAAAAGCAAGCCGCTTTTTCGAAAGTTCAACGTGCAGTCTAGACGCTCTCTTTCGAAAGAGGCTCTTTTGAAAGTATCTTTCGAAAGAGCCTCTTTCGAAAGAGGCTTGCAGTCTAGACATAGCCTTAATGTCATAATTCAAACTTCCTTTATGTGTACACTAGGAATTGATCTATATTTGATATCTTATGTCAAAATGAGCTCCTTCCTGCCCCTGCCTCTGGATTGACCAGATTTAACTGTTGAAATGGACAGAGACAAACAATGTTGAATGTCTAATACAATATGAGCTAAAAAGGTACATTTGGTGTTTAATCCTATGCACTTTGATGCTTCATATCAGCGGATAAAAAGTGTTCAACAATGACTTAAGGGAAAATGGAGGTAGAAAGACTTGCCTGAGTTTTAAATCCCATCTCACTGTCTAATGTTGACAAGGCTTCTGATGTTCATGCTGAAGAGACAGGACCTCCATTTCACCATACCCTCTGAAAAATAGTCACGCCAGTCATATCAAATGGCTACATTTAAAAATAATACTAAATGTCTTTTTCACACAGATTAAAAGCAACCCTGATCAAGTTCCATTTAAGTCACTGGCATTATTCCAGGGGTAGGTTTGGTTATTAAAGCATACTGAAGAGAAATACAGTCTTAAAGAGAGACATAACACATTTCCTATTACAGTTCACAATAAAAATAGGTTGTAAACTGTTCAGGACAGTAATCATGTCTTCCTGTGTGTTTTTATAACACCTATCTCAACAGAGTCCCAATCCTAATTGTAGCCTTTGAGTGCTACTGCCGTGCAAATAATATATAATAATGATTACTATGTGAAGAGCTAGTAGATACCATTGACATTTTTAGGTCACAAATCTGGGAAGAAATATTTTATTGCTAAGATATTAGGTGTGAGTCACTTCACAATTGGACTATTATGGTGATTTTATAAAGGTGCTTTTTATATTAAAAACATTCTTAAATTATTTGAAAGGTAATCTGTTCGCTGACTGAGTAGTGCGTGTTCACAGATTGATTTGTTATTGTACTGTTGGATGATTGGCAACTTTTGGAGTAGAAAACTTATTTGTTTTGTTTTCTAAAATTTTAAATAACGAAAGCAGGTATATCAAATAAATTGTTGAAAACAAGTTAATTCACCCCGCCAAAAATTATACTGAGTTGGCACTTGCAGGACATAGTCCATTCACTGTTATATCAGTATAAATTTAGAAAAGCTCAATAGATTTTAATTGATATTATTGACCTTCAGATTTGCTTGGGTTTAAATGAGAGCAAAATTTGGGCCTGTATCTATATTTATGCCTCTATAGTACAAGTTAGGTTTTGACCCTACCAGCTTAGCAGTATCCTTTTAAAGAAACAGACAATGAAGATAATGTGTTACAATATTTGGTACCAATAAAATTAAATTTTTGAGTGTCTGATTTTTCTCTAATACCAATTATATTAATACTTATAATTATTTTTCCCTCTCTATAATGACAGCACTTGCTTCTCCAAAAGTCTTCTAAAGAACTGTATGTATACATCTCAAAGCAAAGAGGGAAATCAGTCAGATATTTATATATTACAGTTATAGCTCACTCATCTCTGAACACAAACACAATCTTTTAAAATGCTATATGGATTAAAATAAGTAGATTTTATAGCCTTCCTATTCTGTTGTCTGATAAAAGGACTACAGGATCATATTGGGCCTCTAGGATTTTATTGAAAATATCTTTGGGCTTGTCTACATGGGGACATCCTGGAAAATCAATTTGAATTAAGTAATGGTGTGAATTTGAGGTAGATCAGTTTAACCACATTAAACCCGTGTGTGAACACCCTCATTCCATTGAAGTGGCCTTAATTTGGTTTATCTTAATTCATTTTCAAATTGGAATGAAAGACTCTGTCTACAACATTACTCTCATGAAAACCATTATTAACAATGGATGAATTTTTATTTCAGTTGCACTATATCAGGTTTCATATATTAATTATATTTTGTGTGTGAACTATACTTTAACTGAAAGGATGTTCTTTTTCCTCCATAGTCTTTAATGTATTACTTTTTGGTGAATGTTACATCTACTAGTCTTTTTTGTTTAAACATTTAGCTTTTTTGTTGAACATTTTTTGTTCAAACATTTATTTGGATCAATTTTCTAGTCCCTCTGATCGCCAAGAAATCGTTTTAACCCAGTAAAAGTATCTAATATTTCTTTGTGATTGAGTCACTTTATTTCTGGGGTCTCCCTATGCCTCGCCAGTCTAACAAAAATTTTTGTGTTTAATGCATGGTGATTAGCTCTGGAAAAAACTATCGTACCTGTGCTTTACGTAGCTTTATGTAATACTGTCTTCTTTGATTCATATTGTTTTTCTCTGTCATAATCTATGTTGTTTACCATTTCACATCTGTATTGCAATTCCACATGAATTTGAAGGCTTCAGGAATTTTGAACTTAATAGCTCTTTAATCTCTTTGGCCAACACTGATGACAATGTCTATCTGAGGTAATGATAGAAATGTAGCCGTGTTAGTCTGGTGTAGCTGAAACAAAAAACAGGACTATGTAGCACTTTAAAGACTAACAAGATGGTTTATTAGGTGATGAGCTTTTGTGGGCCAGACCCACTTCCTCAGATCAAATAGTGGAAAAAATTGTCACAATTTTCTTCCACTATTTGATCTGAGGAAGTGGGTCGGGCCCACGAAAGCTCATCACCTAATAAACCATCTTGTTAGTCTTTAAAGTGCTACACAATCCTGTTTTTTGTTTTATCTGAGGTAATGTGACTGTAGTCAATAATATTATTGAACAGATATAGCAGTTTAGCTGAGATCAGAATTGGTTGTGACAGAGCAGCTGCTCATTTGGGTGCCATCTTGTTGAAATGAACTTTCTGAAGCTGGAATTCTAGTACATCTGCTTCAAGATCATCATTATGCTGTACACCACAGTGACCTGAAACTTAACAATGCCAGAGTACTTGAATACAGAGCCATGAGCAGGCACAGAGGAATTGCACCCACTGATAGACAAATCTAAGGCAAGGTTGGGCTAGTAAGGGAAGAAATGTCCACAACAAATGTATCTGTGGTAGGGGAGGTTAGAGAAAGTCTCAGTTTTGGAGTCCTTCTAAACCCAAAAATACTGTACAACCACAGTGAAGGTTACCCTCTTCTATGTGCCAGGACAGCACCTGGCTTTGTTGGACCTTCTTTCCCAATATGGTTCCCACCTGTATATTACATTGTTGTAATGCCTGGGAGAAGTCTAACCAGGCCTTTTTAGCAGCCAGAGAAATGACTGACCCCAAGTGATCCATCCTAGATTTTATATTAAGTTTAGTGAATGACGGAACAGGACTTTGATCCTTATTGATTATTAAATGAGAACATTGACACAACATTGCCTGTTTTGTCAAAGTTTCAGTGTCTTGATTGAAATTGCTCACTAGCAAAGTAGTCTGTTGGATTTACTGAACCATTACGTCCTCTTGGTATTATACCAAAAGTATAAATCCACTCTGATAGCCATACGGGTAAACAAATGACGTCTAAGAATCCAATCCTGCAAAAGCGTATTACTGAGCATAGTGCTTACCACTATGAATAGCCCCATTGCTGCAAAGCCACATGAACATTATTGTAAGTTTGGTTTGATAAAGACTTCCTGTTTAGGGTGAAATGTATTAGAGATTCATGACAATGTTTACAGAAAAAAGGTTGAGACGGATCATGGTAAAATCCTATAACATTTAAAGACTGATACCTTTGGAATTTGAAAGTTGCATTTAGAATATTAACTTGCAGCATCTTTAATAATATGTAAAAAAAATTCATATGTAAACATTTTCATATAATGAGTCATAATTATAGCTAACGGGGAAGCCTGACTTCAAAATGACTTTTGGTGGCTTTAAATGGAAGGGTTTGAAAAAACCTGCCAATTGAGCTGAGGAAGTTCAATTAAAAAAAAAAAAAAAAGAAAAAAAAGCTGCTGAGTTTGAAAGCCTAGGGAGAGCTTTAAAGGAAACTTCAGGGATTAGTTATAATACTTTATGTAACATCCTGGTGTTCATCATTCATAATTAGTAACATACTGTACAAACCACAGTCCTTTTTCCACTCTATTGTTTCCTCTCTAATAATCATAGCTCACGAGGATCTGCTTTTTAAACAGTTTGTTTGAAATTAGCTACAATGTTCTTCTCGGGTCCCATATGGCTTTTTCTTTCCTGTGACTTTTGTGCCACAAATCTACTCCAGGTACTCAAAATGTAGGCAAGATAAGACAAGACAAGTGATCATATAAAAACGGCATCTTTTACTCTATTGACTCAATATCTGTGGTTAGGTGTATCTTCACCAAACTCACAACTCTCAGATGGTCATTGAATTGCAACCTCCAGTGCAGGACAAATCTTTGACACACCCTTTTTTAGAAATGAAAGGATTTCTTGGCATTTTGAGAAGCCCTTGGCCTTCACATGGGAGAAAGGGAGTAGGTCAAGCACTCCGGTATTTGTAGTGCAGCGTGTGGGAATTGAGGACTGTATTGACAGACCTTATGGATGTTCCCTCAGAAATGGTCTGCTGCATGATGATGTGGCATCTGGCATTGACCACTGTCAGAAAACAGGATACTAGGCGAGATGGACCTTTGGTCTGACCCAATATGGCCATTCATATGTTCTTATATTCTTACCTTCTAAGAGTATTGAGCCTTGTATGCTTGTGACACTGTTGGTACTGCTGCTGTGCCTCACACTTAGCTGGCTTATCCTGCCATACTGCATATCTCTCAGAAAACAAAACAAAACAAAAAATCCTTCCCACAGCCTGGGCCATCGTAAGGGGTGGTGCAGGACCTGGGACAAGTCCTTCCCCTAATCCCAGCCTCTGTCCTGCCTCCTCTTGCCCCCACTCTACCCCTTCATCCAAGCCCTCCACCCAGGCTTGTCTCCATTCCATCCCCTTCTGCCAAGCCCCTGCCCCCTCCTTTTCTAAGTGATGCCAGGAGCCAACAAGGCAAGGCACAGCATAGTGGGACTAGTTGCACTGCTGCCAGCTCCCATTTCACTCAAGCCCCATATTCTCTGAAGAGCATGGCCCCAAAGTGCAGGGTCCAAGTGACCACCTCGCATCATTCACTGAGCAGGATGGCTTTGTCCACAGCTGAGCCAAGAGATCCCTTCTGTTCTAGAGACATTCAAAACCTCAGTGGATTTAAAAAGGCAATTAATAAAAATTAGGTCACTCAAATGACAGGAAATAGAAACAGTTCTATGGTACCAGGGTGACTAATCACACAACATGAAGAACAAATAACTAATAAGTAATAATCAAATTATTTCTGCCACAGACTGTTTCACAAGAAAACCAAAAGCTGGAATAGCTTTGTTGAACAATGGCAAATAAATAATAAGTGCAGAAATCAACACCTGTTTGCAGACAATTTGTAAGAAGGGGAAAAAAAGACTAAATTCAACAAATTGTTCACACTCTCTACCTATGATCCTGCACCTGAGAAAACTGCTGAACTTCAGTTTCTTTAAAAGTAAAATGAGTTTGCTCAGCTAGGTTGTGGGGTTTTTTTTTTGTGGGGTTTCTTTTTTTCCCATTTAGTGGTTTTCCCTATAGACATGGTGGACATTGTCTCTTATAAAACTTAGGCAGGAGACATTGCTTTATTGATAGTTAATTCCTTACTGTAAAGCTATAATTAAAAATAAGTATTAAAGCTCATTACAGTGTAACATGGCACACCATGGCTAGCTGTGTACAATAAAAAAAAATCACATAATCATGTTCCTCTGATCACAAAAGCCATCACTGATCCAATTCCAAAATTCTTCAGTGGTAATTGAAGACAGCAGGAGGTTGTTCAGCCAAACTTCAGATTAGGATTTAGCTGGGAACATGTCAGCATGCAGCAATATCTCAACCTCACCTTTTATAGACTATGAGCTGGAAATTCTGCAGACGAGGACTTAAAATCATTAGCTGACAAATCTATCCAGGGTTTATGCCAAAGAAAAAGTGACCAAGTTTAATAAATAAATTAATAAAAAGATTAATGCTACACTTATGTCAGGTTACCAGCTTTCATCTTCCAGATTTTAAGGGGCTGATTGAGTTCTTGGATAGCACAACAAGCTCTATCACCATGTGCCTTATACAGGCAGTTACTGTGCATATATATATACAAATGTATGCCATAAATAAATGTTACAAAAGTAGGTCAGGATAATGCATGCCTGAACATCTAAGGTCAGGGGTTGAAGACACAAAAGGTAACTTTTCAAGAACTTGGGCCCAGAAGTCTTCTAATTATTTATGGAGCATGCAAGCCTTACTTATATTCCAGTGTATATTTCCACTTTCGGTATTTAGGTAATTTTTAAAGGCAAACAACCATATAGGGCTTGTATGCAATGTAGTCTTTCCTACAGCGCATGAAGAGAGCAGATGTAAATATTTTGCTACCTCACTTTCAGCACTGACATAGGACAGAACCTACCACAAGCCTACCAGCTGGAGTGCTTGTTTTTGTTCTGATTGCCATAGCAATGAGAACCCATTTGCATCAGCTGGAGCTCCTAGGGGAATGGAAAACTCAGCCAGACTTCTTAGCTGCAATCATTGCTCATGAGACAAAGGGCCTCAGGCTATATGTGTTTGCTGACTGTCCCAAGCTTCTGGGTAAAGACTTCAGGGAAAACATCAGGCAAAATAAAATAAAATAAAAGACAGGAAAGACCCTTATGAAGTACTGCCTAGTCCTACCCTTCTTAGAAGCACCCTGGTGCCTGTCCCCAGCTGGAAAGATGTAAAACCTGGAGTGGATCTGAAGAACCTTCTTTTACAAATCTGAGAAAGTTCCACAATGTCCCTCTTGCAAAGAGACAGAATGTTCCTGGGAGATCTTCATACTCGTACTCTTCCCTGATCACTGCTGTACTTTATCCAAAAAATCAGCTCCACTCTATAAACCTGGCCAACACCCGTGAATATTTTTTCATAAATAAGTACTGAGGAGTCCCAGCTAAATAATAATGTATGGTAGATGTCAGTCTTATCTGCAAGAGATCAGAAGAAGGACTATTCAATAAACACCTGAAGTAGGAGATGGTGGCTTGTGAGATTTCTATTACTACACTTGCTATGGAGCTGTTTAACTAGTTTTAAGTTTTCAGTTGCTAATTTAATCCACTTGTTAGTTTAAATACAGCCATTCAAGAGGGCTTTTTCCTGAACGGGAGAGTCATTGTATTCGCGGAAGAACACTGACAATCTTACATTAGATCATCAGTGTTCTTGTGCAAATTCAAAGCGGCCAGTTGCTTTTGCGGAAAAACTTGCCAGTCTAGATGCAGCCTAATAGCATTTTGTAGTATTTAAAACTTACAGACCAAATCCTCTGCTGATATAAGTTGGGTACCTCAGCGGAACTCAATGGAGCTCCATTGATTTACATCAGTGAGCATCTGGCCTCAAGTTTAGCATGTGTTAAACAATGTATACTATTTATGTCAGTGACACTAAGACAGCTGCATTTATTTAAGCCACTTCACTGAAAATAAAGCAACATTTAACTTATTTTATTTGCTCTTCAGTTTCCAACACACTCTGTTATTTAGGGTAATTTATATAATAATATAAAATCCATGGATAGCACTGATGGTTTAAATTTTTAAATATAATGATTAAGTAAGCTTACTGTAACTGGCATAATTTAGGGAAAGCCGTGTACTGAATTCATGAATAGAATTAGTAACCATATACTGTGATAGCTAAATTAAGCAATAATACTTTCCATTGTTTTTGAATAAGTTCTGTTATCACAATTTCTATAAGCTTATGGGGAGACTTATTTGAATAATCAGCAAAGCTAACTTCCCAAGTGTTTTATTCATGAGGTTTTTCTCTGGATTTGACTTCCGGTCAGTGGGACCTTTGCCTGAGAAAGAACTTCTGGATTGGACAGTAAATGACAAAAAAACAAAACAAAACAAGGCTATAACTTTTCTAAATCTGCAGTACCATCTAGACATCTGCACAATCCAACCACTTCTTTTTTCAGACAGATTTGTGCAGAAGGCTGCTCTTTTCCAATAATCATGCAGCATTTGGGCTAAGTGTGCTATTTTCCCATAAATCCAACAAGAGCCAGATTATCTTTGTTTTGTAAAACTCAGTGTACTGCATTATCTTTAGAGTTCTGCCATATTGTCTAAAGAGCAACCTTAGCCCAAGTAGCGCACACAGCCCAAATACTGCATCATTATTGGAAAAGAGTTTGCACCTTGCCAAGTGGGATTTAGTAGTTGAGGCTGGCTCTTTCTTTTCCCCACTAGGCTCTAGGTGTAACAGCATCAGTAAGTCTTTTCTTTTATTGGAATTTAAGAAGTATTTACCAGCTCTTGCAAAAGATTAGGACTAGAGATTTTGAGCAACAGTCATAATGAAGGAGCCATCTTTACTTCTTAAAATATTTCATCATCCAGCTACTGGTTTTTGTGTTTGCTGCAGTTTATCCAAAAGGAGACAACTCCTAAAGTTATGCAAGACATTATGACTGATATCAACCATGGTGAGTCTACACTGCAGCGATAGCTTGAATTAAGCTATTCAATTTGAGCTACGCAAATTGCATACCTTATTTCAAGAAAGTCTATTTTTGAAATTTGGCGCTGTTTACACAGTGCCAAATTTTGAAATAGACCACTATTCCGACAAGTCCCTTAATCCTTGTGGTATGAGGTTTACCGGGACTTCAGAATAGCACACCTGTTATTTTGATTTCATTTCAAAATAATGGGCATGCTGTCAAGACACAGAAAACAGTATTTTGGGATACCAGAAGTATCCCGAAAAAGCACCGCAGTGTAGACTTACCCCCACTGATTTGTTTTTTGTGTAAGTGCCCGATTTCATGTGTTCCTGAGGATCCTTAACATGTCATTCATTCTCAAACTCAGGGGCTCATCTGCTGAGTGAATGTGTTCTGCCAAACACCATTTTTGTTTTCTTCAGCATGCTAAGCTGAAGCTCAAAGCATTCCTTACCAACAGTAAAGAAATAACCACTGACTGCTGCTAGAGGAAGCAACACGGTCTATTGGTGGAATGAGCACAGCATGCACAGCCAAGAACTCCTGACTTGAGATTCCAGCTTTAACTCTGGATGCTTTCATTCGCCTTCTTGCAACTCTCTCAAAGGCAAATCACTTTGCTTTTTTACTATTGGTTACAGAGACTACAAAAATCACTTATGGTCAAATTGCGGCATTTACCCACTGGCCTTTGTTTGTGTAACTGCATCTCCATTAATGAAGCAACAGAAGCGATGAACACTACTTTAATGGGCTGAGGTGTAGGGAGATTGTCCAGGCTACATCATTTTTTACGGGTGCCCTGCAGGTTCAAAAGAGGAACACTGGAGGAAGCAATTTTCAACAAGAAATTATCGTAATGATTACTTTTGGTAATTATTTACTAGTAAAAAACATCAATCAATAAAACAAATGCTGAAGATCTGATTCTCAGCATACTATGTGTCTTTTTAATTTCTTCGCCTTAATACGTGAGTGGATTTATGTGTTACACCCAGTTAAACTTACACAATATAATAGGATGGCACGATATTATAGAATGTGGTACATCATCTGGCCACTGATGTTCAAAAGGGATCTGTTTGGGCAAGAGAGAGTTCTGTCACTTCAGTTAAAATAAAAAATATTGTCAATGATTTGTATGTATTTATTTTCACTAAAGCTCGGTAACCTAACATGCAAATGGAGAACATTTTTAAGCCAAATTCCTCAGATTTCATATATCTATGTTTACATGTAATTTGTGGCTGAGGTCACTCAGTGCTTCATATTCTGTCGTGAGCAAATAAGGGATAAAAAATCACCTTGAAACACAATTTGGTTGGAATGATAAGTTATGATTCATTTCAGTAAGTTCAGCAGCCAAAACGGTAATATTTTTTAATTATATTCTCACTGGTTCTGAAATACAATAAGCCACTCGGCGCTTTCTAAGGTGGAGTTGATGTGGTCATTTTACAATTGCATAATAGACCATCTAGTGCACTTGACATTTTAAGACTCAGTAACACATTGTTAGCTGATATGTATCCTGACTGGCTAACTTTACATTTTGCAGCTGTTGTTTAACTTTGCAGTCTATGACCTTTACAGCAATGCCCGCGTGTAACTGAAAGACATCACAAATGTTTCTAAAATGTCCTTATATTTACTATTGTAGCAACAGTTCCTGAAATCACCATGTATAATTCTCATATGCTGTACTCTGTAATATAACAGAAGCTATGATAATTTCTGACCATTTTTTGCTTTCCTTTCTCATCATAAGAAAGGAGTAATGCTCCTCCCAGAACCCTACTGATGTCAGAGTGTCTGAGTTGTAGCATAAGGTGCTTCCTCAACATGACTAAAGGTGGAAGAACTGGGACATTAACACTTCATACATACTTAGATAAATATGGAGTATGGGACACCCAAGAAAAGGTTAATTCCTAAAAGCCAGGGGTGAAGTCAGCTTGCCATTAACTTCAACGGGACCAGGATTTCCTCCCAAGTGATTTCACAAAGAATGATATAGTGTCTTGCCTCTACATATGTACAGTTAGTGGGCATTTGCTCTAATAGTGATATACCGGTATTTTTATCTTGTGTTTTACTATTTGAGTGTTTACTTAATACTTTGTCAGGGATTTAATATGGGTGACATTTCTTTGGCATTTTGGAAACTGATTTGGAACTGGCTGTTGCCATTGCTGTTTCAGTTAAGAGTAGCTGGAGTTAAATGTCTAGATCCCACGGTTATCAGCACCCTATTAATATCAATAGAACTAATTCAATTTTTTAAAAATAAACTCAGTTGCTTGATTTCTAAAATGCTTCTGGGTTCTCAATTACTGTTATTCCAAGCATAATGACAATGGACATATCTGCTCATTTACAGTCTGTGTTGATTTTAAACTTACAAAATTCTGGCTTCAAGTGATTCTCAGATTTTTATCATGAATGAGTGTATATACATTAAAGATGTTATGATCTAATATTCCTTGATGATGTTCATTAAATAATTTTATCATGACTGCTCATGCCTAGGGCACGTGGAAAATCACTAGCATGAAAACATAATGTGCTCTGTATAAAGTACAGAATCAATGCTTCCATTTGATATATTCATACATGTAGCACCTTTCATTGTAGTAAAGAACCTTCAGATAATGTCTTCTTAACTCCCATGGTCAGTTTTGCAGAAAAATATACACAGCCAGCATTAGCAGTAAAGATTGATGCCCACTGTTGATTTATCTAATTGAGGGATTTGAATTTACAGCCATTTAAGCACCAGTATTAATATGCAAGCTATACTGAGAAACAAATGTTCAAGTGGAGTCAAAACCTCTTTTTGTTAACATTGTATTCACAGCTGGACTGATATGAGCCAGAACAATGTATAATACATGCACTTGCAGTACTTTTTTGTATATAAGTCTCTCGCAGACTCAGGTGGGATTTATTGCTTCCAGATCAGGAAAGATGAAGAACTGGAATGAAAAAAAGTGGCTTCTATACAATATTTATGCAGTTTTTATAACTTAGAAAAAATGTCAAAATACAATGTATCTATCCATTCCCTCCACAGTTTCGTTTGACTCCCTTGGGTTTTACTCCAGCAAGAAAAGAATGGGAGCAATATCTTAACACACAAAAATGGAAGAAGTCATTTCTTTCCATTGTAATAGTCTATGGCTACATCTACACTGGCAGCTTCTTGTGCAAGAACGCTTTTGCAGAAGAGGTCTTGTGCAAAAACTCTTCCACAAGACAGCGTCTACACTGCCATGTGCTTTTGCACAAGAGATATGCTTTTGCGCAAGGGCATCCATGGCAGTGTAGACCCTCTCCTGCGCAAGAAAGCTCTGATGGCCATTTTAACCATAGGGGCTTCTTGCACAAGAAATTCATGTTGTCTGTCTACACTGGCCTCTTATGAAAGAGCTCTTGTGCAAGAGGGCTTATTCCTCATTGGGGGTATGTCTACACTACCCCCCTAGTTCGAACTATACGTGAAACGTGGAACGGTACGTGGAACGAGGCGTACAGCTAGTTCGTATTAGGAAGCCTAATCCAAACTAGCTAGTCCATGCCGCGTGTAGCCGCGTGGCACGGGGTCCGACCTAGCTGGCATTTAAAAATGGCGCCGGCCGGCTTTATGCAAATGAAGCCCAGGAAATTCAAATCCCAGGCTTCATTTGCAACTCCGTATGACTACATTACCCCCCCTAGTTTGAAGTGTAGACATACCCTGGGAGAGGAATAACTCTTCCGGAAGAAGCCCTGTTTTACAACGCTATACTGTAAACTTACTTCTGGAAGAACGCTCATGCAGTGTAGACAGCCAGCAAGTTTTTGCAGCAGAACAGCTATTCTTCCACAAGAAGCTGCCAGTGTAGACATAGCCATGTATGTTTAGGCACAGGCACAGATTTTGAAAGGTAGTCAGGCACTGCTGTGTTCAATGTCGCAATACCTAACTGATATAGGTGCCTAACTCTGATTTTTAACGTAAACAGGCACTTTGGACTTTATATTCCATCAACAGTCAATGGATTTTAGACTCCTAACATAAGACCATAAGAACATAAGAATGGCTATACTGGGTCAGATCAAAGGTCCATCCAGCCCAGTATCCTGTCTGCCAACACTGGCCAATGCCAGGTGTCCCAGAGGGAGTGAACTGAACAGGTACTGATCAAGCGATCTCTCTCCTGCCATCTATCTCCACCCTTTGACAAACAGAAGCTAGGGACACCATTCCTTACCCATACTGGCTAATAGCCATTAATGGACCTAACCTCCATGAATTTATCTAGTTCTCTTTTAAACCCTGTTATAGTCCTAGCCTTTACAACCTCCTCAGGCAAGGAGTTCCACAGACTGACTATGTGCTGTGTGAAGAAGAACTTTCTTTTATTTGTTTTAAACCTGCTGCCCATTAGTGACTAAGTGTCTAAATTTGTTTTGCACATAAAATGTAATCTCCTAAATCGTTTGGACATTGTTAAATGAGCACAACAAGGCCCAAATATCTCTCAAAGGGTACAGTAGACAATGAGTTATTTTGATAACAGATGTCCTCAGTGGAGGACATTATTTCAACCAGCTCTTTGCATTATTTCTTCTTGATTATCACAGCCTCATTCCTGTTGTACCTGGATTGAGTTGAAGGTGAATGCTTTTAATCTGTGAGTTTATTTCATTTACTCTCTGGGACCTTTGAGTGAAGATGCTGTCTGAGTCTGCCGAGATGTAGGTCTCTCTGCCTTTGGTCTATTAACACTGCAGCTCATTGTGCCTCACATGATCTATTATTGATCTTGAATATATGAAGAGTAGATGGAACAGGCTTATACCGTGTGGGATTCTTAAGGTATAAACTCCTGCAGAAGAAGAGCAGAAAATTATGGGACCTATTGAAGAGCCATGAATACATCTTAGTACTGTGCCATCCACTCCTCTTATGTCTTGCATCAGAGATAGCATCATCTTACAATCAGTGTAGGAATCAGCTGAGAAATATGAGCTGGGCCATCCTTATCCATATGGCAGAATATGCAATTGTGTACGGCACTTTTGAAAGTTTGGGGCACCACTGGGTTTTAATGTCTACTCGCCTATCTCTTCTTATCCTTATTCTGTGACTCTGCTTCCTCTGGAGAATATCTATTTAATTTAAAAGTGAGAAACCCTGACAGACCTATTAGTAGAAAATTGAACCTGTGAAAGAGCATTTCAAGTGGTAATGAAGTCATTTAATAGGCATTTGCCAACCCTAATATATACTGTCAGTTTCTGAATTTACAGTATCAGTCTACAGGACTTTAGTTTAAAATTTACTTTAAAAATATTTCCTTAGTGTGTTGCTAAGGATTATAAAATCACATCCCACCGCAGCTGCCGTCTGGCATAGGGGCACCAGTTTAATAGCACTGTGTAGGGCCACATAAATCCTAAGGACAGCTCTGAGTATGAGCACGGATGTGTGTAGTCACAACCTTATTTCTGTGGTTGTGGAGGAAGTGCACAGATGCAGATGCAAAGCTGGCTCTGGAGAAGTAGGAGAAATCCCACTCTGAGCTTCCTGCTGCCAGTCAGCCTCCCTATTGGACATCCCTTCTGATCAGAGACAGGGGGATTGCTTACAGGTCACCTGAAAAACCTTAGCCAGTTGATTGGCTCTGGGGTAAGGTGTGTAAGAGGACATGCTTGCTGAGATAAGAAAATGCGTTGGTGTTGCTAGTTCAAAGATAGCCTAGATTCAAGGCAAGGTGATCAGCCAAAGGAACAGGCTAGGGCCACAGCCAACTAAAGGAATGGTCTAGAACAGTGGTCCCCGATCTTTTGAGGTTGTCGGGCACCAGGGGGCATGGCCGTTTGCCCGCCGGGCGCCAGGAGGCGGGGACACTTGCGCGCCCGGGGGCGGGGCCCCCCTATAGCTGCGCGCCCGGGGGCAGGGCCCCCTCCAAGGGCTGTGCGCCCGGGGCCGGCGCTCCCCCCTGCCAAGTGCCACGCGCCCAGGGCCGGCGCTCCCCCCCCGCCGAGTGCCACGCTCCCGGGGCCGGCGCACCACCCCCCCCCAGGGAGTGCCGCGCGCCCGGGGCTGGCGCTCCCCCCCGCCATGTGCCCGGGGCCGGCGCTCCCCCCCGCCCCCTCCCGCCGAGTGCCGCGTGCCCGGCGCTCCCCCCCGCCAAGCACGCTCCCCCCGCAAGCATCCGTGCGCCATGTGCCCAGAGCCAGGCCAGCCCTGAGCACCTGGCGGGCGCATTGAAATGCCCCCGCGGGCGCCATGGCACCCGCGGGCACCATGTTGGGGACCACTGGTCTAGAACCAACAGGGAACCCAGACCACAGAGATAGACTACTAACAATGCAGCAAAGAACTGAGCATCAGTGACCAGCACAAGGCAGATCCTTAAAGGTATTTAGTCTCCTGACTTCCATTGATCTAAATGGAACTTAGAGATCCTAAATACCATAAGAGACTGGTGTTGGAGGAGCTCTGGAATTAATAAAGGTGACTGGCTGATAATGGTGATAATGTGCTATTAACAATGATATTGGAATTATTTTGGATTTTGCTGGGGGTGGAGAAGCACACAAAGCCTTCCCCTTACCCAGTGCAAAGAGCGGAGACCCACAGGGGTCAGCCAGCCATTTTGAGCCTGCAGGGCTGCTGGTAAGAGGCACCTAGGTAAGTGTTTCCTGACCACGGCTTGCTTCTGGCACTCCAGCCCTACTCTCCTCCCAGCTCCCTGCATCAGGCCAATATTCCATCCTGCCCAGGTCACCATCCAAACCCTTTGTACCCCATCTACCCACTTCCTCCAGTGTCACAACTCTCTCCCAGGCTCTGAACCCCCTCTTACACTCCTCCCCCAGGTCAGAATATTTTCCTGCACTCATACATTCTCCCTAACCTTGTACCCAAAACCCTTGCCCCAGGTCACAGCTCCCTCCTTCATCCAAACTGCCTCCGAGACCCCACACCTTCTCCTGTACCCTAGTCTTCTACCCCAAGCTCCCTTCTGCAGCCAACCTCCATCTCAGGCCCCATAACACCTCCATATAAAAGTGTGGCCTTTTTACCAAAACTCACCAAAAATTATTGCCCACCTCTGCTAAAGAGTATTGACAGTGATAAGGCATTACTAGAGTCTCCCTGGCATCATATTCTCAATGGCTGCATCTAGACTGGCATGATTTTTTGCAAAAGTGGGCGCTTTTGCGCAAAATCTTGCCGCCTGTCTACACTGGCCATGAGTATTTATGCAAGTACACTAACTTTATAATGTACAAAATCAGTGGTTCTTGCACAAATACTCTGATGCTCCCGCTCAAGGATAAGCCCTCTTGAGCAAGTATTCTTGCGCAAGAGGGCCAGTGTAGACAGCAATGTTAATTTCTTGCGCAAGAAAGCCCGATAGCTAAAATGGCCATCTGAGCTTTCTTGCACAAGAGAGCGTCTACACTGGCACGGATGCTTTTGCGCAAAGGTACATGCCAGTATAGACGCTGTCTCGCACAAATACTTTTAACAGAAAAACTTTTCCGCTAAAAGTATTTGCGCAAAATCATGCCAGTCTAGATGCAGCCAATGACTTTGTCCAGGCTTGGGAGGTTGGGGTTGGGGCAGTCATTGGTGAGATCATGGAATCAAGTGATAGCCATCAATCATCAAGTCTGCCTTGTTCATAGGAAGTGCTAATACTCACTTTCAATTTTGTCTTAGGGGGGCTTCCCTGGCTTTTGTCAGCTAAGAGAGGCAGTGGTCTGTGTCTCCAGGTCTGCTATGATACAAGAAACCTATCTTGATTTTGACAGATGATATTCCGTACACACACACACACAATCCCCATTGACTTTCACTTGGCCAAATATATTTATAGTTTAAAGGGCAACTGTTACTGAAAAGTTAAGATGTTTAATTAAATTAAACCTAGACATGCAGGGAATATTTAAACTTTAGCAAAGAAGGGACAATTTGTAAATAGAAATAATCAAACAGACTGTGTTTAGACAACACAGCAGTGACAGCAAGGGACAGCTTGTAAGAATGTATTAGAATTAGAAAGTATTCCTGTCATTGTTCACTCTTCCATGTCTCTACCACTTTGATACTAAAACTTGGGTGGAACGGATGAGTTGTGGATGATAACCTTGGAGTAAAAAGAAATATCAGTCTCTTGGTAAGTAAAAAATAAATGCAAAAAGGAAATTAGCTTTGCACTAAATTAAATGATTTAAATATTCACACAATCAAAACTGTGGCATCAAATGGAATCATTCGATATGTGCATTTGTTATTTCCACTACATTTTCCCCTGAGTGCCTTTAAGAGTGTAATAATGTTTATAATCTGATACTTCTGAGAATAACAGGACAAGTCCTCAAGTGGTATAAATCAGTCTAGCTTCATTATTAGCTATTAATAGCTGTAGCAACATGACTTATGCCAGCTTAAAATCTGTTCCAACTAGTGATAAATTTCTATATGTCGGGACCATGACCAGCCTACTGAAATATTTCCATGAGAACCTATTGCAAGATGTAGTAGGAGTGGAGGCTCTTTTGACTTCAGTGTTTCCCAGAAGCAATCCTTGAGAAAAAGAGGTATAGGCTGCCATTTGGCATTCTTCTTCTTATTTATTATCTGTATAGCACAGTCATTGTCCAGGATTCCATTGTGTGAGGCACCATAGACGGTACAAAATGACCATCCCCATAGGGTGTTCATGCCTTTCCACAAACCTGTTAATTTGTGCTGAATCATTCCCCTTTGCCAATGATTGTTCTGCATCTCCATTTCTTTCTCTCTTTTTTCCCTATTCCCTGGACAATTTTCCTCCTAACATCTCACTTCTTTCATAATTATTTCTCTCTTATCCCCGTCCTCCTTTTCCTGTGACAGTCTTTATCTGCCTCTTACTGCCCCTCATTTTACTTTCTATAGCATTTCTCATCCTTACTCACATTTTATCTGACCTGTTTTTCCTTCTTATCCCTTCTTACTTGGGCTTCTGTAGTCTCTCCCCTTCCTTTTTCTCTTGTATCCCTTACAGGGATGATGTTGTTAGGAGGGACTGTTTTTGTGTTATATTTCACTGCCCAGTCAAAGCAGCATGTTCTCTCACAAAGTTCCAGGCAAGATTTGAGAGTTCTTTCTATGGCCATTTAAGGATATGATATTTAACAGTTGTTCCTATTCTGTATATCTTGCATCACACAAGAGATTCCATTAACATTGCAGTTATTGGGCCATATTCTGCTTTCACTGCCACTAGAGTAAAGCTAGAGAAGCTCCACAAGCAGCAATTTAGTTGCTCCTGATTCTTGGTGGTGTAAATGGTGAATTAAGCTATTAGTCTTTTAGGTCATCAATCAATAACACTTCTTTTTTGTCCCTAATGTTTATTATTAAATTGTTCTCAGTGCTATTTTTAATGACTGTCATCTGACAAGTAATACCCAATTTGAGTTTCATCAGAGTTTCATGAATCAAGGCATCAGTCATCATTACTCCTAATTATTCCCAATGGACTTGTACTTTTAATTTTTTGTTACCTCATCCCCTTTCCATTTTTCAACTACATAATAATGGCATTTAGCTTACAACTGAGATATGAGCGACAATTAGTGTTTTCTATCATTGCAGGTGTTTCACAGTATGTCCTAAAAATCAGTGGAACACAACAAACTTTTCCAATCGTTCCCTCCCCCCTTAAAATTCACAGAGATTATTTCCTGGAACCTTCCTATCCTGCTATTTGGGGCTCAAGTCTTCAGTTCTGGCACGGGGAGGAGGGTATTAGGTCTTTAACTCCTCAGGTTGGGGAGGCAATAGGGCCCAGTTCTTAACCCCAATGGTTGGTGCTGGGGCTCAGAGCTTCAGCCCATGGCAGGTGCCAGGACTCCAACAGATCTGAAAATATTTTCTGCTCCGAAGGGCTCCTGCTGAATTTAAGTCCTGTCCATACCTACCCTCCATTAGGGTACAGCTCAACAGTGGAACTTGGGCTGAAGGTGGAGCTGGGGGCACAACTGGGTACGGGAAAGGAGTAGAGGCTAGAGGCAGAGCTGGTCTGATGGTAGACAGGGAATGAGGGCAGAGTTGGGCTGGGGGAAAAGTGGAGATGGGGCTTGGATGGGCAGATGTGGCCTGCAAGTGGAGAAGGACTGAAGGCTGAATGGGGTTGGGTCAGAGCTATTCTGGGGGCAGAATGGGACTGGAAGCATGATACTCCCTCCTCATCCGCACTGGGACTGACCCAGGCCTAGAGGCAGAGCAGGACTCAGGGACTGAATGTAGTTGGGGGCAGAGCTTATATGGGGGTGCAGTGGGGCTGGAAAAGTATGGTTTTCCCTCTTTGCCTGCTGTGGGGGCTGGCCTTTGGTCCTAGACATGCCCCTGAACATTCCTCAATGCCCCATTAGGGGGATGTGTCACAGTTTGGGGACCATTGCTTTAAATAGACTATACCATTTTAGGGACCAACAACATAAAATATCTCTGGCTTTCCAATTTCTCAGACAGCAGCTCTTAGGACATGCCACAGAGTGGCTGGGTTACTTGGAACAAAAACTACACTGCTTCTTATTCACAGAGCTGAAATCCTGCTCTGATTTAGCATTACTAAACCTCTGTATGTTTTCCTGCATTAGAAATAAGAAGCCATTTCCTCAGCTGGTGTAAATTGGCATAGTTTCACTGACCCCAAGGAAGGCTTCTGAGAATAGAGTATGTATCAGACTTGTAAAACACAAGTTAAAATCAAGAATTTGCTTAGCTGTTATCGTTGGCCCCACACTTAGAATCTTAATAAAATATTTTGAAACGGCAAATAATGCATACAAAGCATCTCCCACTCATGGTTGGCTTGACACCATTATAGAGTAAATGTCATGGTGAATGCATGAAATAACTCAAACTCTGTCTGACATCATCTTGTAGTTGTAACTATTTTAGAGGTGTTAGAAATTCTATGATTTATGCACCATGGGAGACACTTTTACTGAAAACATATTATAAGATCAATGGAACAGACTCCATTAATACTGTAACTGATTCTAAGAGATGACTAGAACATCAAACAGAAGCATATGACTTTTCCTGATGTCATATGGAGCCACAAGTCCTTCAGAGGTAATATGACTTTGGAATGAGAAGATTTCTCTGTAATGTTTTACCAGTGCCAATTGTGCTACGGATGACAAGTAGCTATTGTACAGCAGCCCTTCAGAATAAACATCAGCTTCTTTTCATCTTCAAAGAAGCTAACAATCTTACTCTTGAGATTAAAGAAACAATGAACAAATGCCACTAGTTCATGTGAAGGAGCAGTTTATTCCTGAACATTTTTAAGAGTAAGTTTAAGAACAGCTGGTCTGTATTTGCTTATATGTACGCAAATCTAGTCCAGTACTACTCTTAGGAACAACTATTTTTCAGTAAGCCACTGGCTTAGGACTCAAAAGATATGGGTTCAGATCCAAGCTTGGCCACGGGCTTCCTGGATAACCTTGCTGTCTTTGCTGCTCAAGTTCTGTAAAATGGGGATAATGTTTTATTCATCTAATCTTTTATCTGTCTTGTTTATTTAGGTTGCAAGCTCTGCAAGGCAGAGACCGTCGCTAATTATGATATATACAACACCAACCACAATAAGACCCTGATTTGGATCCCCATGGCCACACATTTACTATAAAAATCACAATGATGATGAAGTCAAGTAGATTTGCACCTACATAAGTGATCTCTTTTGTACCTAGGTTGACATATTTTATGCCAGGGTGAAGCTCAATGGTAATTAAAACAACTAGAGAATAATTCCAGAAGAGAGTTTATCATGGAAATGTCAGTCTAGCACAGTGCAGAGTTGGGCTAGAATGTGCTGTTATTACTTGGCAGTAGATAAATATCAAATATTAATATTTTTATTAACTGACAGTTTGAAATATAAAAATCTAATTAGAGCCTTAATAAAGAAAAATCTTTGGCAAAGAACTAATCACACCTTACTTCATTCCATTCTATTAGTTCTGAAGTCTTCATTTTAAAGGACAGCTTTAGCACCCAGCTCTGACCATTATTTAATACAACTAATTTTGTGGCTACAGCTGCTGCAGTGCAGCTTACTGTGGCAGAGATGGAAATTTGGTTGTAGCGTCTTCTGTTATAAATAATCCTGGAACAGATTCTGACAATTATGGAAGTAAGAAGGTTCTAACAAGACCACTTAGGGAAATACATTTCTCACTGGTACAGCAACCAAGAGGGATTGCTCTATTTACAGTTATCTGCCAGCCTTAAACCACCCCTTGTTATAGTTCATGCCTTGGTGTCTTCATAATGGCTTTAATTGGGTGTTATGGGATTTGAAAATAGTGGTTATAACAACAACAACAACAACAGTAAAGATGTTTTCCATGTCACATATCTAGGTCTGAAATGCACACAGAAGTTATCAGGTTTATATTGCATAGAATCACAGTCAGAGAATCTTAAAAAAAAGTAGGGGGACAGAAAACTACCGTGGGTTTCTAATCTCACCTGTTGTCAGTGCAGGATTTTATCTACAATATTTACACAAATGCATTGTCCAGATTAGCTTTAAAAATCCCAAATAATTAGGTTTCCCTGGAAGATTATTTTACAATCTCATTTTCAGGATTTTCTTTCCATAACGTTCACTTTTCTTTTCTTTTTTTTATTCTGTTACACCAAGTTATGAAATAACACATTTGTCACGTATGGACAAATATGGATCCTGTGGTCTAGAGCAGTTGTTTCCAACTTTTTTTATACCATGGACAAGAAAACTCATTCAGAAACTTTTGGTGGACCAGCACTGAAACATCTGCATGTTCATTATGGCAATTAATTTATTTGAACATTTGCATATTCATTGTGGTAATTAATTTTAAGCAGTCATGTGTTATTTTACATTGCATCTGCACACACACATGTCATTCACTGGCCTTAACCTGTGTGCTGATTTCTATGCACTTAATAGTGTAGTTTAGTTTTTAATAATCAATATTAGCTTAGAGTTTATTTTTCCTATAGATTGATCAGTAAATGCAAAGTTATGCAGCAGGAAAGCTGTGCCAGACAAATAGTGACGTATCCCTTCCCCAAACAATGTGAAGTCTAAAGGCATAAAAACATACAGTGTGAAAGTTCAAAATCATGCTGGCAGACTGCCCCGGAACAGCCCTAGCCCGTTCACCCCACCCTAGCCGCCTGGGTAGAGGCGGTCCCTGTTCAACCCCAGTTGCCCCACCAGCGGGGCCCCAAGCCAGCTGATACAGGCAAAGGCAGCTGATTCCCATTGGAAATTAATGAGAACTGGGTACCAAAGGACAGATCTACACCAAAGATTTGCCAATACAGTTGTACCAGCAAACCCGCCTATTGAAGATGCAGCTTCTTCTGACCAAAAAATGGTATTTCCAGTATATCTTATACCAGTTCCCTTACCAAAATCAGCTGTACTGGCAAAAATACTTATATGGTGGTACAATTGTGATTACACTAGGGTTCGAGGAGTGCAATAATATTGTAGAGTAAAAAAAGCCCCACTCAGCAGACACTAACATGATAGCTAAAATTTCTAAGAGATTGTTGGTCTGACTCCAGTTTGTGCCATTCAAAAAACTCTCCCTAAAAATCTTGGGACAGATCCTAAGTTGGCATAAATCAGTGTTAGGGGGAGGCTCCTCTGAGCAGGGAGGGAGGAGAACGGTTTCGCCAGGGCAGCTGCCATTCATGTGGTGCTTGGCAGCCGGGACAGCTGCCCTCCACATGGCAATTGGCCCTGGCAAAGCACTGCAGCGGCCCATGGCGTGGACCTGCCAACTGTGCCGCGTAGTGTCCGCTAGAGCTGGGAACCAGGGCCGCAGCACACCTGGCTGCCCTCTGTGCCACTCATCCTGCTGCTCGGTTGGGAACCCCAGTGGGCAGGGCTCATTAGCAGATGGAGGTGTGGCCTTGCAGGCATGGGTTTGTGGCCTACTACCAGTCCGTGGACCAGTGGTTGGTAACCACTGACCTAGAGGATAGAGGACTGGGCCTGGGATTTGGTTTCTATTTGGTTTCTATTTGGTTTCTTAGCTCTGCCATTGACAAGCTAAGTGGCACTGAGTAAGTCACTGCCGAGCTGTGTGCTTCAGTTTCTCCATCTGTAAAAATGGAGATAATGATGCTTATCCCCCTTTGGTGTAAAGCACTTTGAGATCTATTGATGAAAACTGTTGCATAAAAATGAGCTATTTTTATTATTATTACTTATTTTTTCTTTCTGCCTATGTAATTAATGATAAGTGAACAATTTTGAAAGAATGGATAGAGAACAAGTAATGCTGACTAATTCACTGTATTTTATGAAAAAAATCATTTTTTGGTTATAAATTCAATATGCTGTATGTTGTACTTGGCAATTATACATGGTGTTCTGTAGGAGAACTGTAACATGTTGGTCATGCAATTGCATTGGCTTCACATTATGCTATGGGTAGATATAATTTTCCTTATAATTTTAGAGTTGGAGAAACTGAGTCAAAGAATGATTATGTGCTTTGTCTAATGCCACAAAGGAAGGCAAAGTCAGAAATAGAGTACAAGTCTTCTTTGGGTTCAGAGCTATCATTGGGGAAATAGATACTATTTTCTTTTTGTTGCTGTATAAAGAGAAATAACTGGTGTATAGTAAGGTTGCTTTAGTAGAAATGCCTTCTGGTGCAATATAAACAAGAGTGAAAGCTATACTTATATAACATAAGAAGCATACAATATTTTAATAAGGATTGGTTAATTAAAAAAATGATCATGCAAGATTAACAGAGAGAATCGGAGGAGTCATTTTTCTAGCCAGTCTATAAAATGTAATGGGAATTAGGAGCCACAAAACACTAAGTAGGAAATACAATATCAAATCTACATTAATTTGTGAAGCTTTTAAGTTGCATCTCTTCTGGATCCCTACACAGCATGCACTCTATCAAAGATGGAACACTATTTAATCAACTGGTAAATTCCCAATCCTTTAAATCACATTTATGGGCTGCCAAAATATACATCTGATAATTACCTCGTCTCCCCCTGTCTCTCAACTATTCTCAGGTTCTCTTGTGCTGCACATACTTATGGATGCCCAGTCCTGTAGACTTACTGCAGGCAAAAAATTCTTATTTCAATAAAAATTGCATTTGACATTTCATCCCAGGGAGACAGAGACTCCATCTTTAAGGTACAGAAACAGATGTGTAAGAAATGCTTTAGATACAAAGATATTAAGTATAGATGAAGATCTGTACTCCAAATATCTACATATAAATGTGATTTATGAGATATAATGCCCATCTTATAAAACAAATTAAGATTGGCAAAACATGGTAGTGCTTTTTGACACTCCCTGGAAGATTCTTTTCCAAGTCAACACAAAACCAACTAGAAATTGGGTCTCTCCCAGTATCTCATCTGAAAGATTTTCTGGAACTCAAACCAGAAGAGGGTGAACAGAAATAGTCTTCTAAAGAATTTACATAAAATCTCCCATTCAAATTGTCAGATCCATATGTCATATTTTCAAAATAACTGACTCTCCTACCCTTGCTATGGTCCACCTCAGGAATGCTCCCCAAGCCTTCATCTGTCTTTGGGCAAGAGTAGCTTCCTGTTCCTATTACATGAATTAGAGGTGTTTTAACCTATTGATATGATTGAACAAAGGAGGCACAAGCAACAGTGACCTGGGATCAAAGAGAGTAGGGTACACTTACCTTTCAGGATGAGGACCTTAGAATCCATAGCTTTGAAGTGATTGCCACTGTTGTAAACAGGGCCGGCTTTAGGAAGTGCGGGGCCCAATTTGAACCGTTATGGTGGGGCCCCAACACCCAGGATTTTTTGTTGAGCAAAAAAACACCACCCACACAACAAACCACAACCACACACAAATATCGCATCAGAAGTAGCTCTGATCAAAATGTATATCAATATAGTTGAACATTAAAAAAAAGTCATCCTTTATTATGCAAAATTTTACACAAAATTAAATCAGTTGCCTTAAGTGTAGGTCAAATATTTTCAATTGCAAACTATCCAATTTTTTCAATAAAGTTTAAAGTTTGTTTTTTAAAAAGTTACCAGAGAGCATTGCAGTTTTCTGTTACATTGATTTACTTTTTAAATAGCAAAAATTGAGTCTTTGTTAAGAAAGTGTCAGTTCTGTGGTCAAATTCCAGTCCTTAGTGATTTCAGCAGCAATGATTTCACTAGGTAATATTGTACCTCACCACCATTGCCTCCTTTGCACTGCCCTTCAACACATTGCCTGCATGTTGAGTCCAAGGTCAGTCTACACAAGATTTTATCAATGATTTTTGCTCAAGCAATCACTGAGACAAGACAAGGACTCTCAACTGATTCTAGTCAGCTCTGCCTTTAAACACTGGATGTAAAGTGTCAGATATAATTGAGGACTCCCAGATAGACTCTACACTACCAGAAATAAAACCTGTTTCCATCTTCTGTTGCTTTCAGTTAGCTGTGACTCACTATCCTCTGCTCAGTATTTAAGTTATGGTAGACCCTCAGCCAGGTCACATTAAGTTCAGGTCTTTTACCTTTTAATCATACAATATGGATAACAACATTTCATTCTCCCAGCTCCAAGACTTAAGTGAATTTCAACCCAAAAGAGCCAAAATTGATTACCTCGATACAGCAAGTGTGTCTACTGATCTCTGTGGCAAAGTAGATTGTCTATATAAATGTCTGCTCGTGAAGCCTCTTCCTACAGTTGATTAACAGATGACAGTAGATAGCTCATTCAGACCACTGGCTGATAATAGTTAGTCACCCTGACCAGTTATTAACCATAGTCATGGACTCACCCTACTCTCCATTGTCTCTATGATTCTCTGACGACCTGTAACAAAAAAGGAGGGTGGAAAGAGAAACTGAAGGGAGAGAACTCTCTAAATTCACCAATCAAAGAGCAGTATTGCCAACCCCAAAATCACAAGGAACACCTACACAAAGTTATGATAATGGTCTACAAATCATAAGATTTTTAAAAAATAAAACGTTGGATTTTTATTTGCCTTTTGTTTCTTGAGTATTTATAGGGTTCATGTTTTAAAGCTTTCCTCCTTAGCTATAAGGCCCAGAAGTATAGAGAACTTTTTTCAAATGAAAGCTGAGATTCCTACATAAACAATTGACTCCAGGCCTTTAGAAAAATACCAAATGTTTTGAGACTCATGGTAAAACAATGGAGGAATTCTTGGGAGCCCATGATTTGCCCACAGTATAAATAAAAAAAACCCAATATCTTCTCCACTAAACATCCTAATGAGATACTGCAAATGGTGAACTGAATTCAACAGCTCCTGATATGAACAGGTATCAATCTAGTTTTTCATATTTGAGATGGATTACCAGGAATCATACATGACAATATGAAATCTTTCCTCTCTCAAGTCAGCATATTAACTAAGCACCTATAATTTTGATCCATGCATTTATTGGATAGTGAAAGAGAAAGGAGGGGAATTAGTGTAGATAAATGTTCAAATTAAAAAAAAAAAGCCTGAAGGAATTAGGACTGGGCTCTTACATCTCACATTAAGAACTGACTAGGACACTTATGATCAGATTTTCAAAGGTGTGTAAAAATCAGATAGATATCTTTGAAGATCTGAGTTGGCAACTGTCTCTTTAGGAGCTTAATTACCTTTGAAAATCTGAGCTTAGGTTTCCAAGTCCAATTTTCAAAAATGACTTTAGTCACTCAAGTGCTTTTGAAAATTTTAACTGGGGACCTAAAGAGAAAAAAATAGACAAAAGACAGGAGACACGGTCTTCCTTTTACAAATGTGTGACATCTATTTTTAACTACATTTTATATTATTTTTCTCCCAAGGGCAACTGACCCCTCCGGCTCCCTCACTACGACACTGTGAGCTATCATCCTCCTGCAGATCTATCATCTTATGCATGTGCAAGATCTGTGAAAGCTGTCCCATGACTCAACAGTTAGTGTCTGTGGCACCTGCTTCTGGGTGGTGTCTCAATGCTGCCACATTCACTTCGAAAGACGGGACTTCCCAAAGCAGGCCCTTGCTGCAGACTCCCAAGGCATCCACAGGTCCAGTCTCCTTTCAATGGGCCCACTTCCCAGGGCTCACTGATCTTGGATCTGGCTTCCATCCCCTCTCCAACCTTTGCAACTGCCCAGAGCTGCTCACCGTCCGCCTTATCCATTCCCACCTCATACACCCCACAGGGACAGACTCTGCCTCACTTGTCCTAGGGACTATTCTACCAAGACGTAATACAAAGTTTCCATGTAAAAGGACTCACTACAAAGCTAAAAACTTCAATGAGAGAATGATTAATACAGAGACATGTCTACATCTGCTGCAGGGAGACACCTCTGCCTGCCTCCAGCCCTCTCCCCCAGAGTCTACAGCCCCATTGCAATGCGGGGGAGTGGAAGGAAAGAGGCTGAGGCCCATCAACGAGACTGAAGCAATCATGAGCAAGCCATGCCCGGGAGCCATTCTCCTGTCTATTGCTGGTGCAGTGTCGCTTTAGGCATGCTGAAATGCAGTCACCTCTAGGATGGGCTGTTTAACATCTGCACAAGGTTTCAGGCAGGGGGCAGTGCGGGCTGCCTTCCTGCAGAGCCCCCATCAGAACTACTGTGCCCTTCTGGCTTAGGAAAAGTATAAAAAGGAGGATTGGAAATTAACCCACCCAGTCTCACATCCCCTAGGCAGGGAATGATCCATCTACATTAGGCCCCAGCTGGAGTATCATGTCCAGTTCTGGGTGCCACATTTCAGGAAATGTGGAGAAACTGGAGAAAGTCCAGAGAAGAGCAACACAAATGATGAAAGGTCTAGAGAACATGAGATATGAGGCAAGGCTGAAGAAATTGGCCTTCTTTACCTTGGAAAAGAGAAGACCGAAAAGGGACATGAAAGCAGCTTTCAAGTATCTAAGGGTATGTCTACACTACCACCCTAGTTCGAACTAGGGTGGTAATGTAGACAACCGGAGTTGCAAATGAAGCCCGGGATTTGAATTTCCCGGGCTTCATTTGCATCTCGCCAGGCGCCGCCATTTTTAGATGTCCGCTAGTGCGGGCTCCGTGCCGCGCGGCTACATGCGGCATGGACTAGGTAGTTCGGACTAGGCTTCCTATTCCGAACTACCGTTACTCCTTGGTAGTAACGGTAGTTCGGACTAGGAAGCCTAGTCCGAACTACCTAGTCCGTGCCGCGTGTAGTCGCGCAGCACGAAGTCCGCACTAGCGGACATTTAAAAATGGCGGTGCCCAGCGAGATGCAAATGAAGCCCGGGAAATTCAAATCCCGGGCTTCATTTGCAACTCCGGTTGCCTACATTACCACCCTAGTTCGAACTAGGGTGGTAGTGTAGACATACCCTAAAAGAGTATCATAAGGAAAAGGAAGAAAAATTGTTCTGCTTGGCCTCTGAGGTTAGGATGAGAAGCAATGGGCTTAAATTGCAGCAAGGGAGGTTCAGGTTGGACATTAGGAAAAAACTTCCTGCCTGTCAGGGTGGTTAACACTGGAATAAATTGCCTAGTGAGATTGTGGAATCTCCATCACTGGAGATATTTAAGACCAGGTTAGATAGACACCTATCAGGGATGAGCTAGGGCAACTCAACTTTGGAAGCCCTGAGGGCCACACTGATACTTACAGAACATGCTGAGGGCCTCAACTTAAGTGTGGTTGTATATGCAAGCAAATATATACAAATAGCTTCTCTCACACTGACAGGCATGTATACAAAGATTAAGGCAAAAATACGCAACACACAGGCCCCATTTAAGTCAGTTCTGCTGATATTAATAAAATGCAATATTTACCCGATTTCTACCCATGTGACAGCACTTTTCATGAGCAATGATAGTCCAAGAATTTAACTACTAAAACACATATCAACAGAAGATCATTACACTGACTACTTTTTTGTTTTGGCTCCCACTCGCCGGCCACGTGTTGATCCCCACAGAAACCCAAACTGCACTGCAAGGTGCAAACAAACTGGCCATGGGCAGCATACCAAGTTATTAATAAATATTTTATAAACCTTTACCTTTCTTCTCTGCTGCCATGTCTCCTCCCCTTGTTCCATCAGCTCCCCTGGTGCCTGCTGCCCCCCAACTCCTCACCCTCCTCTGCTGTCCTGACTCCTGCCATTCTCACTGCCCTCAGCCCTCCTGCAATCTGCCCCCCTCCACCAGCCCTTCTCTCCCCCCCCTGTGCCCACTCCTCCAGTAGCCCCACTCTGATCATGTGAGCTACCCCTCCTCATCCCCTCTTCTAACACCTCCGTCAACACACCTGCCCTGCCTCTCCCTCTGTTGCTGGTCCGTCCCCTACAGGTGTCTGCCCTTCTGCTTCACTCCAGAATCCCCTGGCACCTGCATCTTCCCTTAGCTCTGCACCCTCCCACTTCCCTTACTGCTCCTGCCCCCTTTTTCCCTGATGTCCACCACCTCACCACTCTCTGCCCCGTTCCTCTCCTGCCCCTCTGTGCCCTCACACATGACTTGCTCCATCCCCACCTTTCTCATGCCCACCCCTTCTTTCAAGCCTTCTCCCAGCACCTCCCCCTTCTCCTCTAGCCCCCAATGTTCTTCCCCTCTCCTCACCTTTCCCAGCATCACCCTGTCCCCCCTCCCACTGACACCTCCCCTCCAGCCCTTTCCCTCATTGTCTGCACTTGGGCCCCTGCCATTTGTCTCTCCTCCACCCTGTCTCTTGATGCCTTCCCCTTTCTTCCACCTCCCCCCAAGCCCCTTCACCCAAGCACCTCCCTCTCCCCTTCTGTCTCCATCCAAGCTCCTTCCCTCCACCCCTCCACCCAAGCCCCTTCCCCTCCTGCTCCACCTGCTCCTCCCCCTCAGTCCCTTCCCCACCTTCTACCTTCCACGTTGCGGGGCTGGAGTCTGCGCTCAGGCCCCGGAGGCTGAACCCAGAGGTAGCCCCGCAATGTGCCTCCAAGGAGTTTTAAAATCCTGGGCCGTGACATCGCGTCACACCCGGGTGTCCTCCCCGTCCACCTGCAACGCTCATGGCAGCAGCAGCAGTAGGTGGCGAGGGGGAGCCGTGCACAACAGGGACGGTCTGGGGCCAAGGGGGATGCTCTAGCAGTGGAGTGGGAGGATGCACGGGAGGGCAGGTGGGGAGGTCCAGGGCCTGCTCCAGGCAGAGCCAGAAGAGAGACCCAGCTCCACATATTGCTGGAGCAGGGCCCCTGGCTCTGTAATTTGCCGGCACTTTCGGGTTCAGGGGCACGGGGCCCCCTTAGGTGCAGGGCCTAATTCAACCAAATCGACTTAAGGACGGCCCTGGTTGTCAAGACCAAAAATCATATTGCATTAGGTACCAAAATATTGATTTTTTCATCTCAGATAATTGGGCATCTCCTATCCCAAGAGTTCTAAATTCAAATTTTTCTAAAGGGACATAATCTGACCCACATTTTTCTTGGTCCAAGTTAGAAAAAAAATTGCACACACAAATTCATTCAGATGTAGGAATATTGATTTATAAGCACATCCAGATATTAAGTCATCAAAACGCTAGTACGTATTGGCTCTTGAATTTAAAATCACCTCCAGTTTTGCATCTGTAATTAATTGCAGGTGCACCTGCAAAATTAAAGACTTTGAAAAAAATATCAGGTCCAAAAAAAGAAAATTAGTAGCTTACCATATTTATGTCAGGATGTGATATTGTTTCCTGTAGGGCTGAGAACAGAATACCAACATTAGAGAGTTTACAATGTGACATAAAGAAAGAAAAGGAGATAATATGAACTGAGTCTTCAGAAATCATCTTAATTGTTTATATGGTGCTTTTGAGATTCTTTTCTCCCTCATCTTGCAATCTACTGGACACTTAAAGAACTCACATCTGATTTCTGAAATGAGTTAAAGAAATTAAGGGTATGTCTAGACAGTGGGGCTATTTTGGGAAATAGCTGCCCCCTGTCTTTTAAATGTGCCCATTATTTCAATTTTTTTTAAAAATACTCGGCATGCTATTTTGGCATGCCTGTAACCCTCATTTCATGAGGGTTAAGCGATATGTCGAAATAGTGCGTTATTTCAAAATACAATTGAAATAAGATACATAATTTACGTAGCACAAATTGTGTATCTTATTTCAAGTTTAGGGTGCTGTGTAGACCCTAAGTTCCTACTTACATCAGAAAAATGTGGAAGTGTGTTTAGAAAACGTAGTTCAACCTAACTGCATTGCTCAGAGATGTGAAAATATCATACCCCAAAGGCTTGATTAAGCCAACTTAAGCTCCAGTGTAGACATCTCTATGCTGATGGAAGAATTCTCCCATCAACTTATCTTCAACTTCTCAAGAGGGTGTGTAGGGGAGTCTGCACTACCTCACCTTGGCAATAAATGGTGATCTCTGCCTTATCCAAAGTGCAGATTTCTGGCTTGTCTCAAGTTTGGTGCACCAAAGCATGCAGGCAGGGCCTGAGTGTCAGGAATTGTTTTGCATAACAATGCACATTAAGTATGGTATGTGAGACCACATCAAGAACACAGGAGAAGCGGCCTTATACTGGTACTTCTGTTTCTGATAAGCAAAAAGTACAGATGCAGCCATGAAACTACCCACAAAGCAGCAACATCCTGGATAGCAGGATGTACCGCCCAATTAGGGCATTTTATGTATTCTACACAATACGTAATCAATTGGTAAATATTATTAGAATGACCAAGTCTCGTTTTACTATAAATTGGGCTTAGTAAGAACAATGGATGGGAAGGAATGGGCAGGATTGACCCACACGTCCTGCTTGATGTAACTAGAAGTATTTAGGCCCTTCACACTGGCAGCCTAAATGCATGGGAAAAAACCAGAACCACGACCTCCTGCCTGGCACTGTAGGTAGCATATGGGAGAAGTGTAAATGAATTAGACTTTATTATTGTATATAGTAGATCTTTTAGTAATTGCTTTTGCATTGCTCTGCACTGTATTAATTGCTTTAAAATTTATAGTTTTTAAGGTTTAAATTGTATAGTAATTGTTCTTAAGGCTTGTAAAACTTAAACAACTGTATTTACTGCTTAAAGCTTGCAATAAATAAGAAAGTGGTTAAGTAGCCCTGGCATGTTCTGGTTTCCTTTGGATCTCAAATAAATTGAGCCACACGACAGGGTGGATTTTGTCTAGTGACAGAAAAAACCCCAAACCTTCGGTTGCTACTGTACAACTCCACAGTGGCATAACCGCAGCATTTTACCTCATAGACTCATATACTTTAAAGCCAGAAGGGCCCATCCTGGTCATCTAGTCTGACCTCACCAACCCACTCTGGTAATAGACCCTGACCTCTGTCTGAGTTTCTACCTCAGATCATTTCAGTTTAAACCCTTCCAGTCCTACAGTTCTCTGTTTCCTCTCATAAGCTAGGTTCTCCATTACTCTGATCATCTTTCTTTGTACCATCTCCAGTCTGAATTCATCTTTCTTAAGCACCAAAACTGCACCCAGTATTTCAGATAATGGCTCACCAGAGCCTTGTATGATAGTAATGATACTTTCCTGTCTCTACTGGAAATGCCTTACCTGATGCACCTTAAGACTACCTTAGCTTTTTTCATGGCCACATCATTTTGGTGACTCATAGTTATCCTGTGATCAACCAAAACATGCAGGTCTTTTTCTTCCCCTGTCACTTTTAACTGATGTGCCCCCGGCTTTTAGAAAGTATTGTTGGTCCCTAAATGTACAATCTTGCACTTTGAGCTATTATATTTTCCCCATTTCTATTACTTCAGTTTTCAAGGTTATCTAAATCATTTTGTATGATATTCTAGTCCTCCTCTGTATTGGCAATGCCTCCCAACATTTTGTCTTTAATTACTATACTCCCACTTTTTGTGCCCAGGTCATTAATGAAAATGTTAAATGGGATTGATCCCCAAAAAGATGCCTGAGGAATCTAAGCAGTCTCCCCTATAATGATTTCCCTATCCTTTGTTCAGTTCTCATATTAATCCCCATCTCCTCCAATTTAATTAATTAGTTACCATGTGATATTGTGTCTAATACCTGACTGACCTATTTTTGCTTATCCTCCACTTAGTTTCAGCTGAATTAGCTCATGATTACTTAAACCAAGGTTATCGTCTATTACCAGTCCTTTTATTAGTTCCTTGCTACTTACCAATTATAAATCCAAAATGCTGATTGTGTGATGATTTGGTGAAGAAATCTTTCAGCTCTCACATCCAGAACAGAAGCACCATCTTATTACTAGTAGTATTTGTCATCCACTTTATATCTGATGGTATGTCTACACTACCCCCCTAGTTCGAACTAGGGGGGTAATGTATGCATACCGAACTTGCTAATGAAGCCCGGGATTTGAATTTCCCGGGCTTCATTAGCATAAAGCCGGCGCCGCCATTTTTAAAAGCCGGCTAGTGCGAACCCCGTGCCGCGCGGCTACACGCGGCACGGACTAGATAGTTCGGATTAGGCTTCTAATCCGAACTATCTGTACGCCTCGTGGAACAGACCAAAGGTACATCTAGCCTAGTAGCCTGTCTGCCGACAGTGGCCAACCCTAGGGATCCTGGAGGGGATGGACCGAAGACAGTGACCAAGCCATTTGTCTCGTGCCATCCCTCTCCAGCCTTCCACAAACTTTGGGCAGTGACACCACTTCTACCCCCTGGCTAAGACTACTCCATGGACCCAACCTCCATGACTTGATGTCACTTCCCTTTAAACTCTGTTCTAGTTGTAGCCTTCACAGCCTCCTGCAGCAAGGAGTTCCGCAGGTTAACTATTTGCTTTGTGAACAACAACTTTCTCTTACTAGTTTGCAGCCTGCTACCCATTCCTTTCCTTTGGTGTCCTCTAGTCCTTCTTTATGGGAACTCATGAAGAACTTTTCTGAATGCACCCTCTCCACCCAACCCCTGCTTTTAGAGACCTCTATTCTGTCCCCGCTCCATCTCCTCTTTTCTAAGCTGAACAGTCCCAGTCTCTGTAGCCTCTCTTCAACTGGGACCTGTTCCCAACCCCTGATCATGTTAGTTGCCCTCCCCTCTCCCAGCCTTTCTCTTCCCCTCTCCCACCTCCTTTTCCCAGTCTCCCTCAGTTTTGTTCAATGAAGACAGAGTCAATGTTGGAAGAAACGTTATCTTTATTTTGTACATCAATAAGAAGGGGGGCTAGGGAAGAGTAAGTGGAAGGAGGTGAGGACGGAATGGGGTACGAGCCCCCGATAGGGAGGACTGGGCTGACTCTGCGGGCTTCTGGGGGTGGAAGCTCTCCTGCAGCCCCCCGATTGCCCCCTCTCCCCAGATGGCAGCCTGTGGCAAGTGCAGCCGGGCTGATGGCCGAGTGGTGCGATGTGCCCAGTGTGGGTACTCCGGGCACTCCAAGCCAGAACTTCTTTGCAAGCGGGGCACCCCTTAGAACTGTCTGTCTGGGGTGGGGGTCGGGACCCTTTAAGCGCAGCCCTCGGCTAGCCTGAGATAGCATCTCCATGCTCTAAGTCCTCCTCTTATGCCCTGCCGGCACTGCTTCCGGCCAGCCTTAAGCCCTGTTCAGAGTCCACTCAATGTGGACTTGCTAGTTCGAATTAGCAAAACGCTAATTCGAACTAGTTTTTAGTTCTAGACGCGTTAGTTCGAATTAGCTTAGTTCGAATTAGTTAATTCGAACTAAGTTAGTTCGAACTAGCGCTGTAGTGTAGACGTACCCACATTTCTTATTGAGATGTTCCGTTACTCCCCTTTGGCTTACAGTTTGTACCCAGTGCCTCCCTGTGTCCTTCCATGCTTGACCTAACTTACACAATTACACGGTTATCAGTAGGGCCTCTTTCTTGGCTCCTGTGTTACTGAACCAAAGTCTTGCTCTCTAGATTGCACGCCTGTTGCTGTTTTCATGTTACGGACCTCTATTTAGGCCTGCTTACTCCATGTTACTGACCCTCAACTTACTACAGCTTCCATTCCTTGAGTTACTACCATTTTTGTCTCTGGAGCTGTAATAGCCTTCCCTCCTAAGCTCCTGACAAAACACCCCTCCCATATTGCCTCCCTCCACACACCCCAGAAACAGAGCACCACAAATTCCCTCCCCCAAATTCTCACTCAGATTCCCCTGCTTTCATCGTTTACTATCTCCCATCCCATGCTAAAACATTAAAGAATGTGTGCATGATGGATTAAATTACAAGAGTCCCTTTGGGATTGTCACCCAGTGTGATTGTTACACCACTGAGCCCATCTACCTGTCCTCAGAGGTGTCCCAACCTCCCTGTCCTGCTGGGCCAGAAGCTCTGGTCTCCCCTTGCTAAGGCACTAAGCTGGAGTAATAGCCCATTAGGAGAGCAATGTAGACACTGAAATCAGCTCTGGGAGGGCTCAGTTATAAGGCTGCTGACAACACTCAGAATCACAGCCCCCAAAAGAGGACCAAAATCCCAAATAAATCCATCTTACACTATATAAAAGTTTTACATAGAGAAAGCTTATATGTTCACCCTGTTTATCAATGAAAGAGACAGAACTGCAGAGTGGTTTCTTCCCCCAGGTAACAATTATTTACAATGAACTTGTTAATAAGCAAAAGTGGTTTTATTAAGTATAAAAAGGAGGATTTAAGTAATTGCAAGTGAAAACAGATAAATAAACGATTGGTCGCTTTTTAAAGTTTTTCCTGTTACAGACTGGCTTGGCTATCCCCTTGAAACTTATCTACCCACTGTCTTCTCCCCCCCGCCTCCTATTTTTTTCTTTCTCTCCCCTCCTTCCCTTATTTATTCTTGGTTCTGGACTTCCAACACTTCAGTCATCTGAAGAAGTGGTCTGTGCCCATGAAAGCTCATGATACCATCTACATGTTTTGTTAGTCTATAATGTGCTACTAGACTATTTGTTGTTTTTTAAGTTTTTTCATATTAAAGTAAGTTACTAAGCTAAAATAAACAAAACACGTCAGCTAATCCTAATACACTAAGAAACCAGTTACCTGCAAATTCTTACTCAAACAGTTGTTCTAATCATCTCTCACAAGCGAGCTTGGGACCAGTCCTTTCCCCACTCAGTTTTAGATGTTTCTAGAGGGCATCTTGGATGTAAGAGGGGTTTTCTGGTGTCTGGCCACTCCTCCCATATTGTTTGGTTTCCCCCTTTGTTTCTCTTTTGCCCAAGGCAAGAATTCTTTGTGTTCAGTTCAAATTGTTCTCGCCTTGAAAAGGAAAGTACCAGATTCAAAATGGGTGCTAGTATCCGGAGGCATCGTCTCACATCTTTCTACAACAAACCAGTTTGAGCTTACAGGAAAAATAAAACCTTCACAGATTGTTGACTTGATCACTGAGCTATTAAGTTCCTAAAGTATTACCAATGGCTTTTACTGGAATACCTGGACTAATAAAACAGGTTCCCACTTAATATTTCTAATGTCACATGCAAGAAAGATAAATGCACACAAATAGGGTATGTAGATTCAACAGAATTCAACTTTTAAAATTACATGTCACATGATGTACTTTGCTTAAGCATCTTTGGGATATGTGTGTTCATACTCATAAGCAGGGCTCGCCAAACATGGCGAGCCCCGCTTGCCAGCCGTGCTGTCCGGCGATCTGCGCATGCGCAGATCACCTAAACCTAGCTCTTCCGGGTTGCAATATACTCGCCATGGGTGAGTAGATTGCATTATTTGTCAAGCCCTGCTCATAAGCCAATTTTCATAAAGCATAGGGGGGCTGTGACAGTGTTGTTTTTTTCTTTATTACTTTAAAAAAGCCATCCAAGGATTTGGGAAAACCTCCAAAGCAGCACTTTAAAATGCAGGTTCTGTCACCCAGATTTATCTGAGCAACTGAAGGCAAAAGATAAGAGTTGGATGAATCTCAGTGTGAGGGATAAAATATTCACACCCGCAAAATGTCAGCAGTATAATTAATTGAATATTTGATATTTTTACTCTTTCAAGCATTATGATTCCCCAAAAGCATTTTTAGGTATTTGCACTTTTGAATGAATGAATGCATTACATTTGCATTAATATATTTCCTTTCACACAAACAGGATCTTGGGTTATTTTTTTTTACCAACATAGCAGAGTGGAATCACCAATAATTATCAAGTCAAATGAAAGGGAAATTCCCAATCTTTGATCTCTTCATGAATCTTCATTTTTTTTAGTGTCCTGTCAGGAACACAACAGTGAATAGAGGTATGAAAAGACTATGGGCCTAATTTGCCACTGCAATACTGATTTCAAGGTGAGAGGGGTTGCAACAGTTTTGGAGGATAGGATTATAATTCAAAATTATCTGGACAAATTTGAGATATGGTCTGAAGTAAACAGGATGAAATTCAAAAAGGACAAATGCAAATCCCCGTCACTATGGGCATGTCTCCACAGCAGTGCTATTTTGCAATAACGTCAGTTATTCTGAAATAACATATTGCACGTCTACACAGCAAGTTCATTATTGAAATAAATTTGAAATAAAGGCCTTCTTACTCTGACTCCTGTTAACCTCATTGTATGAGAAGTAAGAAAAGTCAGAGGAAGAGTGCTCTATTTCAAAATAAGTGCTGTATAGAAGTGACCAAAGTCGAAATAAGCCATTTTGACTTAAGCTACGCAATTGACATAGCTAAAGTTACGTAGATTATTTTGAGTTTAGTCTTGATGTGTAGACATTCCCTGTAAGTGAGAGAGTTTTTGTCAGCACTTTTACTGACAAGATACTTCCATCCCCAAGCAATGTTCACGTTATTGCCAGGAGAGCACTCCTGCTGACAAAGCAGCATTTGCACATGCACTTGCTGCAGCAAAACCTTGACATTCAAAAGTTTTGTCAAGCAGGTGCAAGTGCAGACATAACCTATGTCTTCTACCAGAAAAGACATGAAACAGTCCCTAGAAAGCATTAATAAAATATGTGTACATGTGCTCTTCATTTTTACTCACAGCTAATTGCTCTTGGTGTACTCTCTCTCCACTCCAACTCCTCTAATGAAGTAGTCTTTACCCACAAAAGCTCATGATCCTCTTTCTATTTTTTGTTATGTCTCTAAAGTACCACAGGACTATTCATTGTTCTTAAAGTTACAGACTAACACAGCTACTCCTCTGAGACTTTCTAGATGTTCCAGCTTTCTCCCTGATGCCTTTCAATTTGCTCAGAATTAAATCAGTCCAGACATTCAGAACCTACATTAAATCCATGAACCCTTAAACACCAGAACTTGCAGCCTTCTTTTAGCTCCTCTGTTTCTTTGAGGCAGCCAACCATAGGGCTGTTACACCACTACTATATCAGGCCTTTCTGGCTCCCTTTCTCTCTCTGTTCTCTCTTCTTAATAACTGGGTTTGTTTTCTTTATTGGTCAGAGCTGTGGGGATTTGTCTCCAGTTGTAGCAAGTGTGATGGGGTGTGATCAGCCTGACTGCCTCTAGGCAGGGAAGATTTTGCTGTCTATTCTGGCTATGGTCAGTATGCAGTTTATAAAAGCCATTTCACATGCTTTTCATGTTACAAGCCTTGGAAGCAAAGAAATTCATTTTAATTTTCCTTTTCTCTGAGATGCAATGACAGGCGTAAGCTGATTCAGCAGAGTAGAAATAATTTTGACACTTGCAGTTACCAGATGAGGTTTAATGCAAGGATACAAGCTCACATGGGAAATTTGCAAGTGTTTGTAGATTCATAAGTTTATCCATAAATGTTTAAGAATTTGCAAGTATTAGAGGCTCATTTGCAAAAAAAAAAAAAAAAAAAAAAAAAAAAAGATAATTTTCAAGCATTTCACAGTTCATTCATTAAACTGTTACATTCTGAAAAAACCCATTCAATAGCCTAAATTTATATAAATGTTGCTCTGTGTTGGAAATACAATCACTTCCATTGTCAAAAATTATAGTTTGTGTCTCTGAAAAGCTAGTCATATATATATATATATATATATATATATATATATATGAATGGCAACGTATGTGTATATGCACACACATATTTATAAAAAAGAGCAAGATGCAGTTGTCAGTAGAGAAGACTGTATGTAGTCATATGGACATAGAAACAGCATTATCTGAGTATCTGATAAGACAGGGCTGGGTAATATGTGGCTCAGGGGCCGGATCTGGCCCACCTAACACATAGACTACGTCTAGACTGCAGTGCTTTGGAAAAGCAATGCCGCATCCAAGAAACGTGTCTGCTTTTTTGGAATTTTTTTTTAAAATGTGGATGCACTCTTTTGCCATCCTTTTAAACCTCATTTTATGAGGAATAAGGGATGTTTTGAAAGAGGAAAGTTTTCCAAAGTTTGGAACCATGTAGATGTGCCAAATTTCAGGAAAAACCTATTTTGACAGTAAAGAGGAAAAAGATATGCAAATAGCAGTTCACAATTTGCATATCTTTTTCCAACTTACCTTTGCAGTCTAGACGTAGCCTTAGAAAGCAGACAAATGCAGTTCACGGGCTGGATCCATTTATATCCTGCTGCCTCTGCCAGTGAATTTCCAGGTGGTGTCTAAGGCAGTACAATCCTATTTAAATGGCTCCTGGGTGTAGCACTAATCTGGCAGGGGCTAGAACCATGAGCCTTTTAAATAGCTGCAGTAACCTTGTGTGACTCCCAGGCAACACAGCAGCTGTGAGGCCGGGAGCCTCAAGTCCTTTGCTGTGTTTTTAAGTCAAAGACTCCAGATAACTCCCCAGATAACTCACGGGGAGGGAAGGGCAGAAGCTAGAGGCCTCGCCTTCTGGGGGTGGGATAGAGATGGGGTGGAGCCGGCCTGTGACCACTAAACTTCATGTGGTCCCCTCCTGCAAAAATTATTGCCCACCCCTGTGCTAAGGGAACGCACTCACCTCTCTCCCAGATGCTGTGGAGCCCGTCTCTGTAAGGGGCAGCTACACAATCTCTCATTGTTGGGTTAGAGGACAATTTGAGCCATGATGAGGATTTGCCATAGACTGGAGCTGATAGATTCACTGCTGTACAGCTCCACAAACCTCCCACAACTCCCTTGCTCCCCATAGAATGTGGACTGAAGAAACACATGGGCAAATGTTGCTTGAGTGCTTCAGGTGCTGCTTGCCACTGTTCCACCTACTTAAAGGAGGATTCCTTCCTCACTCAGCTAACCTTTGGCGATCATCAACACGCAGCCTTATTCCAGCATTTGGTAAAAAGCAACAAGTGTATGAAAGGGAATAAATTAATATTAACATACAAGGAAGAGAAATTAGAAAAAAATACCCAATCAACAGGGTGTTTGAATTCATCCTAATTAACACTCTTCACTAATTTCTTCCAGGTTTGCAAATGTGTATCTACATAACCTTTATCATTCCCTTTTCTCCCTCTATTTTTATCCCTATTCCACCCAGCTAGAAACTGTTTTTTTGACAATTCGCCTTCAGCTTGGATCCTCAGGAGTAGGTGCCAAAGTGCTATAGCTCAGCAGGAAGGAATTCTCAGTGATCCATGTGGCTGGCAGCTCCTGTTTGGGAAAGTAACAGCTCCCTGCTCTGATATGATTCCCTTCCCATAGTTTGACACATGAAATCAAATTCTCAGACTTGAACTCAAAGCTCCCAATTAGTGACATAACTTTCTTCTTAAGTGCTATAGGGAAGGCTCAGGTGACATTTTCTCTGACTTGATCTTAGCTGCAGTGTGACATTTCTAGTACTCTCAGCAATAAGGGTATTACATTTATTTCTTGGTTAGCCATTTTTTGCCTTAATTATGTACATACATGCATCTAATTTTAAGATTCTACATATCAGTACAACACTTCTCAGAAGAACCTATGAGCTGCATTTAACACCATAGTTTGTGAGATGAAGGGCTCCCTCTCCTCTTTTCAAGGAGTTTTGAAGAATCACTGCTTCATACAAGATCGGAGCCTTTCATAGAATCATAGAACTATAGAGCTGGAAAAGACCTCAGAAGGTCATCAAGGCCAGCCCCCTGCCCTAGGCAGGACCAATCCCAACTAAATAAACCCAGCCATGGCTTTGTCAAGCCGAGACTTAAAAATCTGTAGGGATGCAGACTCCACTACTTCCATAGGTAACCCATTCCAGTGCATCACCACTCTCCTAGTGAAATAGTTTTTCCTAATATCCAACCTAGACCTCTCCGACCGCAACTTGAGACCATTGTTCCTTGTTCTGCCATCCATCACTACTGAGAACAGCCTTTCTCCAGCCTCTTTGGAACCTCCCTTCAGGAAGTTGAAGGCTACTATCAAATCTCCCCTCACTCTTCACTTCTGCGGGCTAAACAGACCCAACTCCCTCACCCTCACCCTCTGTTTAGTAAAAAAGTGACACATGCAGACAGAGTCACTGATCTTACAAACATTGTGTGCATTTCATTTTAAGGAAGTAAGGAGTCCTACTACAGCCAATGGTGTTTAACTTCTTACAGAAGTGGCACTAAAATATTTCATCATGCAATGTTCAGTCTGATCCAAATGGCTTTCCTCTTGTATCCATTTAATCTTTAGCTTCCAGAGGAGACTGCTAATTAGTGTCAATTATGTCAGTGATTTTGAAAAGCAGACAATAATCCATTAAGAAAAGGACCAAGATGACCAACCTATTGCACAGTGATGGACACCCAGTAAAACAGCTTTCAAGTATTTGGAAGGATTTAAACCTATGGTTTAGAAAAGAAACACTATCTCTCTCTATCTATCTCTATCTCTATCTCATAGTTAGATTTCCCTCCTGATTTGGGCCTCAGTCATATCCTGAGGTCAGTAAAATCCTGCAAAGAGCTCTTTGTGGGATAAATGTCTTGGTTATGCTCTTGATGATGTCACAATGTCAGCTATACAAAATTACTTTAGATTCCAAGAACTATCACCCTTCTAAAAGTAGACTGTTTTTAAAGTCAATAAATGTGTGCATGGTGTTTTAAGAGCCTTCCATGAAAATTGCTGCAGCCGTTCAAATGATTTGCTGTTTTGAAGAGACATTTCAATAATTGAGCTATGATTCATATTTTTGATTGGCATGCTGACACCTGGTAACACTTTACCATTCTCATGATTTGTTACTGAATAGAAGTTATTATTTGTATTACAGGAGGCTCTAGGAGAATTCAGGGCCTAGTAATTTTAGTTACTGTACAAACACAAAGACAGACCATGTCACTGAAAGTATTTTAATCCATATAACTTACTTTAACGGTACCTGTCCATGATATTAATGTGCCATGAAATAAGTGTATTTTTTGTTCTGTGAATCACAGTTATACTAGAGCCACTTGTGGGGCCAATAATTATAATAGCTTACTATTTATATTAGCGCAAGACTTAGAGGCCGCAGCTGAAATCACAGTCCACTTGTGCTGGTGTGGAAATTTTATATGAAGAGGGCCATGGATAGATGTTATTGCTTTTGAGAACCTTTAATTATAACACTTAATTCTTTGCATGTCATTGTACAAACACATAATAAGAGACAGTGTTTTCCCCAAATAGCTGAAAATAGAAATAGACAAAAGGGACAAAGGAAACATTAAATTCCATATCTATTAAAAGGAATGGTGATAGTCATCAAGACATGAGGTGACCTTTCTAACATTGCACTGGAAGTCTGTGGCAGTTGGGAACTGAATCTAGCTCTCTTAGCATCTTCCCCATAAAGTCACTGTGGTAAATATTCATAAGCAGAATTTTTCTGTTTAACAAGTACCATCAATTGTATGGTAAGAGATGACAATTCTTAATTGTGATTTTCACTAAGTTATGGTCCCAGAGCAAAGCATCTGATTATTACAGCTGGTTGAGAATGTTCTGACTAAACATTTTTTCATCAGAAAATACAACAAAATGAAAACTTTCCTTGGATATATATGACTTTTGACAAAAATTTCCCATCTCCAGAATCTGATCACAGAGAGAAATTAATCTCAAACAAGTCAATTGCCTAGTGGTTAGGCTACTCCTTTAGAAGTAAGATATTCAAGGCACTGCTCTTTTGGTGTGAGTGAAAAAAATTAAAGATATCTAGCTTTGTTCTACTTCAGAACAAAAATAAAGTGTCAGAAATTCAAAATATTTCAACAAAACCAGTTTTCTGGCCAGTCCTACTTACCACAACCAAGTCTGAAGCAATTGCTACTTTCAGCATCTGTACAGTGTTCTCTCAAATACGTCATCCAGGCATTAGTCATATTCCCCATTGGGAGCAGGTGGCTGTTTCTTACAAACATACACTAAATGATATTATCAAAAGATACATACATAAAAATTAGCCCCACAAGAAATTTTATGGCAACATTAAATTCACTGAGGCAGGGAGAAATTTGGGAGGCAGGGAGAAGGACCAATTACAGCATAAAATGCATGAATTAAAGATTAATGCACACATGTTGTAGGAAGGATTAAAATAGTTTATCTGCAATGAAAAGAAATATGCTGCAGTATTGTTACATTTTTCCCCAGTCGAAGAGAAGACATTTATTTTTTTAGTTCCTTGAAAAATTTCCCATCCCCATTCCATCCAATAAAATCTAGTTTCCTATTTATATAACCTTATAACTGTCAATGGGCACCAACCGTCACAAGAAATGGACTCAACTTAGGGTATGTCTAGACTACATGCCTCTGCCTACAGAGGCATGTAAAACAAACTACCCGACATAGTCAGTGAAATGGGGATTTAAATATCCCTGCTTCATTAAAATAAAAATGTAGTCTAGACATACCCTTACTGACTGTCCTTCCTACTGGGTTTACGGAACATAAACCTAAATCAAACAAATTCAAAGTTAGTGTTTCACCACTGGTTGAACTAGAAGGATATCTTTTGTATCAGCTGGAAGTCATTTTCCCCTCCATACATGACAAAGAGTATTGTTTTCATTTTAAAGAGTGGTGAAATGCCACCAACCATAATCCCTCTGTGCTACAAATTATCTACTAAAGTAATTGCAATATTGATGAATGGAAAGTAAATGTGCAGAGTTAACATTTCAAAAAGTTTCAACAATTTTAGAATTTATCCTGCAAAATTCGGATGGGTATCTAACAAGAACAGTTCCTGTCATAAGATTTCTGGACTTTCCTTTGCCAGTCATAGCTGGAATAACCTTTCTTGATATATTTTCTGTTTTCTGGTTCCAATCCTGGATAAACATTAGAAGTGTGTGAAGGAACAGTGGCAGGGAGGGGGAGAGAACAAAGGTACCTAAAAATCTTCTCATCCAATGATTGAGTTTTGTTTTTAAAGAAATGGATGAAAGTTTACTCAGTGCAATGATATTTTTCTGAACTGATTAACCTGTGCCTAATCTACAGCTCTTTAAGACGAAGGTGATGATACAATAGTGCTGTGACACAGAAGCAGAAAAATCCAGCTGTTATGCTTCTCAAAGGGTATATAATAACTCAGATACTTGATTTTAGGTTGTGTCACTAATGTTTGTTTTCTCACATGAAATGCTTTCTAAAGTTTAGACCGGGAGCTTATGTTTATTACTCTGATACACACTAAAATCATGGACTGAACAGAGATACTGGATTTATAATTTATTACAACCATCATTGTAATTTATTAATCTCCACTTTTTGTCTTTTGAATGCAGAGGTGTTAATAAGCCATTCTCTCTTGAATGGTCCTTATAATATGTGCTAACTACTTGTGCTAAAAAAATCTGTTCCACATTGCACTTTGCTTCGACACCAGGAAACCCTTTCCCAGACCTGAAGCTTGTCTTTTGTGTGATTTAAAAGCTTGTCGTTCTTGCCAACAGAAGTCTGCCTGATAAAAGTTATTACCAACACTGTTGCCTGTAAACGGAGGGCTTGGCTCACCACCCAGGAAAGATTCAAATGGCATCCAGTTGGTTAGCAGAGCAAACACAACTGACAGCATGTGTTTCTATTTGTGGTTCACATCTGCACATGGTGTGGTGCACATAGCAAAATTTATTCTGAAACCTGGATGGAAAAAATTAGAGGGAACATTGCTTGCCAGTACCTTAACCACCAGGGAAGATATTACTTCAACCACCTCATCTCTTTTTTTTTTAGCAATCTACATATTAGCTAATTATTAATGTATATGTATATCTTATAATATCTTGAACATATAAGCATAAAACATTTACGTTCTTAATACCAAATGTTCATATTCAGCAAAACATTTGCATAATTAAAATGTCATTCCATAGCAGTACATTTTTTTAATGATTATCGCTATTTTCTTAAATGATGACCTAAAATCCCATTTTCTTCTTTTCATCTTTTAGGCCAGTTTCAGTTCACGTAGCCCAATTACCTCGAGGAACTTCAGGAAGTGCAAAAAGTTTGGTGAAAAAGGTTTGCAAACAAATACATGAAAATACTCTGGATCACCAACCAACCAACCAACAAATAGCAGCAGGTAACTCTGCTTACACATGGCTGGAATCAAATCACTTGAGCCCTGATCTATACTAGGGAGTTATTTCAAAATAGCTCCCTTTATTTCGAATAACAAGCAGATCATCTACACTACTAAGCCCATTATTTTGAAATAAGGGGCTGGTTATTTCAAAATAACTTCTGCTTTCCATGAGGAATAACGCTTATTTCAACTGAGTTATTTCAAAATAGTGCTGGCGCGAAAGCTCCACTGCCACTATTTTGAATTAAGTAATACTTCCCAGTGCTTCTTGAGGCTCTAAGTCAAGGTAAGGAGTCCACTTTAAGAGAGCCTGCCTCGGACTAATTTCAAGGCTTCCCTGGAGCGTGGGAATACTATTTCAAAATAATGATTTAGGGAGTTTGTATTTTAAAATAAGTTATTGTGAAATAATTTCATAGTGCAGGTATGCCCTGAGGTTTTGTCTTACAATGTTAGTAAAACCAGTATCATTTTAAAATCGTGGCCCTGGTAAAATCTGGTAAGCCTCACAGATGCAGAGGGATTAAATAAAATACACATTAAAGGCCAGATTTTCAAAAGTATTCAGCACCTAAAAGTTCCTATTAAGGCACATAAATAAGCAGCTGGATTTTCAAAAGAGCATGGAGAGCAAAATGGAGTGGCTGAGTGCTGAGTTCTATCTATTTATTATTGTTTCCAATCTGTCTGGAAATCAGAAGTAGGGGAAACAAATAAACAAACTTTAGAATAATTCAGAACCTTAAATGTTTGGTTCAGTTCTATTAGATTAACTGTTTCATCAACATTTTTAAGAAGCAATAAGGTGCACTGTACAGTATACAACACAGAAGAAACCATGATCCCTCTCCCTTCCCTTTGGTTTTCTTGGGTTATGGATCACTCTCAGATCAAGTCCTCAAAGCAAGAGAAGGGGATCAAGGGAGAAGAAAAGCTATTTCTCTCTTTCATAAAGCAGATTTTTCCTCTCCATACTGGCCATCAATCTTGAACATACAGTTCCCAAAATGGACATACTTCTACATAAGAAACCAAATGTGTTGAACTAGCTGCACCATTCAAATTGTCAGTCCCCAATAATTCATCAGTTCATAGATTTTAAGGCCAGAAGGGACTATCATGATCATTTAGTGTGACCTTCTGCACATCACAAGCAATAGAGTTTAATCACATGATTCCAGCATCAAACGATAATATCTGATTTTGCCATACTGCAGATTTAAGAAAAAATATCCATTCTTGATTTAAAGTCGTCAAGTGATGGAGAACCCAGCATATCCCTAGGTAAGCCATTCCAGTGATTAATTACCCTAACAATGTGTACCTTATTTCTAGCGTGAATTTATCTAGCTTCAGTTTCCGTTCATTGAATAATTTTATGCCTTCTCCTGCTGGATTCAAGATCCCTCTATGGTCAGAAATTGTCTCCCCTTGATACTTACTAGTAAATCAAATAAGATTTGCACTTGGAATCAAAATAATGCAATATTATATTTTGTGCAAAAAGATGAGTGCCTATATAGAATTTGAGGGTGATCTGTGTGTTTGTGTATTTGTTGCTTGTCCAGAATGCAGGGTTGTGACAGACTTTGCCATGCCCTGGGTAATGGGGGGCAGGGAAGGAGGGGACATGTTCAGTTCTATGCCCGGGGCAGGTCCTCAGATAGAAGGGGTGGGATTAGGGACTAGCCTGAGCCAGCCTGACCCCAGTACCAACTGAACCGTGTCATGCAGGACTCCAGTGGTGATTTAAACTAGCCCGGGGCTCTAGCCACTGCTACTGCTTTGGTAGCAGTGATGATGATCTGGTGCTCCGGGAACTTTTAAATTTCCAGGTCCTGGGGCAACTGTGTCCTTTGCCCCCTCTGTTGATATCCCTGCTACTATCTAATGCACAAGACATGAGTGTTGCAGTATTTTTGTGCTTTGTTGTTCATAGAACAGCAGAAATAAAAGAGATAGAAGATGGCCCTCTTACATTAACGTCTGTTGCAGGAATTGTGAAGGATTTATGGGTGTGATCTCCCACTCCCTGAGCTGGGTGGGTGAGGCCCAGCGAGCCCTCACCTTGGGCTTCTTTTACGATGACGGGTTTACAGGTGTGAGCTCCCAATCCCTGACCTGGGGTGGGGCCTAGCGAGCTCACTGCCTTTAGTACTTAGTGATATCCCTGGGGTCCCTTAGCCCCTAACTCAGGACTCTCTTCCAGGTTGCATAGTGGTAACCTTTTGTCCACTAGGTCGCCTGGGCTGTAGTCCCAAGTTGCCAATCGAAAGTAAGGTTACGCGGGCAATGGGGAGGAGGGAGTTTAGGGGGACCCAGGCCCACCCTCTCCACTGGGTCCCAACCCAGGACCATAAGGGTTCAGGGTGTTTGCCCCTACCCAGCTGACGGGGTTCTACCCCAAAGCATGTCAGCCCACGAGTGCCAGAAACGCTCTGCCCCAGGCTACTTCCTATCCCCCTCCTAGGCAGAGACCTCCCTGTATTTATCCAAGGGGCTTACCGGCTCGTTGTCATCTCCTGGCTCTCCGCCTCCACCCTGGGTTCCTGAGGGACATTGGTCTTGCCTCCACCAAAGTGGAGTTAGATGCTCCCCAGAAGGTGCTTGGCCGCCTTTGGCCCGGGCATCCCTCCACTGCTTTCTCCTCCGGGCTTTTTGAAAAGGCCCACTGAGGGCCGCCGCGGCATGTAGCCCAGCCCCCTTTGCGTCCCACCACTCTGGGACATCCCTGGGTTGTACTGGGGCCTCTCCCCCGGGCGCCGCAGACATCTGCCGGCGTTTCCCCTCTCGCGGGGACCAGCCTCCGCTTGATGGTGTTGCGCCGCCCTGTCCTCTTTCTGGCCGAGTGGCTGGAGTCCCGGCGGCTTCAGTGCAGGCCTCAGCGGGCCCGTCACAGGAATCAATATGTTAAAATAAATACTGAGTGCAATGAGGGCTTAAATCTGTCAGTTTTCTACTTAGTGGGCAAAGAACAAATCCATGAAAGGGTAGGTAAGACAGCAGAACACATTGGGATTTGAAAATGCTGGAATTATATACATTTTCTACAGCTAAAAGTAAAACAAAAATGACATGCTTCATGAAGGGATATACTGATACTAAACTTAATGGTAAATTAAGAATGTTGAATATGGAAAATTAGGATGCTTCTTACTGAATTTTTTAATGCTTCTTGGTAAATATGTTGGGTTATATAAAATAATTGAAGACTTTCACTGAAAAACACTGAACAACATAGTACTTGATCAAATTTGCACACTTAAAATTGGCAGCTCAGCTGTAAAATGTAGTTATCCAAGGAAGACTTTTTCCATACTTTCCCGTGCATGATTTAGACATGCACCAGTTTTAATCTTGGAATATATTTGTGTGCATAAATATTATTTGCATAGTGTATGCCTTGTTTGTCAAATTAAATGTCTGATCCACTGATCAATGCTTGGATACCACCCTAATAGGCACTATAGATGGGATTTTCAAAAGCGTTCAGTATTTGCCTAATGTTGTCTCCACTGCAGTTATTGACTCATTGACTTACATGGAAGCTGAATGAAGCTAAGGGAACTCTACCAACTTTTTACCTTCCTGAGGATCTGCCCCTTTGCCTTCAGCTCTTTAACCAGCAAACACAATCTCAGGCACTGTTGTGTCAGCTGTGTATATATGTGTGTGAGAGGAGCTGCTGCTGACCCATTTTTCAGAACACACTGAATGCCAGTTGCCTAAATGGTCCGGAATGGGGAACTCCTTGAGCTCCACAGTCTCCTTTCTCGTCAGTTTTATAGCACGTTTTCATTGGAGTCATTTTGTATTGAATCTAGTAAAAATGAGATTAGAATTCAGTCCAAAATCAAGACAAATCAATCACACATTTGAGAAAGAGATATTCTTTTCACTGGTTCTTCTCTTTTCTCTCTTTATATTATACCTTTTATTTTCTTTTATGCTATGGCATCAGTGCTAAATTATGGAGATAGGGTCTCACAATAGGATGTAATATATTGATATTTTGTTTTGGTACCAAGGAGAGGGGTAAATCAGATCTACTTTGAGAAAATTGGTGGTACCAGCAATTACCTAAACAAGCCACGTATTTCAATATCCGTCTCAGAACTGAGAAGTCTACATAAAACCAGAGGGATACATAAAACTCATTTGAAATGCCTAGTCCACCTTCAGATTTTTACTCTTGCTAACCTTAGGGCATGCAGTATTAACTAATGGATTTTAAACTAGACATAACTCAGAGCAGGAGGCTTTTCCATTTTATCTACAGCTGAAAAACTGAGTTTTTAAATAGAATTGATATTCCTTGTTGAATTGGATCCCATTTGCTTTTGATCATAATAAAAAGTATAAATCTACTGTACCATTCCTTTTGATTATTTACCTTTTTACATATAACCCTTCGGCAAAAGTAGTTTCATGTTTGCAGTTCAGTGAATTTGCTGTTGTTGTTTTTCTAAGTTAAGTACTAATAGTTGAGATAAATTTTTAACAGTGAAGTACCAACTAATGTTAGTCCTAATTTGGGGGGCTAATTCAGATAAGACATAAAACTACAAGGTTTTGATCCAATTAGTGGAGAGCAGGGCTTAATTTTAATTTTATAGAGAAAATGCTATTTCACACTGTGATTGCAAAAGAACCTGATTGTGTAAGTATAAACAACTTCAACATATGCACAGTTACAGTGGGACTTTCTGAATATTGCATGCGTATTAACGTAACAATTATCTAATAGAAAGTCGTGCTTATGTAAGGTTTTGCACATATGTAAGAGATACTTAAAATGCCTTCAGTTTTGGAGAGATCATATGGGAACAATTACTGTTTTGTTGATTTAGTTTTATAAAAAAAGACATTTTACCATTCCTGAACTCAAAGAAAAATATTTCTGTATTAGAAGTACACAATATAAGGATGAAAAAAATATACATTCTTCCAGGCATTATAAAACTGGTCCCACTCACATTACATCATAGGAACATAAGGAATCAAAATAAAGAAGAATGGAAGGATGCTCTTATGATTAAGAGGCAGCAGTAGGCGTTAGAATACCTTGGTTTTATTGGTCTGCCATAGATTTTATCTGTGACTTTACAAAGGTCAGTTAATTTCAGTGCCTCAGTTTATTTGTTTTTAAATATATATTACATAATTTTTGTACAGTACTTACCTTACAGCTGTGTTGTGAGGCTATAATCTAGCACTGAATAAGCAGATTGCACATATAAACAGCTTACAGTGTTTGTCTAGAATGTATTCATTATTATACCTTATATTATTAGTTTCTTAGTTCTTGGTTTGTAGATTGTTCCTTTCAATTGATTAATATTCATATCTGAGATAGAGGAGGTAATTCTGATTGGCCCTGATCCAGGATAGCACATGAGTATATAACTTTAAGCGTGTGAGTAATTACACTAACTTCAATGAATGTCAATTTGAAAAAAAAGATACATGTGCTTAAGTGCTTTGTTGGGTCAGAGCCATAATTCACACTGCATTGTTTCTCATTCCTGGCTGGATGATGCTTATACTAAGATTCCAGCAGTAATGACTCATACTTACAAATTCAAAAGTGCTTCTGACCAAAGTTCTATAACATTTGCTTATAACTTACTATTCTCAAGACATTTTTGAGGTTTTATTGTTAGAATATGTGCAATCAGGAATTTTTGAAAATGGGGAAATAAAATTCAGTGTTTTCTAAATCAAGCCATCACTCAACCATTGGATCCTGAAATCCCTACTGTTCTGCTCAGCAGTTTATATAGTATCGTTGTGCATGAGTGCTAGGCGAGGCTACAAGTGTCAGAAAATTACAGACTTTGGGTATGTCTACACAGCAGAGTTTTTTTTGGTAAAAAGGCCATTTTTCTGAAAAAGCTTCACTTACATCCACACTGCAATCGCGTTTCAGAAAAAAAATCGAAAAAAAGAGGGGTTTTTCCAACATTGGTAAAATTCTTTCTGCAAGGAAGAAGCCTTTTTCTGAAAGAGTTCTTACAGAAAAAGGCATGTGTGGACATGGAAGAGGGAGTTCTTTCGAAAGAAGAGGAAAGAGGAATCAGTCCATAGTAATCACAGCTTAAATGCGAGATAGCGTCCATTCAGTGTGGACACTATCTTTTGAAAAAGCAGATCACTTTTTTGATGCGCTTTTGCTGTGTAGACTCTCTTTCGGAATAAGTTTTTTCAGAAGATCTCTTCCAGAAAAGCTTCTTCTGGAAGAAGCCTGCAGTCTAGACATAGCCTTTGTAATGTCCCTGGTAACAGTGGGTCTGTGTGTAAATGAAGAATGGAAGCATTTAAGAAGATATGAACTTCCATGGATTACTCATCATACTGGTGAGCTAGTTTGCTGCATGTTCCTCTCATGTTCTTGCGTGTAAGAGCTATCTGCATGGGTTACTGGAGGCCATGCAACAACACTTACTTTCACTCTTGCAGGATTGGATTTCCTTGCACAATCTCTCCTGTTCATCCTTTTCACCTTGCACTTATATATACCCATGCCCAGGGCTCGACAAACTGCAGCGAGAGCTACTCGCCAGCCCGCACTACGCATGCACCAGACTGGCACTGCACATGTGCACAGCGCCGGTGAATGGGGCGCACAGAGCAACCAGCTGAAATCTACTCACCCCGGGCGTGTAGATACAGCGGTTTGTCGAGCCCTGCCCATGCCACAGTTGAGCTGTAAGGATCAATCCCAAAATAATTATGATAAAGTTTAAAATACTTTATAAGTGGACCTCATTATGATCCAAAACATTCTAGATGCAGTGCAAGTCTTTCCTCAAAGCCTTCTGTTTAACAAAAATGAAATAAAATATCCTTAGCTTTTTCTTGATTTCTATTATCAGGTAGAACATTTATACCTTACTTCCTTTGCTATCTTTTCAATTTGAAATAGTCACCAGATGGTAAATGTGCTTCAGATGTGCTGACCACCCTTGCTGAAATACTTGGCAATAGCTGGGATTTTTATATCTCTTTGCCTTTGGCAACAGAAGTACAGTGAAGAAGAAATAGAGTTGATGGATGGATAGACAGACAGATGTACAGATTATTTTATTGCCACTGTCACTCTGTGAATTTTTTCCACTGAACAGTTTTATTTCAGGATAGTCCATCCATGCAGCTGGGCAAAAAGGAATGAAATTCAGAAATGCTTTTCTGTCATGGAACTTATTTTACAAATTACATATCCAATAAGGCACTAACTAAGTATCAGTTCATAGCCTTAGGTGGTGTAAACTGAAGTGGCTCTGTTGAGGTCTGTGTAGCCATGCTCCATTTTACTCTAACTAGGGGCTTGTCTACAAAGCAGGGGAGGGATGGCTTATTAATTCAAGTTTGTGTGGATTAAAAAAGCCTGCACTGTCCCAAAATTCAAAATGCAGAATGGACATACATATTCAAACACTTTTTAACAGATGAATCTCAAACAGGAAGTCTATCTAGTTTGACTAATGATCTGAGTAGAATGGATATGGATTAAATATATATTTTCAATGTACAGTATTTTTAAATGTTTATTTTTTATTTTTTTGTGAGCAATCTACAAACCTAAAAAATGATGGGCTCTGGGATGGTTTAATTTGGACAAGAATCCACTCATTTGGAGACAGGTTTTACTAAAGCACTTAGCAAATGTCTACCTGTGCGCTCATTGAAGTCAATGGCAAAAATCTGTGAAAATCTTATCCTGGGTGTTTATCCACAGCTTATCTGAACTACCATGAACTGTTAGATTTACAGAATTAGGCTGCAATTTATCAGCAGATTGTTTGTATTTTTTATGTTTATTGGGAAAGGAAACACTTCAGAAATAGTCTTTCTTACAATATTCAACAAGAGCCTTCTGATTCTTTCTCTCCAAGGACTCTGATAATATTTTTACCAGCATTTACAGGTTACCACATAGCCCTTCCAAAGCAAGCACATTTATTCTTAGGGTAAAGCATCACAGAGAAAAATGCAGAAATTCAACAAACATATTTAAAAGCATATTGACTGTACCAGGTATCACCCATTTTCCACACACTGCATGTTTATTTCGGAATAAGCTATTTTGGAAGAAATTCTCTGAAATATCTTATTTTGAAATAGCATGTCTACACTACAGGGAAGCCTCAAAATTCATCCGAGGCAGGCTCCCCTAATGTGGAAAAGCTACCTCAATTTAGGTCCCCAGGAAGCACTGAGGAGTAATGACTTACAATGGCCCTCCTTGTCTATTTGCTGAATCAAAAGGAAGACCCTAAGTCTGAGCTCCCAAGTTCTTTCTTTGTATCTTGGTCTTCTGAAAACCCAATTTGAATCAGTACGAGGAGTGATACCTCTCTGGAGTTGTTCATAACCACTGAGCTGCATCTTGATTACTGCTCTTCCCTTCCCCCCCATGAGGTGTTTAGTTTCTGTGGGAGCTGTAGTAACTGTCCCTCATGGTGTTTAACCACCCATAAATTTAATACGCAGTCCTCAAAGATATTGTAGGCAGTGAGGCTATGGCTACACCACACCATGGCTTTGCTGGAAGAGGCAATGCAAATGAAGCACAGATTAGCATTTTGTCACACTTCATTTGTATAATCTCTTCTGGTCCATTATTGCACTAGGGTTTTTTTCGCAAAAACAAGCAGTGTGGATATTTCCTTTTTGCGCAAGATCCTTATGACTCCCACTAGAAGAGGGGCAGAATATAAAATAATTGGAACAAATAACATTACATTTCTTTTGAGCACCAAAATGTTTCATTCACTGTTCAGTTTGAGTTTTAGGTTGCACAAGAACAAGTAAATGGAAGAGATGGAATTGTTTCAATTTTTATCTAAAGCAACCTTGTGGCATCCTTAAATTCAATTTCTCTTAGCCATTTCTCCTACAGCTGTATCACAACATTTCAAAAATACCTCAAACCATAATGAAATGTAAGGATCTGAGTATAAGCAGGACATCAATGTATAGGCAGAGTCAATTAAAATAGCAATGCAATATTTCACTATTTGGTATCTAGAGGTCCCAATCAAGATCAGGTCCCTATTGCACTGGGCACTATAGAAAGACAGAAAGTTGTAGTACTGGCCACAGAAAGATTATAAAATAAAGAGACAAAACAAAGAGTGGAAGAGGAAACTGAAAAACAGATTCATAAAGTGGCTTCTGCAGGGTCATAGAGTAGGGGAACTGGAAACTGAATCCTGGTATAGGAATCCAAGTATGTGGGTCCTTGATTATGACAAATCTAGAACCTGGGATTTGGGTAACACTCAGTCTCCAATACTCCCTTGTTGCTACCAAAGGAAACAGATAAAACATCACATTGCTAATACTGGAAGGTAAGAGTCCAAACAAAGTCCAGATGGGACACCTACTGCCTACCTGGCTGGCTCACACGTTACATAAGACAGGACGTGGCTGAGGTGGCTGGTCTGAGCAACTATGCAGATTCCCTGATTTTACAGCCTTTTACCAGTTTCTTGTGATCTACTTCCAGCCCAATACCCCATTCTTCTCTGTTCCTGTCCTGTTCCTTTTTCCTGTGTTGCTACGCGCATGCTCCCAGAACCTGGATCTCCTGCTCTATACTTGATATTTGCCTCCTTTTTGGTTCCTGCTTCTATGCCTTACTCCTGACTATCATCTCTGTCTTTGATTTTGATTCTTTGCTCCAACTTCTGCCGTAATGATTAGGCCAGACTTCTTACATCTCAGGTTCTTAAGAATTGCTTGGACATTGTAAACCCATACCTCAGCGTGCTGGAATGGAATGAGCTTGCTGATATCTCAAGGTCCCTTTTGGCATTAGACTTACACAGACAAGTTAACCAGCTACAGACTGAGAATCTAGCATTGGCTCTAAATGCCTCTGTTTGCAACAGAGATGTGAACAATTTGTTTGTTCCCAGGGAGAGGCGGCTTTGCTCCACACTCAGGGTGCATCTAGACTGCGAGGATCTATCAGAAAAGTATCTTTTTCTGATACTTTTATCAGAAGAGGATTTTCCAAAATTTGGCCCATCTAGACTGGGCAAAATTTCAGAAAAAAACCCTCTTTCGAAAGCCCCCCTTTTCCTCATGGAACGAGGAATACAAGGGCTTCTGAAAGAGCACGTTTGCTCTTGAACAAAAAAAAGAGGAAGACCAAAAAAGTTCCCTGGATGCAGCAGAATTTTTTCAGGATACTTCCGGTATCCAAAAAACCCCCCCTACAGTCTAGCTGTACCCTCTGACTGAGACACTGGTGGTACGTCTTCTGACAAGTGAAGTTCTGGACTGGGATTTGCCCTTCTTGGAGTGAGGCAGCCCAGTTTTGACATTCAGGAGACTTTTTTCAAGCATGCTCTGTACTGTTCAATGATCTGAATTGAGACCCTACCATGGAAACATGGCTGAAGAAGTTTGGCAAAGACAATCACGGGCACTGCTCACTTTCAATGACTGACCGGAGCTGTGGAATGGAATGAGGAAGCCCATTTGCCCCAGTTCTGGTGCAGGGGTGCTGGGGGGGTATTAGAAATAAAGGACAAGTTGACCCACTTCAGGAGTCCCTCCCAAGTGAATGCTTTCATTGGCCTAGCTCTCCACATTGGTGTCCAAATTTGAGAGAGAAAGGAGAGGGGGAGAAAATGGAACAGGTCCACCCTATGATGGCAGGTTGAACCAAAGCCCCATACAACTAACTCTGGGACAATGAAGATTGACCTGATCAGGTGAAAAGGAGAAACGATGTTGTGAAAAAATTGTTTTTCTGTTGCAGGGCATCCAGACACCCCCTGGCTACGTCTACACTGGCCCCTTCTTCGGAAGGGGCATGCTAATTTTGAAAGTGGGAATAGGGAAATCCGCGGGGGATTTAAATATCCCCCGCGGGATTTAAATAAACATGTCCGCCGCTTTTTTCCGGCTTGGGGAAAAGCCGGAAAAAAGCGTCTAGACTGGCCTGATCCTCCGGAATAAAGCCCTATTCCGGAGGATCGGGCCAGTCTAGACGCTTTTTTCCGGCTTTTCCCCAAGCCGGAAAAAAAGCGGCGGACATGTTTATTTAAATCCCGCGGGGGATATTTAAATCCCCCGCGGATTTCCCTATTCCCACTTTCAAAATTAGCATGCCCCTTCCGAAGAAGGGGCCAGTGTAGATGTAGCCCCTCACTTCTTGCTCAGACAGAAAATTGCTGGTCATGACTGCCACAAGTACAGTAAGGAGAGCCATTTAAGGTACCGTTAATTTCCCCCACTCATGTATTGCCTCCCAATCAGCCACCTAGGCAATTACTGAAAGCTGAGGGACTTCCCGTCATCTCCCAGTTCCCATGCAGATGCACATTCTGGATCTACTCATGCCCAGCCCCTTCCAGTGAGATCTGATTGATGCCAGGACTGCAGAAAAATTCACCAATATAGAGGCAACCCATGGAGGCACATCCCTCCTCCAGCCCCAGTGCAGAGCAGATCTTCTTGAAACTAGTAGTGGATCTTTCTTGGCTTCAAGTCTGGGGACCCATGAACCTTTAACCTGTAGGGGGACACAGAATTCATGAGACAAAATTCAATCTGTTCACTGCACTTTCCCTTGATTCTTTTCAGTACTTGGCTGGTGGAGCATGACACCATTATTTCCTGACAGGAGACAATAATCAGTTTTTATTCCAAGTATTGTGAAAGGGTCAGCTGTAGCCCATCCTGTCCCATTCCCTACCTCATGTTTGGAGCTCCACCACAAGATACCATCTCTCAGCTCCCTAGCACATAGCAGGACAATGCAGACACCTTCAGAAAGAAAACAAAAAACAAAACAAAACAAACAAAGAAACCCACCACAGATATCCTACTTCCACACCAGGATTATGACCGCATCATAGACCTATTACCTGGAAGGTAGGCTTCCTGTGGGCAGATATACCATATGTCAGAATTAAAGCTGAAAGACCTTTAAGGGAATTTGGTGTTAGATATAATGATGTAGTAATAGAAATGTAGCCGTGTTAGTCTGGTGTAGCTGAAGCAAAATGCAGGACTATGTAGCACTTTAAAGACTAACAAGATGGTTTATTAGATGATGAGCTTTAGTGGGCCAGACCCACTTCCTCAGATCAAATAGTGGAAGAAAATAGTCACAACCATATATACCAAAGGATACAATTAAAAAAAATGAACACATATGAAAAGGACAAATCACATTTCAGAACAGAAGGGGGATGTGGGGGGGAGGGGGGAGGAAGGAAGGTAAGTGTCTGTGAGTTAATGTTATTAGAGGTGGGGAAAGTTAGATGTCTGTGAGCTAAGGTATTAGAGGTGATAATTGGGGAAGCTATCCTGGTAATGGGTAAGATAGTTGGGGTCTTTGTTTAATCCACCCCCCCCCCCCCGGAGAGTGTCGAATTTTAACATGATGACAGTTCAGAGGATTCCCTTTCAAGTGCAGATGTAAAAGGTCTTTGTAGAAGAACTCAGGTGGTGAAGTTGTTGAGACAGTGTCCTTTCTGGCTGAAATGGCAAGAAATAGTTTTTTTCTTTGTGATCTTGTCTGATATCTGTTTTGTGGGCATTAATCCTTTGGCGAAGTATCTGAGACGATTGTCCAATGTACATAGCAGACGGACACTTTCGGCACATGATAGCATAAATTATATTTCTGGATGCGCAGGAATATGTGTTCTTAATCTTATAACTCACTGAGGGTATGTCTACACTACCCCGCTAGTTCGAACTAGGTAATGTATGCATACCGCACTTGTAATGAAGCCCGGGATTTGAATTTCCCGGGCTTCATTAGCATAAGCGGGGAGCCGCCATTTTTAAATCCCCGCTGCTTCGAACCCCGTGTAGCGCGGCTACACGGGGCTCGAACTAGGTAGTTCGGACTAGGGTCCTATTCCGAACTACCGGTACACCTCGTGAAACGAGGTGTACCGGTAGTTCGGAATAGGCACCCTAGTCCGAACTACCTAGTTCGAGCCCCGTGTAGCCGCGCTACACGGGGTTCGAAGCAGCGGGGATTTAAAAATGGCGGCTCCCCGCTTATGCTAATGAAGCCCGGGAAATTCAAATCCCGGGCTTCATTAGCAAGTGCGGTATGCATACATTACCCCGCTAGTTCGAACTAGCGGGGTAGTGTAGACATACCATCTTAGTTGGGTCCAATAATGGTATCAGCAGAATGAATATGTGGACAAAGCTGGCAACGGGATTTGTTGCAAGGGAAGGTACCAGAGTTGGTATTAGTATGATATGTCCTGTGGTTGTTGGTAAGAATCATCTTGAGGTTTGGTGGTTGTCTATAGGAGACTATGGGTCTGTCTCCCAGAGCCCCTTGGAGTATGGTATCCTGTTCCAGTATAGGCTGTAGTTTATTGATAATGTGTTGGACAGGTTTAAGTTGGGGGTTGTAGGTGATGACAAGTGGTGTTCTATTGTTGGTTTTCTTGGGTCTGTCTTGAAGTCTGTCATTCATGTTAAAAATTGGTATGTATGGTTGTGACTATTTTCTTCCACTATTTGATCTGAGGAAGTGGGTCTGGCCCACGAAAGCTCATCATCTAATAAACCATCTTGTTAGTCTTTAAAGTGCTACATAGTCCTGCATTTTGCTTCATATAATGATATAGATATTGATCACTTTCAAGTTTGATTATTATAAGTCTCTGGGCTTATGAAGGATTTCCCTTTTAGCAGCCTTCATTATTAGGACTCTTAAAGAACGTTCAACAGAAATTAAAGCCGAGTGAAAAATCCATTGACAGGCAGATGGCAGTACAACTGGGGCACAGAGGTATAAGCTGGCATGTTAGGGGAAGCTGGAATCAGTCATGGGAATAAAAAAATATGAGGATTTGATTGGTGCAAAATAAGTTTTTATTTTATCGTCATAATTTTGAATAATTCCATATAATTGAGCATTATAAAGTCACGACTGGAGTAGAAATCTAATCTTCAGTATACAAGAAGGAGGGGTCACCAAATGAAATTAATGGGCAGCAGATTTTAAACAAACAAAAGGAAATATTTCTTCACACAGTGCACAGTCAATATCTAGAACACTATGCCAGAGGATGTCGTGAAGGCCAAACCTATCACAGGATTCAAAAAAGAATTAGATAAATTCATGGAGGATAGGTCCATCAATGGCTATTGGTTACGATGAGCAGGGATGATGTCCCTAGACTCTTTTTGCCAGAAGTTAAGTATGAGCAACAGAGAATGGATCACTTGATGGATCGCCTGTTATATTATTCCTTCTGGGGCATCTGGCACTGGCCATTGTTGGAAGACAAGATATTGAGCTACATGGACCTCTGGTCTGATCCAGTATAACCATTCTTATGTTCTTATGAGAGCCTATCCTTGTCTTGTCTTTATCAAAGTATTTACAGTTTATTTTTCTCCTTGAAAAACTCTGCTGAGGACATTTGACTGGCAGCTGCTACCATTGAGCATTTTGCTACTACTACATGGGCCTATTCTCATGATATCTTCAAGCTTCCCCAGCTAATCCTTTTAATCAGATCTATTTGCATTTGCTGTCATTTTTACAAGCACCACAAATTCAAATTAGCTTCAGGATCTTCCCATTCTGTCACTAAGAAACTATAAAAGAGAAATCTCCATTGTGGTTTTCTACTATCAGTTTTTCAGGGAGACTATCTGCAGACTTTTCCAGAGAGTGTCCCACTAGACTTTTACATACAAATAGATGACATTTTTTTTCAGACTGGCATTTGATATCCCTGTAACATTACTTTTTATCAAAGAATTGTATTTCTTGCCTTTCTTTGCTGTTGTTAAGCACCATGCTAGCAGATACAGAGTTTTATCACTACTACTACATCTTCCATCCTACAATTTGCTGTTATTTCCCGTAAGACAACTTTGTGTATATGGTGTCTCAGTATCTGTGAATTTTATTCCTTTACCAATATTTACATAAATAAAACAAGCCATAACAATCCAATTTAGAGCTTACATGATTGCATTCACTTCCCACTCCTTTGATCCCAGAATATTTGAAATTTGATTCCTTTTCTCAGTGCAGATCCTGTCAAATGAAAATATCTCTGAGCCATATTTTAAGTTGTTAGTGAATATAACAAGCCTATCACTTTTAACAACCTTCACATTAAAAAAATAATAATTAATATTCTTGTTCCTAGTAAAGTGATGAGTGGAACATTTGTGTGGCTTAAATTATATATTGCCCTTAAGCAACTCATTTCAAGCATTTTCAAAGGAGAGGAAAATAAAAATGCACTTTCCAAATAAATATCAGTTTAATGAAAAATTCCATAAAACAAATTGATTATTATACTGGCTTCGTTTTGATTAAAATGTTTTAAAATAGTTTTAGAATCTATTTTCTCTAGCCTTGTTATATTTCTGCATTCTCTATTTATTGAACTTTATAACTCAGTGATGGAAGAAAACTAAACCATAAGTTTAACTGGTGAAGTACAAAAAAATTCTGAAAGGGGGTTTTCTCACTTGTTTAGACTATGGAATGTCTAAGTGAGAAAGGGGTTTTCTCACTTGTTTAGACTATGGAATGTATTTACGTATGTAAGTCAAAATACATATATTTCAGTGAGAGAGTGTGCATGCTGAGTCTATACTAATATTGAAGTCCTGAAAGAAATACAAAGCAATCACCCTACAGAATACTTTATTTAAATATTTTGGGTGTCATGTTTTAAACATTCATAGATGGTACTTCCCTTGTTCTCCCCCCTCCCCCCCCCCACATATACTTGCCCCTTGACTATAAAATATCCATTCCAATGTTCTTGCAGCCATGTTGATTCCAGGATACAAGAGATACAAGGTAGGTAAGATCAGGGTCAGAAGACTGTTTTGCGGGGCCCCGGGCAGCATAACTCCGCAGGGCCCCCCTTTGCCACGGCGCATGCACCGCGATGCCATGCGCATGCGCGGTGGCGCCACAGCGCATGCACAGGGATTTTTTAAGCACAGGGCCCGGGGCGGCCGCCCCATTCGCTCTGCCCTATATCCGCCCCTGGGTAAGATAATATCTTTTATTGGACCAGTTTCAACTGGTGGAAGAGAAAAGAAGAAGAGTTCTGTGTAGCTTGTCTCTTCCATCAACAGAAGTTGATCCAATAATACATTTTATCTCACCCACGTTGTCTCTCTCACAAAATACCTTTCAGGTTTTCACTTTTGCATATTTATGATTCAGCAATACTCATACAGCATAAGGACCCAAATGGGAGGCTGTCTTTCCAAGAATGAGCCTAAAATAAACAAACAGTGGCTTGTTTCTGGAAGTGTATCATGCCACATATGAAACTTGCAACAATTTCACTGTCAGTTTTTCATCTTATCGCCTGAAAGATTCAGGGCTCTATCCTGGATCTGGAAAACAACCAGACTGCACCAGTACGGTAAGTGCTTAGTTGTCAGAAGACTAGCAGAGTTAGTGGCTATGACTATCCCACTATCAGCCATGCTCATTAACTATTGGGAATGGTGATTGAAGTCTCACATTATAACGCCGTGGTGTCCAACCAGTTCTGAAGCAGTAGCCACTATAATGACTACTGCTATAGTGAACTAGCCCCATTCAACATGCCAAATAGCCATATGTGGCTAATGGCAACCGTGTTGTACAACACAGTTAATGAATATAGTACTAAATCACTTGAACCTGCAGTTTGGTCTGAAGGAAGCCCTTCTACACCCACTACCCACATTTATTGCACAGAACTTGGCTTTAGAAAGGATTGAAAGACCAGGACAAAATAGAACTCTTATTTCACAAGGGAAACCTTGATATAATGAAAAGAGTGGATTTTTTATGTAATGTTCCATTCAGTTATTATTGTTTTACTGTTCTTGTATTTGTTCTTTGAGCATATTTTAAGCTTTACATTTTCTAGTATTACACAATAATTTCTTTTTTTCCCCTTGACAGATAATGGGTAAAAGAAAAAAAAATGTAAATGCAGAATGGCTGTGCTGCTAGTTTCTGAAGTTATTTGCAAATTAAGAAAATGAAGGGAAATACAACATTTGTAGTGGCAATGAATGATAAACAATTAGTTATTTCAAAAAATAAGATAACATATTGCCTGACACACCATACAGCAACTGATGCCACCACAGTCTGTAAGTAAAGTGAGTAAGTAAATGCAAAATTACCTTTCTGAACATGGAGGTCATTGAAGGGTACCATCCACTGAAAATATCCTAACTTTTCATAAGGGAGCAGTAAAATTGGTATAAAATATGATGCACTTTCATTTAACAAGCACACAAAAGTCATAAAACTCTATATGAATCATGTAAACACAGACACTCCTGAGGGACCCTCTTTGTTCTAGAAGAGAAGTGAAGATGCTTTGGAAAGTACATGTGCTTTATATCTTCATCCAAGGAAACAACCACAAATCAATTAGATTAGAGCAGTGAGTGGTGATACAGGAGCTAAGGGTGTGTGTGTCAGCATTTCTATTAGGTTGATAAGTAACTGGCTGTGAAAAACCTAAACAGAATCAAAGAAGGTTTCAGCAAATAAGGTGTCTTATTATTTTCACCGAATTTTAAATCATTGACCATTTGGAAGTTATGTCAGCTTCATTTTGATGCTGTGCATCTGCCAACTTCAAGAACATCTCTGTGTTGTTATTAATAAATGAAATATACTATATATGAGTTCCAACTATCTGCTTGGAAAATGCATCAGGAGCCGGTCCTTACTGCTATTAATGTTATTATCTAAATGGAGCTGTTAAGGTCTTGTGGTTACATACTGGAAGATATGTTAAAAATTGCTCAGAAACATATTGGCACAAAAGATGGGGCCCTTAATGTTTCCTCAGAAAATTATACATGCTTAAATATATTCTGAAAACTACATTTTCATCTTAAATAAAATATGACATTTTTAACAGCTAGTTATATATGCATTTCTAAGTCATCAATGATAGATTTTTAAAATGCCAATTTAAAAAATAGCAGAGCTTCAAATGCAATTATGGCAAAACAGAATATGAATGTTGAATTTACTTCATTGCTTGACTTATAATAACATATACTGCACTCAGGGAAACCAACAGACTTGCTAGATCTCTGGGCAAAGTGGGTAGGGGTGGGTGTATGTGGCTCCACACTCATGTTAGGGGTGGAGCTGGGGGCAGCCAACCCTTAATGTTATGTTCCCCTCCAACCAGCACTTAGTGCTGCCCAGAGCACACCATGCAGTGCTCTGGCAGTTATTTAAAGGGCCCAGCGCTCCAACTGCTGCCACTGCTGCAGCAGTGGCAGTGGCTGGGAGCCAAAGGACTTTTTCAATAGCCGGTTCCTAGGGCAACCATCCCCTTTGGCCTTCCCCATTGGCAGGCCTTACTGTATTGGTATGTCAATCACACAAGTCCAAATTTAGACCTTGCACCATTGTATGGGGGATCAAATGGGTGAAAGTTACTTGAAATACAGGCAGTCCCCGGGTTACATGGATCCGACTTACATCGGATCCCTACTTACAAACGGGGTGAGGCAACCCCGCACTAGCTGCTTCCCCCCAGCAGACCAGAGAGACGCGAAGCTAACGCCCCCCCCACCCCTACCAGACCAGGGAGACGTGGAGCGGCTTTTCTCAGCAGACACCTCAGCTTGAGAATAAAGGACTGAGGGAAGTGAGGTGTGGGAGAATAAAACTGAGCTCTGGAGAAATGTTTGGCTAGAGTTTCCCCTACAATATGTACCAGTTCCGACTTACATACAAATTCAACTTAAGAACAAACCTACAGTCCCTATCTTGTACGTAACCCGGGGACTGCCTGTAGTGTAATTAGAAAAATGAGTTTGGTGCACCTAGCCAGGTGGCTCTGAAAACCCATGCAGCAATAATTTCAATTCATGGCCTAAGTTCAGTGGCTTTAAGAATGCAGCTGTCATGTACACTATACACATTTATCCTTCCAGGCCCAAACCTGGGAATCCAAAAAAAACCCTGGGAATCTGTTTTAGGCAACTATCAATAGCACAGTATCTGGGCACCTTAGAGTCACTGAAATTTTAAGTCCACAACTAGTGTATGAGGTAGGAAATTGCTCTTATCAACATTTTACAGATGGGGAGCCAAGGCATAGAGAGATTAAATAACTTGCCCAAAATTACACAAGGAATCTCTGTCAGGACTGTAAATTATCTCAACATCCCGCTAACCATTACACCCCCTCTTTATGTCTCCATCTGTTCAAAGGAAAAAAGGTATTTGTAGACTGTTAGACAAAGGAGATGGATGCCAGGCAGTTTTTCATCTGAAAATGTATTTAACTTACAGTTTGGTTCCCAAAGCTTGGAAAACCTTTGTATTATCTAAACACAGGCACAGAGATGAATTAAACATTTTTTTTCTAAACTCTGAATCACCATTCCTTCTTTTTTGTCAGTTGCAACTCAATGACTGGCCCTCTTCTGTGCTCATTGTATTTAATGGCATTTTTGCCATTGAATTCAATGTGATTTGGTCAGACCAAATGTCAAGAAACTTCTCAGACAAACATTAGGCAAACAAAAGAACTAATATGGGTAAACTGTTGTTTGGCAACTGATAATGATCGATAGGTATGTCCAGTAAATAACTTGAAGGGAAATTTACACTTATTACTCAGTCAGAAGACCCATTACACATAAATCACCCGAAGCTTGTTTGGGATCAAGGTAAATAATGTCAGGCAAATGACAGGATATAAATATTTATCTTTGCTATGCAGCAAAAAAATAAATGCCACATTCTTGACCTTAAGTTCATTTTCACCTGAAAATAAATGGACATTTAATTAAAATAATATATACATTTATGTTTTATTTGTTTGTTATTATTTTTTCTTATTTGTGGTACAGAAAAGATCACAAGTGCAGCAACTATAAACTCAGGGAAACATAATTAATATAAACAAATGAGTTTTAATGGGTATAGAAAAAATAATGCTAACACTAATAATTCATGTAATCTGTTTTTAAATGTAATGTTATGTGGTGAAGGAGTGTGAGAGGGAAAAATAAAAAATTGCAGAAGTGACAGATATGTAATTGCAAAGCAAGATTTTGCATAATTTATGTAAATACAATTAAACTACCTTTTAATAAAAATAGTGGAGCTTATATACCATTTTTCATAAAGCATGGATGAAGTAAATTTCAATTAGGGTGGTGTCTTAAGATGCAAAATTAGTGTAATATATCTTTGCAATGATCAGAATGATTTTTGATAAAATGATTTTGAAAATGTCTTAAAACTGCATGTTACGATATTTAAATTGTTTAAAAAAACTTAATTGTTGGGATCTACAGTTCCCCCTGAATAATATTGATAATAATATATTACCTATGATGGTTATAATTGTTTTGTTTAAGGAAGCCACATTATAATCACATTAAGACTCTTCAGGGTGTCTACCGTAACGATGGCATGTCCTGCTGTGTCTTATTACTTAAATGTGCATGCTATTTGGTCTCCCTGCTGATTATTCATTTGTCTTTCCTAGGCATGGATAGATAGCAACTCGTATCAAATTGTATTTGCTTTTCTAGGAAGAGATTTGATCAATACTACATGAGTTGAGACCACCAAACTCATTTTCTAATTATCTGAAAAGGTATATTATTTGTACTATACCTTGAAATAAATTAATGTATATAAAAAAATACTCAATGAGCAAGTAAGTAACAATTACCATTGACTTCCTGTTCTGGTAATGCAGGTTAATTTCTATGGCCATTTATATCCCTAATACTGGAAAAATAATACAAAATTTTGCCCACCAGAAGAACCTGCCAAAATGACTGTTGGAGCTATGTTGTGCATTCACTGCATACCATGAAAAATGCCCAAATACTGTACTTCCATGAAAGCAGCGTACAGTGGATGGATACCAAAGAGATGCTATCACATGCATCTATGCACAGGAAAGGATGCATTGAGCCCCTAAGCATGTATTAGGTCAGCTTCCTGTTGATTAAATTCATTGTAACTATGCAACCTATAGTTGTAGCTGGAAAAAGATAGGTGGAAAGACATTGATTCACAACTTCAAAATAATTCAAGAAAGATTTATCAACTCCTCTCTTCTCTGTGAATAGTGTTAATTAGTCATCTGAGGCCTTGTCTTTACTAACCCCTCCTTTGATCTACTTCAGCTATACAAATAGCATAACTGAAGTCAACATACTCACTGTGCCATCTTGTGTGCAGTAAGGTCAGCAGGGATTGCTCTCTGTCGATGCTGGCTACTCTTCTCATTCTGGTGGAGTACCACTGTTAATGGGAGAGTATTTGGAGATTGATATATTGCCTCACTGCCACGTTGATCCCCGACTGTGAACACAAGCCCTTAGTCAAGAGTTCAATAGGTACCTGGACATACTCTATTCCAGATACACATGTTTAGTAAAAAATGTGTAGGCATTACCCAGAAGTATCTTTAAAGAGCTTTCAGATACTTCAATTTAAATTAGTCACTTTGTGGCAAAAGTCTACTTTTAGTTATATTTGACATTAACTTTGGATAAAATCCCCCCCCCCCCCATGCAGCGGGCCAACTAAAGGCTAAGGAACTACTTAAGTGCTCAAAATAGGCCATAAGTGTAATATAAGCTATATACAAGCCTCTGCACAGACATGGGCATTATGATAGCTAAACAGAATCAAGTAGGGAAAATGCAACTTTCTCCTCCATTATATGACTATCAATCTAACTGGATAAAGAGAAATGTAAACGTTGTAAGTAGTTGATTCTAAACAAGGCACATAAAGCATCAAAAAGTGAGATAAAGCAAGGAATAAAACTTTCAAAGGGACTCCCCATGCACACTGTAACAGGATGTGAGTAGCAAGGAACACTCCAGACGGAAGAGGAAAGCAGGGGAATATTTTTCATTGAATGTTCATTCATCAAATGAATTGAAAGCAAATGACAACTTCATTGTATTTTGTAACCTTTCTGTGATTGTTTTCCAACAATATTTGAGACCTTATTCATTACTAGTTTGAATATGCAGTTCAAGCTAATTTTATGCAAGACTAGTCACTCAAATGACTAAGCCTAAAACTCTGATTTTGTGCAAGAAGGTTTCCAGTAGGCTGAAAACTCATAATTTAACCAGGGCTACAGACAGACATGTTGAGCCCCTGGGCATGGTATAGGTGGGGGAGCTAGCTTTGGGTCCCAGAAGGGATGAGGTCTTGGGTGAAAGGAGTTGGGCTGGAGCTAGCCTCCCCCCAACTCACCCTTCAGAACTGCCCAATCCATGTCATCTGGGGCTCTTGTGGCAGCTTAAAGGGCATGGGGCATCTGTCCCTTTTGCCCTCTGTTGGTGGCCCTGGCTACCCCATGCTGCTGCATCTTGTTACCACATGGACAGAGCTGGACCATGGACAGTAATTGGATGGTTTACACAGATGCATGGACACCACTACCACAATTTAATTCTCATGGTTTAAAAGCAGCAGAGAGCTCCTAGCTTCTGCCAGGAGTCCTTTTAAGTCACCCTGGGCAACTGCCCATCATTGGTCCTGAATTTAACTGATGATTTAGCTTTCTCAGGGCTTCTTAGTGCAACAACATGACTTAATTTTGACTTATGACCCCTCTTTCTGTCATCAGCCAGGAAATTGTAAATGATTAATTTTAGATGCATATTCGAGTATATTCTTTATTAATACTATTCTCAATGATCTTGACCAGATTAAAATCCTACGGGGTACAAACATTTCATAAATTACAGTCCCTGTCCACGCCCGAAACAGCTTTTGCAGTAAAAAATAAAAGCTAGTATCTAGTGTTCTTCCAGCTCCCCTAGATCTAGTTCCTACCTTTTACTGCTGGTCAGGAGCCATACAGGACATAGTCCATTAACACTTAGGAGGATGTTAATTATATTTTATTACTTCCCACATGGCAAACCTCAAATTCTTAATTTAAATCGTTAAATCTATTACAAATATTTTTCAGAGTTAAATATTACTTTTATCTCTCATGTCTTTATAATTGAGTTTTGAGTTTCCATGAGAGTCTGGAAATAAATTGATCTTGATAGCTATTTTCCAGAAATATGAAGAACCCTAAGGATCTACTTGTTGTGCACAAATATAAAAGCACAGTTCTCTCATGTAGATCAATTACTGGGTAATTATAATCAACAACAAACACTAGAAAGTAAATGCACCACTGTTTCTATTAAAGAAGAAACAAGAAAAAGGAAATATACGTATGTGGTGTAAGAACATTTCCTGAATTATGACCCACAGATGCCAGTACTTTGGAGAATTATAACCTTGATGTTTCCAGGGAAAATATGTTGTTCCTTAAATGAGCACCATTTTCTTCATAAATCAACAATCTACTTTTCCTTTTTCCAAACACAAGGTATATCTATCTGGATTTCTGTAGCATTTAGGCACCTTGTGAGATTTACAGAAGCACTTAAACAGGGTGAGTGCCTATCTTTACGTACCTAAACACCTATGTAAATCTAGCTCCTTATCATTAACCTATTGGTAAAAGACAAATAATTCTTCATTCTGAACCCTTCTGCAAATTTGTTGCCTTATGTGTCCTACGTGTACTTTTGATTAGAATATAAGGGCCAGGCTTCCCTTCTCTTTAATCAGTACTGATCATTGTTAGCGCTCAGCGAATAATGGTCCAGATCAGAGAGAGTGGCTGGGTGCTCAGCACTGTATTTGGATGTCTACACATATTTAGGAGTCTAATATCAGACATCCATTTCTGAAAATGTTAAGACGTAGTGTATGGTTCCTCATTTTCAGAGTGCAAAAAATATTCTATTAAATATTTAGCATGTTTGCTTTTCTTGGGGCGCTTTTAATTTTAATAAGTATTTTTAAATCATGAATTAGTATACTACAGGTTGAACCTCTCTAGGCTGGCACTCTCTGATCTGGCAACATCTGTGGTCTGTCATGATTTTAGTTAGCTGGATGCCCACTTTTCATAGGTTTGGTCTAATTTCCTGTAGTTCCATAAAGTTTGTTTGCAGTCAGCAGTCCTGGCTTCTTCCAATGTTCTGTGCTGTTATTTAGTTCTAATTCATCCCTAAATGTCTTCTAAGAGTCATTAGAAATAAGCAGCTAAAGTGCTGGTAATGTTGCTATACAATATTTACTTCCAGTTGTCTGGCAAATTCTTTGGTTTGGCACTGGTCAGGTCCTGAGGGTATCGGACTAGAGAGCTTCAACCCGTGCAAACTGAGCAATTTTTAAGGTATTTACAAAACACCAATAATTCATGGCTGGATTTTCAAAAAGAGCTCTCTTCCTTTTTAGCGCTCTCTTCAAAAAGAGCTCTCTTCCTATTTGAAATGTCTATATTTTCAAAATTGCTCAGCAACCAGCAGCTCACATTGCTCCCAATGGGCTGCTAGGTTACCAAATGGTAGCTGAACTTGTTTAAAACTCCAGCCTGTAGTATGTAGCTTGTGTTTGTGTCTCCTTACATCGTGATCTTGTGCTTTCCTTTTCTTTTTAGCTTTTTCCCCAGCTTACTGGATTTTACATTAGTTTCTTTTTATATACACTTTGTATTGATTTTTTATTGTGTGTAAGATATTTACAGGAGAACAAATATGTACAGGAGAACAAACGGTCATTTACCTCTGCATGCAGAATGTAAACACATATCAAGGAAGGGCACAGGAATTCCAACAAACAAAAACCAAACAGATTTAATTGAAGAGCACTAACTTTGAACAATACATGATGGATAGTCATTGTGACAAGATAGCAGAGTTCCAACACATGGTATATCTCAGGGGGAATTATTGCAAGCCTCTGAATGTCTGCAATATTGCATGATGACTGTCTATATAGGTGACAAAGGAGTGTTGCTCAAGGGACAAACCTTCTGATTTTTATGCTCAGTCATGTTCTTATTGACTCTGAGGCTGGTGAAGAAAGCAAGATGACTTCAGTGTAATTCACCACTGTGCCCAAGTGGCCAGTCTACTAAACTAGATGGCAAAAACAAAATAAAACCAAACAAATAGTGATAGTTCATGACTACTTTTATTAGACCTTAATAACAGCTCAGCTAAAGGTCAGTGGGATATTTTTATATTTTAAGAAGTGTGATGGGGCCTACCCACCCCTCACTGGTCAGGAGGGTGAGGCCACACCCACTTTAGCTTACTGGGCATGCTCAGGCTGTTCTAATAGCTCAGCTCAGTTGGAGCTGGTGGCCGGAGGGAGAGAATGTGCCGAACCAGCTCCCTGCAAGCCCCAGCTCTTACCCAGAGGCCAGGTCACTACCACACAAACTGAGGATGGGATGCCTCTTGAGACCTCGTTGGGATCAGGGGAGAGGAGCAGTACCCAAAACACAGAAGGACGTGGTGAAACCGAGGCCTAGCAGTGAACCAAGAAGCAGGAAGCAACCCAGGAGCGGTAACGGCAACCAGGGTGAGTGAGCCACCGGTAAGGGTCCACGTGGTACAGTTTGGATTCCCCCATGAGCAGACCACCAGAGTCAGCATGTTGCAGACTGGATTCCCCACTGACTCAGAGAGTGTGAGGTCACTAAAGTCAGCGTGTTGCGGTCAGGAATTTCCACTGATTCCGTGGCATGAGCAAGCCACTAACAGATCCCGGGCTGGGGTCCAGTTGTATTGGAGGGCCTAGACCCCCTTGCTGAGGGGAGGGGGAAGATATGTACTTTGCGCTTACTGACTAACTCTTTAACAGACTACTAACTAGTGACCTGGGTTGTCCTGACCCTAGAGGACAAACTATAGACTTGGACCTGTGGGACATGGGGAGGAACATAGGACTAAACAGCCAGAAAAGGGGGTGAGCATTGGACCTCAATCCTTGGGTCACTTTAGGGGAGGCTATTGGCCAGAGGCCCTCTTATCAATAGGGGTAAGTCAATGGGCTAATTCCCAGGACTACCGGCTGGAAGCACCCTAATGACATGGCCACCCCATGACAAGAAGCATTTTGTCTCATTCTTACCACTTTGGCTATGCTTGTTGGGCTGTGGATGGTGAGGTGGAGACATGGAATTTAGTCACTGGCATGAAAATGGGCAAAGTGAAGCCAAACTTCCTGCATTTATAATGTTGCTCAGTTTTCATTTCAGGTTGTCCACCCTGAGACACATCAAGCCCTGTGCCTGGAAGTGGGGATGAGGGGGGAAGGTAAGTTTCTGTGAGGTAGTGATATAGTAACACCCCTATGTCGCTACCTCACAGAAACTTACCTTCCCCTCACACCCGCACTCTGTTCTAAAATTTGATTTGTCAATTTCACATGTGTTCACATTTTTTTTTAATTGTATCACTTTGGTATATATGGTTGTGCCAATTTTCTTCCACATATTGATCTGAGGAAGTGGGTCTGGCCCATGAAAGCTCATCACCTAATAAACCATCTTGTTAGTCTTTAAAGTGCTACATAGTTCTATCTTTCATTTCAGAGTGGGGAGGGGCATTGATCTCAGCTTTGTGCCTTGGCTGGGGGAGAGCAGAGAGCAGCAGGATAGGGTAGCAAGGAGTCCCAGAAAGTAGGAAGGTGTCAACGGTCTTATTAGCACTCCGGGAAGCCTTCCCTCCAAGGGATTTTCTGTGACCACACCCAATCAAAAGATTATTTTCACTTGGAGCAGATGAATATGTGATTTAAAATCAACCAACCAGCCAGTGTTTAAATACAATAGAGGGATAACTCAGTAGTTGGGGGAGGGATATCTCAGTAGTTTGAGCATTGGCCTGCTAAACCCAGCGTTGTGAGTTCAATCCTTGCAGAGGCCATATGGGGCAAAAATTGTCAGGGATGGTACTTGGTCCTGCTGTGAAGGCAGGGGACTGGACTCAGTGACCTTCAAGGTCCCTTCCGGTTCTAGAAGATAGGCAATCTCCATTTATTTATTTAACCCATGACTAACAAATCTAGTATTCACATTGGTAGGATGAGCAGAGATTAGTAATAAATTACATACAAATATGGCCCCAGTTTAGGAAAACATTAGGGCTGAACTTAAACATATGCTTAAATCCCACTGAAGTCCATGGAACGTAAGGACATACTTATAGTTAAACATTTGTTTAAAATGATTTCCTGGGTTGGAGCCTATGTGGGAAATTTCCAGAGCATCTGGTCTAGCAAGAGTGATTAATTTCTCAAATTCATGAGAGTTACAGTCACAGCAAAATGTTACAATTTAAAAAAAGTCAATGAAAAGAAACCATTTTAAAGAAACACATTATACCTCTTTTTTTTCCAATTTTCCTCAGAGAATCTTTATTGGATCATCATTTTAAAACTGACTTGTTGGCAATATATAGGAGCCTTTTGGAGCACATTTTCAGAGTCAGGAAAGACAGAATCTATCTTGCTTGCACAGTGATTGGGTTTTTGTCTCCGTCAGTGTTTCAAGATAAGTATTTTTACAAAGGGATTTTTCAGTCATTTACAATCTGAAAAGAAGGAGTGAATTGCTATTGCTCCAGTGCAAAAAAGCACTCAGCCACAAAGAGATACCTGAAGGAAGGAAACAGTAATACAATAACAACGATGTTCTGCATGTTAAATAATATTATAAATTATACACCATTTTTTCAGTACTTGTCACTTGAAATGCATTTTGTCTTTGATTTTTTGTATAGATGTTTGTCTGTTATCACTGGCAATTTCTAATTAAATTCTTCTGTGTTTATATATTTGGGCCCTGGTGTGAGAATACAGGCTTAGGATCATTTACTGCCCTTGAGTCATGCAGCAGTAACACACACAGAAGAGAAGCCCCAATAAAGAAAGCTGGAAGAACTAAAACCATCTTGTTTTTTCCTCTTAGTGCACCTGTCTAACCTATTGAAAATTATAAAGGGAGTTATCTGGCTATGAGACATTTGATAGGGCTTTAATCAGAACACAACTTTATTATTAGATGTCTGGGACTACCCAGAAGATAAAATGTATAGTGAAGGTAACCAGGCCCCATTCCATTTTGTCATAATTAACTGGAGGCGGTGCTCTTACTCCCGCCCCCCCCCCCCCTTTCCATCAATGTCCCTCCAGCACGTCCATTGCCAGGATCTTACAGTCCCAGAGGGTTTCCACCAGCTTCCCCCATTTTCATCCAGGTTTCTCTAGTAAATTCATTGTTTGGATCTTACGCCCCTCCCCCATTGGAGGCTTAATATGGCTATAATAATAGGGAGGTGGGCTCCCTGTCATACCATTCATAGGAGTCTACAAAGTGCCCCCAGATCACTCAATTACAGTACACCTCTGTTCATGTCTGTGATGGGGCAGCGCGGCCCCGTACTCTCGTGCCGAGCGGCGGAGAGCCGGCACCGCGGCCCCGATCAGCTTATCGGCGGCTGGCACCACATGGCGCATCTGAACTATGGCCAGTGCTGCGTGGTGTATCGAGTCTGCGGTGGCCCAAAGAGGACCATAGAAAGGCGGGCCAGGTGCCCGCAGGAAGGGATGCCTCCCTACGTCATTCCGAGGGGAGGAGCAACGTGGAGACGGCAAATACATAAGAACATAAGAATGTCCATATGGGATTAGACAAAAGGTCCATCTAGCCCAGTGGCCTGTTTGCCGACTTTACTACCTCACTGCTTGCCCCTTTCTCTAGATCATTTATTAATAAGTTGAATAGGATTGGTTCTAGGAATGACCCTTGGGGGACACTACTAGTTACCCCTCTCCATTCTGAATATGTACCATTTATTCCTACCCTTTGTTTCCTGTCTTTTAACCAGTTCTCAATCCATGAAAGGACCTTCCCTTTTATCCCATGACAATGTAATTTACACAAGAGCCTTTGGTGAGGGACTTTGTCAAAGGCTTTCTGAAAATCTAAGTATACTATATCTACTGGATCCTCCTCATCGACATGTTTGTTAACCCCTTCAAAGAACTCTAATAGATTAGTAAGACATGATTTCCCTTTACAGAAACCATGTTGACTTATGCCCACCAAATTATTTTCTTCTATGTGCCTAACAATTTTATTTTCAACTACTGTTTCGACTGATTTGCCCGGTACCAACGTTAGACTTACCGGGCAAAGTACAAAAGATGGAGGGCCCCACCTGGAGGGAGGCCCACAGCAGGACACCAAGAGACCCCTCGGGCATGAGGTAACATCCCAGGGGAATTCAGGGGACCTCAGGACACAGGCACAGGGACCACTGAGGTGACAAAGGAAGGAAGAAGCCCAGCGAAGGTGTCGGAACCCGAGCACTGGCGAGTTGCGGGCAACAGCCCCACCATTTTATACAAGGATGAACAGATCCCTTGTCTTAGGGCCCTGGATTGGGGCTTGGAGAGTGGGTGGGCCCGGGTCCTCCTTCCTCTACCCCGGTGATTACTAAAACTAAGGATTGGGCCGGGGTTGTACGTCGATAACATAAGGTCCCCAGAGGGTCCGTGGTGTTGTCGGAAGTGGGCCCCCTGGCGGGACCAGAGAAATCCGGGGATCACCCCCGAAATAAGGCACCCTGGGTACGTCTACACTACAGCGCTAGTTCGAACTAACTTAGTTCGAATTAGTTAATTCGAACTAAGCTAGTTCGAACTAACGCGTCTAGAACTAAAAACTAGTTCGAACTAGCGTTTTGCTAGTTCGAACTAGTAAGTCCACATTGAGTGGACTCTGAACAGGGCTTAAGGATGGCCGGAAGCAGTGCCGGCAGGGCATAAAAGGAGGACTTAGAGCATGGAGATGCTGTCTCAGGCTAGCCGAGGGCTGCGCTTAAAGGGTCCCGACCCCCACCCCGGACACACAGTTCTAAGGGGTGCCCCGCTTCCAAAGAAGTTCTGGCTTGGAGTGCCCTGAGTGCCCACACTGGGCACATCACACCACTCGGCCATCAGCCCGGCTGCACTTGCCGCAGGCTGCCATCTGGGGAGAGGGAGTAATTGGGGGGCTGCAGGAGAGCTTCCACCCCCAGAAGCCCGCAGAGCCAGCCCAGTCCTCCCCATCGGGGGCTCGTACCCCATTCCTCCCTCACCTCCTTCCACTTACCCTTCCCTAGCCCCTCTTCTTATTGATGTACAAAATAAAGATAACGTTTCTTCCAACATTGACTCTGTCTTTATTGAAAAAAACTGGGGGACACTGGGAAAAGGAGGTGGGAGAGGGGAAGAGAAAGGCTGGGAGAGGGGAGGGCAACTAACATGATCAGGGGTTGGGAACAGGTCCCAGATGAAGAAAGGCTACAGAGACTGGGACTGTTCAGCTTAGAAAAGAGGAGACGGAGTGGGGACAGGATAGAGGTCTCTAAAAGCAGGGGTTGGGTGGAGAGGGTGCATTCAGAAAAGTTCTTCCTGAGTTCCCATAAAGAAGGACTAGAGGACACCAAAGGAAAGGAATGGGTAGCAGGCTTGAAACTAGTAAGAGAAAGTTGTTGTTGTTGACAAAGCAAATAGTTAACCTGTGGAACTCCTTGCTGCAGGAGGCTGTGAAGGCTACAACTAGAACAGAGTTGAAAGGGAAGTGAGATAAAGTGATGGAGGTTGGGTCCATGGAGTCCTATTAGCCAGAGGGTAGGAGTGGTGTCCCTGCCCAAAGTTTGTGGAAGGCTGGAGAGGGATGGCACGAGACAAATGGCTTGGTCATTATCTTCGGTCCATCCCCTCCAGGGTCCCTAGGGTTGGCCGCTGTTGGCAGACAGGCTACTGGGCTAGATGGACCTTTGGTCTGACCCAGTACGGCCATTGTAAGCTCAGGGCTCAGTGTCGGGGGTCTCAGTGGACCCCCTTGATTTTCATGCACACCTGGTCCTGGGTGGCCAGGCTGGCAGCTCTCCTGCCCTAGACAGCCACTTTCCTGTGCCTAGTGCGGAGATCGTGGACGAGGTCCACGATGTCCGCACTAGCCCAGGAAGGTGCCCGCCTCTTGCGGTCCAGGGCAAGCTCCCGGGAGCCGCCAGCCTGGTCCCGGCAAGAGGGGGTGGGCTGGGGGGCATCGGGTGGGTGGCTCTGTGCCGTGCCAGATGCAGGGTCTGCTAGCTGGGTGCTGGCAGGCTTGCACCTGGCACGGGCACCGTAGCCAGCCCGTGCCCCTTTAAGGGGTCCGGGGCCGGGAGGGGGGCATAGAGTTTCCCTGGTGTTGGCCAGAGTGGCCACCAGGGAAACCTGGGGAGGGCTAGCCTCCCACTAGTTCGAACTAAAGGGCTACACAGCCCTTAGTTCGAACTAGCTAGTTCGAACTAGGCGTTAGTCCTCGTAAAATGAGGTTTACCTAGTTCGAACTAAGCGCTCCGCTAGTTCGATTCAAATTCGAACTAGCGGAGCGCTAGTGTAGCACCTATTAAAGTTAGTTCGAACTAACGTCCGTTAGTTCGAACTAACTTTGTAGTGTAGACATACCCCCTGACATAAAGTGGGGTGGTCCAAAGGAATGACCACGGAAAATGCCCTTTCCCATTTATTACTGTATACTTTCTTTTATGGAGTACCTGAACAGAACATCCACCATACACTTAAATAATGAGTTGCAACATATGGCCTGCCATCCATCATGAACAGAGCCCACCTGAACTGCTGTGAAGAAGGTGAAAAAACCCTAGACCAATATGGTGATAAGGGAAAAATCCTTCCTAACCTACCTCAGTCATAGCCAACACCTGGTATATTTATTTCCTGAATGGGGAGTGAGGGTGAGTGTTGCTTAGCCTGCTTTGTGTGAAGAAGGGAGCGTTAGGACTGATCCTTTAAAACTCATCATTCCCGAGGGATGATTCAGCAACCACTGAGTGCCTTTGCAGCAGGTTTTTATGCCTTCTCTCCTTCCCTCAAGCCATAAAGTATGGTTCTCCTCTTCCAGCCAGTCAGTCAAATAAACCCCACTAAGGATGTGGAGAAGTGATTCTCCAGAAATCTGTATTGCAGTAGCATACTTAAGGAATACATCGTCAAATATTCTGACTATAAATAGAACTATGGCTTAATCTATCTGCCTCCATTGATTTATTTTATCTTTTATGTTCTGATCCTCTATTCCTGTGCATCAAAAGCACCTGTAGGAGATACTGGATGTTAATAGTATACAAAGAATGCAGCATCAGAACTTCCAGTTTTTGTTTACTAATTTTGTACTTTGACATTAAAATGGGAATTTAGGTCCCATCCAGGCCCTCATACCAACGCCTGCAGAACTGCTGCACTGAAGCAATGTCAGCCCTACTGGGATTGAAATACCGTCTGTGAACCTTTACACATATGATTCCTGAAGATAAAAGAAGAGCATGGAAGAACCTATGCAAAAGCAGATGCTTCAAACACTTCATCCTGCTGCTACTACTTCTACTCTCTGAGCACTGTTAAACAGGGAGTCTGCATCATGTTGAGGTGGCACAGTAGCAGAGTGATACCAGTGTACATGACCTAAACAAAGTAGGATGAATATACTACTGGTGAGTAACAACAAGGTACATACATGACCTGGATTAACCAGGAATTAATACATAGATTAACCACATAGCTACAAGAATGTTTGAATAGGGAAACAAACATAACAATCTCTTGGCAGCATGCTGAGGACATTTCAACAGCTGATTTTTTTTCTCCATTAATTCAAATTCAGCTTTTAATAGCTTCTTTTATGCCACTATGTTACTGCCTTCTCATGCCTATTAATAAATATGATCATTGTTGGTAGCAGTATTTATTTGTATGATACCAAGAGTGTGCTAAATACCAATAATAATGTCCTCTTTATGAATGAGTCCCCAAGAGATGCTGAGATTGATTTTTCCCTTGATTTGAAGCTAGGATTATTTTGCATGAAGTCTTAGTTGCATTCAAAACCCCCCTGTTAATCTGCCAACTAGAGACGCTTTAAAACTATGAACCTTAATCTAGTCCTTTAATGCATTCCAAATTTCAAAGTTTTTGTATGATATCTTTTTAATTCATTTTTAATCCCGTTATACGTTTTTAATTACATTATTAGAGTGCTTGTGTCAAAATTCACCTAGAGTGCTGCACAGAGATAATTAGTAAATGTATGACTAGAAATCCTATTGTATTGGGCACTATTGAGGATTACTAGAATGCAAAACCATTTGGATTTTAAATTTTAAGAACATATGCAACCACAATGTCCAAATGTAAAATTCTACACAAAACTTAATCTGGTAAGTACAAATGGGAAAGAACAAAAGTCAAGTAAATATTCATTTTTTCTATTTATTTTATAATGCTCAATATTTGACCTGACCAGCAATGACATTATAGCTGAATCTTGTTTCAAAAACCTAACTGCTGGGTGAGTATGAAAAAAAATGAATAAAGCAAATGTAAATGGCTTTAATAGAAAAGGAATTAACTGTGGGACAATGAATTCATAAATCCTGCAGTATAGCACAGATTAACAAACTGACAATAAGTGCTGGAAAATCCAGAGTGCTGGGTAATAATCTCTAAATGAAGCTCTTGTGACTACAGCAAAAGCAGGAGTAGTCCTAATGTAACCTTAGGGGCTAAATGCTTCCATCATTTAAACCAATGCAATGGAAAACAATGAAGTTGCAAAGGCATAACTGATAGAATTAATCTCTATTTTAATTTTTAAATCATTTCCAGGTGTGTAAATATTTTGTTTGAACACAACTACGGGTAGAGAATATTGTTTTCAGAACATTTGATAATAATTATTTATTTAGCATTAGTATGATAGTAGTTCTTAGAAGCCTCAATAGAGATCAGAATCCCATTGTGTCGGGCACTGTACACAGATATAGTAAGGGGCAAACAATGTCCTGAATCATTTACAACTTAAGTAGACAAGACAGTGAAAGAGAGGGAGGGGAAACGGAGATACAGAATTAAAGTGAGTTGTCCAAGGTCACACAATGGGTCAGTGGCTATATTGGGAATAACATGAGAATGTCCATGAGACAAAGCTATTACACCCATTAAAATCAATGAATGATTTAGTTGGGATCTTTCCAAATCTTTGCCAAATATTGCCCTTGTGAGCATGATATATCCCTTTGGTTAACTCATGGTGAATTGTACTGCCTGTGGAGGAAAGCATGAAGGTATGTCTGCAGTTTAGAAGCTCAGCAGAAAAATGTGTTTAGTTCTACCATGTGCATGAGATCCACAAATGCTTGCAGCAAGGACAGAATCCTCCTTTGGGAACAAAGCAGCAAATTCTAAGAAAGTGGGGATGAAACTTTACAATCCTGTGGGGGCTTGTTATTATTGACAACAGAGAGCTGCAATAAAATATGAGGAAAACAGAAATAACCAGAGGAGAGCTGGTCAGAAAAATGAGGGTTTTTTCTATATTAGATAAAAAAAGTTTCAGCCAAAACCTGAAATATTTTCATTAAAGAATTCTGTAGTGCTTCTATAGAGTTATAGTTCTGCTTTATTAAACTTTTATTTCTTGCTTATTCATTTGCTATGTTGTTTAATGAACCCCAAGATCATCACACCTATTAATAACTCAGGGAAGCCGACAGGCTTACCAGGCCACTACGCAAGATGGAGGAGGCAGCTCTGCAATCCCAGCTGGAGCGGGGCCTCAGGTAGAAGTGGGCAGAGTCAGGGACAGCCATTCCTCAGCACTGCCTGGAGTATTCTGCATTCTCCCCCCAGTCCTCAGTGCTGTATGCAGCATGCTGGCTAGAGATCACAGTTTTGGGCTCTGCAGAATGCTGTGCAGCACTTCAGTGGCAATTTAAAGGGCATGGATTTCCTACTGCCACCACTGCTGGAGATGGCGTCCAGGAGCTGTGGACCCTTTTGACCCACGAGGAGTAATGGTAGTTCAAATTAGAGATCCTAATTCGAACTACCTACTCCATGTTGCGCGTAGCCACGGGCATGGAGTTTGGACTAAGGGAGATTTAAAAATGGCGGCACCCAGGAGCATGCAAATGAACCTCGGTATATTTAAATCCCGGGATTCATTTGTAACTCCAGTTGCCCTCATTTGCCTACCTAGCTCGAACTACCGAGCTAGTGTAGACATACCCATTATGATATTAATGGAGGAGATGCGGGGTCTAGGAGGGAGGTTGGGAGCAGAAGGGAGCCAAGGTTAAGGGATTGGGGTGCCTGAGGAAAGAGAAATGGCCCTGCAGCCACTATTCTGAGTGGTGTGTGGGGCTGCAGGCAAGCATTGAGCTTCCTGGCCCCACCACAATCCACTGGTATGTGTTGGGCTTCCCCCTACTGCGGTGTGCCTCATTCCTGGCCCTGCTTGGCTGCTCGCTGCTGGCAGCCCACTGCCCTGCCAGTCTGCAGTGCTCCCAGATACTAGCCTCCACTGGACTTTCTGGTCCTGGAACATCCATGGTCCTACCAGACCATGTATGATGCTAGACCAGAGAGCCCCAGTTTAGAAAGGTCCAGCTGTACGGGTCTGGAAACCTTCATGTGAAATTTCTTGTGCTCCTTGCTTTTGATTAGGCTGACTATGCCACAAGAAAAGGTTTAATCATAGTCTTTTGGCATGGCTATTTCACCTCCTAACTTGATTTAGAAGGCCAAGATATGCATAAATTAGAATAATAAAACATAATGCAAAACTAACTTTCCCAAACCTCTAAGGGGATTTGTCTAAACTCAGTATATGTTCTGTGGACAGGAGGATTTTTTATACCTCTATTACCCACCTCTTAATTAAATGGAACTACTACTAATTTTACTATGTTTCAAAGTAATCACTCTGAGTAAAAGCCCAGCAGAGGTTTTTCAGTTATGCTGCATTTTAGATAGTGTAACAGCATAGGTTAAAAGGCAGAACAAACATGTGCTTGTTTAATAACCATAAATTAGATTGAAACTGTAGACTACATGGGACAATCTTATTTTATTCAGCAAGTCACCCGACTAAGTTTTTACAAGAGCTTACAGAAGGGAAAAGGACTGTACAAGCAAGATGATGATTCTGGAAAACCCAAATAGAAAAAAAAATCCCCTAAAATGTAGAAGTGGTTTAACTAATCCATGTGAGACCTTAAAGCATGTCACTCTATAATCGCTAAGAGAGTAAAACATCAGTATTTATCTGTCAACTCTGCTTAATATACAGTCAGCAAAACGAGAAATAGGCCTAAGTAAAATAAAATCTTGCCAAACCACAGGGACTGTTTTCTATCCAGCACTTTCCAAAATGTCACTGAATGAAATATTATCATGTGTGCATCAGAAACCACTGCCATCCAAGTACACGGTGATATAAACAGACATATTTTTAAGGTAACTCTGGTTGTATCCATTCGCTAATTAAAACTTCTTTTTTGGAAAATTTTGGTTATTTTGACTTAGGTCTCCTTATCGTTGGAATATGCTATGAAAAAATAAATCTTTCAGCTAAACAAAATTTCTGGATAAGCATAAAAGCAATGAAAAAATAACACAGGCTTTTGAACCGCCAATCCACTCCATTTAATGAGATTATGCATGAAGCAAGACATTATTTTAAAACCAAACATTGTCTCTGAGTAATAAATGCAGAGTTGTTGCCTTTTGGCAGATAGACCAGCTATCAGTATCACTGTTTTACATTTTAAACCTTCAAGGAAAATTCTGACATACTTAATTACTAAACTGCTAAAACAAAGCCCATGCATGGGTTTATTTCCTTTAAATGCAACTTCCGGGACTATACAGTCAAGCAATATGGATCTGGTGAGAAAGCCCCTAACCTCAAATTAATCTCTGTGAATTGGTTAGGTACCAAAGGATAAGGTTTGTTGATTATTTTAATTTGAGGAGACCTATTTTTCTTTCCTTCCGTTGCAAAGCATAGAGCCGATGTGTAAAATTAAAAAAAAAATCTGGAAAGCAGGGCTATTGTCTGACTGCATGTTATTTTGCAGCCTCACATGAGTCTCTTCTGTACTCTGTGAAGCTGATCAAAGGCATCTGCTAATTGCTTAGTGGTGGCTTCATTGTGATATTGCATAAATACGTGGCAATGGTAAGTCATGACTATGGAATAGTACAAAGCACCTTCTGCAACTAGTGCTAAGTGACTATCAAAATGTTCTGCTACTAAAGCAAAATAAAAGAAATAAAAGAAATAAAACTACCAAATCACCCCCATCCACTAGAACAGTTGACATCACCTTGACGCCTCTGACTAACAATCTCTAGATTTGAACCTATAAAGGCTAGTGAGAAAGTTGTCTCAGTAGGGGGAAATTTTGGACCTCATTTTCTCAGCTTGTCTAGCAGACCCAGAGTAGGCTGACATATTTATGGTTTGGAAAAAGACCTATCTATTCTCATAGGCCTTGCCTGGTGAAGATGATTGCTACACTATCTTTGATTATGGTTTAATTTACATCCATGGCAACATATGTACTGTAATGGTCATTTTTTTTTACAAGACGCAATTTGTGGTGAGTGTATTGTTACAATTAAAAAAAATGTGCCCAAGAGGGAGAATAAAAGTTGCAATGAAGCACCTTGGGTTCTATTGAGGATCTATTCCTTCTGTTTCCAGGTACTGTTTATTACCCATGAAAGGATCCAAAAATCCAACCAACATTAAAGTGCTCTTTAAAAATGAATTTTCTTGTGTTGTCTATCAAAAATAAATAAAATCAGTTCACACAGATAATTTGTTATGGGTTCATGGAAAAATAACTTGATAAAAACCTGTGAGCTGAGTACATGCATTTATGATTGGTTAAAAAAGAATCTGCAGAATCTAGCACATGTCTATTTTTAGCACAGCAGAGCTGTATAAAAAACACAGCTACAAAAATGAGAAACTACTAATATACTAATATGCGGCTGCATGAACAGATAGCCTACACTTACAACAACCAAGGAAAGCAGAAACTTACTATAAATACAAAACATGAAACGTTGGAATATACTTATTTGTAACATGGCACACAGTTGAACTATTAACATAACAGATTACTACTCATGATAATATGTCCTGTTTTCCTGTCAGATTTTGAATCTGTCTGCCTAACTATGCATTAAAGTACCAGACACAGATGTTTAATTTCATACCTCTTTGATTTGTCATGAGGGTGCTATAATTGTAAAGTGAACTGATGAAAATTAAAAACATTTGCTGTTTCACCTAAATATAAAAGCCGAGGCACTTTAATAGAATCTAATAATTGTGTTGTTCTCTTTCTATATTTTTTTCTTGGTATCTAGAAAGCTTCTACTGATGATCACGACTTAATTCTGAAAGTCTTTTAACACTTACCTCTGAGTTTTTCATTGAACTTTTTTGGCTGCCTGAAGTTAATGTTAGTATATTAACATTTATTACTTATTATTATTATTTCTAATGTTAAGTTGTAGGGTTTAGTGTGTGAGTGCTGGCTGATACTGTGGCTTTTGAAGTAAAGGAAATCAGACTAGATGATCTGATGATCCCTCCTTGACTTACACTCTATGACTTATTAATTACCCATACATGTTACTATATACCAATACACAGACAGACAAAGATCCATCCCTATGATCCTGATTCTGCAATGTATTATGCAACTGCAGATCTAGCATGGATCCCCATTGACTTCACTGAGATTGTGTGGGGGCCCAGGAGTCTGCCTGCATGAAAGACAACTCAGGATCAGAGTCCCCGCTTAGACAAATGATGTAAACAAGTTACCAACAAATGGGCAGAAGAAGCTCCACAAAAGAAAGGATGTTCTCTGGCTCTGTCTTCCTCTTTCTGTTGATTTAACAGTTCTTAAAAAGAAAGAAGAAAATTCTGCCTTTTAAAGCATAAAGCTTTTCATTAGAATACCAGCAGAAAGCTGGTTTATGGCACTTTACCATTTTTTGTACAAATTTCCCTTAATCACTCCTACACAAACTCAACACTCCCTTCTTGATGTCTATGGGGGACTTCTCTAGATGGAAGGAGTGCAGAATAATGATCAAAAACCCACTGTGTGTTCTGAGGAGGAGAAGTGAGGCCTTAGAGCTTAAATTGCTAAAAGTCATTCAGCAACATGTTGTTAGCAGGCACATGTTATCATTCAGCCTAACTCTGCTAACTTCCTCTGTGATGCAGCTATGCTCAAAGCAATTACCCACTAGGGGGTTGCTATCCACCAAGGATCAAAACAAGTAAAACAATGTTAGCAGAGGCCTTGATGTTGGAATCCTGGCCCAAGTGGAAACTGACAATTTTACATGAATAAAGACTGCAGAAGTTGTTCCAAAGGCCAGTTCTCTCCCTAGCTTTTCAAGGAATCGGGGATAAAAAGGTTAAGGTTAAGGTCACAAAGTCTGTTGCCTCACATCTCATGTGACCTCTCCCCATTACACAATCACACATTAACATCAGTGCAAAGGAAGTGCAAACAGACTGCAAAGAACTACCATTGTGGTTTGGTAGTACTTTACACCCTCCCTGCACTGGTATAAATAACTCTGGCAGGGGCAGGGAAGCAGAGAATCAGGACAATCTTCTAGTTTTTGTGCACACATACAACCAAACAGACTCCAGAGGAGATGCACTGAAGGATTGGCAGTGAGTGTACTCACTTTGTCTTTTTAATATCACCTGCTAAGGACAGACACATTAGGAATCCCTGTTTTCATGGCAGCATGGGGTTGTTCCATCATAGTACTGGGGGGAGGGGATAGAGGAGGAACCGCCTTTGTCATAGTCCTTCCAGTATAGCTCTTTGCCTCACTTACCCTGGCCCTAGGAAGCATGACTGATCCTCCCCCTGAAGACTGATATCAATTCTCTCTAGATTTGGGGGTTGAATTTTAAAGGTAGAATTCTTTGGAATATATTGGAATTTCTACCCCATAAGCAGACATGACTTTCTAGTAGTTTATCATGTCACGCTTAGCTGCATGAGTAGCACATTAGCTTCTGTTTGTTGCATGGGTCTGAAACATCTTTATAACAACATGCTGATCCATGAAATCTGCAAAGCTTCAGTCTGCTAATGAACAGAGCTAAAAACATGTCTCTTTCCCCTAAGTAAAACTCTCGAAACAAATGTAAATTTACAATCTGGATTCCAGCCAGAATTCTGCAATTTGATTCTTTTCTCAATGAGTACTGTAAATGGATAGCTGACAATTCACAGGAGGACCTTTTTGTTATTTCTCTTTCCTCTCCATGCTTGTACCTGAATGCCTAGCAAAAAGTCAGGTGGTTCAGTGAATAAACTCACATTATGTTAAATACTTATTATCTTATGATCCTGATGCAAAGTTCACTGATGCCAACAGTTGTATATTCAAAGAATATGGAGGAAGGCCTGTAAGAACACCCCCATTGTTTTTGATATATTTTTAGATGCGTTTTTATATGCCAAATTCAGATCCTGTAATTCACAGGAAGAAGGGGAATACTCGTTCCTACTACCCTACATGGAGATTCCTGGAAAAAGAGATGTTTTCAGCCCCACCAAGCTCATTGTTCTTGCCTCACAGCCAGATGCCATCCAATGCAATCTGTCTTCCCAGATGTCACTGAATCAGAAAAGTTCCATTTCCTCCTCTATTAAAGTGAAAAAGAGACAATGACTCTTCTAAAGTCACTACCAGGCCTCCCATGTTCAGCTGCTGTTGAGGGGGATCCCTCAGTTGGAAGCTATTGCCCTATCAACCATGGATCCTGAAGCAGAATGTGGATCACACTGATCCTAAGAAATTCTTGGCATGGAAAAAGCATGAATGAGGATCAGGGGACCTATGTTCATTTTGCAGCTGGCTGACTAGATATTTAAAGGCAAATGTTATACTCTGGGGCTTCATCTAGATTATGAGCCTTTTTCAAAAGAGAGCATCCAGACTGTAACCACTTCTTTCGAAAAAGCAAGCCGCTTTTTTGAAACAGAGCACCCAGGCAGTCTGGATGCTCTCTTTCGAAAAAGCCCTGTTTGCATTCAAGAATGCCTTTCTTTGAAAGAGCACGTCCTTGTAAAATGAGATTTATCGCGGTCGAAAAAACTGCCGTGTTCTTTCAATTTTATTTCAAAAGAACTCAGCAGCAGTCTAGACGCAGGGGAAGTTTTTTCAAAAAAAGGCCACTTTTTTCGAAAAAACCTTGTCGTGATAGACACACCTGGGATAGCAGCCACTGAAATGGAATGCCCAGTTTCTGTTTGTGAGAACTAGTGCCACAAAGTTTAAAGCAATGATGGGTGACCCTCAGTTTTTCCATATTCATGATCACAGATATAAATTTGATGAGAATTTTTAACGTCTCTTGATTTCAAACTGGGATGGAAATCTCATGATAGCAGATGTTCCTTGTGGCACTAAGGAACTCCCATTTTCTGCCTCAGGATGGAGCTCAGAAGGGGAAAATTATGAAAACAGAGTCACAATTTGGAGAGAAAAGAACTGTTTGGTATTCTAGGTGATGCTTGGTAAGGATGATGGTAGTGTATATGCATGAAAATCTGAATTCCAACTGGGAATTTAATTTAAGATTGGTCATTCCTCCCAATATGTTATAAAACAATGAATGAACTATCACCAGCATTTTAAGTACACTTGAAGTAGTAATTTAAATAAAAGGCTAGGTGATTCTGTAATTCTTTTTACTACCTAGATCTTTTTAATAGAAGAAATGAAGCACATCACATAATATTCCTTTGAAATAGTCTTCATTCTCCCTGACCCTTTGTACCACATATGAAGAAACAAAGATATGGACTTTTGGCATTTTCTGAGTAGAACATAATAAAAAAATCATTCTAAAACCACATGTAAACCCCTCTTTCCTCCCGGGGTTGTTCGGGAGCAGGCAACATCATCTGCGTGCCTGGGTGCCTGATGGTTTTAAAGAAGATCCTGAGTATTCCAGTGGGGATGTTGGATAGTCGGGGATCCCATAGTCACCCCTTTGCTGCAGTCCCTTGCTTCTATAAAGGAATATATAGTGGTGGTGCCTCCACCTGGCTGGCCCTTGTACACACTTAATGATGTGCCTTGTGAGCCTCCAGGAATAAACTCATTGCAGTAATAATCTTTATCTAATGCCAAAACAACAATTATAAATAATATGCATCTAATTGGTTAAATTATAATTAACACACCTTTATTTAGCCACTAAAAGAAGCAGGGTTTAACAGACTAAAATTGAATAAAATCAATTAACAAAGTACACGGGGAAATAAAGGAAACTTTTCTATCTGGAATTTATACACTGACATCATTTAAACCACCCCTCTGGATCTCAGAATCCCAGACACTTGCTTGTGTGGGTGTACTTGAAGATCTGCAGCTAGAATGGAGGCAGCACTGTGCAGGTTATGTGTATGTTAGTCCAGCAAACAAGCTGCAAAATCCCTCTGACACTGGAGCTGGTGCCACCAAATTCCAGTAGCTCTGGTTCAATGGGCAGATCACTCTGCCTCTTTTTGAACCCAGTGTCAGTCTGTCTTCCGTGCTCTGTCCCTGGCAACACTTTCCCAAACAGCCACAGTTACTCACAGTACCTTCTATGCAGGCCCTTGTCAGCCACAGGCCCAGCTGGAGTCTTTCCCCTTCAGGGATAATCACCAATAGCCCCTGAAGCCACCTGCTCAATCAAAGGCCCTGCAGGCTCTAGTTTCCAGCAGCAGCTCCCGGATTGGGAAAGGCTCCACACCAGCAATCTGTCTCCTCTCTCAAAATTGGAGCCCACCAACTCTCTCCCTGCACTGTCTGGAAGAGAGCAACAGTTTCCTCCTTTTCTGCCAGGCATAGTGGGACTTGTAGTTTCTAGGGCTAGATTGCATCACAAAGGATCCTCGCAATAAGAGTCAGAGGCTCCTATAGTAAAGGAAGCCTACCCACAGCTCGTTTGCAATTTTTGATTTTCTGTTCATTTACACAAGTTTTACATGGCTGTAACTTCCGTGGTTTCAATGGAGCTGCTTTTTATTTAAATGAGTTTCAGTCCAAACAAGTGTTTGCAATAAATTCTGTTTCCTGTCTTAAGATGCTGCAGAAAGGATTGCATTTGAAGCAGAAGTAACCAAAACTAACTCTTCATTGATTTTATCTTCTGCCTCAGGTCCAAAGAATTGTCTGCTAGTATTCAGTGTTAAGTCTTTAGTAAACTGGTGAATTTAAATCTTTGTCATTGTTATTTGTCTTAATTTTCCAGATTGTCATCTTCATAGAAATCTACAATCTGCCCTGCTGAAAGGAAAACTTGTAGAATTGGAAGGGCTAAAATATTTTGTAGATGGGCGATACATACCACATATTTGCTAGTTTCACTGAAATCAGATACTGTGTGACTAGAAGTATTTTTTATTGTTGCGCCTTAAATATTTGCTTTTTAAGATAGCAAATGTCACTAATATTTTAGTGCAAGTGGCTCCATCAGCTAGAAGAGAAAAAGAACTGATTACATGGGCCACATCCTAGCTATCAGGTAGATAATAATGAATCTAATGCTTGCAGCCTTCTGGTTTTTATTTTACAGCGTCTCCCAAAACTGATAAAGGGAAGTGCAAATTCTGCCAGACTGGACCTTGATTTTAATGATGAAAAAGAGAGCAAATTTCTTTGCTCCTTTCCTGATCTAAATAACCTTACAATAACTATTTTTTCAGAACTGCATATTCCCTGCAGAGAGACTGGAAATACAGCAAAACTGAAATATGTAAGGGGCAGAAATGAAGAAAAAGGGATAGATCAATATATACAGAATTCTTATGGCCATCAATGAATGGGGCTCAGACTGTGTATGCATAAATTACAAACACAATTGATTTTTACCTGTCCTGACATGTTTAATAAAAGCTCAGTCCTCTCTTGGAGACAAAAGCCTCAGGTGCTACTGCTTTCTTAGAGACTTCTGCAATTTAAAAGTGCTTGTGCACAGGCTGTGTATTAAGGAAAGGAGGAACTTAAATAATCTGCATAATATTGTTTCTGAACCCAGATAGGTGTGTTTAATGGAGATTGCAAGGAATATATCTCTTCACATAATTGCTTGTCAAAGTCCAGGTATTTTGCCCTCAAACATGCACATCCCTCTACTTCCCTTCCTGGAGATTGTAGAACTATCATATATTAAATACTCCACTTCTCCAGCCTCCAAGTACCAGGACACATTCTGAGATCTTGCAAATGCTTCCTGTCCAGTAGTTAAAATAAAGGAAGGCACTGGGGTAATGTTACATCTTCTAATGGAGAAGCTGCATGGATGGATTTGCCAAATCAATCTTACCAGAGAAGACTGATTCTTTGGACAAACAACATATAAATAAAATAAAAATTCAGCACAAGATACCTCTTTCTTCATATGACATTTCTACCACTCCTCTCTATTATAAAAATTTAACACTGTGTTACATCTTCGGTATTTTTAATGCATTTTTTTCATATATGGTAATTTTTTTGCCAGCTTTGTATATTTATATCAGCTGGCGAACATGACATACGTTTGATAAGTGATTGTTACCTTAGTTATTGCTATGGGATAACAGTTTTGCTCATAGAGAAAAATAGCATCAATTGATTCTCCAGCTTTCAGTCATCATATGCAGACTTTGCATCTGGGGTTTACAGGGTAAACAGGGAACAATTCTGTGGGAGAACCTTGTTAAAATATTGGCAGCAAATTTCTGTTTCCAAACCATTCAGTTGGACCAATGTCACAGCATTGGGTCAATGGACAGATCATTTGTGGTAGTATTGATCCTAAAATTAGGATCAAGTTAGGTCACATGACTTAGTTTTTTTTCTTCAGAAGTTTCCCTGTCTACTCTTCTGATCCAAGTCATGTGACCTAACCTCCAGTGGGAGAAGGTAGTCCGAAGAAAAAAAGGTGAAACAAAGGAAACAAAACAGGTATGAAGGAGAGTGAAACCTTGTTCCATTAGCAATGAATGGTGGGGAAGACAGGCAGAAATATACAAAGGAGATCTTTATCCAATATGCTGAGAAGCTGAATATATACTGAGGTTCACTAGTCTAAGGCCAGGTCTACATTAAAGGGTAAGATACAATCAAGATACATAACTCCAGCTACATTAATTACGTAGCTGGAGTCAATGTACCTTGATTCAAGTTTCACTGCTGTCCCCATGCTCCCATTGGCTTCTCTTACTCCTTGCAAGAGCAGGAGTACTAGCCACTGATGGGGGCACTCTCTGAGTTTGATTTAGCAGGTCTTTATTAGACCTGCTAACTCAAACTTTGGAAGATCGATCATGACAGCGTCAATTTTCTCTGGAGCGAAGAAATGGCCTAAGAAACAACACTTGGTCTCTGCTTGTATTTTTATGCCCTCTGGAATCCAATCAAAGCAAATTCAGTTTCTTTAGAAAATGTCATCCTCTGGCTCTAATACTTGCATGCTCATTATTCCAAAACCATTCAGATAACAGACAGAGCACATGGATGGTTAAGTTAATTCTGTGTCATGCTGATCCACATCCAGATCTCCCAAAAATCCTATGAAAACTCTCCCAGTTTCCAATGCTTAGAAGTGTTTCTCATTCCTTTCTAATATTCTGAGCAGGTTCTAGGAACATCATTAAGACAGATAATTCTGAAAATCTATTTTAGAAGGATTTATCTTTTATGATAAACTACTGAAAAACGGGAAATCAATTCAGATTGGCCCAGAAAATCAAGAAACAGGAAGGGACTTTCTGAGGTATTTGTTTTAAAATATTAATTCAGAATTATTTATTGTTGTTGTTGTTTTTATCATTATCAAGAATTAATTCAGAAGTCATTTCATGATTTTAAATCCATAGAGATTACAGAACAGCATCGCAGCCTCATTGGAAATTGCACAGCAAAATATAGGGTGAGTACTACATTGATGACTAGGCATATTAGAGCATTCTCAGAGATGAAGTTACAGTGGAAAGACCTGGGGAGAGAGAGCACAGAATTAAGGAAAACATTATAATTTAGCTTAATTATAATACAAAACTGATTCAGTCTCTAATTCAGCAAAGTGCTAAATTTAAATCCAACGCTGTTCTGCAAAGCACTTAAGCACCTTACTTAATAAGTCAACTGGTTTAGTGGAATTTAAACCTATGTTACGAGCTTTGCTGAGTAGGGATGGTTTGCTGAACCAGACTTCACTGTCCAAGGGATTTGATGATAATTCAGAATATGCCCTGACAGCAAGGAGGAGAAAAGGTCATACGACTAATGTCATGTACGCTTACGCACATATTCTCTGGAAAATCATTAATGAAGACAATCTTTGATATTTAATTAGAAGGATTCCAAACCAAGATTTTGCACCCCCTTTTCTATAATTTATGAATGAACTCAGAAACTGTAGAGGCCCTTCTAGTCCAAGAATTTAGTCCGTATACATTAATATCACAGTAAATCCTATTGAGTGTAGCTCACACCCCAAGGCTGTGTCTACATTGGCACCCTTTTCCGGAAAAGGGATGCTAATGAAACAAGTCAGAATTGCAAATGCTGCGGGGGATTTAAATATCCCCTGCGGCATTTGCATGAACATGGCTGCCACTTTTTTCTGGCTCGGGGCTTTGCCGGAGAAAAGCGCCAGTCTAGACGGGATCTTTCAGAAAATAAAGCCTTTTCCGGAAGATCCCTTATTCCTGATTTTAAGAGGAATAAAGGATCTTCCGGAAAAGGCTTTATTTTCCGAAAGATCCCGTCTAGACTGGCACTTTTCTCCGGCAAAGCCCCGAGCCGGGAAAAAGCGGCAGCCATGTTCATGCAAATGCCGTGGGGGATATTTAAATGCCCCGCGGCATTTGCAATTCCGACTTGTCTCATTAGCATCCCTTTTCTGGAAAAGGGTGCCAATGTAGACACAGCCCAAAGGAATATCTCTTTTTATTTTAACCCTGTATAATTATATTGCTATAAGTTGTGACCTTAAACCTAACAATAAGCAAAGAATAAAGCAATTGTTAAAAAACAGAATTTTTATAGGATTCCCAGTTCAATTATAGGGAATTATCTGCATCAAAAAGGATCTCTTGCCCTTTATTTGCTTTTCTGTTTAATAAAATACCCAGGAATGCTGTCATTCAGTGCTTAGGCTTACTGTAGCATCACTGTTTTGAGTTCACACCTCACTTTTGTTGATGCTTTTGAGAACTTTGTCTAGTCTGTGTTGTGCTTATGATGCCTTCATGTAACCATAAATCTTTTCTTAAAAGATATTTACAATATTTTCCTAATGGAGGAGGGATTCATCATCTCTAACTATAAGAATCTGCCAGAAAACAAATGGAACCAATTAACCATAAAAGGAGTAATCTGAAGAAATACTGAACAAGGACTCTCCATGATGGATAGGAAACTGATCCTAAAGCAGCTAATGGCAAACCCTTTCTTTGTTTTTGAGTGTTTCTGAAACTTGGGTGGGATATAACAGCAAATTCAAATAAAAGTTTTGGTATAGATAAATTACATAATACATTTTAATAAATTAGGCAAGATACGGGCTAGCTGCTTAAACAGGTGTAGACCTTTGGGATAAAATACTTTGGCTGGGTGAATAGTTATACTATTTACAAACTCTGGGCCAGATTCCTATGTGCTGACCTTTCTCTAGAAGCAGTGGCAATGAAAATCAGTGGGTCAAATATTTAAATTCAATGACAAATTTACTATTGACTTTAATAACATTAGAATTCCATGAAGTGGGACTTGGATATTTAAGCACCAGCCTGTTGTATGTGTTTGTTTTATCATACACAAAGAGCAACCAAGTGTTTCCAACCACATTTCATATTTAAAAATATAATAAGAAAAGACCAACATTAAATTCTCCTTGGGAGAGCAAAGAGACAAAAATATGAAAAGGATCCATAAATTTTTTGGGGGAGGGGTAACTTTTGAAAGCCTAATATTATATGCCAATGGCCTGATTTTCAGAGCTTTTGGGTTCCAAAACTCCAGAATGACCCCAAAGATGCTACTAGGACTTGCTAGCTCAACATTCAAGATAATAAGTTGCTTGGAGCTCAGTTCATGAACTGGAGCATGAAAATATCAATAAAAATAATGTGTCAGGGCTAATTCCATTCCCTTTGTTAACATAAAGTGGCTTGCCTAAATAATACAAGCCAGAAGAAGGATATTTATACTGCTAAATAATTACTATCCAGCCCCTGAGCTGGGATAATAAGAGATGTAATACTAAATTTTACAGATAGTAATTTTACTTAATAGTAAATTGGTGTCTCAGCCTGTGTAAAGTCTTCCTGGTATAAAGGATAAACAGGCTGTCAACAAGCATAGTTATTCTTACGCTCATGCCACATGTGTTGTTATATAAGATTCCTAACACATTCTTCCTCGTCATCATAAACAAATTCCTTAATTACTGCTGTACAGCCAAAGAGGTACCCAACTACACAAAGCCTACAGAAGTCAAATGAAAGGCCTTGACTTCAAAAGCCTTTGGATTAGGCCCCTAATGGAGAGAACTGAACTTGTCTGAAACAAATAATGTTACAGAAAGGAAAGCAGAGACACTTGAAAGGAGAATCATTTATTTTTTCCTGGGACTTTAATGAACATCTTGGTATATTAATTAGCAATGGGACCTATGAGGTCAAAGACTAGGCTTTGGGAAAGAAAGAACAATAGGCAAACAGTACTAGCCTGAAGCATTTATAGTTTTAAAGAACTGGAACGGTAGGGAGAGAAAGCAACATTTTTAAGAGATAGACTGCAGCTGAAATCCTATATCTGTAAACACAATGATTGGCAACTACTATGGAAAATTACTTTGCCTTTTTTTTAAATTTGATAAATAGTGATGGAGCAAAGGGATTTAAAGCAGAAATGCCAATCTCTTTAGGTAACAATCACTGGAAGAGTGTCAAGGGAAAACAAAAGAGAACTAGAGTAGGAGAGAGAGAGAAAAAAAATCCCTCCTATTCCAGTGCTTGGGGCATGCATAGTAATAAGAATGAATGGGAGATACATGTTTTCAAAAACTACTATATTATCAGAATAACAGGTCTGGCTGAACCATGAAAATTAACAAGGGAGTAAAATACCAGATGCAATTTACTGGAGGGAAAGATGAGGAAAAGCATGAAAGGAGGTGGCTGTTAGTGAGAGATGACATTAATCTTCACAGAGCAGGCCCACTGACCGGGGGGAATAGGGAAGGGACAAAAGGAGCAGTTGCCCCTGGACCCAGTGACACAAAAGTGGCTGGAGAGCCTGGCTGCTGTTACTACAGTCACTTGGGTGACTTAGGCGGGGTGGGGGGGAGGGGCACGGAGCATGTGCAGAATGGAGGGCCCTGGACCCGCCATCTCTTCTGGGAGCATGGAGACTCCTCACACTTTATCCAGGTGCCAGCAGAGGCTGTTGGCACCCCTGTCAGAGAGAAATCATATAATGATTTGGTGGAGGCAGTTTGGACGGACATTTGAAGAGAGAAAATGTTATGATCCTTGGATGCTGCTCTAAACCTGCCAGAGCAGTTGGAAATAGTCATTTTGGAAATGTGTTCATATTAAGATAGACAACACTAGTCATCTGTTGGGTTACAATGATTAAAATATTGATTGGAAGAAGTATTGTGCCAAAACTAAGGAAGGGAACATATTTCTGGGGGCCATGATAGTTCTCTTCCTTACAGAGCTTGTTGATTAGTCAGGATGATCAGAGGCTCTTTTAGATCTCACTTTAGGCAAGAAGCCAAATTGAAACAAACTGAAATTAGGAGCATATGTAATTTGGTGGTCACAATGGCTATATCTAGATTACACACCTTTTTCAAAAGAGGCTTTTTCGAAAGATACTTTTGAAAAAGCCTCTTTTGAAAAAGAGCATCTAGACTACAATCAGTACTTTCAAAAAAGCAAGCTGCTTTTTCGAAAGAGAGAACCCAGGCAGTCTGGATGCTCTCTTTTGAAAAAGCACAGTGTGCATTACATAGCGCCTTTTTTTGAAAGAGCACTTTCGAAAAAATGTGTTCTTCCTTGTAAAATGAGGTTTTCCATGGTCGAAAAAACTGCCGCATTCTTTCGATTTACTTTCGAAAGAACGTGGCAGCAGTCTAGATGCAGGGGAAGTTTTTTTGAAAAAAGGCCACTTTAAAAAAAACAAACCTGTAATCTAGACACAGCCATTATCATTTACTTCAAAACACTTTCTAGCATTGAGTGCTACCAAAGTAAGCAGCAAAGAGTTTCCCCCCTTTTGTATAGTTGGTACTGAGGAAAATCTACACTGTTAGTATTTTGATTATATTTCAGGCTATGTTAGCAAAACCTCAGGCCTACAATAAATATATTGAGCAGCTCTGATAATATTGAATTATAGTGTGTCTCAGAAGATGCTAAAATATCTGGCTAGGGGACTATAAAGTGAAGTTGTGCAGATAAGCCCTGATTCTCAAAGAGTGAATGAGAAATCCTATAATTCAAAAGGAAATACCCGTGGAGGAATGCATATATTTATTGCAGACCACAATTCATTCCTTTGCATCTTATTTTACAAATTCTCCATTACTTGCTTCAGTTACAGTGAAATGGTCTGCTGTATTTCAGAGATCATTCTCTTTCCAGAGGACCTTTCTGTTCACTTTTACATGTCAAGGAATCTTCAGCCAATTGAAAAACCCGATTATTGAAGTGCTTCACAGGGCAGGAAAAAGTGAAATATATAAGAACTAATGTGAAAGTCTGCAATTTAAATGCAGTCAAGTAAGTTTAAAAGGGTAAGAGGAACATAGGTCAGTACAATTAAATATGACTCTGCTGACTTTATTCAATTAAGAAAAGTAATGTTTAAAATATTTTATCTAGTGAAAGATAATTCATAAAAGATTTTTCAAATAAATAAACTGATAATGGGGCTTGTGAGACATAGACAAGCATGGTACTTTAGAGGAGCTCAAATCATTCCTGCATGTTGAACACTGCAAAGATGATTACTAAGAAGGGAGGTTTATTCAAATATCTTCACAGCAGAAAGGAGTTTAAAGATAAACATATTCCATAAACAATGATAGCTTTGTGATGGCTGTTCAGTGGATTTTGGGAAATGAGTAGATGTCTCATTCTATTTCTGAGTGGACATATCACAAATTTGACTGGCAGCCTCAACTGATGAACTGAATGAATATTGAGCTGAAGTGTCATGTTATCCTAGCAAAAATAGACCTTAACATTTATGCTATGCAGTGAACCACGGGTGAGATTTTCAAAAGTGAAGTGAAGAGTGAAACTAGAGATTTTGAAAAGCCCAAGCAAAAAGAAGCACAAGAATCTTCACTTACCCTGGGTTTAAATAGATCAGATTAGATGTCAAGGAGTTCCTAGATCCCACCTCATGATTAAACCAATACCTCACCCCAGACTAAGCTGCATATCCATGTCAGTCTTCTTGGGCAGACTGGTAGAACATTATAAGGGTCTTGCATTGATTGCAGTTCTATATTCTGAGAACTGCCAAATGGTGCAAATTAGAGGGCTCTTCAAGTGTAAAAATTGTGGTTGTATAACAATGGAATTCTACTGTGAAATAAAAGCACTATAATAACTAACTGACTTTGGCATTATATATAACAGATATAACCAGAGGGCACCACTACACAGATTATCTTTAAGATTATCTTTCTTAGTGTGTGAGCAACTGTGAAAACATGCTATAATCTTGTTCATTTGGGGATTTTGCAATGGCCCTTGTATGGGCAATTTCTACAGAGAATGATCTATATGAGTAGCAGGCGAGTATGCTGTGTGCCTTCATCTCTGATTAAGATTAATTTTGAAGGCAGAGTTGCTCCCTGGGAACAAGGCATTGGTGTTGGGCTGAGAATCCTGAAAAGTGATTGCCTTTAGTCTGTCTGATCTCTTCTGTTCCAATACTGGTCTTGGCCAGATCTACACTTGGAACCAATGTCAGACTAAGGGTATGTCTACACTAGCTTCCTAGTTCGAACTAGGGAGGCTAATGAGGGTGACCGAAATTGCAAATGAAGCATGGGATTTAAATATCCTGTGCTTCCTTAGCATGTTCCCGGGTGGTCACCATTTTGGAAATTGACTAGCCCGGAAGAACTGTCTTCATGCGGCAGAGAAGGGTGATTCCGAAATAAACCCCTTATTTTGAATTAACAGTTAAAACTCATGGAATGGAATGGAATGAGGTTTAACTGTTAATTTGAAGTAAGGGGGTTATTTCGGAATCGCCCTTCTCTGCCGTGTGTAGACGCAGGCAGTTCTTCCAGGCTAGTCAATTTCCAAAATGGCTACCATCCGGGAACATGCTAATGAAGCATGGGATATTTAAATCCCGTGCTTCATTTGCAATTTTGGTCGCCCTCATTAGCCTCCCTAGTTTGAACTAGGGGGCTAGTGTAGACATACCCTTAGGTACACTACTGGCTTAGACTGACAGACCATCTAGCTTATTTTGCTGCCTCTGACAGTGGCCTACTCTAGAAACTTCAGATAAAGAAACAACTCAAGTTCTTCAATGTCCCTTTTGAGACTGGGTACTGTGTATAGTATTCCAGTAAAGGCTGGATCAATGATTTATATAGTGGCATTAGAATATTTTCCATGTTACTCTTCATCCCATTTCTTATGTATCTTAAACTCTTGAGTGCCTCTATAGCTGAGCATTGAGCCATGGTTTTTATTGAACTGTCCATATTGATGTTGGGTCCCTTTCCTAAATCCGTGCAGTTAAATTAAAACCCCGTGAAGTAGATGGATAGTTCATATTTTTCCTCCACCATTCATTATTTTGAATTTGTAAACAGTGAACTGTCCATTCATCTTCATTTCTGAAGTTTCATGCAGCATTCTTGGTGTTTGACTACACTACAAAGAATCTTGAAGCTGCTGCAGTTGATTTTCTGGGGTTCTAATTAGCGGGCCTAGTGAAGACATGCTAATTCGAACTGAGAGGGTGCTCTTGTCGATTCTGGTAGTCCTGCTCCTATGTGGAGTAAGGGAAGTCAAAGAGATAGCGTGCTCCTCTTGACCTCCTGCTGAGTGGACAGTAGCAAAATAAGATTTAAGATACTTTGACTCCAGCTTCATAATTAATGTGGGTGAAGTTGCATATCTTATTTTCAACTTATCCCACAGCGTGGACCTAGCCTTGGACTTGACAAACCTAGATAATTTTGTGTGATCTACAAATGTGGTCACCTTATGGCTAATCCCCTATTTCAGATCATTAATAAATATATTAGAAAATATCAGTCCCAGTATGGACTTGCGAGGTTTCCCATGGTTAAACTTCTGACATGATGAAAATTGATGATTTATTCCTCATTTTTTTTCAGTTCTTATCCCCCTTTAAAAAAAAACTCCAAGAAAGTGGTAGCTACTCAAAAGTATGACAGTCACCACTCCTCATCAAGAATTTCCAGTTCCCTCATAGGTTTGGGTAGATTCAAACTGAGGGGAAAAAAATCTATGGCAACAAGGCTCTCTTAAGAGCCTTGACACTGGGAGGAGAGTGTTAACTAGGCAACACTGAAGATACTTTATAGAGTGTGGTCAAGAATTCTGAGGGATTAGTTCTCTATATTTTTGCTTCCTTCTCTCATCTTGGTCTCCATACTTTACCCCATTTCAAATCCTTCCCTTTTCATGGGAAGATCTAGAAAGGGCAGAAATTGTACAGTAGATGAATAAAGTTTTTATCTTCCAAGGAATTTTAACCTGCAAAGAGAACATATGACCAGGTTTGTCCTCAGCTTTGCTCTCCTTGGATACGTGTAGACATTGGTGCTATTTCAGGATACCGGAAGTATCCCGAAATAGCTATTCCACATCTTTAAACATGCCCATTATTTCGAAATAGATTTCAAAATAATGGGTGCAGTATTCTGGCATCCCTGTAACCCTCATTCCATGAGGGTTAAGGGACATTTTGGAATACCACTTTATTTCAAAATTAGATCAAATTGCATATCTTATTTCTACCTATGGGTGCAGTGTAGATGCACCCCTACTGACCTTGTAGCTGTAAGTATTTTTCCCCAGGAGAGTTGTCTGCAGCAAGAGTGGATCTTTTTTTCCAAATATGATATTAAATGCCTCTAACCTGAAAGGCTGGAGAGAAAAGATCTGCAAATATTAGTCAAAGATCTCTTCCTGCAATGGCAAAACTTTAATTAATTCTGAGCCCCAGAATGTTTTGCTTAAGAGAACAACCCTCATCAGGACATTTCCTTAGACAGGACTGAAGTGTGCTATATCAAATCAGGCTGATCATTTCTGTTATAAACTTGAATATGAGCCTGTTGTTTTAGTTTCTAAGACCTTTCGCTAACTCTAAATTTGTGACTCCAGTGGGAGTTTTATCTGAATCAGAAAGAGAAGCTTTTTATCATGATATACTCATAAAAATAAGAGATGGGGAAGT